>NC_052160.1:14183617-14783617 GCF_902713615.1 Scyliorhinus canicula | reverse complement strand
GGCCCAGCCAGCAACGCCCACATCCCAGGTAAGAATTAAAAAAAAAGACATTGCAATGATTTGTGTGTTTACACAGAAAGGGTTCTTCGTTCCTTGAATAAATTTAACCTATAAAAACAGAGTTACATCTATATAGCGCTTCCACAAACACCAGACTTTACATCTTGAAATCTAGTTCCTGCAGTAATGTAGGAACCGCAGTGGCCGATCTTCTCACAGCAAGCTCCCACGAACAGCGATGTGCGAACAGCCAGATAATCTGTATTTGTTGATGTTGAGTGAGGGGTAAATACTGGCCAGGACATTGGGGATAACTCCCAAAGCCCTTGGTGCCAGGGGAGCGTGTCAATCCAGCTCAGCAGGCAGGTCGACAATTCAACGTATCAGCCAAACTACATCGGATGGAATTTTTCCATATTTTATCCAGATGCCAGGCTCAGACCGAAAGCCGGCATGTCGCGCTCCAGCTGCATAGCCGGTATTCACTCCGGATCTTCAGCCTCTCCAACTAACAAAATCCCACCCCCACCCTTCGCAGGCATCAGGTGAACCCCACTCACCCCCACATCCCTTACAGATATTGGGGGTGACTGCACCCCACCACTGCATTCTGAAGGGCACTCTACTCCCTCCACCCCCCCACCCCCTCACAGGCATCAGCCCTACCCAACAAACATAAGGGGAACCCCCCCTCCCAAATGGGGCTGGCCAGAGGGTCCACCCCTGGCATTGCCCCGGCACAAGTTGACATTGCCAAGGTTGGCATGGCGTCAATCTGGCAGCATCAATCCATGCGAGGGGCCAGTGCCAATGCATGTCGCTCTCTCCCAGGACTACCGTGCCGTGGGTGGCACGCTAGCACCATGGTTAGCACTGTTGCTTCATGGCACCAGGGTCCCAGGTCCGATTCAATGAGATCATGGCTGATCTTTTGTGGACTCAGCTCCACTTTCCGGCCCGAACACCATAACCCTTAATCCCTTTATTCTTCAAGAAACTATCTATCTTAAAAACATTTAATGAAGGAGCCTCAACTGCTTCACTGGGCAAGGTATTCCATAGATTCACAACCCTTTGGGTGAAGAAGTTCCTCCTAAACTCAGTCCTAAATCTACTTCCCCTTATTTTGAGGCTATGCCCCCTAGTTCTGCTTTCACCCGCCAGTAGAAACAACCTGCCCGCATCTATCCTATCTATTCCCTTCATAATTTTATATGTTTCTATAAGATACCCCCTCATCCTTCTAAATTCCAACGAGTACAGTCCCAGTCTCCTCAACCTCTCCTCATAATCCAACCCCATCAACTCTGGGATTAACCTAGTGAATCTCCTCTGCACACCCTCCAGCACCAGTACGTCCTTTCTCAGGTAAGGAGACCAAAACTGAACACAATACCCCAGGTGTGGCCTCACTAACACTTTATACAATTGCAGCATAACCTCCCTAGTCTTAAACTCCATCCCTCTAGCAATGAAGGACAAAATTCCATTTGCCTTCTTAATCACCTGTTGCACCTGTAAACCAACTTTTTTCAACTCATGCACTAGCACACCCAGGTCTCTCTGCACAGCAGCATGTTTTAATATTTTATCATTTAAATAATAATCACTTTTGCTGTTATTCCTACCAAAATGGATAACCTCACATTTGTCAACATTGTATTCCATCTGCCAGACCCTAGCCCATTCACTTAACCTATCCAGATCCCTCTGCAGGCTTCCGGTATCCTCTGCACTTTTTGCTTTATCACTCATCTTAGTGTCGTCTGCAAATTTGGACACATTGCACTTGGTCCCCAACTCCAAATCATCTATGTAAATTGTGAACAATTATGGGCCCAACATTGATCCCCGAGGGACACCACTAGCTATTGATTGCCAACCAGAGAAACACCCATTAATCTCCACTCTTTGCTTTCTATTAATTAACAAATCCTCTATCCATGCTACTACTTTACCCTTAATGCCATGCATCTTTATCTTATGCAGCAACCTTTTGTGTGGCACCTTATCAAAGGCTTTCTGGAAGTCCAGATATACCACATCCATTGGCTCCCCATTATCTACCGCACTGGTAATGTCCTCAGAAAATTCCACTAAATTAGTTAGGCACGACCTGCCCTTTATGAACCCATGCTGCGTCTGCCAAATGGGAAAATTTCCATCCAGATGCCTCGCTAGTTCTTCCTTGATGATAGATTCCAGCATCTTCCCTACTACTGAAGTTAAGCTCACTTGCCTATAATCACCCACTTTCTGCCTACCTCCTTTTTTAAACAGTGGTGTCATGTTTGCCAATTTCCAATCCGCTGGGACCACCCCAGAGTCTAGTGAATTTTGGTAAATTATCACTAGTGCATTTGCAATTTCCCTAGCCATCTCTTTTAGCACTCTGGGATGCATTCCATCAGGGCCAGGAGACTTGTCTACCTTTAGCCCCATTAGCTTGCCCATCACTACCTCCTTAGTGATAACTATCATCTCAAGGTCCTCACCTGTCACAGCCTCATTTCTATCAGTCACTGGAATGTTATTTGTGTCTTCCACTGTGAAGACCGACCAAAAAATCTGTTCTGTTCCTCAGCCATTTCCTCATCTCCCATTATTAAATCTCCCTTCTCATCCTCTAAAGGACCAATATTTACCTTCGCCACTCTTTTTTGTTTTTTTTTGTAGAAACTTTTACTATCTGTTTTTATATTCTGAGCAAGTTTACTCTCATAATCTATATTACTCTTCTTTATAGCTTTCTGTTGCCCCCTAAAGATTTCCCAGTCCTCTAGTCTCCCACTAATCGTTGCCACTTTGTATGCTTTTTCCTTCAATTTGATACTCTCCCTTATTTCCTTAGATATCCACGGTCGATTGTCCCTCTTTCTACCGTCCTTCCTTTTTGTTGGTATAAACCTTTGCTATAAACTAATGCACACTTAGGGGTTTCAATCCCACGCCTGTTGGTATTCACCCAGTGGTAGTCAGGGGATTTGCAACGTGAGAAACATGAAAAACAAACCTTGTTGTTGGCAGGCTCCCACGGTTGTGGTGGGCAGTGGGCGGGAGTCCCTCATTCTGGGACCTGCCGGTGGGGAGGGAGGCCTGCTGAGGGCCACCACCATCCCATGCCAACCTCACCCTGCGGCTGCAGCCCCCTGCCCCTGCGATCACTCACCTCTGCCAGGGCCTGCTTTGGGTGCAATACTGGCAGCAACCACCTTTGCTCCAGTGGTGCTGTTGAGCAATGAAAATCTGCTGGCCTCTAATTGGTCAGCAACCTGCCAGAGCTCTAGCATTTAGGGGCGGCAGTGGCACAGTGATATTGTCAGTGAACGAGTAATCCAGAGATCTCAGACCAAGTTCTGGGCACCAGAGTTCAAATCCCGCCAAGGCAGATGGTGAAATTAGAATTTTAAAAATCCGGAATGAAATGTCTAATGAAGACCATGAAACCATTGTCGTAAAAACCCATCTGGTTCACTAATGTCCTTTGGGGAATGAAATCTGTGCCCTCTACATGTAACTCCAGATCCACAGCAATGTGGTTGACTTTAAAATGCCCTCTGAAGGGGCAGTTGGGGGCCAGGCTGGCGACACTCACGTCCCCTAAAACTGAATTGTGAAAAGGCTGGAGGACGCGACCCCACCCCCTACATTTAAATTCTGACCAATACTGTCGATTTTCGGTTTAATCGATTCCTTTTAGTCTAAAAGAAAAAGGGGCCCTCCGTTCCCAGATTTAACTTCTGCACACAAATCAAAACGACATTTTAAAAATCCTTAACGAATTTCTGAAGATCCCTCTTCAGCTCGAAGGCCCCGAATCTCAGAAGTGTACAATATAGGAGTACAGACTCATAATTTACAACCCATTTCACTTTGATAGTTGTCAAAAGTCATTAAGTGGATCCAGTACAAACCTGCCAACCAAATATGCAGCAATATCCAATCTCTCACATTTTTATAAAATTCCAAAGCTGCACTGCAATTAAAATGTTTCCTCCAATTTTATTCCTTTCATAGTCACACACTCGGGCCACCTGTTGCGAGCGCAAGTGGGAGTTTGTGTGCATGTCTGAAGTATATATAGCCTGAGGTACAATCTTTTATTTTCTTATTTTTTAAATAAATTTAGATTACCCAATTATTTTTTCCAATTAAGGGGCAATTTAGCGTGGCCAATCCACCTACTCTGCACATTTTTGAGTTGTGGGGGCGAAACCCACGCAGACACGGGGAGAATATGCAAACTCTACATGGACAGTGACCCAGAGCCGGGATCGAACCTGGGACCTCAGCGCCGTGAGGCGGCTGTGCTAACCACTAGGCCACCGTGCTGCCCTTGAGGTACAATCTTAAGCCAAACCTCTTTGAATATTTTCTGCATGGTGCGCATGCGGAGGCCCGCGGGAAAATGGCAGAGTGGGTGGACAGCCGATTTAGAAATAGCGGCTTCAGAGGACCAGCTGGTTTGAATATCAGGCCTGGCTCTCAGTTAGGTAGCACCTTCCCCTCTCGGTCATTTAGTTTGTTGGTCCTACCCCAAGGTTTAAGCATCGAAGCCAAGACTGACTCACTCCAGAGCAGTCCTGAGAGTGTGTTGCACTGGTCAGCGGCACTGTCTTTTGGATGAGATATTCAACCAAGGGCCTTGCTCCCTCTCAGGGTGGGTGTCACCTGTCCAGTGGCACTACTTTGTAAAAGAGCCGGGGTGGGGGGGGGGGGGGGGGGGGGGGAGAGAGGAGCACGGGGGGGCTCCCCGGTGTCCTGGCTAATCTTCACTCCTCAATCAACATTACCGAAACAGAGTTCCTGGTTAGCGTATATTGTCAGTGTGTGGGATCTTGCTGAGCAAGCATCGGATGCCACCTTTCCTACATCAGAAACTGTACTTGGGAAGTGCTTTGCTGGCTGTAAAACTCTTTAGCCTGGTCTGTGATCACATACGAACATGCACATTAGCAGCAGCAGGATGCAATACAGCCTTTCAAGCATTCCTGCCATTCAAGAGGAACATGGCTGCTCTGATTGTGAACACAACTCCACTTTCTAACTACCCCCGATACCCTTTGACTCCCTTGTTAGCCAGGAATCCATTTAACTCCCCCCCCCCCCCCCCCCCCCCCCCCCCCAACCCCGGCCTTGAAAATGCTCAATGACACAACCCCGCCTCTGGGGAAGAGAATTCCAAAAACATTTTCATCTTCAATGGGAGGCCTCAAAAAAGGCCCCATATTTTTAAACTGTGTCCACTGGTTCTAGTCTCTCCCACAGAGGAAGATGTCCGTTCCACCTCTGCAAGGCCCCTCAGGTTCTTATATGTTTCAATAGGACACTCACTCATTCTTCTAAACTCCAATGAATACAAGCCGAACGTGTCTAGCTTTTCTCATAAGATAGCTGGAATGGGGAGGGGGGGGGGGGTTGAATGGGGAGGGGAGGGGGGGTGGGGAGGGGAGGGGGGGCTATCAGTTTGGGGACACTTCTCTGAACTGCTCCTCATGCAGTTATGTCCTGGGACAGAATAGTCCCTGCAATCCAGGCTATGGAGGCCTATACTTCCCTCATGGAGCTGACTGGGAGGAAGTGAGGCCTAGGAAGCAAACAAAGCCTATCCTCTCTCTGGATGGGGAAGAGAGCCTGAAGGAAATGTTGGGAAGAGGGAACGTATTGGATTCATTAAAAAAAAAGGCAACTCAACCTGCATGGTCATTGGTGTAATGTTCGCGATTCTTCAGGAGAACCGCCAATGGAACAAGTTTAAGAACAATCTTCACTGTTTATTTTTAAACGGAACAGTTTTAATCTGATGTGGATCTTGGTAATTGTGCAGTCACTTGGAGGATAAGAACTGAAGTGGGTCTTGGCAGACGCTGAACGCCAAGCTGTCCAGACACATCTCGTTCTACATGGTCGGCAGGCCAATGATTTATTTTACACCAGTGACACACTGGAAATTTATCGATGGTTTATGCCTGACATAGAACAAACCATCTGTCTTGTATGTCAAACAGCACAACATACATTCCTGCCGTTGCATTTAAAAATATATTGCATCACAGCTAATCGGTGTTTATGTCCAAACCCACCATGATTACAACAACGGAGCGTTCACAGGCTCTCTGTGCTGGCTTGTTCGAATGACGTAGACAGCCTGCTTTCACACCGAGGAAAGACTAGCGCCTTTGGCAACCTCAGCATGCCCACCGGTGCGCCGGCTTTGTTGGTCTTTTCACCTGTGCGTGCCAGCTGCCTCTCGGATGTCTCGGACTCATAAGGTTCTGGTTTCGGATCCCACTTCAGCACGGTAGCATTGTGGATAGCACAATTGCTTCACAGCTCCAGGGTTCCAGGTTCGATTCCGGCTTGGGTCACTGTCTGTGCGGAGTCTGCACATTCTCCCCGTGTCTGCGTGGGTTTCCTCCGGGTGCTCCGGTTTCCTCCCACAGTCCAAAGATGTGCAGGTTAGGTGGATTGGCCATGCTAAATTGCCCCTTAGTGTCCAAAATTGCCCTTAGTGTTGGGTGGGGTTACTGGGTTATGGGGATAGGATGGAGGTGAAGACCTTGGGTAGGGTGCTCTTTCGAAGAGCCGGTGGCAGACTCGATGGGCCGATTGGCCTCCTTCTGCACTGTAAATTCTATGATTCAGAGACCTGAGTACCAAAATCAGGCTGACACTCCAGCGCAGTTCCGAGGGAGAAATCCATAAACCGTGGCCCTGCCTGGCCTCTCAGGTGAACATGACAGATTCTACAGCATGGCTTTGAAGCGTGGGGAGTTATCTCCAGTGTCCCAGTCAATACTTTCCCTTTTTAAGCAACAGATTACAGGTACCGGACTCCAGATTTTGGGTCCCGGGCACAGGGGGAAAATAGGCCAGACTCAAAGAGCAGGGGAACAGCCCACCGTGACCCAGATACGCAACAGACCCATGTACCCCATCCACCACCAAGATTAAACGCACTAACAACGGTAAAACAACAAACTAGGAGGAGAAAAATAAACGCATTTGGGGCCATGAACAAAATCCTATAAATCGACCTTTTGTTAAAAATAGATATGAGTGACAGCAATGCCTGACCTGGATTTTGGGGCCTTGCAGAATTTGGGATGCGAGATAAGGGATCCAATCAGTATCTGGTTATCACATTGCTGTTTGTAAATGGTTACTGTGTTTCCCACATTAAAACTGTGTCTACACCTGAAAAGCACTTCATTGGCTGTACTCTTTCCTTACTGTCCCGTGGTCATGAAGGTTGCGATTTAAATCCAGGCCTCGCTTTCTTTTTGAGAGGCAGAGTCAAGAACATCCAAATGTTTTTCTTCTTGAACTCTTCTTGCCCATTTTCCAATGCCCACCATTAATGATTATTGCCCGCAGATAAACAACTACGCATCCTGACAGAGTAAAACGTCTCTGTCATTGAATGTGGCGAAAATCCTGGACTGATCAGGTCAAACTTTAGTTAGATGGTCAGGTTTAAAAATAATAAATAAATGAATGAATAAAATCGAACCTGGTGGAATTGGATATTTGCATAAATTGCCTGTTGGAGCATCTGACTCAGGGGGCGTAGCCTCTTGTACAACTATAGGATCAATTGCATGGGTGATTTGTTTAACTTTCAGGTGTTTTTCCCACAATTCCTTGGACATTAATGGGTGGGAAAAGGTGAACAACGCATTGGAATTTCCTGCTTATTGCATGCAAGGTCTCACTCATTGCATGGGTAA
This sequence comes from Scyliorhinus canicula, assembly GCF_902713615.1. Lineage (NCBI taxonomy): Eukaryota > Metazoa > Chordata > Chondrichthyes > Carcharhiniformes > Scyliorhinidae > Scyliorhinus > Scyliorhinus canicula. Next base: position 14,775,887 of record NC_052160.1, on the reverse strand, counting down.
ACCTCGCCCAAAGGAGTCTGTTTACAAAATGAACGACACTTTAATAACATTAAATATTCAATTTAAGAAAATCACAAGAGTTATCCACTGTGATGGCAGCCAAAGCCATTCTATCCCTCTTTTTTTCTACTTACTCCTCTGCAGAATTTGATGTGCTTGTCCATGGTGCTCCCCCCTCTACAGCTTTTCCTCTGTTTCCTGGGGTTTCTTTTCCATTCCTACCAGTCCCAACAGAGCCATCACATGCCAGCAGTTGTCGTCTTTCATGCCTCCACATGTCTGACTCCATTCAGTCAGGAATCTATCCTTAGCCTCCTAGCCTTCAGTGACATAGTTCATGGGTTAAGGGTCAGATTCCATATGGCCACCGATGGCATATCAGTTCAAACTCTCTCCCATTTCTGCGCCATCAGATTAGCGGTCCCACATCAGGCCAGTGATGAGCCACATCTCTCATTGGATATCAGGAAGCTCAAAGGCAGCATGTGGTCCCCACCAAAAACTCGACTCCCTGACCACTGACTCCACCCTCTCCGTCTCCTCGCTCGGACGCTTCCACCTCCTCAACATTAACTGTCTCAGTCTTTCTCTCAGCCCTTCTGTTGTCAATACCCATCTTTGTTGTGCTCGTCGTCTCCAGATTAGATTTCTCAAATGTTCTCCTTGCCTGCCTCCGGAATCCACACACACCAAATGGTTCAACATTCAGTTGCCATTTTCATTACTTCAAATCCTACCAGGGTATTCCCTGACCCTCTCTCTGATATCTCCTTTATCTCTCTTCGGTTATTCAATTCTGTCCTTTTACACCTCCTTCATGCCCCCATTGGTAAAGTGACCCTTATATCTTACCTCGTGGAACTCTTCCCACCACTTTGCCATGTTCCAGAGACTGGAGGAGATTTAAAGGAGGATGGGGTCCTTGGATGGGCACAGGCGATCCCCAAACGAAGTACTTCCTGCCTGCCAACAGCCATGGAGTGAAAACTACCAGGCTACCAGCCTTGCCTCCACCCAACCCTGCCATAGGCAACAAAGCAGCGGAAGTGGAATGAGACCCTCAAATGGCCATTATTTGGCCACTTAAGGGCCTACAATAGGCCTAAGGGTGAGTGGGCTCCCTGACACCTCACCCTCCCACCATGACAGAGAGGCAGATTGGGCATTGTTTGGTGTCTTTGGTTCTTCCTGCAGTGACCTGTAGTATGGTCTACCCATCGTTATCTAATTACAAACAAAAACAGAACTGATGTTTAGATTAACAGTATCTATTAAAAGTAAAACGGCTATTTCCTTCCCCTGTGTGACCACCAGCTCCCTAACCCAGAACATAACAGAGTTCTGCTTACATCTCACAAGATCATGACTTTGCTCAATGTGAGGTGAGAGTGACTGCCCTTGACACCAAGGCAAGATTGTTGATTGAGTGTGGCATCAAGGGGCAAAATCAAAGTAAGTACGAATGGAGGGAAAAATCTCCTCTGCTGGAACACAAAAGGTAGATGCGTGTGGTTTTTAGGCTAATCATCTGAGCCTCGGCCCAACCACCTTCAGCTGCTTTATCGATGACCTTCCCTCCATCTTCAGGTCAGAAGTTGGGATGTTTGCTGATGGTCGCAGTGTTCAGCACCTTTTTGCGACTCCTCGGACACTAGCCCATGACCACACGTAGCAAGGCCTGCACAACATTCAAGCTTGGGCTGATAAATGGCAAGAAACATTTGTGTGAGACAAGTGACAGGGATTAATCCCCTCCTGAGACGCGAGTTAGAACCATGAGCCATAGAAACGTTATGGTGCAGAACGAGGCCTTTCAGCCCATCGTATCTGCACCAGCCAACAACAGGACAAAGAAACTAGCCGCTCACTTTAATGCCAATCCCAGCACCTGGTTCGTAGCCTTGTAGGTGACAGCACTTCAGGGGCAGCACAGTGGTGAGCACTGCTGCCTCACAGTGCCAGGGACCCGGGTTCGATTCCGGCCTTGGGTGACCGTCTGTGTGGAGTCTGTACTTTCTGCCCGTGTATGCGTGGGTTTCTTCCGGGTGCTCTGGGTTCCACCCACAAGTGAAAATATGTGCAGGTTAGATGGATTGGCCAAGATAAAGTGCACCTTAGTGTCCAAAGGTTAGGTAGGGTTATCAGGGTTACGGGGATAGCGTGGGGGCGTGGGCCTAGGTATCACAGAGTACTACAGTGCAGAAGAGGCTCTTTCGCCCATTGGGAATTGAAGATCAATCTCCAGGACTGGAGAAAAATAGACAGGATATATTAAAAAAGATGCTTCTTTTTTGTCATTTTATTTGAACATTACTCTTTGACAGATATAAAAATATTGAAAATGGGGAAAGGATGGCTGTTTGGATGGCAGTGAAGCATCATACTAGTAGGTGATGAGTCTTCTTGTTTTCCAATTGATGTAAAAAGGCCGATAGGGGCTGGTTTAGCTCACTCGGCTAAATCGCTGGCTTTTAAAGCAGACCAAGCAGGCCAGCAGCACGGTTTGATTCCCGTACCAGCCTCCCCGGACAGGCGCCGGAATGTGGCGACTAGGGGCTTTTCACAGTAACTTCATTGAAGCCTACTCGTGACAATAAGTGATTTTCATTTCATTTCATTTCATGTCACATGGGTGAATGTGTTGGTCAACGCACAGCCACAGAGTGTGCGTGTGTGTGTATGTGTGAGTGCGCATGTGTGCGCATGTGTGTGCGCGTGTGGTGGTTGGGGCAAAGCTGACAACCCTACTGCCCACCGCTGGCACACATAGATTATAGAATTTACAGTGCAGAAGGAGGCCATTCGGCCCATCGAGTCTGCACTGGCCCTTGGAAAGGGCACCCCACTTAAGCCCACACCTCCACCCTATCCCCGTAACCCAGTAACCCCACACTACCACTTTGGAACGCTGAGGGCAATTTAGCATGGCCAATCCACCTAACCCGCACATCTTTGGACTGTGGGAGGAAACCGGAGCACCCGTAGGAAACCCACGCAGACACGGGGAGTAAGGGCACAGACAGTGACACAAGCCAGGAATCAAACTTTGGGACCCTGGAGCTGTGAAAGAACTGTGCTAACCACTGTGATACCGTGCAGCAGCCTGATGTGGATTGGCCATCCATCATTACACTGTAAGCAAGGTATTAAAGAACGATTGATGGAAATGTTAATCAGAGCCAACATGCTGATCTGAGCATGGACAACCTACAGGGCCCAGGCAAATCTCCATTCTAGTGTTGTTTTTCGATAAGAGAACAGGCAGCACTGCGCTGAGGTAAAGACTGAAACACATATTTTGCCTTTGGTTTATTAACAGAGCAACAAATGTGTGCAAGACCAGGAACAATCTGCTTGAGGTTCAATTACACGGCTTGAGCAGAACAAATGCACAGTAAAGACAGCAGATTTCTCTTCAGGAAGCTTTAATGTCACAAGCTCAAACTACTGTGACAATCTGCACCAGTAATCAGCTGGCACGGACATTGTTATGATGGGGTAAGGAATGGTGTACAAACGTAGATAAGCTGGTGTCTGCACAAAGGCAAAATCAATTACAAAATTGAAATTACAGGCGGGGTGAGAAGCAGGAGAAATATAGCAAGAAAGTCCAACGTTGAAAGGCTACGAGGGTCAGACGCATGAGCATTCTGGGTAAAAAGTCATACTCTTGTCCAATATTCTGGACAAAATAACGGCAGGATCGGTTACAAAAACAGAAAATGCTGCACCCTCTCAGCAGGTCCGACAGGATCTGTGGAGAGAGAAGGGAGCTAACGTTTCGAGTCTGAATGACTCTGTTGAAGCCAGAGAAAACTGAAATAGAGTCAGATTTGTATTGTTTTGGGGGTGGGGAGCAGTGGGGCTGAAAGGGAGCCAGTGATAGGTGGAGATTGACAAAGGTGTCATGGACAGAAAGGCAAAAAGGAATGTTAATTCCTTGGTGATTAAGGCTAAGAAGGGTGCTGATAGTGGCACATAAAGAGATTAGAATGTGTGAATGGAAGAATAAAGGTGAGCAGTGAATCAAAGGGGCAACTAGGAACAGGGAACAAATAGCCCCAGTGCAGTGGGGGGGAGCGAAAAACAGATGAATGAAAGAAATGAAAATAAATTGATAGCAATAAAAATGGTGTGAAGGTGGAGGAGAGAGTTCACAGTCTGAAGTTGTTGAACTCAAAGTTACGTCTGGAAGGCTGTAACGTTCCTAACCGGAAGATGAGATGCTGTCCCTCTATATAACACAAATCTTAAAAAAAAACCTGCCACCTTTTCATACGTTCCCACAATAATCAGTGAAGCAAATCGTGGCCGAAGTGTGAAGAAGTAAACTATTTTCAGATCATAGAATTTACAATGCAGGAGGCCATTCGGTCCATCGAATCTGCACCGGCCCTTGGAAAGAGCACCTTATCCCCGTAACCCAGTAACCCCACCTAACCTTTTGGGACATTAAGGGCCAATTTAGCATGGCCAGTCCACCTAAGCTGCACATCTTTGGGCTGGGGAGGAAACTGGAGCACCCGGAGGAAACCCACGCAGACACGGGGAGAACATGCAGACTCCGTGCAGACAGTGACCCAAGCCCGGAATAGAAACTGGGATCCTGGAGCTGTGAAGTAATAATGCTTACCACTGTGCTACCGTGCCGCCCATGGCAATGGGTGTTAGCGATAGTCCGTTCTTTGTTGTAATGTGTAAGATAGTCATGAACTTGTATCATCCTTAGTCCTGCCTCTCAAATGTTTCAAAGTGATTCCCATAATATCAACTACCATAAATCGCAGCAGAGAAGCCGACCTCTTGAGGTCTTGAAGAACTTCAAAAACGCAGGGTCAACTTATATCCAGAGTACAGAAGTGCACTGCCAGTGCTGGTGGAGCTGGCCGGCAGCATGAAATAGGCAAAAATAACATGCCAGCAACAATCAAAATGAAATCAACGTGACACATTTGATTGAATTAATCAATTCTACAAGGATACCTGTAACCACAATCAAAAACGTTCACCCATGTTGCTGCCGATATAACAGAATGCCTACTCATGTTTCTGCTGCTATCTGATGATGAATTGCTGAAGTTGGCGTTGAGATCTTTTGGGGAGTCTCAGAGTGATCTTGGTCCTCTGCCTCAACGCAGGACATTCTTGTCCCCGACCTGTGACACCAACCAGCTGTTGCATCAGTCCAGCCTATGCTGAAGTGTTACAGTGGCAAAAGTTTCCATTTAGGAGAATTGAAATAACTCATCCCTTCTCACAACACCAACATGCACAAGTGGCAAAGATAAATCGAAAAACTGCGAGCAAACGTGTCAATTCACTCCCATTCTCCAATCATCCAATTTGTCCTGTATTGTGAAGCTCCCCGTTTCATCAGAATGTGTTTTGTACATTTTGTCCAGGTAATTTAGCACGATCCACACAGCGTTTGAAAGAAAAACAAAGAACACTCCCCTTTCTCTCTCAGAATTGATGTAAAGGTTGAACGGCAAGCTATTCTAAACAGAAGCACGCCAAATTTCCCATTGCTGATTCACCTCTGAACAAAACACTCACGGACTGAGAGATGGCACGATTATACACCCATGAAAATGTCAGATAGTTGGATCGGTTTGGCTGAATCCTCAGATTCCATCATTTACAGGGCACACAATATCCTATATAGTCAACCTCAAGAGAATATGGGCCTGATCGAATGGCCATGGTGCGCCTGAAAAGCAGCTCGCCGCAGCGCACCGTGGCTGATAGAAGCTGGGATCCCCGTTTCCCTGACCTACCCGGCTCACAGCGCGTCGCAAGATCGGGTTAGTTCTCACGAGACGTGATGCAAATCACGCCCATTGTGGGCAGGATCACTTTTGAGCAAATCTGCATATTAGAGCGAGACAGCTAGTCTCACTTTGATGTGCAGCTTCCCGAGGAACCTGAGACATTGGGATCTATCTCCTTTGCCTCAAAAGACCTCGGGCGAGTGCAGTTTAATACTGCTCCCCAGCAATGGGGACCAGACGGAATGACACTCATGGGACTCCCAGGGGATGGGAGGTCCCCAGGTGCATGCCCTCTGGGCAGGCTGGTCATCCTGGCACTGGCACCTGGGCTGGGTGCCAGCCTGGCACTGCCAAGGTGCCCAAGTGGCACAGCCAGCTGGTGTGGCCCAAGTGTGAGCTTATCATTTTCTGTGTGCTGGTGAGTGGGGGTACCCTGTGTGGGTGTTGGGGTGGGCGTGGGGGTTCTGGGGACCCTCCCATTGGGGGTTGGGGTTGGGTGTTGCATCAGGGGCCACAGAAATCGGGGTGCCTTTTAAAAATGGCATCCCGATCCCACGCTATACTGAGGGGTTCCAGTGAGTGGAGCTGCTCAGCACAGGAAAACAGGGCAATGCTCCCTGCTGAGGCCCCTTATAAATCTCAGCTGGAAGGGCGACACGATACCGCAGTGATTAGCACCGCTGCCTCACGGTGCTGAGGACCCGGGTTCAATCCCGGTCCCGGGTCACTGTCAGTGTGGAATTTGCACATTCTCCCAGTTTCTGCGTGGGTCTCACCCCCACAACCCAAAAGATGTGCAAGGTTGGTGGATTGGCCGTGCTAAATTGCCCCTTAATGGGGAAAAAAAATGAATTGGGTAATTCCATTTTATTTTTAAAAAAATCTAACTTGAGTGGTGTTTTATAACCATGTGTTCCTCAGTGCTGTGAGCGCCGGGAAACAAGATTAAACGTGCTTGCTATGGGACTTTGTTCCCTTTTGGTAAACAGGCGCCCTATATGTTTGCATCCCCGACCGGCTTTTAAATTAAGAACGCCGGCCGCGACCGGCTTTTAAGTGGAAATGATGCTTTCTTCTGGCCAGGAGCGGCGGCAGAGAGCAGGTCACGCGGCCGGCATTTATACTGATGTCACTCCCCCGACAAGCCCATGCTTATGGCCTGAAATCGCAGAGGAGAGATTTCTTCATTTTGTAGCCAGCAAGCAAGGCAAAGAACTGTGAAGAACTGAAGGCAGATCATTTTGTCATAGGGCAGAGAGGGCCAGAGACCAACAGGCCAGGATCTCACGTCTGAGTCTGCTGGAGAGCTTCTCAGGACAGCCCACGGCAGGACAGAGCAGTGCTCGTGTTAGCTCTGTACAGCACTCCAGGGCCTCGGGCGAATAGCCAAGAAAGAAAAAATTTAAATCAGAGCAAAGAAGGATAAATCATTTCTTGAGGTCTGGCTTTGTTATTGTGCCAGTGCAAATCAAGATGCAAAGCCCTTGAATGTTCGATGCAGGGAAGTTAAAAAAAAAAAATGGCTTATTGCCACAAGTAGGCTTCAAATGAAGTTACTGTAAAAAGCCCCTAGTCGCCACATTCCGGCGCCTGTTCGGGGAGGCTGGTACGGGAATTGAACCGTGCTGCTGGCCTGCCTTGGTCTGCTTTAAAAGCAAGTGCTGGCAAATGGGAGTTTAAGACCCTCAAAAACTTCAAAGGTATTTGAAGACTAAGCTTGGCGAATTTGAGGACAAACCTCTTGGCTATTTTCTCTTGGTGTGCACCCAAATAGTCCTTTCTTGCGGCTACAGATTAAACACGGAGTGAAATAGAACTCGAACACCAGTATATAACGATGCTTTCCCTAATCCCCATGGATAGTTCCCTCTCAAGGTGACCATATGCATCAAGTAGCTGTTATTGCAGCTGGCAACCAAATGATGCAAACCAAAGTCATCCAACACGAAAGAGAAAATGCTGGAAAATCTCAGCAGGTCTGGCAGCATCTGTAGGGAGAGAAAAGAGCTAACGTTTCGAGTCCGATGACTCTTTGTCAAAGCTAACAGACAGAGAAAGTGGGAACTATTTATACTGTGGAGTGAGAATGAAAGATGAGTCACAGCCACAGAAACCCAGGGAAACCGAGTGCTAATGGCCACAGAAACCAAGGGGAAAGAGTGCTAATGGCAGTCCCCAGAGAGAACAAATGACGTGAAAGGCCAAACAGCAGGGAAACTAACATCAGAGGATGAACTGTAGGTGTGGGAGGAGGGGAAGGGGGAAGCAAAGAGGAGAAAGGTGAAGGAAAGGTGGATAAGATTAGGGGGGGGGGGAATTAAATATATATTAAGAAAAGAAGAAAAGGTAAAAGACAGTTAAAATGAAATGGGATGAAAACAAATGAAATGAAAATCGCTTATTGTCCTAAGTAGGCTTCAAATGAAGTTACTGTGAAAGGCTCCTAGTCGCCACATTCCGGCGCCTGTTCGGGGAGGCTGGTACGGGAATTGAACCGTACTGCTGGCTTGCCTTGGTCTGCTTTAAAATCCAGCGATTTAGCCAGCGATTTAGCTAAACCAGCCCCTATGGGTCAATGTGGGGTAGAGCTGATCATCTGAAGTTGTTGAATTCGGTGTTGAGACCGGAAGGCTGTAGCGTGCCTAACCAGAAGATGAGATGTTGTTCCTCCAGTTTGTGTTGAGCTTCACTGGAACATTGCAGCAGGCCAAGAACAGACATGTGGGCATGGGAGCAGGGTCTTCTGTTAAAATAGCAGGCAACAGGAAGGTCAGGGTCCTGAATGCGCACAGACCGGAGATGCTCAGCAAAGCGATCACCCAGTCTGCGTTTGGTCTCTCCGATATAGAGGAGACCACATTGGGAGCAGCGAATGCAGTAGATCAAATTGGAAGAGATGCCAGTGAAAGTCATCCGACATATGACTCAGCGAGAGCGTGAGGGTCAGGACAAAATCCATAACTGCCTAATCATGATGGGAAACAATTTTCAATTCCGATTATTAATGCACCACTTATCTTATCACACAAAAGGTTTTGAGGAACTGAGCATTTTTATTAGCACGTGTTTCCATCTTGTCCTCAACTTACCCCTTGACAGCTAAAGCTCGAGTTATTTGAAGAAATAAGTTACATATAAAGGTTACGGCAGTATTGTTTCACAAAAGAAGCGTAACAAATGAATAAAACCGGATTAGAAAATAAAAGCAGGAGGAGGCCATTCGGCCCTTCGAGCATGATCCAACTCAATAATCCTGCCTTTCCCCATACATTGATTGAAACATAAGCTCCTGAGGGGTTTTGGCAGGGTCGATGTGGAGCAGATGTTTGCTCTTATGGAAGAATCTAGAACTAGGCACCGCTGTTTAAAAATAAGGGGTCGCCTTATTTTAGGAAAGAGGTGAAGAGATCTTTTTATTCTCCCAAAGGATTGCGTCTCTTTGGAACTCACTTCCTCAAAAGACGGCGGAGGCAGAATCTTTGAATATTTTTAAGGCAGAAGTAGAAAGGTTGTTGGGGATGGACAGGAGGATGGAGTTGTGGATGTAATCTAATCAGCCTTGACCTCATTGAATGGTGGAACAGGCTCGACGGGCTGAATGGCCTACTCTTGCTCCAAATGTTCATCTGTAACAGATTAATGCTTTTGAACAAAGTAATTGAGAATCAGTTTAAATTGCTATCTTTAACTAATCAAAACATTGATGGGTTTTAATGTTTGAATGTTTTCATATTAAATTGCATATCTGGTTGTATTATTTTTCTTCAAGTATATTTTTCCTTTAAATATTCTTTTTCTTAAACTCTTTCTCTTCTAACTCAGGTTGGGGTGTGGCCTATAGGCCGATAATATCTCACCTTGTCCAATTGTTGGCCTTCTGCTGAAGTGAGAGATATTGGGGGCCCAATTCAGAGACCCTGTTGTACCCGGTGTGAATCTGACACGACGGGTGAGTCGCGCGCGTTTCCCGAAACCTCGTGCAAGTCACCCGCCTAGCGTGTTCTGGATCTCGCCCAGATCTGAATATTTAAATTAGCCTTACGGGATGTTGCTTGGTGCTGCAGCCATTGGGAGACACCCCACTAAACTCACCGTTCAGCAAACTTCAGCGCGAGTCTGCTGAATTGCACCCGTCATCAAAGCAGACTTTAATTTCCTCCTCTCTTCTCAATTATTGTGATCATTTGAAATTTGGTATTCTGTATTTTGGTATTGTCCTGACGAATGCAAGGTGAAAAACTTTAGCAATATGTCTCTCCTTTCAGCAATATTCAACTTCTTTACTATCAAATGGCTATTGGCATTAAAGCTGACATTTCAACTCTGGTTTTCCGTGAATGCTGTAATTAATGCAGACATGTGTTCAGACTCTCCCAAAGTTTCACTTGTAGACTTGTACGTACAACCATGTGACCGCCATTCAGTAAAAATCATGGCTGATCTGATTGTAACTTCAACTGCCTAACCCTGATAACCTTTATTGCTCAAGAATCTATCTAGTTCTACGTTAGAAATATTCAAAGGCTCTGCTTCCATTGCCTTTTGAGGAAGAGAGTTCCAGAGACTCACGATCCTCCAAGAGAAAACATTGCTCCTCATCTCTGTTGTTATAAGATACACCAGTATATCATGGTGCAGACACACACACTGATGGACATACAGGACCAATCAACATACACAAACACCGCAGCCAATCACCAGTTAGAACACATGCACTATAAAGACAGAGGGCATCACTTTTCCCGCTCATTCAGGATGCTGCCTCTCAGAAGCACAAGAGCTTATAATTTACAGTACAGACTCTCACCACGTGCTGAGTGATTCAACTGGTTCGGACAGGCACAGGTCTCTAGTTAATCCAGCATTGTGTAAACCCACAGTAATAGTATGTTTAGCATTTTATAAGAGTTAATAAAATAGTGTTGAACCATCTTCAGTGTTGGTGGCCTACGTCTGCTTCACGGATCCAGAGTGCCCATCACATCATCTGCCTTAAATGAACGACTCCTTTTTTTCAAAACAGTGACCTCCAGTTCAAGATTCTCCGACGAAACAAAACATCCTCTCCACATCCATCCTGGCAATACCGCTCAAAGGTTTTGATCAAGTCTCTAAAATCTAACCTCTTCTACCTTTCCTTGCAGGATAACCCTTCCATTTCTGGAAATAGCCGAGTGGACAGTGTCTACTACATCACTGGCCTTGACAAAAGGGCAGCACGGTAGCATTGTGGATAGCACAATCGCTTCACAGCTCCAGGGTCCCAGGTTCGATTCCGGCTTGGATCACTGTCTGTGCGGAGTCTGCACATCCTCCCCGTGTGTGTGTGGGTTTCCTCCGGGTGCTCCGGTTTCCTCCCACAGTCCAAAGATGTGCAGGTTAGGTGGATTGGCCATGATAAATTGCCCTTAGAGTCCAAAATTGCCCTTAGTGTTGGGTGGGGTTACTGGGTTATGGGGATAGGGTGGAGTTGTTGACCTTGGGTAGGGTGCTCTTTCCAAGAGCCGGTGCAGACTCGATGGGCTGAATGGCCTCCTTCTGCACTGTAGATTCTATGATTCTATGACATGATTCAGTTACCCTCAAAACTGAAGGCCCATCAGTTTCTAACCTGCAACAGTGCCCAAGACTCCAGAAAAACTGACTATACAGTATTTCTATACCCCTATTCTGCACCCCATCCCACCAGGCAATCATTGATGTCTATATGTCGAGGAAGACAGCCTCAGTTTAACTTGTCAACCAACAAGGCAGTACTCCCCAAGTACTGCACAGATAGACCATCGTCAGCCTAGGTTATGGCCTGGAGATTCCATACATTAAGCAGGAAACCATCTGAATTCTCCTGGAAAAGAGGTAAACGGACAGGAGACTGGGAGAACCTCCAACAAATTTAAGGGCCAACGTTCTCAGATCCTAGAATCCGTGCCTTACAGGCTAAGCTGTCACTTAACGGACCGGTGATCCCGGAAGGTAAACTAGTCAGAAAGAAAACAGGCATCTGCCACACAAAGGCGCACCTTTTAATGGCTAATCGTATGGCAGCTGTTGAAACAAGGCCATTTTTCATCAGTGCAAAGACTGTCAGGAGATCTAACAGGCATTCACGATTATGATAGGCTTTGATTAAAATAAATCAGAAAAAAAACTTCCCCAGGTTAGTGAGTCAGCGGTTCGATGGAATCAATTGAAAGGATGAAAGGAGTTTTATAGATTCAGAAAAACACAAGTTAATTGAAAGGGCTGTGAAAGGAACTTTTAAAAAGAAAGTTGGTAAATAATTGAAAACTAAAGCACTTTGCACAGTATTAAGAAAGGACAGAGGAATCGAAAAAACTGGTTCACTCTTCCCGAGATCCCACTGTGGCATTATGAACCGAATGAACCCCCAGTCATTTCCCACTCCGGGCTGAATTTACCAAGGAAACGACGGATGGGTTTCCTGAATTAATCACATTCGCTTCCTGACAGCTTGGAGAGGCTGAAGTCTATAGGTTAGATTGCCCCTCCCTCCAAACCACAAACACACAGATGTCTCAAACTAATTGGGTGGGGACAAACAAGGCAAGATAAGATTTCTCAAGAATAAAATATCCCATCCATTGACTCTGTCTACACCTCCCGCTGCCTTGGGAAAGCGGGCAGCATAATCAAATACCCCTTCCACCCAGGTTATTCTCTCTTCCGTTGGGTAGGAGGTATAAAAGTTTGAGAACACACACTAACAGGTTCAAAAACAGCTTCTTCCCCGCTGTTAACAGACATTAACAGACATAACAGAATGACCCTCTCACATGGACTGAACTGATCTCTCCACATATCTCTACCAAGAAGTACTACACTCCTGTATGCTTCACCCGATGTTTGTGTCTATGTATTTACATTGTGTATTGATCGCATGTTTTTTTCATGTATGGAACGATCTGTCTGGACTGTACACAGAACAATACTTTTCACTGTACCAATAAACCCAAACCCAAATTCAACTAACCCGATAACTGAAATTTGCCGCCATCCTAATCAAATTCAAAACTAAACCCAGCCCAATATTGGTCACGGCTTATGATTTATAAGTTGCCTGAAAGTTAAGTTTCACTATGCTGTTATCCCACATGATCTACCGCAAATAGCTTTGTTGAACAAAGAAACCCAGTATCTTCCAATCTTTAAGGAATCCAATAAAAATCCATCATTTTCAGTGACTCAATCCAAATCTGTTGTGACTCTAAAGCTAATGGCTATGTCTATCAAGACTTTCTAACACTTAAACTTCTTGCTGGGGAATAAACAAGGCCCGGGATCCTCTGGTCCGCTCCTTAGACTGTGCTGGCACGGTAGCACGGTGGTTAACACTGTTGCTTCACAGCGCCGGGGTCCCAGGTTCGATTCCCGGCTTGGGTCACTGTCGATGCGGAGTCTGCACATTCTTCCCGTGTCTGCGTGGGTTTCCTCCGGGTGCTCCGGTTTCCTCCCACAAGTCCCGAGACATGTGCTGTTAGGTGAATTGGACATTCTGAATTCTCCCTCACTGTACCCGAACAGGCGCCAGAATGAGGCGACTGGGGGATTTCCACAGTAACTTCATTGCAGCGTTAATGTAGGCCTGCTTGTGACAATAAAGATTCTTATTATAGAGCAGAGGATGTTCGGAGGAACCTCGGAGGCTGTCAGGATTATGAGTTTTGAGAGAGTAAATGAGGAGAGATTATTTCCATTGGGAGCCTTCGTGGGGGCTGTGGGGTGTTGGGGGGGGGGGGAGGTTAGTGACTAGGGGTTACAGATTTGAGACAATTGGCAAAAGAACCAGAGGGAAAGGAGACAAAATTATTAATCCAGCATTTTGCTAACTGGAGTGTAATGGCTCAAAAGGTTGGTGGAAGCAGTAACTCTTCAAAGAAAATTAAGTATATGCTTAGAAAAAAAAGACAATTTGCAGAGTGGAAAAGCAGAGGGAGTGGTGGGACTAACTACATAGTTCAATTAAAGGGACAGCACAGTGGATGGGCTGAATGGTCTCCTTCTGGGCTACACAATCCTGATTCTATCAGTGACTATCTCATTTCACTGTGAACTTTGCTTGTTTACTTGCTGGGTCATCTGCTTAACATCAGGGGCTAAACATTATTTTTTACCTGGATGATTGTAGAAAAGATTATTGGCCCGTTTTAAAAAAATTATCACACTCGGCGCGAGTGTCAACTTATCCTCGTCTTGATGGCAATTCGCATTTATTTTCTATCTTCCTAAAGGAAGGTTTCATTTTTTAAAACTGTGTTTGAGAATCTCCTTCGAGGTTGAGGGGATAAATAAATAAATAATCTACTAAATATTAAAAACAATGGGCGTGATTCCGCCGGCGGGAATGGCCAGAAAATCCCGCGCAATATGTAGGCCTAAAACAGGAGGCCAATTGGCTCATTCAGCTAAGGGCATGGTGCTTGATAATGTCAGTGGTATGGATTCAGTCCCTGCACTAGGTGAGGTAAGTTAGCAATCCGGATCTTCTCCTGGTCACTTTTTGATATCCCAGCAGAGAGATATGTGGAGATTTGTAATTAGTAACACCCGGACAATTTGCACACTGCTTGAAGAGAGAGGGAAAGAGAGAGGGGAAGAGAGAGGAAAAAAGAGAGGAAAAGAGAGAGGGGAAAGAGAGATGGAAAGAGAGAGGGGAAGAGAGAGGGGAAGAGAGAGGAAAAAAAGAGGAAAAAAGAGAGGGAAAGAGAGAGGGGAAAGAGAGAGGGAAAGAGAGAGGGAAAGGGAAAGAGAGCGGGAAAGAGAGAGGGAAAGAGAGAGGGAAAGAGAGAGGAAAAAAGAGAGGGAAAGAGAGAGGGAAAAGAGAGAGGGAAAAGAGAGATGGAAAGAGAGAGGAAAAAAGAGAGGAAAGAGAGAGGGAAAGAGAGAGGGGAAGAGAGAGGAAAAAAAGAGAGGGAAAGAGAGAGGGGAAAGAGAGATGGAAAGAGAGAGGAAAAAAGAGAGGAAAGAGAGAGGAAAAAAGAGAGGAAAGAGAGAGGGAAAGAGAGAGGGGTAAGAGAGCGGGGAAAGAGAGAGGGGAAGAGCGAGGGAAAGAGAGTGATAGAGAGACAGAGAGAGAGCGAGACAGAGATAGAGCGAGAGAGAGAGACAGAAACACAGAGGTGGGGTAGGACTTACAACAACTAAAAGTTCATTTATTAAATGTAAATAGACTCTGTATATAGATCGAGTCTGCTCGAACTGCAGCAAACAGAATCGACAATTCAATCAGCAGCAACTTCTTGTCTTAAAACACAGCGAGTGGAGGATAGTTACATATCGCATAGACTATACAGCACAAAACAGGACAGTCTGTTCTGCTTCACGCTTCAGTGGGCTTCCTCCCACCAATATTGCAAACTGATTATTTTCCTGGCAGAAAATAGAGATTAGTTGCAAAATTAAAATTGAGGTTAAAATCAACCACGGTCACTTTGGATTTTGTTTATTGTCACGTGTACCGAGGTACAGTGAAAAGTATTTTTCTGCAAGCAGCTCAACAGATCATTCAGTACATGAAAAGGGAATAAAAGAAAATACACAATAGGGCAACACACGGTACGCAATGTAACTATATAAGCACCGGGATTGGGTGAAGCATACAGGTGTGTCGTGTTAACGAGGTCAGTCCATAAGAGGGTCGTTTAGGAGTCTGGTAACAGTGGGGAAGAAGCCGTTTTTGAGTCTGTGCGTGTTCTCGGACTTTTGTATCTCCTGCCCGATGGAAGAAGTTGGAAGAGTGAGTTATAGTAATAACCAGGAAAGTACCCAGCCATCACTATTCCTTCAGGGAATAAGTGGTGTCACTTCTATGCAGCTGGTGTTATGCGATCAATAACTTAAAAGCTGCAATGTAGCATCGCGCTGTGATTCTTTGTCCAGCAGGTGGTGTAGGAACAATCCTTTCCTTAGAGAAATGCCGGCTCGATGGTAAAGATCATCTCTGAACACAGCACACTCCAGAGAACTCAAACTATGGCACTGCTGATTAGAAATTACTCCCCATCCAGAAAGAGACTGTCCTTGATGCCGAAAGGCAGAAATGCCAGGCAGGATTTTCGGCCGTTCCCGCCCGTGGGATCTTGAAATGAAATGAAATGAATCTTGCGGTCCCGCCGACGCCAACTCTCTTCCGTTGGGCAAACACTGGAAAATCCCATGGATCAGATCAACCAGCAGATTGCCAAGCTGTCCAGCAGAATTGAAAGCAAAGCAGAAAAGTATCACAAAGCCGATCGGTGGGCAGCACGGTAGCATGGTGGTTAGCACAATTGCTTCACATCTCCAGGGCCCCAGGTTCGACTCCCGGCTTGGTTCACTGTCTATGCGGAGTCTGCACGTTCTCCCTGTGTGTTCGTGGGTTTCCTCCGGGTGCTCCGGTTTCCTCCCACAGTCCAAAGATGTGCAGGTTAGGTGGATTGGCCGTGCTAAATTGCTCTTAGTGTCCAAAATTGCCCTTAGTGTTGGGCCGGGTTACTGGGTTATGGGGATAGGGTGGAGGTGTGGGTTTGGGGAGGGTGCACTCGATGGGTGCAGACTCGATGGGCCGAATGGCTTCATTCTGCACTGTAAATTCTATGAAAAGGATGCCTTTACCAGAGCAGATTTGGAGATATTCAGTGACCATTACATAGAACATAGAACATAGAACAGTACAGCACAGAACAGGCCCTTCGGCCCTCGATGTTGTGCCGAGCAATGATCACCCTACTCAAGCTAACGTAGCCACCCTATACCCGTAACCCAACAACTCCCCCCTTAACCTTACTATTAGGACACTACGGGCAATTTAGCATGGCCAATCCACCTAACCCGCACATCTTTGGACTGTGGGAGGAAACCGGAGCACCCGGAGGAAACCCACGCACACACGGGGAGGACGTGCAGACTCCGCACAGACAGTGACCCAAGCCGGAATCGAACCTGGGACCCTGGAGCTGTGAAGCATTTATGCTAACCACCATGCTTGAATTATAGGAGGGTTGCCGGTCCAGAAGGAGACCATTCAGCCCGTCGTGTCTGTGCCAGTTCACTGAGAGAGCACCTCGGCTACTCCCAATCTCCCTCCTTTGCCCTGTGGCCCAGGTTTTATCTTAAATTTTCAGGTGCTCTGGAACGTGGTTGAACCTGATGACTCACTGTGGGTTTCAGGTGCCAGAATTAGAGAAAATCGATGTCCATTTTCCCCACAGATTGTGCCTTAAATGGATGGGAGGCAATCATCTCAGCGAGCTTGCATATGGGACAAATTATTCGGATTGTCAAACAGGGTGGGCAGGATTCTTCATTCCCACAGATGGCGTGGGCGCGCTGCCGGTGCGCCGAGGATCCCATCCACGGAGAATCTGGCTTCATGAAAATGATTCTTTTTTGTGTGTTTTTGACAATGTTTACAGCTCAATTCGAAGGGGAGAAGGGGGAATCCTTTGACAACTACTCACAATTCCATAGCTGGGGGTCAGGCGGAGTGAGGGGTGCCTTCCTCAGCCACCACCCTGCATCCCCTCCCTGGGAATTCCATCCCCCCCCCCTTCACTTACCCGCCGCCACGTAATCTGCCGCTCAGCCTCTGGGTAGGCCTCAGCGTAATCCCAGCACTGTCCAACCAGGAGAGCTGGCCACTACTAGGGGCTTTTCACAGTAACTTCATTTGAAGCCTACTTGTGACAATAAGTGATTTTCGTTTCATTTCATTTCACTTCTGGTGCAGCATGGCTGCCAACCTGATTGGTCGACAGCTCTGCGTGGAGGGGGGGGGGGGGGGGGGCTTAATTTAGCCGGAGGCCAGAGATATTGCTCAAGTAAGTGACCGATTACCTCGGAATCATGTTGGTCCTCCAACCCGTGGACGGGATCCATCACCGCCACTAAATTCCGCCCAATGGCTTCTGTCTCCTCAAGACAGAATTATTAAAAACCAACCTCTTAAGTTGTTCCCAGGCCAACAGATTTGCCCGAGAGCAGTTTGGAAAGAAACATCTGTTGCCGTGCTACAAGCTAACTTGAGGGCTGAGAAACTAGTGATAATGGAATGATAATCACCATCTATCATTTAGGATCTCCAGGTGTGTAACGTGGATCAAAAAGGGTGGCTAAATAAAACTCCAAGTGTGTTTCAGTAGACAGCATTGAAATTATTTTCTTAACAGAGGACTATTAAATAAAAACACATGCAGGGTATTTATAATGACCGCGATACGTCAAATACATGGGCCATTTCAGATTTCACTCCTGATGTAGAAACCTTTGTGAGCTGTCATTCATTGTGAATGGCTTTAAACATCTCTGATCCCAGCAAGGCTAAGATAACAGCTTTTCACCGAGCATTGAGCACATCAGATGTGCTATTCGGAATCTCCTTGCACGGCAGCATTTGGGATGGTTAAATTATAGACCTACACAATTACCTGAGGCAGTTTAAAAGACGTTGGTCTTTACAGCACAGGGGCTTCACAGAGTCGGACTCTGCCCTTTTTTAAACATTCATACGCGAACACCACCGAAGATATAGGATTGTAGATTTTAGCTCGCGCTAAGGGAATTCGGGACCAATTGAGATAGCAACCCAACCCCATACACTGTCGATTAGCTCATTTAGCAAAGCGGTTAATGTGGTATATTTCCAGCCCACAAAGCTCAACTCTTCAATATTCGGTGCTTCCATCTCCTGCGCCAACACGACAGGCCGTTAACCCTCACGAGGTCTCTTGCGAGATTTAAGGCACTCGGTGTCTTGTTATGCTCTTGGCGTAGCATAAACGGCTTCCTTGATGTTCACTCTGACAAAGGAAGGTTCAGACGTGGAGATAACTTCAACACGTTTAGTGAACTATTTGCAATTCTCCTACTCAGGTTCCCCACTACTGTTAATCCTTCTATAGCTACTCAGACTGACAAACCAGTCTGCTACAATCCACACGGTGGGAGTGGTATTGAATCAACCCTGTGTCTGTACTCACTGAGTGTCTCCACTGGAACGAGGAAGATCATGTGTGCTGTGTCCTTTATATATGGGTTGGTGTAATGCCTCCCTGTGGTAGTGTCACCTCTGTGTGCATCGTGAATGCCCAATGGTCGTGTCCAATCTTACTGACCTATTGGTTGAGTGTCTGTGTGTCATGTCTCTGGTGATCCCTCTAGTGTCTAGCTAGTCTACGTGTACTTACATTAACCCCTTGTGTATCTACAGTGATGCATATCACCACACTCGGGACCTCACGCAAGATCTGATGAGATCCCAGGTTGCCCATGCGGGGGATCGGGCCGGGCGTGCCCTGGCATCATGAGGTAGGTTGTGTGTGTGGGGCGGGGGGGGGGGGGGGGGCGGTGCTCGAGGACCCCCTAATTAGTAAGTTGGGGCATGGGGGGTTGAGGGTTGAGTTGGGGGTTGAGGCCTGAAAAGCAGAGTCACGTTTAATAGGAGGGGTTTAATAGCGGAGTTGTTCTCGGCACTGCAAGGGTCAGGAAACACCCCTCTAAACGCGCCCAAAATGAGACTCTGTTCTTTTTCCATTCAATCGCGGCCCAAGAAAGTCACAATTTTTTTGAATGGCGACTGATTGGGAAATGTCTGGATTTGGAGAGACCTGGGCACATTCCACATCAATCACAAAGATAACGTGTAAAAACTAGGAAGGATATACTTAGAAGGATTGCAACAAATGTTGACTGAAGTGGTTCCATGGATGAGGGGATGGTCCTGAGAGGTGATTGAGTGGACTAGGCCCATCTTTGGAATATGGAAGAATGAGGGGCGCCCAAAAACATTCATAATTCTCAAGGTGCTTGAAAAGAGCAGATTGCTGAGAAAATGTTTCCCTTGGGCTGAGATCATGGGCGGGTGGTCACAGACTCAATGTAATAGGTTGACTATTTAGCACCGAAATAAGGAAAAATTTCCTCACTGAAACTATAGAAACTATAGAACGATACAGCGCAGTACAGGCCCTTCGGCCCTCGATGTTGCACTGACATGGAAAAAAAACTAAAGGCCATCTAACCTACACTATTCCCTTATCATCCATATGTTTATCCAATAAATTTTTAAATGCCCTCAATGTTGGCGAGTTCACTACTGTTGCAGGTAGGGCATTCCACGGCCTCACCACTCTTTGCGTAAAAAACCCACCTCTGACCTCTGTCCTATATCTATTACACCTCAATTTAAGGCTATGTCGCCTCGTGCTAGCCACCTCCATCCGCGGGAGAAGGCTCTCGCTGTCCACCCTATCTAACCCTCTGATCATTCTGTATGCCTCTATTAAGTCACCTCTTAACCTTCTTCTCTCTAACGAAAACAACCTCAAGTCCATCAGCCTTTCCCCATAAGATTTTCCCTCCATACCAGGCAACATCCTGGTAAATCTCCTCTGCACCCTTTCCAAAGCTTCCACGTCCTTCCTATAATGAGGCGACCAGAACTGTACGCAATACTCCAAATGCGGCCGTACTAGAGTTTTGTACAACTGCAACATGACCTCATGGCTCCGGAACTCAATCCCTCTACCAATAAAGACCAACACACCATAGGCCTTCTTCACAACCCTATCAACCTGGGTGGCAACTTTCAGGGATCTATGTACATGGACACCGAGATCCCTCTGCTCATCCACACTACCAAGAATTTTACCATTAGCCAAATATTCCGCATTCCTGTTATTCTTTCCAAAGTGAATCACCTCACACTTCTCCACATTAAACTCCATTTGCCACCTCTCAGCCCAGCTCTGCAGCTTATCTATGTCCCTCTGTAACCTGCAACATCCTTCCGCACTGTCTACAACTCCACTGACTTTAGTGTCGTCTGCAAATTTACTCACCCATCCTTCTGCGCCCTCCTCTAGGTCATTTATAAAAATGACAAACAGCAACGGCCCCAGAACAGATCCTTGTGGTACGCCACTCGTAACTGAACTCCATTCTGAACATTTCCCATCAACTACCACTCTCTGTCTTCTTTCAACTAGCCAATTTCTGATCCACATCTCCAAATCACCCTCAATCCCCAGCCTCCGTATCTTCTGCAATAGCCGACCGTGGGGAACCTTATCAAACGCTTTACTGAAATCCATATACACCACATCAACTGCTCTACCCTCGTCAACCTGTTCAGTCACCTTCTCAAAGAACTCGATAAGGTTTGTGAGGCATGACCTACCCTTCACAAAACCATGCTGACTATCCCTAATCATATTATTCCTATCTAGATGATTATAAATCGTATCTTTTATAATCCTCTCCAAGGCCTTACCCACCACAGACGTTAGGCTCACCGGCCTATAGTTACCGGGGTTATCTCTACTCCCCTTCTTGAACAAAGGGACCACATTTGCTATCCTCCAGTCCTCTGGCACTATTCCTGTAGCCAATGATGACCTAAAAATCAAAGCCAAAGGCTCAGCAATCTCTTCCCTGGCTTCCCAGAGAATCCTAGGATAAATCCCATCCGGCCCCGACGACTTATCTATTTTCACCTTGTCCAGAATTGCCAACACTTCTTCCCTACACACCTCAATGCCATCTATTCTAATAGCCTGGGTCTCAGCATTCTCCTCCACAATATTATCTTTTTCTTGAGTGAATACTGACGAAAAGTATTCATTTAAATGATTGTGATTTTTGTGGAAGTTTCTTCTCCAAAGAGCTTGGATTCATGGTTGAGCAGATTCAAGGCAGAGGCAGATATATATGTGGGAACTGATGAAGAAATTATGGAATGCCGGGATAAGCCAGGAAGCTGAAGTTGAGAAAGAAGATCCGCTGTTCAACAAGATCATGGCTAAGTAGGCCTGAGGCCTACTCCAGCTCCTATTTACATTCTGATAAATCTCACTGGCTTGAGGCAGTTTACACAAATGAAGGTATTTTCTTGGTGTAATCCGATGAAATCCTATCCCAGCTGTCGGTTCATTCCTTCTTCATTTTTACTTGATACCCATTTCAAATTTACTTTAATTCCGAAATTGTAAGTGATTAAAAGACAATGATCGTGTGTGGAATGCTCCGGTTTCTGTGGAGAATGAACAGACGGCCTTGCCACCAAGTGTGAGAGCTACCTCTGGGATTAGCACAAGCATGTACGAACCCAGACCAAATTCCAGTGGGAAATTTGAGGAGTGAAGCTGGTCTGAAGCAGGCGTTGCACGAGAACTTGGATGGAACAGTGCACGCAAAGCATGAGTTTTCCGGAATCGTATTCCACTGTTTTGGCCTGTACAGGCAGCATTCTCTCAGCTTTTACTCAATGCTTTACCGTACTGCCTGACATTGTCTGGCGCGTGCAAATGATTGTCTGCTCCATTGTTCCTTCATGGAGCTTGAGGTCCTTTTACACCATTGGAATGTAGCTGGAGCGAGCAGCTCTTTCAATCATTCCCTGCACCTATAAGCCTAAAACAAAAGTAAAGGGGCCGGGGAAGGACCCACAAGATAGGGGTCAACAAAAGTGCTGTGGATTGAAGGGTGGCTGATACAACCAACTCAATGCAGGGATTGGCCCTTTCATTTGCACTTTGGGTCCAGTTGTTACACAGTAGAACTCAGCACCCTAACAGAAACCATGAACCAAAACAGTTTAAAAGCAACGTCGTCACATGTGCTGTCCAGAAAGTGCCTGATTGAAGCAGCAAAAAGGTGTCCGAGCTGTGCCGGTCCTCATTTAAATCCATTCACACACATGTACCATGATTTTGGATGGGATTGTCCGTTCTGGAGCCTAAGTGCCCTCCGCCAGCGGAGAATAGAGACTGGTCTCAGCTGACGATAGGAGCGGGGCCAAGATGCGAGTCCCTCTCCATAACCATGCTAATTTATGCTCGGTGGAGGGCTCGCCAGATTCCATCGGAAACCCAGGACCGGGCCGCCATTCTGAGCAGGCAGCCCAATCCAGAGGTTCGACGGCGGGCTCCCCCCGCGCCCCCCAACAAACAAATCCCGTTCCCCCCCCCCCCACGGTCAACCAGGGGCATCCTCTCCCGCCACCAAAGAAATAATGGGTTCAACTCCCTACTGCACGCATGCACAAGGATGTCCGACCCCTCTCTGCCATGATGCTATCAAACCCCCCATCCAGCCCCAAATCAGGCTCCCCATCAGCCATCCCTATCAGGCCCCACATCAGAGACCCCCATCGGTCACCTCTGCCTGAAACCACTTAGCTGCTTTTGAGGTGGTGAGGAGCTGTCAATCAAAGCCTTTAAAGAATTCTGTCTGAGCGTTAGGGAAAGGTAAGTGATTTTTCACCCTACTGCCTGAACTGCTTTTCGGTTTTCAGGCACGGGCACCTAATGGGAGTGGGGGGGGGGTCAGTTCACCATTAGGTGTGTGATATGGGAGGGGCGGGGAGCGACTGCTTATTCCTGTGGTGGGAGGTGAAATGACCCTCCTTTTCAGCAGGGGGAGGGCGGGGCCAGGTTTAATGTTGTGGGGGGGAGGGTGGCCTGCCATAGGTCCTCGAGATCAGGCCTCCACCCAAAATAGTGGCCCGATACCAATAAACTTTGTGACAAGTCCCTTGTATTTATTAATCAGTGATACATCTTACTTTTAGAACATAGAACATAGAACAGTACAGCACAGGACAGGCCCTTTGGCCCTCGATGTTGTGCCGAGCAATGATCACCCTACTCAAACCCACGTATCCACCCTATACCCATAACCCAACCCCCCTTAACCTTACTTTTTAGGACACTACGGGCAATTTAGCATGGCCAATCCACCTAACCCGCACATCTTTGGACTGTGGGAGGAAACCGGAGCACCCGGAGGAAACCCACGCACACACGGGGAGGACGTGCAGACTCCGCACTGGCAGTGACCCAGCCGGGAACTGAACCTGGGACCTTGGAGCTGTGAAGCATTTATGCTAACCACCATGCTACCGTGCTCCCCCAATACCGCACGGCAGCATCAGCCTGGAGTTTCTGCACCAAGGTCCTGGAGTCGAACCTGACCATGCAACGTTCTGACTCAGAGGCCAGTGGGTGTCCAACTGAGTCCCAGCCGACACTGATGGCTGACAGCAAGGCACATGGATTGTAACTTCGAGGGACACAAAATTTAAACACTCCTGGTGTAATTGTCCACGTTGCGTTAACTGACTTCGGCTGGAAGGACAGGGAAAGGGACAAGTTATGAGGGTGTCAGTCATTTGGTTATCAGATAGGCTTGCCAACTGTGACTAAATGTATTCCTGGAATTTCATCGCGTGACTTTCTCCCCCCACCCTCCAACGCTCCAGCGATTAGTCGGCCAACACATCCATCCGTATGATGCGCTGCTCTCCTCTACCAACTGGAAAGCAAAAAGACTCATTGTCCAATTGGATGAAGCTTGACTATCAGTCAGCCAAACAGCCTGTCCTCCCCCAGCCCCTGCCCCTGCATTTTCAAATGAAACAATCTTTTTTAATGTCCCGATGGTTTTTCTCCAGGTTAATCTCCAATTCCTGGAGACTGCCCTGGAGGGTTGGCAACTCCATGGGCGGGATCTTCGGCCCCATGATTTGTTTCAGGCTGGGTGGAGGCTGCCAGCCATTGGCCGGGTTTCCGTTCCCGTTCGTTTTCACACCCGCCGACACCGGGAAACCCGGGACGGGGGCTGGGAACATCCTGCTGGCGGGAGAAGCCGGACATCCTCGGCCTGCGATTGACCATTGACCATCTGCAACGACAGGGTTGCACTTATTTTTTTGATGGTGTCCACATACAGTGAGCAGCCAATCAGAGAGCCAGCTCCAGGAGTTGGTAAAGCCAAGTCCAACATCCCATTCAGGGCAAAAACAGGGATCGGAACGTTGGTGTGGAAGACTGGAGGAAGATCTGCAAATACAGACTGTAGATCAGGAATAGCATCTCGAATTGGCAACTTTTCAAATACATCAGCGCCCAGCAATGTGACTGGAATAGCCTGACTTAACAACTTTCATGCCTTCAATATTGAGAAGTATTGTAATTCAGTGCAGCTTGTGGAGACCTCATACAGCTGGGTGGGAAGGTCAGTGTATGTGGGAAAGCGAATGAGGCTTTCCCGCTCCCCGCTGATAGTATAAACCCTGGCTGTAAATCCAGACAGTTACTGACAGAGGGAAGCAATCTCAATTCCACCGCCCCCCCCCCCCCCCCCCCCCTCAAATAAATGGAATATTTTGCATAACGCTGTGACCATGTGAGCTCACATTGTGATCAGAGGGACCACAACAGAGCCAGCTGGAATTATTTTGTCTTCATTAATTTAAAATAACAACCCTTTTCATGTGGCTGTGAATGTAGATTGGAGTGGACAATTCTACTTGTG
This sequence comes from Scyliorhinus canicula, assembly GCF_902713615.1. Lineage (NCBI taxonomy): Eukaryota > Metazoa > Chordata > Chondrichthyes > Carcharhiniformes > Scyliorhinidae > Scyliorhinus > Scyliorhinus canicula. The sequence goes on along the minus strand of NC_052160.1, from coordinate 14,750,808 downwards.
TCCGCTTGCATTAAAAAGGAAAACAAGGGCAGCACGGTGGCACAGTGGTTAGCATTGCTGCCTACGGCGCTGAGGACCTGGGTTCGAATCCTGGCCCTGGGTCACTGTCCGTGTGGAGTTTGCACATTCTCCCTGTGTCTGCGTGGGTTTCACCCCCACAACCCAAAGATGTGCAGGATAGGTAAATTGGCCACTCTAAATTGCCCCTTAATTGGAAAACATAATTGGGTAATCTAAATTTTTAAAAAAAGGAAAACAATGTGGGGCAGTAAATCACTCCAAACACCATTGCGTCAATTTTGTATCCAGATCTTCTGTTGACACCGGCGAGATCCCGTTTTCCGATTTTCTCCATCCATGGCCAGTCGCATAACGATGTTCCCACTAGGAATGTCGGGAACCTCATTTCAATAAATTAACAACTAATTAAAGGGCTTCCCTGCCCTATGTTCCCCCCCTCCCACCCCACCCTCCCCCCACCCCACCCCACCCACCCCCCACACATTGAGAAATTCTCCCCTTGGCAACATGACATTAAATCCTGCATTTTGCAAGTTGTGGCAACATTGTTCCCACCCTTGCCTCATGCTCCAGCAAGCTGGCCCATGGATCAGAAGGTCACCCAAGGTCAGACCACCCCTTCTAATCCCTCTAAAATGCCTATCATTTTTCTGTCAAGATCTCTGAAGCCGATATGATTCCGAAGGGTAGGCGATTAAGTCAAGTGTCTTGTGAAGACTGAGTAATGTTGCCAGTAGTTTGGATTCCTTGTCTAGGAGTTGTTACTAGAAGCCACTGGTTGCATCCATAGAATCCCTACAGTGCAGAACATGGCCATTCGGCCCATTGAGTCTGCCTCAATCATCCGAAATAGAACCCTACTTCAACCCAATAGTCTGCCCCATCCCCATAACCCCATCTAGATTTCGGACACCAAGGGGCAGTTTGCCATGGCCAATCCACCCTGACCTGCACATCTTGGGACTGCGGGAAGAAAAAGGAGCACCCAGAGGAAACTCCACAGACGGTCACCCAAGACGGCAACCGTGCTAACCACTGTGCCACCATGCCCCCCTTCCCAATGTTGTAACAACTACACTTCTTGCTAGCTTCGCCAGACTTAACTATCGATGCCAATGGGTGGATCTCCCACTCCACTGGTTTGTTTAGCTGCGTCAGGTCAACTAGCTCGGTTTGGTACTGGGACCTTGCTGGAACAGGAGCTGGTTGGCTTGGTGACAGGTGAGCTGGGACATATTCCAGCTGGATTTTGGATCTCCAATGGGGAGTGGGCCTTGCCGATGGAAAGGTTCGGCTGAGGGACATGAATCACCTCCAGTGTTAAAGCATCTATACCTGAACAGTCAGTCTCCAGCACATTATATTGACAGGTATCTGTTCAAGGAAAAGGTTTAGTGCTTTTACAGCCATTTTATCTGTCTCCACAACAGCATCCAAGAAACCCATGTCATCCTAAAAGCCAGTCTGCTTTTATTGTTTGCATTTTTCATCAACAAAATTTAATTGGATTCAGACTTAAAGAGCCCAGAATCATTCTGATCTCCCTTTGCTGTATCTGACTGTGTAAACATTGAGAGCACATCAGGGTTGTGTGGCCATCGGCACTTCCTTAAATAACTGCAGCTAAGTGACAGATGCGTATTACCACTTGCAGCTGCACCTCCTTATCTCGCTTCTCCTCTCATACAGCCATGTTTACAAGAAAGTTAAATCCGCTTTGATGTTGCACAAACGTGCCCGTTAATCATCCCATCTCAGCGATTGTACCCTCCTCCACCCTCAACCTCACCAGCCCCCTCATGGCTGTTCTTCTTTAATCAGCATTGCAAACCCTCACTGCACTCCCATCGCGGTGGAGGAAGAAGTCGGTTCCACTTGAAACCCAGCTCTCACCAGCCCAGTCACGCTCCAGCAGGTTTTTCATATTTGGTTCACTCCCGGGACACTCAGGTTTTGAAATGGAACAGCAGCCACTCACAGCTCCCCGTCAGGCCGCCAGCATGATAGTTTCCCCTCGGGCCATAAATCAAACAAAGGCTTCTCGGAGAAACTTTCAAAAACCTTATCCACAAAGGATTCCTTTGTACCGTCCTCACCTTTCCCACCAAGGCCCTTGCAAACCGGAGTTGATAACGGTGTGGACGTGGCCCATCTTCACTCACTTTAGATAATTACTCTTTGAAATATTGCAGGGAACCTCTTCGCTAAATCATGGGGTTTTCTTTCAGGGGCTCCCCTGCTCGACGAAGAGGTTAACAGATAGAAGGAAGCAACTCCCATTCTTCTCAACCGGCGTCCGAGGAGATGAAACAAAACAAAAGTGCAAACTTTCAGAGGGTACAGTAACGAGACTAAAAGTTGCTTTACGTAAGAAATAAAAGCAGAGGAAGCCCCGCAACCCCTTGAGCCTTCTCCACCTGGATCAACACGGCAGCTCGAGTATGTTTTTTGGGGCTATCCAGCACACTAACAGACTGACAACTAAATTAGCAATGAACAAATGATTAATAGACATTTTAAGGCAGAAAAGGCCCCATGAAAGCTACGATTCTCCTGGGATTAAGTGATTGTCAGAATACAGTAAATAAATCTGATTAATAAGAGGATCAGGGGTTACAGGGAGAAGGCAGGAGAATGGGGATGAGAAACATATCCACCATGATTGAATGGCAGAGCAGGCTCGATGGGCTGAATGGCCTAATTCTGCACCTGTGTCTTATGGTCTTAAGACATAAAGAATTATTTAATGCCAGCAATATTGACCTAAAACATATTCCTTGTTGCAATGTACTGTAATCACAATATATAAATTAACACCAAATTTTCTACCTCTTAATTAGTAACTACATTAGAGTTTAATCAGCAAATAGAATATGATTGAATTGCTATTTGCCCTTGTAAGCAATAATATACTAAAAATAATCAAATTGAGTCTCACATCCCTCTAGGTGGCATTTCAAAGGATGCCACCATCATTTTCCAAGCACTGTAAACCATGAACAGTACCATTCCAAAAAGATGTGGAGGTTAGATTGAGGGCTAAATGGGATAGGGCAGGGAAATGCGCTTGGGTGAAGTACTCTTTCCTGGGTCGGTGCAGACTCGATGGGCCAAACGGCCTCCTTCTACACTGTCGGGATTCTATGATCTCAGTGGGCTGCAAGATTGAAATGAGGCTTGTTCACGAATCATTACCTCTTGAATAAGGTTAATTACACTTAATGCACACCAAATATTTCACAATGAGTTTCAGAAAATGCTTCGTCATTTCTATATTAATAGAGATTTTATCAATTTCAAATGACAAAGACAAAATAAATATTTCCACTTTGGACGTGGAGGGAGGGCACAGATCTCACAGTTAATGTGGTGGGCAATCAGTACCCACCTCACTTCACTCGCCTTTGCTTTATGTGCACCGACCCTTCAAAAGACCACCCTAACTAGGTCCAATCCCCCTGAGGGGCAATTTAGCATGGCCAATCCACCTAATCTACACATCTTTGGACTGTGGGAGGAAACCGGAGCACTCGGAGGAAACCCAGGCAGACACGGCGAGAATGTGCAAACTCCACCAGATAGTCACCCGAGGTCAGAAATCAACTTGGGCCCCAGGCGATTATCTAGATGTTTATCTCATTGCTGTTAGTGGGACCTTGCTATGCACAAACTGGCGCCATATTTCCCTTTGTTACAACATTTAATTCATACTTTGAGTACTTGCTTCTTCAAACCAGCTTTCTGGTCACCATCCCAAGATCTCCTTCCACAATTTGTGATCTATACTTTGCTCACATCTGTGTGAACTGAAATGGGTTATTTTTTGCTTTATGATGCTAGTTAAATGCTTATTAGACAATGGCGTGGCTCAATTAGTTGTCCAACTCCTGAAATTGTTGGTCAGGGAATAAATATTCATGATTTACTTCGACAGGCTGATTGGTCAGTCTGTTAATCCTTCCAACTATTCCCCACAGGGATGAAGCGGTGTGAAGATATGGAACAAATGTTGGCTATCGATATTGGCACCCAAAAAGCAGAATACATTTTTTATACTCCTAACAGCAAAACATCAGATATCGTGATAGTTTAAGGATGTGGAAACTTTTTGAAATTTGAAGCATTCTGCAAAACGCAGGGTCCCTTTTCTAGAAAATGAATCTAAAGCTGGGTTTTATAATAATCTTTATTATTGTCACAAGCAGGCTCGCATTAACACTGCAACGAAGTTCCTGTGAAAATCCCCTAGTGGCCACACTCCGGCTCCTGAACGGGTACACAGAGGGAGAATTCAGAATATCCAATTCACCTAACAAGCCCACCTTTCGGGACCTGCGGGAGGAAACCGGAGCACTCGGAGGAAACCCACGCAGATACGGGGAGAAGGTGCAGACTCCACGCAGATAGTGACCCACACCGGGAATCGAACCTGGGACTCTGGAGCTGTGAAGCAACCGTGCTAACCACTGTGCTACCGTGCGTAATTTACGAGAAGAATAAAACATCCGAATTTGGAACCGTAGATTGCAAGACATTAAGATGCCACTTACTCACTTCCTACAGTCTCGCTCGGCTGCAGAAATTTGTGACAAATGTTGACCAATCTTTGTAGTTAGCAACTAATTAGAATTTATCCAAAATAAGGTGGGGTTAAGTCTTGGGGTCAGGGTTGGGGATTAAGGCAGGGTGGTACAATCATTGTTTGAAGCTTCAGGGGCAGCAGGGTAGCATGGTGGTTAGCATATATGCTTCACAGCTCCAGGGTCCCAGGTTCGATTCCCGGCTGGGTCACTGTCTGTGTGGAGTCTGCACGTCCTCCCCCTGTGTGCATGGGTTTCCTCCGGGTGCTCCGGTTTCCTCCCACAGTCCAAAGATGTGCGGGTTAGGTGGATTGGCCATGCTAAATTGCCTGTAGTGTCCTAATAAAAGTAAGGTTAAGGGGGGGGGGGGGTTGTTGGGTTACAGGTATAGGGTGGATACGTGGGTTTGAGTAGGGTGATCATGGCTCGGCACAACATTGAGGGCCGAAGGGCCTGTTCTGTGCTGTACTGTTCTATGTTCTAAATAACATATGCTGTTTTTTTCTGTAAATGCAGTTCAGGACTGCCAATAGGCCCAGCACACACTGCCTTCCAAGGAAGCATCTTCAATGAGTACAGCTAAAAGAAATTAAGATGTCCAAAGATGGAGAAGAAATCAAATCCAAAAGCTCTGCTCCGATTTCTCTTGGCACATCTGGCCATTTTCTGTCAGAAGGATTGTATATCTGTGCCAAGCTAAGTGTTTACGTTGCACTAGAGGCATGCGTTAATGTTATAGCGTTTGAACTATTGATTTCCATGGTTGCCAGATTTCCCCTCACACAACAAGCGGGGAGGCTACACAGAGCTTTCATTTATTAAAGTCATATAAAAATCCATGCCAATATAAATTGCTTTGTATTTCCAATGCAAGTAAGCCCCATGCATAGCCTGCCAATGATTTGTTCTCTGGAGGGTTCTTTTTTGATCATTTTAGATTTTCCAGGCCAAAGTTTGAGACAGAAGAAAGACGTGCGTTTAACTAGCGTCTTTCCGAACTCCAGTACGTCCTAAAGCTGGCAGTTTCAAAGTGTGGGTCGCGACCCGCTGGTGGCGTCGTGGGCGGGTGTCGGGAGTGTCGTGGAGCCGGCCATCGCGGCGTTCCCGATCTCGGGAATTCACGCGCAACAGCCGGCTTTTAACAATGCCGGCTGTGAGCGGCTTTAAAAATGGCGGCTTCGACCAGCTAGAAAAATGCGGACGCACTGCGCATGCGTGCCCGCTCATCAGTGGACATGCGGCCCGGGAGTGTTGGGACCAGAGTGTTGGGGTCAAAGTGAGATCGCAGCAAGGCGGCGGCTGACTGCGTGGTGATCACCGATGATGAACAAGGCTATGACATCGATCTGTTTTGCATCCCTAAACATTACTCCAATGATCTGGAGAGAGTGTGTATTCATACTCCGGAGAAACACCGTCCTAAAGTGTTTTATGGCCATGACCAATGAAGTACTATTGAAGTGTAACTTAGCAGGCAATTCATGCACAGCAAGCTAATTAAACAGTGTGATCATGGTCAGATATTCTGTGCTAGATCAGAGTTAAATCTCCTTCCGAGACCAGGGAGAATTCCCCTGCTCATCTTCAAAATAGCGCCACAGGATCTTTCACATCCGCTTGGCCGGACAGACATTTGGTTAAACATCTCATCAGGAAAATAGTTCTTCTGACAGGGCGACACTCCTGTAGCTCTGTACTGGAGTGTCAGGCTAATGGGCTTATGCTCAAAATTCTGGGTTGGAACTCGACCCCAGAGCCTTCTGGTTCAGAGAGGATGGGGCGAGTCATTAGCTCAACCATGGCGGCCACGGCAGACGCTGGTCGGAAATCCTGTCTACTGACATGCTGACCAACCACTGGTCACCTCCAGTCATGGGCTTGTTGTGGCTGCTGTTGCAGGAAATGGAAAATCCTCACAATTGCAGGCGTCCAATACTCGACCTGGCCTGGAAGGGCATTCCTGGGAGTTCCAAACGGAACTTTAATACTGAGTAAACAAGGGAGTCATCAAAATGATAAAGTCAGGAGGCCTCCACATCAAAAAGTTTGTGATTGACAGAAACCCTGAATGGCTTTGATGACCCCAAATGCAACGTACATGGGAGTAAAATATGATTTATAACAATAATACCGAGGTAAGAATATAATTAATGTCGCACGAGCCATGGGCCGCAGAATGGATACACAACTGGAAACATCACATTTTAGCCTAAGGAAGTAACCTGAGGCATTGGAGGGTGTGCAGAGGAGATTCACGAGGTTAATCCCAGAGCTGAAGGGGTTGGATTACGAGGAGAGGTTGAGTAGACTGGGACTGTACTCGTTGGAATTTAGAAGGATGAGGGGGATCTTATCGAAACATTTAAAATTATGAAGGGAATAGATAGGATAGATACGGGCAGGTTGTTTCCACTGGCGGGTGAAAGCAGAACTAGCGGGCATAGCCTCAAAATAAGGGGAAGTAGATTTAGGACTGAGTTTAGGAGGAACTTCTTCACCCAAAGGGTTGTGAATCTATGTAATGCCTTGCCCAGTGAAGTAGTTGAGGCTTCTTCATTAAATGTTTTTAAGTTAAAGATAGGTAGTTTTTTGAAGAAAAAAGGGATTAAGGGTTATGGTGTTCGGACTGGAAAGTGGAGCTGAGTCCACAAAAGATTAGCCATGATCTCATTGAATGGCGGAGCAGGCTCGAGGGGCCAGATGGCCTACTCCTGCTCCTAGTTCTTATGTTCTTATGAATTAAAATAAGACAGCCCGGTTTCTCTCTCTTAAAATGACCACGAGGAACATGATTAATTTGTGACTCACGGTGCTTTGCTAATATGTGAAAATAATTCATTCTTCTATGAATCACAAGATCATTGGTGTCAAAATCTGGAGCAGATGAAAATATAACCATAGGGGCGGCATGTGGCGCAGTGGTTAGCACTGGGGCTGCGGCGCTGAGGTTTCGGGTTCGAATCCCGGCTCTGGGTCACTGTCCATGTGGAGTTTGCACATTCTCCCCGTGTCTGCGTGGGTTTCGCCCCCACAACCCAAAGATGTGCTGGTTAGGTGGATTGGCCACGCTAAATTTCTCCTTAATTGGAAAAAATAAAAAATAATAATTGGGTACTCTAAATTTATATATATATATATAAAAAGAAAATATAATCATGCAGCGGACTTAGAAAACATATTCAACTTTACATCTCCATGTGAAACACTTATGATTTTTCCCCCCCTAAGTAATGGGACTTAATGCAAGTTAAATATTGTCTCAGTTACATTCTACCAGATTGGGTTTGGGCCAAATATTTGTCAGTGGCATGCCAACAGAGTGCACGCTCTTAATTAGTTCCAAATTTCTTTGAAGATAAATTTACCTCAGAAACTGATCGTACATCATAAACAATTTTGAAGTTACATCTTTAAAAGGCAAAGATTAAATAATATTTCCTCAAACTGCAGAACAGCTACAGTGTATGCGTATGCTCTGCTCTTTGCAGCTGGTAGGGAATTTGACCCTGTGGTTATAATACTGAACTAGCGTTTAAAAAGTTGGGAGTTCAAATCCCATCATAGCAAATCACGAGATTGGGTTGAGGAAAAATAACCTATACAGTTGGCAGGTTGTCATAAAAATCAGAGGGACTTACTAATTCCCCTTCAGGGAAGAGAACCTGACGTCGGCCCTGATGGGAATGGAGGACGGACAATAAGCGAGGGATGTGACACTAGAAGGAGAACATTGCAGTTGAAAGATTCCAAAGTTACTAAGGTCAGCCGACTGCTGATTCCATACAAATGCTATCCCAAATAGTGAACTCCCTTCCTAACACTTTACAGACAAAAGGTGCACATTTTATAATTACTGACCTCAATGGAGAAGGGGTGTGGGTGAGCATAAGCACAGACAGTTTAAAAAAAAATGGTTTTCCTTTCTCACTGTCAGCTAACTATAACGATGGGTCATTTTCATGAAATGAAAGAAAATCACTTATTGTCACAAGTAGGCTTCAATAGAAGTTACTGTGAAAAGCCCCTAGTCGCCACATTCCGGCGCCTGTACGGGAGGCTGGTACGGGAATTGAACCGTACTGCTGGCCTGCCTTGATCCGCTTTCAAAGCCAGCGATTTAGCCCTGTGCTAAACCAGCCCCTGGTAAGCGTTTTGCAATATCTTGCGAAGTAAACACAGCACACGTCATAACACAACATATCTCCGTATCTTTATGAAGTCATGTTTGTGCACCACCGTCACTGAAAATGACTTGTGGCTTTTCTTTCCTTATCAGTTACAAAACCAATGCTCCACTAAGATGCTTTCCAGTTCAAGCAGACAGGTTAATAATTAATGGTCAAACAACTTTTCAAATGCAGTCACTCTTGTTTAGATTGTGATATTAATCTTAATAATTTAATATTTTTGAGGATATTGCGTTGGTTTGTGGAAAGGCTGTGTTTGTGTGTGTGTGTGTGTGTATGCGTGTGCAACTAATTTAGTTAAGTTGGGGACTGTCTCTCTATGGAATCTAGAGCATCAAAGGGGCTAGGAGTGAAAAGCAGGCATTTGAACTGAAAAGGGTCAAATTGGACAAGTAAACACATGGGTAGAAATTTGCATTAGGAGATATGCAAGGATATTAATTTTTATCTGGTGCATTTTCAGTGGAGATAAGAAGGCGATTACAACGTAACAAGGTCATAATAAACAAGGCAAAGTTATTCTATTTTATTTTACCTGAAACTGGTGACCAAATGGAGAATATAAAAGATTTCTATATTCTGGGAAAGATAAATTTCAAAGAAGGTCAAAGACAATTAGGAAAAGAAGAAAATATATATCTAAAGTGAGATTGAAAGTTATGTTGGGCAGCTCACCGTCACCTTCTCAAGGGCAATTAAGGATGGCAACAAATGCTGGGCTATCCAGCGACGCCCACATCCCATCAATCAATTAAAAATATTGTCAACAAACTGAAATGGCTCGTGGCCCCACACACAAGTGAAATAATCTGTTCCAATAATGTTAATTGAGGGGAAGAAGTAGGAAAATCCCTTGTCTCCCCTTCGAATAGTGAGCCACAAATCTATTTCTGATGGGACCACTGGCATTGAAGTACTCCTTCAATAGGTCTCAGCCTGGAGTGTGAAGTAGATTTTCCTTTCCCTGAATTGGGGTCCTGGGGTTGTTTGGGTGAAGTAAATACAAGGAAAAGCAGACATGGGTGAGCTAAACAGGGCCGGGCAGATTTTCCAATCTATTAACTTCAGAATGGAGGATGACAGGCTCCATTATGGACTTGCCTGGTGTCCCTTTATCAGATGATTCAATATCATCATACACATGAGGAGAAAACGCTGTCTCCCCCAGGCTAACCCTGACATGAGTCTTTACCCATAACCTTTGGAATCAGGAGGTGGGTTTGCTATTAATTAAGCCACAGGGAGAAGACAGAATGAAATTAAAGATTTACATTACTTAGGAGGAAAAGATTGCCCTGTTCTTCTCAACTAACCTGACAACCATCTGTTTACCTAATCTCAAATGCCAAATATATACCTGGATATTATGATGGCGTCTGACCCAGGGCAGTTCCACAAGGAAAATATGTAATTTCTTTAAAGTGAGTCTGGAATCTGTAATTGTTTGTAAGCAAGTTTGAAAAGGATTTTGTATCAGTTGTTAAGGGATTAGTTGCAATTCTTTTGGATATAATGGAATCCTGGTAACCCTTGACCTGGAAGCACTCCCAACAGGAATGAAGTTAGGAAGACACAATGGAGAGGAGCTTTAGCACAAAGCTGCAGAGGCAAAGAGAAAGCAATCAGAGACAAAAAAGAGGAGCACAAAGAATTATTGAGCAGAAGAAGCAGCCCACTCTCTCAGGGGGAGGTTAGTTTATCTGCTTGGCAGAAAAGGAGACAGGAACTCCTGGAGGTACTGTGCTAGCTGGTTCACAAGGTCTAAAACCTGGAAAGCTGTGCAAATAAGTCAGATGCTAAAAAGCTGGATGTTTTCCCAGAAGTGGCCAAACTATGAACCAGAGTGTTACTGGACGATCAGTTGAAAAGGAACGTGGGAAAGCTACACCATCAGAACTGCCGTGACCTAAGGGATAGAGGGTTCATGGATGTGTGCCTTGCTTACGGTTATTATACCCATGAAACTTCGAAGTGGAAGCTCTTGTCGGATAGACTGCCAGACCTACCCTGCATGAATAAAGAACAGCTGATTGTAGAATTGTCGCACTACGTAAAGGAGTCTGGGACTTTTGCTTCCGTTGACCTATTCCAAAAGCTGAGAGCTGCCAACTAGGCCAAAGCTGACACATGTACCTAATACAATCCTTTACTTTAGATCAGTTTTTATTTAACTCAGAAGTGAATGTATTTAATACACATTCACTGTCGACAAAATCAAACATACGATTTGGCATGTTGGGGGCGGCATGGTAACGCAGTGGTTAGCACTGCTGCCTACGGCACTGAGGACCCAGGTTCGATCCCAGCCCTGGGTCACTGTCCATGTGGAGTTTGCACATTCTCCCCATGTCCGCATGGGTTTCACCCCCACAAAACAAAGGTGTGCAGGGTAGGTGGATTGGCCACGCTCAATTGCCCTTAATTGGAAATAATAATTGGGTACTCTAAATTTTATAGAAGGTTTGGGATGTTAAAATACACGTGGTAGCAGAGTGCCAGGAAGAGGTTCTGCATTAGCACTCTGGGAATTATGCAGGATCCAAGCTGCAAGAGGACATTGTGCTGTTACTTCATATTGTCTACATCTGACCCCACTTAAGAAGATTGACGTGGAGATTATATCAGACAGATAATCTATTCAGGAAATGCAATGAAGTAATAAATCAGTTTCCTTTGCTTGTTTACATTAGGAATGTTTAAAAAAAACTACTTTGCTCTCAATGATTTTAAACATGCGGGATGCAGAATCTGCAGATGCGACTTCAACAGCAATCAGTTGCATGATGGATCGTGGGTTTAATTATTTGTTGGAAAGGCTTTTACAATTAATTTGTCAAATTACGCTGCGATCGGGAGGAAAATGATGAATGAGAGAAATGAAATAAAAGAGTGAGAAATATGAAGAGCTCAAGACTATGGGAAGTCCAGTCAGTCTTTCGAACCGAACATGAATGAGGCAAAGACCAACGTTATGGCTCTAAATAGCAATGGAAATGTTGAAATTGGGAGCAATGGAAGTGTTGACTCGGGCAGGGAAAGTGGTGTGCCGGACACGGTGAAAACAAACCCTGAAGGTGGGTTCTACGACATCAGGCTGGCAGGGTGGGCTCGGAATGAGCGATCCCCACCAGCAACGCCGGCCTTCAAGAAATCAGGGCACCAGTTTTAAAGGATGCCGTAATCTAAACCCAACAAAAATGAGAAAAAGGATTCCCCTCACCCCCACCCCACTGACTGACACAAGAACCCCTCCCACCAACGTCCCCAATGGAACCCCTTCTGGCAGTGCTAGGGGGCAATGTCAGGGCCCAGGCTGGACCCTCTCCCTTCTCAGGGCTGCGCTTACCTGTGCACACCTGACAGGGATCATTCGCCAGGTTCCCGTTTTACAGATCCTGTTATAAACCTCGTCAATGTGACATCACGCCGCAGGTGTGTTGGGGGACGGGGAGAATTCCCTATGAGGGAGGTCGATACAGTGGGGAAGCCTGCTAAGTAGATGTTAATGTATGGTAATGGGGTTCCCTACCTTTGATGGTGGGACCCCCATCACGTCAATGGCGAGGGGCGGGGATAATCGAGCGGGGAATTCCTGTCGGTGTGAAAGCCGTTTTGGGACTGCCGCTCGATGCTCCACCGCCATTCCTGCCTTCCTGAAAACAGGGCTGAAAATCCTGCAAGAGGCCGTGGACAAATTCAAGTACATTCCCTTGATGATAAACATCAGAGTTACTTCCAAGAATAAAGTCCAGGTTAGGGTAGCTACAGCAAGATGCGTGGCCAGTGACTTAAATAGCACCCAAGTCCAAAAGCATCAGCATCAAGCTGAAAAAACATCGAGTAGCATCTCCAGTGTGGAGTGCTGCATTCAATATATGTGAGAGTTGGACTCTGAAGGGAGAGGACGTGAGGGAAAGAACAGCTTTTGAAATGTGTGTCATGGACGCTCAGAATCAACTGAATGTGCAAAACGAACAAATGAGTGGGTTAGATCGATGTTTTTCAAACATTTTTTCCCAGCAGCCACTATTGTAAACGACTAACCTTCGAAACCATGCCGACACATCACGTTCGCTTACCCTTAAAGGGAAAGGGAGGCCCGCTTGGTCCTCACGATCTCACTTGAATCAGATTTACAGGAGGAGTGGACAATGTGCAAATCAGATGCAGATTTCAGCCAGTTCCTTTGTGCCGTCTTCATATTTATGAAATCGGAATTCCAACCTCGCACATGTAGGTTGTCGTGAAGGGCAACAGCAACAAAATGCTCATTTTACTCAGCACTGGATACACCTCAGAGACGCTACACCAGAATGCTGACAGCCTCATGGACTTTTGGTGTGTTTTTATTGGGGTATCACAGGTCAGGTACAGTTTTTTAAATTTGAAGTTAGCTCTAAGTTATTAACCGACTCTGGAGTCTCGACCTCAAAAGGAATATTTCACCCACCAATTCTCTTGCAAACGTCTCCTCACATTTGCCAGTATTTCCCTGCATATAACACATATGGGCTTTGCATCCTTATTTTCATTAGCATAATTGACAAAACCATACCTCAAGAAATCATCTTTCTCTCGCTTTGTTCCCGAGTTAAGTTTCTTCTTTGTAGGCTGTTAACCAGAGGCCCTGGATCTCTGTACAGAGCTAACACTAGCACTGCTCTGTCCTTTCCTGGACTCTCCTGTGCAGCTCTCTCCAGCAGATTCTGTCACGAGATCCTGTCCAGTAGGCACACTGCCTGTTTGAGTTTCTAGCCATCTCTTAGTTTTTAGAAAAGGATCCATCCTCACAGTCCTCTTGCCACGATCAAGACCACCGAGCGAGCGGTGCGACCGGTCATTCCACGACTCTCCCGACACCTACCCGCAACCCACCCGGGTGGCGATCTCCAATTTGAAAACCCCTAGGTTAGATTAAGAGGTGAAGGCCAGGAATTGAAAGACTCAATCAGTTAAAGAGAGAAAGATAGTCAAGTACAGACATTGGAAACAAAGACACAAGAGCCTTGTCTTCAATTGAAGAAGAAATTGAGAACCTAGTATAACCTTCAGATCTTGTCAACCTGTTTCACCCAACTGAATAAAACAACCCCCTATTATCGAAACACAGTACTGCTTCACAAAACAATGGTTAGCAAATTGCTGTGGTAATGCACTACTCAAACTAATAGTTTATGATCATTTGGTTTTACTTATGTCAAATGGCCATGAAAACAAATTCACATATTACCAACGGCTGGAGAGATTCTCTGTCTCCGCCGGCAAGACCCCAGCGCATGGATTTCCCGGTGGCGTCGATGGCTTCAAAGGGAAATCCCATTGACGAGCGGCGGGAGGAGAGCGTCCTACCGCCAACAAACGGCGCACGGCTGAGGGAACGGAGAATCCTGCCCATCTGGTCTCTTTTGAGAAACCAAACAGTCACCAGCTGTGTACTGGGTTCTGGAGTCAACCACAAAGTATAGTGCAACAATATGTAACCAACAACGCCCCCAAATAAGTAGCTGCACAGTTTCAAATACAGCTGAACCATGATAATGAAGCACGTGTTGGCGTTTGGTTTTATCATGACTATAATCTAAGTCTAGCTGGAATGCAAGAATCCACGGTGTATTTTTTTTTAAAAGCACCCAAGTTGTTTGAAGCTACACACTACAAAGACAAAATTGATAAGATTGTCATGTTTGGGACTGTCTTTCTAATTTAAAGGTAAATGTAGGAATGAAGGGGGACATGTGTACAGAATTATGAGGGACGTAAATCGGGTAGATAGGAAGGAACTTTTCCTCTTTGTAGAGGGGTCAATAACAAGGGGGCATAGGTGTAAAGGGGCTGGAGATTTAGAGGGGATTTAAAAAAAAATTTTTTTTAGAGCGCCCAGTTTATTTTTTCCAATTAAGGGGCAATTTAGCGTGGCCAATCCACCTACCCTGCACATCTTTGGGTTGTGGGAGCAAAACCCACGCAAACACGGGGAGAACGTGCAAACTCCACACGGACAGTGACCCAGAGCCGGGATCGCACCTGGGACCTCGGCGCCGTGAGGCTGCAACGCTAACCACTGCGTCACCGTGCTGCCCCTGATTTAGAGGGGATTTGAGGAGAGACCTTTCACCCAGACGGTGGTGGGAATCTGGAACTCGCTGTCTGAAGGGTCGTAGAGGCGCAAACCCTCAGCATTTAAGAAGTATCTAGATGAGCACTTGAAACAACCATGGCCTACAAGGCTACAGGCCAAGGGCTGGAAAATGGGATTAGAATAGTTCGGCGCTTGATGGCCGGCGCAGACATGGTGGGCCGAAGGACCTCTTTCTCTGCTGTAAAACGCCAAGACTCTATAACTGTGATGATCTACCCTGAGTTCCGCCTGGCAGAACGTCTGGATGCTCTGATTGCTGGAGGCAAGAGGGGCCCAAGCTAAGAGAATGGCAGAGATGGTGCAAGATATTCACACCTGTGGACAATGTCAAGTGCACCAGTGCAAATTTTGGGCAGACTCTTAGGCCTGAATTTGAGCTCTCAAGGGGTTTGAGCGCAGAATCGGGACCTTTCCCAGCTGTTCTGACAGCGCCCGTGGAGAGAACACGGAGCTAATGTTTCGAGTCGGGATGACTCGTTGTCAAAGCCCGCCTTGAGAACTGGGCAGTTGCCTGTGATAAATCATTTTGACACTTCTGACATTTCCAATGAGCTTAACAGTTAATGAAGTTGTTCCCCATGTTCTGGGGAAAAGAATACCACACACCAACGGCCCTTTAGGAAAAAAATTATTCTCCTCATCGGTCTCAAAAGGGAGGCCTCTTATTTTGAAACTATCTGCCTCAATTTTAGTTGCCCCCAACAAAAGGAAACACCCAACAGATATCCACCCTGTCATCTCCTCAAGATCTTTACATGTTTCTATAACATCACCTCTCAATCTTCTAAACTCCAATCGGTACAGGCCCAACTTAGAATCATAGAATCATACCACCACCCCCAACCCCCGAGAGAGAGAGAGACAGAGAGAGACAAAATGCAGGACAACAGCAGCAGCCAGTCCTGAACCCAAACCCATAACAGAGAAATGTGGCACCAACTATTCACCATACATAATCAGGTGGGGATTCGCACACAGATCGAAGAGACACAGTTCACAATGACCTAAAGGCTGGCAGAATGACTGAGCTTGGTCTAAAGAGAAGGGGCGCAACATCGGGAGAATCACTCCGGCGTCGGAGGCCGCTCCCAACCCCCTAGTCTCCCGCACCCGGGGGGCTAGGAGCGGCGACGCGTCATTTATGCACGCCGGGCCTTGCCGCCGTGTAAAAGCGGCGCCTTGTAAATAACTAGGCTTAAATGGCGTCATCCGCGCATGCGCAGGTTGGCCGGTGCCAACCCGCGTATGCACGGTTGCAGTCCTCCCTGCGGCCGTCCTGCAAGAAGATGTCGGATGGATCTTGCGGGGCGGCAGTGGAAAGGAGGTCCTCCTTCAAAGACGCCAGCCTGCCAATCGGTGGCCACCGATCGTGAGCCAGACCCCTTTTGAGGCCCCCCCCAGTGCAAGAACCGGCGATTCTCCCACCTGGTGTGGGGAGGAGAATTCCGCCCAAGGAATCTTCCAGATTAATGAACTATCCAATTAAGGAACATAATGAAGTATAACTGTGGTGGGAAATGGTCGTTAATTTAAAAAGGTCACATGTGGGATCTTTTCTGTAGTTTAAAGCATAAGATGTCCAATAAATAGTAGCTGGTGAATTTTGTTTTTAATTTATTTGCTACAGTAAAAGTCATAAAACCTGTGATCTTGTTGTGTGATCCTCCCACTCAGCCACTGAAAATTCAAATACTTTTTTAAAAAGTTAGTGGTCTCTGCGGGAATTGTAACACAGGCCATCACCCGATTAAAAATCACCATTTCACAGCCATTTCCGGGTGTATAAGAAGAAATGGAGTAATGCCAGCTTTAATGCTTGGAGGAGCTCATGCTTTAGTTAAAAATGAATTATTTTTGGCACTGGCTAAACTATTAACGCTAATTTATCGTTAAAAGTAAAATTATAAAGATGCAAAAGGTGAAGTTGATACTATTTAGGAAATATTATTGGCAGAAGAGCATGCATCTGCGCTGATTGGTATATATTTATATGACTAGTTAACCGGCGCTGAATTTTACCGGCGTCCAACAACCCCATCCCCTCACAGGAAGATGATGTCAGGACCCATCAGGCCAATAACTGGTTTAAGGTGAGACTTCCACCCACTTGGGTAGGAATCCCACCTCAGAGCCAATCAAGTGGTTGGCAGCTCTGTGGCCCCAGCAGCGCCACCAGGAGTGGTGGCCACCACTGGGACTGCATCCTGTTCCCAACAAGGGAGGAGCTGGAGTGAAAGGTGAACATATGGGATTGAGAAGGGGAAGTATCACACAGGCCAGATTGATTGGCTCATGGCATTTTACAAGCACCCACCCCCCATTTGCAAACCTGCCCCTGTGCCGAGGGAGGGTGTAAAAATCCAACTCCAGGTTAAACAACTTGCCCTGCTTTATTTAATTCTGACATCACAAGAAAGAAATGATTATTTAAATAACTTTTGTGCTTAGATCCATCTAAAAGATAATGCCTGGAATTAATGTTAAAGTGAACCTGAATCAATTCTAGGATCCCCAATAAGGAGTATCATCCAAACTTCTTAGTAACAAGAGCAACATCCTTTTAAAGATCAGCGTATCTGCACATCTCTGTTCCTCCACAGTTTTCTACTCTATTGGATGTACACCCTTTCATTGTCCTTTTCTCTTTCCCTGCATCGAATTGCCTCCGTGATCCCTCCACTAATCTGAAGGGTCTTCGCTCCACTTGCTGCATCCTTCCTGACAACTTGAAAGGATTGCTCTGAAAATGGGGAGGGGGGTAAATATTTTGAAGATGTGTCATCACTCCAACGCTCGACTCAATAACAAATGGACCGAGTTGCCAGTGCTGTGTGCTTGCCTCGTCTTGTTTCTCTGACAAGCTCTCTTTCATTCATCATATAATCTGATGGGTGATTTTCCCCGATTGTGATCAGGACTGATTCTATCTGATTGCCAGCAGCCCCAGAGATCTCAGGTGTGCATTGTGTGGAAGGAGTTGTTTTGATTCCCCACCCTCGGCAATTCACATTTGGACTGTTTGGCAGCTGGTTGCCAGCAGAGTTGATGAAACCTGATGTCTTTCTTACGCCATCTTAACACTGCAGGGTTATCTCCGCTGGTGAGTGTACCATCAGAGGTCACCCAGTCAGGTGCCATTGGAACTCTAGAAACAATCCTTTTTTAAAAAAAATTTAGATTACCCAATTATTTTTTCCAATTAAGGGGCAATTTAGCGTGGCCAATCCACCTACTCTGCACATTTTTGGGTTGTGGGGGCGAAACCCACGCAGACACGGGGAGAATGTGCAAACTCCACACGGACAGTGACCCAGAGCCGGGATCGAACCTGGGACCTCAGCGCCGTGAGGCGGTTGTGCTAACCACTAGGCCACCGTGCTGCCCTAGAAACAATCCTGAAGTTACGTTTTATCCGATGCAGATACTGAAGTGCCTTCTTCTAAGAAGGTTTGTAATTGGTTCTGCCATTTTGCTTCTGCAGATTGACGTAACCCGTGGCCAATTCACCTAAAACTTCTTGTGTATCGTTGCCACGGTGAAGTGGTATTTTCACAGCCTAGTAATCCAGAGACCCATGGTAATCCGATGAAATTTGCATCCAATAAAATTCTGGAGTTAAAGGTCCCCTGAATCCGTCGTCGTTAAAATAATATCTGGTTCACCGATGCGTTATTTGGAAGGAAATCTGACACCCTCACCTGGTTCGGCCCACGTGTGACTCCAGACCCTCAGCAATGCCCTCCGAAATGGCTGAGCAAGCAGTTCAAGGGACATAACTGCTGACCCAACCAGCGTCACCCAAATCCCATGAGTGAAAGTTTTAAAAAGGCCAGCAGAAATTTTCCCATGAGGCCTAGAGGATTCTCCTGGGGCTTGGCAGGGTAAATGCTGCCAGGATGTTTCCTCTTGTAGGAGAATCATTCATAGAATCCCGACAGTGCAGGAGGCTATTCGGCCCATTGAGTCTGCGCCAACCCTTTTAAAGAGCCCATATTCACTCTCCTGCCCACCCTGCCCTATCCCTGTAACCCCATACCTTAGTGACTCCGGACACTCAGGGGCAATTTAGCATGGCCAATCCACCTAACTCGCACATCTTTGGCCGAGGACTAGAGGGCATGTTCTCAGGGTAAGACAGATGAGGGGGAATTTCTTCTCTCAGAGGGTAGTGAATCTGTGGAATTCTTTACTGCCGAGGGCTGTAAAGTTAAGTATGTTCAAGGGTGAGATAGACAGTTTTAATCAGTAAGGGATTGTGTGGATAAGGCAGGAAAGTGGAGTTGAGGATTACATCAGATCAGCCATGACCTCATTGAATGGTGTAGCAGACTTGATGGGCCGAGTGGTCAACTTCAGCTCGTGCGTCTAATGGCCTTATATTGGAAACAGACCTGGCCAGACTAATCCAATCACACAATTGGATTTTTCACCAACTGGCAATTGGTCAAATCTTTACTTTGTGGAACTGTTTTCAATGTGAGCAGGGGTACATGGTTAGACAGCATCTAGAAGCCTGTTCAACAATTGGATAGTAGAGATAGTTACTGTGCGGAGTCTGCACATCCTTCCTGTGTCTGCGTGGGTTTCCTCCGGGTGCTCCGGTTTCCTCCCACAGTCCAAAGGTGTGCAGGTTAGGTGGATTGGCCATGATAGATTGGCCTTCGTGTCCAAAATTGCCCTTAGTGTTGGGTGGGGTTGCTAGGTTATGGGGACAGGGTGGAGGTGTTGACCTTGGGTAGGGTGCTCTTTCCAAGAGCCGGTGCAGACTCGATGGGCCAAATGGCCTCCTTCTGCACTGTAAATTCTATGATAATCTATGATAGTTAGTCCAGGGAGATCAAAGATGGTACAGAAATGGCTGTTGGGAATTAGAAAGCATTAAAAATAAGAGATCATGCAAAGTAAAAAAAAGTCTTCACTTTTGGACCATACACAGTATCCTCTCCTTCAATCCTCACCCATTTCCACCAGCACTCTGCTCCTGGCAATGGTTCGAATGACTCAATTCAAGGACTTTGAGACCTTGGAGGTGAAACAGAGAATCAGAGCTGGCAACATCGTGCCGGTGACCTATTACCCATTCCACTCTTTACTCAATTCTGCTGACTTCAATGGAACTGAATATCCGGCATGTTGTATAATGAGCAGCCAATGTATTTCTGCCTAATCTTTTGTCCTCCTCCTCCTCCCTCTCGCCCCCCCTCCTCCTCTCCCCCTTGTCCTCCCCACCTCTCCCCCTTGTCTTCCTCCTTTCTCCCCCCTCCTCTCCCCCTCGTCCTCCTTTCTCCCCCCTCCTCCTCCTCCTCTCCCATCTCGTCTTCCTCCTTTCTCCCCCCTCCTCTCCCCCCTCGTCCTCCTCCTCTCTCCCCCCCCCCCCCCCCTCCCTGCGCCTCCATCAGTTATCCAATCTGACCCCCAATATATCCTGTGGGGGAAGCACCTCCACCTGACGTCATCTCTCCCCTTTACGTTGACATCACTGTCCAAGGCTGGGAACGCACCATTGCTGGGGATGACAGACATGCCCACAGAAAACTCATCGTTTTCGTAGGAGCATTTTACACAATCCGTATGAAATACCAAAACTGGCTAATTACATTATTAAAAAGGAGCGTTAAAAACCTCTTTGCCACATAAGAGCTGTGTATATGAATCAATGTCACAAAGAAACACATTAAAAAGTAGATTTAGTCAAGCCAAATCTGCTAATTTCAGACAAATCTGTTTTCTTTCCATTTTCACAGGGCTGAATTGAGTATCGTTACTTCAGCCTGTAAATTTTACACTTACAAACTCGGGGAACCAGGTCACAGACCCAGAAACAGTAAACCGTGGCTGATATGGGCAGTTAGACACTGCCCATCTATGATAGCTTCTTATTTTAATCCCCATCAGTATAACATGTTGCCAAGTTGCAGCCTGTTCATGGTATGCTACCCATGGATAACCCACCTTTCAACAAGGTACGTATTGTAAACCTGCAATCTGAGAGGATGCAAAATGTAGCATTCACCTTGTAACCATTTCATTGCCTGAACAGAAACACCTGCTGCCTCGTTTCATGGCAAAATCAGGATATTATTCTGATTTCATTCTCTTGTCTTTCACAATCTTTGAAGTGCAGGTCACCAAAAACAGTGTTCCCTGTCTCGGCGCAGACAGAATGGGGCGATTTAAAAGCAGGTTTATTTATTGAAATGAAAATGAAAAATGAAAATGGCTTATTGTCACGAGTAGGCTTCAATGAAGTTACTGTGAAAAGTCGCCACATTCCGGCGCCTGTTCGGGAATTGAACTGTGCTGCTGGCCTGCCTTGGTCTGCTTTAGAAGCCAGCAATTTAACCCAGTGTGCTAAACCAGCCCCTTATTTCTAAATGCACATCAAAATCAGGTGTCCTCTCAGATTTGCAGAGGCTTTGCCGTAACATTATTTAGTCACTGGACAGCTCTTATGCAATTTGAGCTGGTCAGTCCAAGGGCATAGGGACCATCTTTGATTCATGTTAAATGGGGGAGCATTCTTAAGAATATTAAAAACATTTTATAGAATTTTCCAAGAATAGCCGACTGGTCAATGCTGGTACAACAAAATACTGTGAATCCTGCGGACGTAAAAACAGGAAGTGCTGGAAAATCTCTGTGGAGAGAGAAACTGGGTTAACATGGAGTCCAATCTGATTCTTTCCCAGGTTCTGAAGGGTAGTCAGACTGGAGCTGAAACATTAAGTCCGTCTCTGCTGGTGTTTATCTGGCTCCGTGATTCTCCAGAATCTCACACTCCAAAGAACACCAAAGTGAGCGTTGAGGGTTCCTGACCGAGCCCTGACCCTCGGACCTCCGCATTAGTGCCTCTCCACTAAGCCTCATACCCTCCCCACGGGGCGAGCGATGGCAGACATTACCAACATGCCTTGTGTAGGGCTACACATCAGTGTTATGTGTGTAATGTTAATGCTTGTTAACACTGGAGTTCAATGCTATGGGACAATGCTTTAATGGGTTAAGATCTTGACTCCAATCAGTGACATTGATGTTTAATTGCCACAATTGACCAGTCAAAGGTGAGGTGGCATTTCAAGAACATGATTGTCTCTTGTAGCAGACGAGGGACAGTTGATTTGAGTAAAGCCTGCAGTTAGCACGATAAACCCATCTCCAGAGGGTGCTCCCATTTTCCCAGGTCTCGAGGGCTGCAGAGTTGACAGGTTATCCATCAGCCACAGCCATTCATCCCAACATTAGTTCCCGACAGTCAAACTTGCCTGTCCGTTTGTTTTGGATTTCCAAGCAGTTTAACCTCTTTGTCCTCACAGTGTTGCCGGAGTGTGGGGCTCAACCCAACCCGCCCTGAGAGAATCTACTCTGAGGAAGAGATGCACGTCATTCCTGAATCCCCCTCCCCCCCCCCCCCCCAGCCTGGCCTCTCATGGAACCCCAGCCAAGAACCTCACAGTCACCCCCAGTGCTGACCCTCTGCATGCACTTCCTCCCACCCACGGTCCAGCTCCCATGATGGACGGGCACTCTGTGGCGATTTGGACACAAGCCCAGCAAAAAAAGGAAAGAGTCAGGGACGGGGCTGGAGTGAGTGCTCGGTAATGACACGCTATTGTATAATAATGAAGTACCCGGGCATGTTTCCCGTCACTGCGTCGGTGGGCAGGATGAAAATTGGAAATCTCGACGGAGAGATTCACGTTCTCCGATTCTCTTTGGATTTTGAGCCTGTGCCGCAGATCCCACGCACGGCCTGTGCGGGCTGAAAATCGCCCGCTGGGACAATGAAATGTCGCAACTGGTCTTCATCCAATTGAACTCCATCCACTGTCTCAGAGAACCTGATTGCTATCAAGTTAAGACGATTTCTTCACTTACGTTGAAGAGTGGTGAGAATCCGAGATTATTATAATCACCAATTAATTATTGTCAAATTATTGCATGAAGAATGCACTCACTTTTGTAATGACCGATGAAAATCCCAAAAAACGGGGAATAATTCAAAATAAGCAAAAACATTTGTGAAATGTAACGGTGGTGCGACTATTTAAGCATCTTCAAAAGAAACTGACATTCAGAGCAGTACTGCCAAACCTTTTAATTGATTGCCTCTTCAAATGATAGAATCACTGAAAACAAAAAATTCATCCCATCAAGCTTGTGCTCATTTTAGATCGACCAAAACTAAGCTCCTCTAGTTTGTTCTCTCCCTGTACCCTTTTATATGCCACCTTTTCAAAAATGTATCCAATTTTCTTTTGACTAACACACAGCAACCACTTGTAGTAAATCAGATTCTGCTCAAAGAACCTGTTGACCCAAAAATATGGCTCACAACCTACCTCACGATGGGCTGAATGGTCAAGCCAGAACCTTTATGATTCTTTGAAAGAAACACATTTTTAAGAAACAAAAGACAACGCACCTCAAAAATCTCCAATGGGAACTTCAAGTACTAACGCATACATATTTGCCATCTTTCTCCTCAAAAATGTATCTGCCAAATTTCTCCTCTTGTGAAACTTGCTCGCTTCTCTGGTTTCACGCCCGAGTGTCCATTACTCCTGTGGGAACCATCATAGCAAGTGCCAGCAGGCTATTTGACTGCAAGGCTCATCTCTATTCCCTATTCACCCCGCTTCCACACATTGAGGGAAATTTATCATAATACGCATTTTATTAAACCATGATACTTGGGAGGGAATCAGGTGGCACAGTGGTTAGCACTGCTGCCTTATGCCGGGGAGGACCCTGGTTTGATCCCAGGAGACTACAAAAGATGGGAGATGCTCCCGCTTTCCCGGGCGGGAAGGGTGCAGACTGTGAAGATGACGGTTCTTCCCAGCTTCTTGTTCGTTTTTCAGTGCCTCCCCATTTTCATCCCCAAATCCTTTTTGAAGCGGGTAAACAGGATTATCACGGGATCCGTCTTGGCAAATACAACCCCGCAAGTCAAGGGGGTATTCTTGGAGCGTAGCCTGGGGGGGGGACGGGGACTGCCGAATGTGGCCATGATTAGGAAGTGGGTAATGGAGGAGGGGTCGGCGTGGGGGCGGCTAGAGGAGGCGTCATGCAAAGGCACCAGCCTAGGAGCAGTAGTAACGGCACCGCTGCCATCCTCGCCGGCACGGTATCCCATAAGCCCGGTGCTGTCCGTGTGGAGTTTGCACATTCTTCCCGTGTCTGCGAGGTAGGTGGATTGGCCACGCTAAATTGCCCCTTAATTGGAACAATTTACAAAAAACCATGGCACTGAATTCTAAAGCGCTTATCAGCCAGTTTGAGTACTGTTAACTCAATTTGCAAACTTTGCTCATAACAGAGTTGTTTTTTAAGTACTAGGCCTGAAAAGCAAAACAATAGTTCATCAGTGAATGTCTGTGCTTTCAACCTGAAACACTGCGATTGAGGAGCACTCACAAAGATGTCTTACCTTGCTTCTTGAGCTGCATGTTTACTTCTGTTTCGAGACTTAGGTCCTGATTTTCCTTCTCCACTTTTTGGCCATGGCAGCTGCTCTCTTTAAAGTCAGGTTCTAGATAGGTTATCCCCAAGTCAGCTGATTTGGAGAAGGAAGGATTTCTCTTCGCCTCAGATCCCAGATTTTCCTTTGCCTGTGGAGTCGACATGGGATCCTCGCTCGGTGTGGAATTCCACGCGTGCTTTGCTTGGAAACCTGGAGCAGAGGTTCGAGCAGGAGCAGCGACTTGGACGGTCTGTGGCTGGGCCGCCAATCGGAACTGGGCCATTAGATGAGCGGAGTGCGTGCTGGACTCTGCATTCACAGCAGGGGGAGCGAATTCCCCGGAATGCTGCGTATTACCGCGCACGGAGATCTTGGAAGCAGCCTGCTTCGATCTTGCCAAGGAAACTGGGGAAGCGCTTCCACTTGCTACATTCTGGCTCATTTGTGACCTTGGCTGCGTTCTTACTGTAATGTTGGCGTCTGCGATCGGAGTCTCCAGAGCTTTATTCATGGAGTCAACAATATTGTTGGAAAAATAATTATTAGGCACTGACCTTTCTCGTGGACTGTGCACAGAATTCAACCGGAAACTGGAGAAGGTATCAGCTGAAGTGACCCCTGGCTCTCTCTGTCCCATTCTTGCATTTGGACCTTGGCCTGGCATAGTGCTTTGTGTAAGCGGAGGCCTTGCCACGGGATGCAGAGGCCCACTCGATTTAAGCAATAGATTGGGTGACGGTTTGTTTTCCAGAGTCATGTCTTCATCAGCAATGTGTAGATCAAGGGATGGCATGGAAATGTGACTGACTGTGCCTGCATTCCCAGAGGCCGGAGGTGACACCACCTCTGGAGGGAACATGTTACCCTGTGAGGAATATTTCTTCAAAGCTGCCGACGGCGCCAAGTTTGCTTTGATACCCAAATCGTTGTGTCCCAGTGGACTTTGAAGTGGGCTCGACATATAGTTTAATCTTGAAGACGGATACGCAAGGCTAGATGTCGAACCATGCAGACGGTCATTACCGACGTCAGGTCTGGAAGAGGGAGTGAAGCCATTTGGGTTTATCTTGTTCTGGAAGGAGGAGACGCGAGCTAAAGTGGCAGCTGTACTCCCGTTAGCCCTGGGCAGTGGTTTGGAGCCTTGATTGAAGGACTGGCTTGAAGTAACTTTTCTATATTGCGGTGAGCCAGACACTGGACTGGAACTTGAATTCCTACCGATCCTCATGTAACAAGGCGGCGGAGAAGGTGTGCTGGGAACAAAGCTTTCAGTGGCCTTGGATGACAACATAGGCGCTGGGCCAGGAGTAAACGGAGAGTTCAGCGGAGAAGTGGGTGAAAACGATGGTCCCTCATCTACGTCATCAATCTCAAAAGATCGTTTCAGAGCTGTTGATGTATAAAAGAGAAATACAAGACAATTTGTTTAAAAATGAAACACTGCAATAATTTCATACATTGTAAAAATGAGACTTGGGGTCTCGGTTAAGGACATGAGACCTTGGTCGCTCTCAAGCGCAATTGCACACGGTAAAAGAGCAAATGTCAATCCGTCGTGTCACCCAGTAAGTAACCAGAGCCACAATGGGCATCATTTGAGGACAATTCCAGAGAACTGGGACACAATTCAGCGGACTCTAGTTAAAGTCTGCTGAATGGCTTGGTTAGGGGGGTGTTTCTCAATGTCTACCGGGCTGAGACTCATTATTCAACCGCACTTTTGTCGTTTTAATTTTTGGCCTAGGCGAGGAACTTCCCATCAAGGCCACTCTTAAGTAATTTCCTGTACTGGTGAGCTGAGCTCATGGGTGACCCACGGATCGGCAGCCTCGATCTTTTGACCGCCCTCTGCACCCCCACCGCAGCCTCAGAAACCTCCACATCACCTTCCGGGGTCCTCGAGCAAACCCTCACCCTACCTCTCATGGGCAAGGGTTCGACCCCTGGCATGGGCAACTTGGCAGCTGGTGGCAGTGCCCCTGCTAGACTGGCAGTGCCACCCAGGTGGGCACTGCCAATGTGCCAGTCTGGCATGGCCAAGGTGCCCTGGCACCGGAAGGAGTGCCAGGGTACCACCCTGCCCAGTGCCCCACCACCCAGGGGCCTCAACTCCCCAGAGAGATCCCTCGAGGTGCTATCACGACTGGTTCATGATTTTGTGAACCAGTACCATCGGCGCCCGGTTGAGGTCTCGTTGGCGAGGCTGGTGAATACTGGGCCCCAGGTGAATTGAGTGAGCGCATATTTAAGTGCGCCCAATGGCTCAATCAAATATGTATGCCTGGATCTCTCTCAGCGTGACGAGATCCAGATTGCGAGACGCCACGAGATTGGAGCGGTTTTGAACATCGCAAATCTCACTGCAGGCCTCTCGAGAGATTCAACAGCCTCGTCCCGGCACCGAGTCAGACGTGACGAGACCGCTGAATTGTGCCCCCTAATTTCTTATCTGCATCATGTTTTTGTTGGAGTAACACCAAGGATGATACAGTAATACCAGGCAGCATGGTGGCACAGTGGTTAGCACTGCTGCTTCAGCGCCCAGGGTCCCGGGTTAAATTCTTGTCTGGGGTGACTGTCTGTGGGGTTTGCACGTTCTCCCCGTGTGTGCGTGGGTTTCCTCCGGGTGCTCCGGTTTCCTCCCACAACCCAAAGATGCGCAAGTAAGGTGGATTGGCCATGCCAAATTAACCCTTAGTGTCTAGGGATGTGCAGGTTAGGTTACGGGTCTAGGGCGGAATGGATCAGTGCAGACTCGATGGGCTGAAGGGCCTCCTTCTGCACGGTAGGGATTCTGTGATTCTAATAAAACTAGCAGGAAAAAAAGTTTCAAGTTGTTCACAGAAAGGAGCAGTCACAACTTTGCGTAATGGATAGTTCATAGAATCGGAACGGTTACAATAATGGAGGTTGCCATTCAGTGCACTGCGTCAATGCTACCCCTCCCCTTTGAACATTGCACTCCATCTTCCAACTGTAGATAGCTGTGCTGATCTAACTGGCTGGAAGTTGTTACTGCTGCATTTCCAGTACTTTATCCACTTTTAGAAATGTTCTGAAAGCGAACTGTTTTTCACCACACCGGACTTCCTCGTGACAACGCCCGCTACTTTAATTACTTCATTTTCTCTCCTCCGCTCTGCATGGCAGCAAAGGCGCTATATAAATGTCAGTTCTGAAGCAGTCACCTGCAGTGTTTTGGGGATGTCAGCAGTCTAAAAGCATTGCAAGTTGTAACACTGCCTCCTTAACCCGAGCCTTGCTAGGTCAGGTGTGTGAGCCGCTTAACCCTCTGGTCTTTGCAGTTGAGCCTATGCATCAAAGTCCTTGGCCTTCAAATCTGCCCTAATCCTCCTCACCTTCCAGCAGGGACATCTCTCATTAGTATTGATGTGGAGATGCCGGCGTTGGACTGGGGTGAGCACAGTAAGAAGTCTTACAACACCAGGTTAAAGTCCAACAGCTTTGTTTCAAACACGAGCTTTCGGAGTACTGCTCCTTCCTCAGGAGCAGTGCTCCGAAAGCCCGTGTTCCTCAGGAGCAGTGCTCCGAAAGCTAGTGTTTGAAACAAAGCTGTTGGACTTTAACCTGGTGTTGTAAGACTTCTTACTGTGCTCATTAGTATTAGTTGTGGTTTGAAGAAGTTATTCTGACCAAACCACCCCCCTTTTCAGACAAGCAAACAGCTGAAAGGCAAATTTGTAGGATCACTCAGAATTGGGTAGAAAGGTTTTAGCAGTAACACAAACAAGTTGCCTTCTTGGCCCACATCAAGATCACTGGTTTGTTGAATGAGGAGAACCATAAACAAAATGTCCCCAAGCGTGGATATTCCCCACTTGAAATTTTAATTGAAACTAATTTAACTTAAACTAATCGATGTCAATTTGATAATGCGTACTCCTAAATTGTTGAGTTTTACAATGCTGTAATTCTTCAAAAGCAATTAATACACCCTGTTCATACTGGCCTGCAATTCACTCCGCGAAAGCCTGCCAACCTCGTTTTACTGCAAACGTGCAGTACATCAATCCTCTTTTTTGGCACTTTGCTCCATTTAGGAACAACAGACTTTGTTAAAACTTTACAACTTATTTTTTCCTGTGGCATCATTTGTCTTTGGAGTGCCTGTACACTAATGACTACTGTGCACACAGTCCGACAGCTCAAAGTGTTTCCAGATCAGTCATTAGCAAGTCCAGTATTAGTTTGCAAGGAATTTGCGGTCTACATCCAGATACAGCAGTGCGTTTGTGAAATCAAAGATGAATAGGAAAGCCTCTTAATTGCAGCACACATCTGATTTGGGGCATCATGCAGTAATGTACAAAACAGAAATAGGGAACATCTATTATATCTATTCAGAGACGAGGCAAGTCAGGACAGAGCAGGTTCTCCATTAAGCATGCAAATGCTTTCTCATTGTTTTCTCTTTAAACAAAATGTGATTAATTTCACACTAATTCATTTAGAGAACAACTCGGTTCAAAGAGATAGGAGTGTCCAATTAGCACAATGAACTATAATTATGAACATCTTAACAAAATATCCCTTACAGGAGACACAGAACAAGAATGGTGGAATCTGAGCAGTGTAATTTAGCCCAACTATCAACTGTGCCAACATGTTTAACACCATTTCACACGAATAAAATATAAAATAGGGATCTTCTTTCAATATATAAACAAACTGAGGATACAGGCATCCATCATTTGCTTGACATTAAGGCATAGATATCGGATAGACCAAATCTGTAAATATATAGATGAACTGTTATTAGTTTGGAAAAAAGTGTGAGTTTTGTCAAACTTAAAACCACTTTTATGCTTTTAAGGTTTGAGTGTTTGCCAAGACATTGGCGGGCACTTAATGATTTTGAAGGCAACCAATTTTTCACGAATTCTTCGAGGAAACAACCTTTTATTTTACACAAGCAAAAAGGTAACTAAATAAATTGATAGTAGAACTTACACTGAATGACGTTCTTGCTCACATCTCACAAATCGGAGTGCCTATCAGCAACCCATGCAAGATAGAACATAGAACAGTACAGCACAGAACTGGCCCTTCGGCCCTCAATGTTGTGCCGAGCCATGATCACCCTACTCAACCCACGTATCTACCCTATACCCGTAACCCAACAACCCCCCCCTTAACCTTACTTTTATTAGGACACTACGGGCAATTTAGCATGGCCAATCCACCTAACCCGCACATCTTTGGACTGTGGGAGGAAACCGGAGCACCCGGAGGAAACCCACGCACACAGGGGGAGGACGTGCAGACTCCACACAGACAGTGACCCAGCCGGGAATCGAACCTGGGACCCTGGAGCTGTGAAGCATTTATGCTAACCACCAGGCTAAATCTTCACCGCCTTGCAGCGCTGCAAACGGGAACTGCGATCAGGCAGATAATCGGGCATTCAGCCAAATGTGAGGTCCTCACCATGCTCCGGGCGTCTCTCGCTGGTGGCGATAACAAGGTTTGCGCCCTGTGCCAGCGGCAGCTTGCAAACCCAGCATTTGCATTAATTTAAATGTGATTAGAGGGTTGGACACAGCGTTCCGCCCTTCCGTGATGCTCCGCGCCTCTCAGACAGAGGCCTTGCGGGTGTGAATTACTACAAGAATCGATAAACATAGACTGCGCGCCGTGGCTGTGGATGGGGGAGCGGGAGGCTAAAAATATTGAAAAACCATTGAAAACTGTCGGGATTGATGGGGATTGGATGCTCGTGCCGGGGGCAGTAGCGCGTAGACTTTGGGTCTCCCTCAGGTTTGGGGTGGCCTGGCTCAGACCACCATTGCTGAAAGTCTGTCTTTTAAACGCACCCCTGTGATTCTACTTACAAGCTCCTGGATGCTCACACTATTGAGTGCTGCCTGAGTCCTTCAAATACTCAGAAAGCTTCTGGTCACCTGGGAGCTCAGCCAGTCCGTCCCTCTGCACACCCTCATACTCCAGCTGTATCATCAAGGGCCAAGCTCCATCAGGAGCCCACTAGGTGTTGGCACTCCTCAGAAGCGCTGCCCCATTGCAGAGGAAGCAGGGGATCAGCAGAGCTCACCGCAACCAAAGAACACCCGTACCACGGCCTTTTGAACCCTTCCTCGTTCTTTGCCCTTTTCAGGGCAAAGGACTCACCAGCAACCCCCACCCCTCTGGCGAGACTGGCAGCGATGACTGCCTCTGCCACCACCTCCCAAGCAGTATGCAGGAGGGCAGGCTGGAGTCTGCGGCCCACCCTGGGGAAGAAGTTGACCCTCCGCTCCTCACTGGCATAGAGCTGTGGGTCCCCCTCGGACTCCCGACCACAGGGGCCGGGGGGGGGGGGGGGCAGGTCTCCTCTGAGCCATCTTTGTGGTTGCAATGAGTGTGCGGTAAGTGGAGCACTTACAAACGGCCCCAGCTGCCAACTTCTTTGGTGATAACTCTGGCCATATCGGATAGAACGCCCGCTGGGCCAGGAATTGCTTACCAAACAGCTCCCTCAACGGGGACGCAAACCGCATGCAATTCAGCCCTGGCTTCAATACAGTCTCAGGAATGGAGAATTCTGCCTTAAGGATTCATGGACTTCTACGGCAGCAACACTGGCACCGTACCTGGGCCGATTCAGCAACCGTTGAGGGCTAGCACCGGCGCCACGTGGAACACAAATCGATTCCAATGAGAAATGGTGTGAGATTCACCGGGTCCATGATTGACACTCGGGAGGCTGACAAGCTACAGCTGCACATGCACATTACACTCCCCACACACACCATCCCAGCAAACAAGATGGCATTGGTTGCGCTGCAGCGCCCCCATCCTGTTGATGGGTCGGCTGAGGCCAGAGGGCACCTAGGAGGGTGGCCTGGTGAGACACCCATGCGACCCGTGTCACTAAGTCCATAGTGGGTAATCGGCAGCGTGCGCAGCTGCATGGCGTTCTGTGCCCATCCACACCAACCTCACAGCCGACCTCCTACCCCCCCGCCCCTGGCAGAAGCCCCCGGTCAGCAGCACAACTGCCAACACACAATAGCGCTGTTGGACACTTTCTGTACCCCCTCGCTCTCCCTCAGCAGCCACGGCGCGGTTTTTGAAAACACAAGTGAACTTTGTCATCGGGAACTCGGCCCAACGGAGGCGGAGAATTGCCGAGGCTCCAGAGGATACTGATTCAGGAATGGAGAATCCTGCTAATGATATGCAAACAGTGTTTACTGTTCACGCGGAGTGGAACATATTGGCCCCGCTGTCGAGGCACCGGAGAAATCCAATTTGGCATCAACCCCGCGCCCACCACGAGTTTGCTGTCAAGACCGATTCTCCGGTGCCCTCTGTGAGCTGATAGAGCTGCAAGATGGTATAGCCTTTTACATGCTAATTTCCCAGGGCTCATTTTTTTTGAACAGAATCTATTCATGGAGAATTGCAAAAACTCAGAGTTTTATGTACCGTTTATTCAAGCAGGTAAAATTGGCAAATGTAAAGAAAGAATTGCATCAAGAGTACAATGATAAACGTTCTCAATCGCCTTTACCGAGCATCGGCCGACAGACAATCCCACCCATAGTCTCCCAAATGGGGAATCACGCTCAAGATCCTATTTTTCCCCTATAACTTCATTGCAGTGTTAATGTAAGCCTACTTGTGACACTAACAAAGATTACTTCTACCTTCCCATATTATGGATAAGGCCACCAAATTCTCCAACCCTCAGATCAATAAGCTACCTCAAGAGGCTTCAATCTCATATGCAAATGATCCTCTAATGTACGGGAAATGTTTTTGAATGTGTAATGTGGTTTTGCAACAAGAAGCGTTCAATTGGCAGAATTATTCCAACTATAATCCAACAGAAAGCTTTTATCCAGCTGAACTGGTTATCTACTATCTGATAAATATAAATAATTCTTTGGCACATGTAAAATGTAATCATCTTCAAATTATCAACCCGACTCAAGTGTTCACAGATACAAAAGCATACAGGTTTCAAACCGCCCAACATAGAAGTAACCAAGGGCTACATATTTCTATCTGCTTTCCATAAAGGAATTCAATCCTGTAAATTGCTTATGATTCACGAACAAAATAGCAAGAACACACCCAACGACCAGGATCAAGTGGTACAGCTTTGTTTAGCGAGACTAGCGGAAATTCAGTCAACCTGCCCCCAAAATAATTTGCGTCACCAGCCACTTATCTGGTACAGTGGATGAGAAGTTTGTGAATCTAGTTCCGGAATGGGCAATCCCTCTGTGAGCTGATAGAGCTGCGAGATGGTATAGCCTTTTACATGCTGATTTCCCAGGGCTCATTTGTCGAATAGAACCTTTTCATGGAGCATTGCAAAAACCCAGAGTTTTATGTACCGTTTATTCACGCAGATAAAATTGGCAAATGTAAAGAAAGAATTGCATCAAGAGTACAATGATAAAAGTTCTTGCAAGATCTAGCGAACGATAGTGATTTAACGCTGTAACAAGTTTGCGTTTATGGAACATTCTCACACAATTGGCCCAGGCAAATCTAGTATAGCCTCTGCAATTAGGGACTCAAGTGAGGTTACACGTGAGGTTTACAGACAATGTACGGATTCATGCATTCTACAAAGTTGAAGGCTTACCATTAAATAATAATTGCCTGGATTTTGCAGTCATTGTCAATGCGACAGCGTGCTCCACCGACCTCAAAGCAAGCTGCCCTGCAAAGACCTAACAACATTCGTGCCATGGATTTCATTTTTCAGATCGTCAACTTGATTCTGGCTTCAATCGCACGGGATCGCTGGCGTACAGCAATATTGACGTCGTCAAGCAGTCACAACGAAAGACCTTCACAGTCAGCAAGCAAAATGAAATTCAAAATAAAAACAGGAAATGTTGGGAAAGTTTTCCCATCAGGCCTCAACAGCATCTGTGGGGAGGGCTAATGCTTCAAGTCAATGACCTTCCAGAAGAAGGGAAACGAGACGAAACGAAAAGTCATCAAGATGTTTCCCTCTCCGCAGAAACTGCCCAACCTGTTGAACATTTCCAGCATTTAAGTTTAGATTTCCATCATCTGCCTCACAGCGCCAGGGTCCCAAGTTGGATTTCATCCTTGGGTCACTTGTCTGTGCGGAGTCTGCACATTTTCTCCGTGTCTGCGTGGGTTTCCTCCAACAGTCCATGCAGGTTAGGCGGATTGGCCATGCTAAATTGTCTCTTGGTGTTCAAATGTTACGTGGGGTGACTGGGTTGTGGGGCTAGGGCAGGGTTGTGGGCCTAGGTAAGCTGCTCTTTCAGAGGGTTGGTGCAGACTTGATGGGCCAAATGACCTTCTTCTGCATTGTAGTGATTCTATGATTCTATTCTATTCTATTTTTGCAGGAAACATAGAAATTAGGAGCAGAAGGAGGCCATTCAGCCCTTCAAGCCTGCTCTGCCATTCATTATCATGGCTGATCATTCAACTCAACAGCTTAATCTCGCTTCCCCACCCCCCCCCCCCCCACCCTCCCCCACATATCATTTATCCCTTTGCCTCAAGTGCTATATCTAACTGCGCCTTGACTACGTCCTGTGGTAATAAAATCCACAGGCCAACCACAGAAATGCCTCAGCTCTGACTGTATTATCAGACTGTGGCCGCTGGTTCTGGCACCCCCACCATTGGGAACATCCTTCCTGCATCTACCCTGTCTGGTCCGGTTAGACTTTTATACCTTTCTAGGAGATCCCCCCCTCATTCTTCTGAACTCTAGCAAATACAATCCTTTTTTTCCAATTAAGGGGCAATTTAGTGTGGCCAATCCACCTACTCTGCACATCTTTGGGTTGTGGGGGCGAAACCCACGCAGGCGCGGGGAGAATGTGCGAACTCCACACGGACAGTGACCCAGAGCCGGGATCGAACCTGGGACCTCGGCGGCGTGAGGCAAGCAAACACAATCCTAACCGACTCAATCTATCCTCGTATGTCAGTAAAGTCTAGAGCATTGGGTTGGATTGGTTATTTGTCACGTGTACTGAGGTACAGTGAAAAGTATTGTTCTCTGTACAGTTCAGACAGATCATTCCGTACATGAAAAGAAAATACATAAATTGGTAAACATAAAATACACAAAGCATACAGGAGAGTAGTACTACTTTGTAGAGAAGGTGTGTGAAGGGATCAGTTCAGTCCATAAGAGGGTCGTTTGGGAGTCTAGTAACAGCGGGGAAGAAGCTGTTTTTGAGTCTGTTTGTGCATGTTCTCAGACTTTTGTATCTCCTGCCCGATGGAAGAAATTGGAAGAGTGAGTAAGCCGGGTGGGAGGGGTCTTTGATTATGCTGCCCGCTTTCCCAAGGCAGCGGGAGGTGTAGACAGAGTCAATGGATGGGGGGATTAAAGTATAACCTGAAATACCATACAAACTTAAAAGAACCATATGAAAAACAAATGGAAGTTTTATCGTAATGGAGAAATTTGACATCGCACAAATATAAAATAGGTTTTCCAGGTCAGAGAGGCTGTTCTGTATGATGATAACAGTTCAAATCCTTGTAAAATCCCATTCAACGAGTCTTAACAGTTTTTACAGCAAGATTGGAATGTTAGAAGTGGAATCCATATTGATTCAAGTAATTTCAAAAGATTTTCCTCCATCTGCAGTGGAGGAAACATGGAGGACGATGGAGGAACAAGAAATCACGGATAGCAATTTCTGTATTCCCATGGTTAACTGCCTGGCTGGCACCAGAAATCACTTGTCAGTTTTGTGACTCCGAAGGCAGCCAAACATTGACAGTTGCTTCATTGTCAAAACTGCAAAATCCAGGACATTGTGTTTACGTGAGCACGTTGATTATCTCAGAGAACTCAAAAAAGCCATTTGTTGTAGTTTGAGAGCGCAGTGTCAAGCCGAGAAAACTTCAGGAGTAAATCTTAATGGAAAAGCAAATGATTTGTTCCAAGGTTTGTGTTAGGTTTCTGCCGTGACTTAACATCTTGAAGACAGACAAAAGAGGCCATGTTGCCTTACGAATCTTATCCTTCATTGCTGGAGGGATGGAGTTTAAGACTAGGGAGGTTATGCTGCAATTGTATAAGGTGTTAGCGAGGCGACACCTGGACTATTGTGTTCAGTTTTGGTCTCCTTACCTGAGAAAGGACGTACTGGCGCTGGAGGGTGTGCAGAGGAGATTCACTAGATTAATCCCAGAGCTGAAGGGGTTGGATTATGAGGCGAGGTTGAGTAGACTGGGACTGTACTCGTTGGAATTTAGAAGGATGAGGGGGGATCTTATAGAAATATATAAAATTATGAAGGGAATAGATAGGATAGATACGGGCAGGTTGTTTCCACTGGTGGGTGAAAGCAGAACTAGGGGGCATAGCCTCAAAATAAGGGAAAGTAGATTTAGGACTGAGTTTAGGAGGAACTTCTTCACCCAAAGGGTTGTGAATCTATGGAATTCCTTGCCCAGTGAAGCAGTTGAGGCTCCTTCATTAAATGTTTTTAAGATAAAGATAGAAGATTTTTTGAAGAATAAAGGGATTAAGGGTTCTGGTGTTCAGGCCGGAAAGTGGAGCTGAGTCCACAAAAGATCAACCATGATCTCATTGAATGGTGGAGCAGGCTCGAGGGGCCATACGGCCTACTCCTGCTCCTAGTTCTTATGTTCTTAATAATTGTTCAGCATCATAGAAGACGTCCAGCAGCGAAGCAAGGTTAACTATTTGATTTTTTTAAAAAAATTATTAATTGAGTGCAGATTTGTGATTAAAGGTGTCTCCACCTGGAGGTTTTTTTTTGGGGGGGGGGGGGGGGGGGAGGGGTAGTGATGGATACAATATTGGGATCGAGGAAAATCTTGTGGAAAAGGCTATCTGATCTCCCACAAGCCCTGCTCACAGGTAGCCCGCAGTACAACTGTGACATTAGCTACAACAATAGGTCAGTGTTTTAACTGTCGTCCGTCTGCTGCCTTCAAGGGCCACACTGTGCAGGTACCGCCAGTGGAAATGTGATTTAATTAGGCACACCCTGAAGTCAATTACAGGGTAATTTTAGCGGCAGGCTTCTGTAGATTGGCAGCTGCTTGTAAATTCCTGGACTGGGGAGTGGCCAGGTCGTAAAATCTGGGCAGGAAAACAGCTGGAAACGACTAGGGTTCGCTTCACTTTCCTCCCCTAATATACAGAACACGAAAAACCGTGGGCGCACGCTAGACACAAGATATATAATCCCATCCACCTAGGCCAAGGTTTTACTAGCAGCCCAAGGGATTTTCTCCACATGTAATAACAGGACAAAAGAAATCTGATCAGTGAAGGATCTCAACCAAAACACTGGTAAAATCATGTGGGCAGCATGTCCCTATGTACAGATGTGGATTGATAAAAACCGTCAAACTCCCCTTTACAAAAGCGAAATGCCGAACTACAAGTGTAGGCAGTGAGAATCTTTTGCTGCTCGGCAGGGAAAACAAGGACGCAGATATAGTAATCAGGTCATGGACACACTGTATTAAGACATCAGCACTAAGCCCTTTAATTTTTTTAAATATAAATTTAGAATACCCAATTCTTTTTTTCCCCCCAATTCAGGGGCAATTTAGCGTAGCCAATCTGCACATCTTTGGGTTGTGGGGGTCAGACCCACGCAGACATGGGGAGAATGAGCAAACTCCACACGGAGAGTGACCCGGGACCGGGATCGAACCTAGGACCCTGGCGCCGTGAAGCCGCAGTGCTAACCGCTGAGCCACCGTGCCGCCCCTCCCCTTTAATTTCACACCATTTATTTATACAGCATGAGAATCCCTTATCAGACTGCATTTCGGATTTCAGATTATTTTAGTTTTGGGATCCTGCGTGTAAACTCACATTACCAACAGCCTCAGCCCGGGCTCGCTATTGGCTAAAGTAAATAAACTGGGAGAAAACAATAAATAGAGAGTCGATGAAAGATCGCACGGTTAGCAGTGGAAACACACTTCCCCCACTAAAGGTCGATGAGGTTACAAATAGGTGGGCTTTTTGGATATGTCCGATTTTCAGATTTGAGGAGAAAGGATATCAACCTGTATAAATTGGCCAAGAGCTGCATTAAAGCAGTGTACAAAGTAGTATTAATCAGTATGTTACTGGACAAAATTAACCCACAGCATCAGTGTACAGAATTTTCTGGCTTACGTGAAGGTCTGACGTATTAGACAAGCATTGGGTTCTGCAAGTCACTCCAATTTCAGAGGCTCCTATTTACGCAGCACTCACTATTATTCGTTTTATGGCCACTTTAAAACAACATTTGTCTTGAACTTTTTTTTTAACAAACCTCCAGGAAATTTATAACCGCAATTCAAAGGTTAAAGCTCAAATGTAATCAGAGGCGCTCGTAAAAGGTGTCAAGACAAACTAATGCAACCGTTTTACGGTTCGGCAGCAGATTTTCCGGCCCAATTGGCTTGGTAACAAGATTAATTGATCCTGAATCGTTCATTTAAACATGGCGTAGGGGCGCTTGCGCACCCCGCAACCCCCCCCCCCCCCCACCACCACCACCACCACCACCACCACCACCAACCCTCCCCTCCCACTGCAGATGGTGAAATCGGAATTCAATAATAAAAATCTGGAATTAAAAGTGTAACGATGACCATGAAACCATTGTCGCTTGTCGTTCAAACCCATCTGGTTCAATAATGTCCTTTAGGGAAGGAAATCTGCCGTCCTTGCCCGGTCTGGCCTACATGTGACTCCAGACCCACAGCAATGTGGTTGACTCTTATAACTGACCACTCAAGGGCAATTAGGGATGGGCAATGCCTGTGACGCCCGTGTCCCATGAACAAATATTTTTGAAACAACCTCTTCCAATGCATTCCGCGTCCCCTCCGATAGGAAAATGCTTTTCATGTGTCCAGTATATTGACTTACCGAACAATTAATTATCAATCTCTCCCTTGCCTATATTTTCTAATAGACTTGCATCTCGCAAAATAAAAATGATACAACGTTTTTGTGGTTCCTGGTCAAAATCCATCCTTTGAGAAGGTAAAGGTAAAGGAGCTGACGGGTTTTATTGACATTCTTATTTAATAATCTTTATTATCATCAAAAGAAGGCTTACATTAACACTTCAATGAAGTTACTGTCAGAATTCCCATCTCGCCTGTTTGGGAATATTGAGGGAGAATTCAGTATGTCCAATTCACCTGACAAAGGTAAGGTTGCTGACAGCTACCATGAGTATGCATACATTTTCCTTAACTATGATATTTGCAGGAGGCATTTATTAAACACAGTCACCTGCACCAATTGTATTGTTATCATAGAATCATTACAGACCAAAGGAGGCCATTCAGCCCATGATTCCTGTGCTGGCTCTCAGCAACAGCAACTCACCCATTTACATTTTGCCGCCTTTTCCCCGTAGCCCGGCAAATGATCCCTCTTCAGCTAATTATCCAACTGCTTTATAAAAGCTTTGATTCAATCTGCCCCCACCACACCCCAGGCTTTGCCACTTGACTGTGCCAAAAGGCTTTTCCTCACTGTTGCCATCCTTTGTTAATCACCTTAAATCAGCCGACTCTGGTTTTCATTCCTCTGTCAATGGCTAACAGTTTACATAGAATTTACAGTGCAGAAGGAGGCCATTTGGCCCATTGAGTCTGCACTGGCCTTTGGAAAGAGCACCTCACTAAAGCCCACGCCTCCACTATTTCCCCGTAACCCAGTAACCCCACTCAACCTTTTTGAACACGAAGGGCAATATAGCATGGCCAATCCACCTAACCCGCACATCTTTGGACTGTGGGAGGAACCGGAGGAAATCCACGGAGAGACGGGGAGAACCTGCAGACTCTGCACAGACTGTGACCCAAGGCAGGGAATCGAACCTGGGTCCTTGGCGCTGTGAATCAACAGTGTTAACCACTGTGCTACCGTTTCTCCCCATCAACTCTCTCCAGAATGCTTGAAAGCCTCAATCAGGTTTCATCCGGTCTTCTCTCCTCCAGAGAAAACGTAGCTAAAATAAAAAAACAGGAAGCAATGGAAATACTCAGCCAGTCTGGCAACGTCCGTGGAGCGAGGAACAGGGTTAACATTTAGCGTTCAGTATGACTCTTTTAAAAAAAATATATATTTTATTACAAATATGAATCAAAACAGGTTACAGCGAACAAACACCCCAGGAAACATACTCCCAACTATACAGTCTGTACAGATTTTCCCCTCATTTTCACAACCCCCTCCCCTGTGATAAATTGAGTATGACTCTTATTGGGAAGGGGAGAGTCATGCTCAATTCGAAACGTCCACAGATGCTGCCACGCCAGTTGAGTATTTCCCAGCACTTTGTTTTTATTTCAGATCCCCAGCATCCAGAGTGTTTTGCTATTATCCACACAACGGTTGTGTACAATGTGAGCAGATGCGTAATTATCACTGTGTGAATCTTGGCACTGCAACCTGATCTTCCTATCACAGGCTGGAAAGATTTTATATGTGCCACAAGCAGGAATTTGGAATGACTAAAATAACCCCAGCAATATCATACCAAGCCACTTTTCTATTTACTCAATTCTTTTCTTATTACCCAGAGATATTCTGGAGCTTCAGATGGTAGAGGCGTGCTGTGTGAGCAGTACACCGTATCTTGTTTTATTCTTGCAATTATGCATACACCATGAGATTGCCGGAGCTCCTAATGATGGCAGTGTTGAGATGGCTGGCCTTAATTGGGATAACAGCAATACAAAGCAGTGGGAGAATGCAAGTGTGTAAACAAACACACACAACAATCAGGGGAACTGGGGGCGGGATTCTGTGATCCCGAGGCTAAGTGTTGACGCCGTCAGAAACGCCGTCGCGTTTCTCGATGGCGTCAACACGGCCTCAGGATCAGCAATTCTGGCCCCTGCATGGCCCACACTGCTCTGGCTGCTGATCCCGGCGTGAACTGGGCGCCGCGGGGTCCATGCATGCGCAGTGGCAGCAGCGCCAACGCGCGCATGCGCAGTGGCTCCCTTCAACGTGCCGGCCCCGACGCAACATGGCGCAGGACTACAGGGGCCGGCGCCAAAGGAGGCCCCCAGCCAGAGAGGCCAGCCCGCCAATTATAGGGCCCCGATCGCAGGCCAGGCCACATCCCCCCCCCCCCCCCCCCCCCCAGGGTCAGACCCCCTCCCCCCCACAGGCCTCCCCCGGACCTTTCAATGGTGAGGTCCCGCCGGCTGAGAGCAGGTGTGAACGGCGCCAGCGGGGTTTTTCACGACGGCCGCTCGGCCCATCCCAGGCTGAGAATCGGCGGGGAGGGGCCACGTAGAGCGGCCTCCGACAGGCGCTGCGCCAACCACGCCGGCGCCAATGCGGAAAATCGTGTCCCGGCGTGGCGCGATCTGCGATGGTCGTGGGGATTCTCCGGCCTGGCCCAGGGCTGAGAGAATCCCCCCTGGATTTGGGTTCACTTGGAGAGAGCTGAGTGTTGAGATTCACAAATGAAGAATAACAGATTTGATCAGCTACCAATTATTTTAAGCCATGGATCCACTTCCACTAATTTAACTTTCTTTCCTTCATGGTTCCCAAAGATGTTGTTCAATCTCAAGAACAGAACACAGTTTATTAAAATATGCGAGTGAAAGGTAGTTTTAGCTAGTCAAATTAATCCAAACTGAAATAAGGTCCACATGCGGGGCAATAGCCAAATAATTATAGTATCGCGTTCAGAATGCAAGGTGGTCTTATTCAAACGTAGAGGGCTGAATTTTCAAGATGGTGAGCGCTCAATGGAGCACTGATTCGGACTTCTGTCCAGGCACAGCGCTGCAGTGGCCAGAAGAGGTACTGCAGTGCTTTGCCTGGAACTAAGGGCGCGATTATCCGCTGCCCACGACGGGTCGGAGAATAGCGGGAGGGCCTTCCCGACATTTTTCCCGACCTCCCGCTATTCCCTCCCCCCCACCCCCCCACCCCCCCCCCCCCCCCCCCACGGCCGCCCCACGACACGAATCACTGCTCGCCGTTTTTTACGGCGAACAGCGATTCTCCCCTGGCCGATGGGCCGAGTTTCCAGGCCTTTATGGCCATTTTCACGGACGCAAACACACCTGCTCTCACCGTTTGTGAAAACGGCCGCAAAGTGCCGTCCTGGACAATCATGGCACCGATTGGCACGGCCGCGCCAAGGGTGGCATGGGCCCACGATCGGTGGGCACCGATCGCAGGCAGCGGGTCCGATACCCGCGCACTCTTTGTTCCTCCGCCGCAGGATCAGTCCACGGGGCGGCTGAGGGGCATGACGGCCCGCGCATGCGTGGGTTTGACGCATATGCGTGATGACGTCATCCGCGCATGCACGGGTTGGAGCCGTCCAACCCGCGCTTGCGCGGCTGACGTCATCGTGTGCGTCAGCCGCCGTGACGCTTGGTGCGCGGGCTTAGCGACCGTCGCTAAGCCCGCGATGCCGTGCTTCACGGGGCCGCGCTGCTAGCCCCGCCTGGGGGGTGAAGAATCGGGTCCCGGGAGGGGGCGCGGAGGCTGCCGTGAAACACGGCCAGTTTCACGGCAGCCTTTACGACTCTCCGCATTTGCAGAGAATCGTGCCCTAAGTCCCTGGGGTCTTGGGAAACCCACGCAGACTTGGGGAGAAGATGCAAACTCCACACAGCCAGTGACCCAAGGTTGGAATTGTACCTGAATAGTAGAGCAGGCTCAAGAGGCTGAATGGACTACAGCTCCTATTTGTCAGACCTTTTTCCATATGTTGAGCCAAGAACATTAATCGCATAACATTTAAGGCAATTTGGCATAATTTGATTTGCATTTCTTCCTCATCTCATTACACATTAATGCATCACTGAGATATGGGCCAATAGGAGGAGGACATTTATCGCCTCAAGCCTGTTCCGCCATTCGGTGAGATCATGGCTAGTTTGTGACCTGACTCCATGGACACCTTTGACTGATTTCCCTTCATACCTTTAGCAAACAAAAACCCTGTATTGAAATTAACAATTGATCTAGTGGAAGAGAGTTCCAAACTTCTACAACTCTGTGTGAAGCAGTATTTCCTAATTTCCCTCCCAAAAGGTCTTTCTGGACTATACCTCTGATCCCAGACTTCCCATCAAGTGGAAAAGCACTCAATATGTTGAAAACTTTGATCAAATCGAATTCCAGTGAATACAACCCTATTTTGTTCAATCCCTCTTTATTGCTTAAACCTTGAAGTCTGGCGATCTGTAATAACCAACAGTATACAATGTGGGAGTGATTGTTTTCCCCATGCTCCTTGAGGAGCTCCTTGAGGAAGCTTACCATATTTGTATAAAAGGTTGGTCAGTCTAGAACCGACCAAGAGGCGAGATTACCTAGCGAGGCTCTACCAGTGCTCACGTACATAATTGTTGTCAAATAAAAGTTGTTTACCTTTTGCTTATTTTGGACACCTCAAGCCATATTAAAAAGTACCATGCCATTAAATCGACAGTGCACCCCCCTGCAAGGTAAGTATATCCTTCTTAAAGTTGGCTTTATTGTTTTTCTTTTCCGATTTAAAAAAATAAATTTAGAGTACCCAATTATTTTTTTTTCCAATTAAGGGGCAATTTAGCATGGCCAATCCACCTAACCAGCACATCTTTGGGTTGTGGGGGTGAAACTCACGGCGACGCGGGGAGAACGTGCAAACTCCATAACGGACAGTGACCCCGAGCCAGGATCGAACCAGGATCCTCAGTGCCATAGACAGCGGTGCTAACCACTGCACCACCGTGCCGCCACTCCCCGCCCCCCACCCCCCCACCCCCGCCATTCCTAAGGTATGCTGCCCAGAATTGTTCGGTACTCTAAAGTGCTTCAATCAGGCTTTTGATACCTGATGAAGCCTAACCCTTCCGCAAGGTTCAATGGAAAGTGACCATGATTCACACGTCTTGATCCTGAGAGTAGGCATTAAGCTATTCCATCACATCAGGGCCTTAGAACATAGAACATAGAACAGTACAGCACAGAACAGGCCCTTCGGCCCTCGATGTTGTGCCGAGCCATGATCACCCTACTCAAACCCACGTATCCACCCTATACCCGTAACCCAACAACCCCCCCCCCCTTAACCTTACTTTTATTAGGACACTACGGGCAATTTAGCATGGCCAATCCACCTAACCCGCACATCTTTGGACTGTGGGAGGAAACCGGAGCACCCGGAGGAAACCCACGCACACAGGGGGAGGACGTGCAGACTCCACACAGACAGTGACCCAGCCGGGAATCGAACCTGGGACCCTGGAGCTGTGAAGCATTTATGCTAACCACCATGCTACCCTGCTGCCCCATTCTGCCAACCTGAGTCCTCTCGAGTGGGCAACGATACCCTTGCTTTTACCACCCTCGCGGAGTTCAGCTGACACCGGACAAATCCGAGAGTTTTGCCCGGTCACTGTGCCCAGCTACTGTAGGGCTAAACTTTGCAAAGTCTGACCAATTGCTCAGTGTGTCGATGCAATAGGAGTTTCACCATAATAGCAGATGAGGAGATTGATAGTTGGGAGCTCCAGTCAATTTAGCATCACATGTCA
Source organism: Scyliorhinus canicula (assembly GCF_902713615.1). Classification (NCBI taxonomy): domain Eukaryota; kingdom Metazoa; phylum Chordata; class Chondrichthyes; order Carcharhiniformes; family Scyliorhinidae; genus Scyliorhinus; species Scyliorhinus canicula. The sequence goes on along the minus strand of NC_052160.1, from coordinate 14,706,870 downwards.
ATCAGGATGAATGAGCCAGTGAAGTATTTTAAACAACACATTCTTCAAGTGTCAATTAAAAACATCCCAAGATTTAACGTAGTTTAGAGATTAGTGAAAACCGCCAAGAATTGCTCCTTCATCTGCTGCATTTAATTGAATCTTAAGAGATCGGAGCTCATAATATACAGTGAGCAGAATACCTAGGTCCATTGCTTCAGGGCCTATAAGGCTATATTCCTCTTCAGACAAGCCAATGCAAGGTCCTTTTGTAGCTCCTCAAGCTGTCAAATACACATTAGCCCTTTCCTCAAATGGGAATGTCATTTCAGTAATTAGGGTGCTACGCTATCTAAACCAGCTGTCATAAAGCAACTCAAATATAATCTCCAGGCAAATTCAAGGGTCTCCTGGCCCCGGGTGTTGGCGTCGTGCACAAAATGGGAAAATATGAGGGCACTTAAAAAAAAAGGGTTGCGCACATAATCAAAAGTGGTTTAACTTCTTGTGCAAACTTTAAGTGCTTTATTAGTGAAATTGGTGCTGAAAGAAAGAGACATTTTTTTGTCAAAGCTTTTCGTCTTGCACTAAAAGGACCATTCACAAGAATACCAATGACAGAGCAAACAACAATTTATACTGCATGAGAAGGGAGTGCATGTCCGTCTGGCAAATGGGACACTGATTGATTAGAAGCGTTGCCATGGAAAATGCAGTAGTTGATGGTGGCTGTGCCAATCATCAGTCTGGACCACAGAGCAAATTCATGGGCTTAGTCCCGGGTGACCTGATCCTCGGGCTTCCCTCCCTGCAGCCTGGCTGATAGAAAGTGATCTGGACAGACATGCTTCAATCCACACCACATCATTCATTGGTAACGGGCAGTGAGCAGCACTTAGCACTGCTGCCTCAGCGGGAGGAACCGGGAAACAGTTGGGCCTTGGGTGATTATCGGTGTGGAGTTTGCATGTTCTCCCAGTGTCTGCGTGGGTTTCCTCCGGATGGTCCGGTTTCCTCCCACAGCCCAAAGATGTGGGGGTTAGGTGGATTGGCCATGCCAGGATAGGTGGGGTTACAGGGATAGGCGGGGGAGTGAGCCGACGTAGGGTGCTCTTTCAGAGGCTCGGTGCAGACTCGATGGGCCAAATGGCCTCCTTCTGCACTGTGTGAATTTTTGGATTCTATGAAGTAATCAGTTGTGCCAATAGATTATGAAACTTTAGAAAGTAAAACTAACATCCAATCTTCCTTTCATTTGGATTTATTGTCACGTGTACCGAGGTACAGTGAAAAGTATTGTTCTGCGTACAGTCCAGACAGATGGTTCCATACGTGAAAGACATAGGACATACGATAAACACACAATGTAAATACATAAACACAGACGGTTAGAGATAATGTTAGTGTTAGAATTAAGTTTTAAAAGGTTAGTACGGTTATAAGAGATGTAGGAAGAGGATCTGTGGGGGAGAGCTGCCACGCTCCAGCGCCAACTTGTTCTATTGACTTTCAAATATTCTTTTAATATTGCCATTAGAGCAGTTTGTTTCTTAAGCCAATGTTTTCCGTCCACCTGTTCTAATTCTGGCCGGATTGTAGATGCAGGCCTACATTCCAGGTGAGGGAGTTTTGGCAGTCTTTGGGCTATTTGACTATGCGAGACATTGGAACCAAGTCTAGTGACTCCCAACTTCCACATAAACACTCTTTCCAGGAGGGGGATGTTGAATAACAAATTAGGAAATGGAACCCCGGCCAATACTCTCTACCCGGAGCACTGAGAACAATCGTAGCAACTCTGCTCCATTGGGTATCATCTACCTCAGTAAACCACAACCCCTCGGGGCGACACAACTCTTAAGACAGAATTCTCTCATCTGGGACTAAGTCCTGTGGCAGAGGTAGGGAGGCAATGGAAAACAAACCATATCTCCCGTCCACGGTGTAATTATGCATCCGGGAGTTTTGTGCCAACTTCCATGGTGGGACGTGCTTGATGACTGGATGTCCTGCTGTCATATCTGGATGCCATATTTAAATGGCACCCAACACCACCCATCAACCATTGAAGAAAGAAGATGGATATTTGTACCTCCTCGATGATGTTCTAGCTGGAATATCCACCTGATAGATGCTTCCCCCCCCCACTCGCTGCTGCGGTGTTCCAGGATCAGGGTCGCTGGCGGCTTCCATCCCGAACTCCGGAAGCACCTCCAGACCTTCTTCAGTTGAGACCAGACTTCTGCCACGCCACTTTGTTCCAAACGTGTTCGGGACCAGCGAGTTTCCCGCCGCGAATCCGGCATGGGGCGAAAATTCTGGTCGGACCTTCATCTGGATCCCGTTAGTGGGATGCGAATCGGTTTCGCTTCGGCGTCCAGCGGGTTTCCCGATCCGCCGTGGCGGTGCCATCGGAAAATCCCACTGTAATTTCGAACCAGCATGAGACCGATTTTTAGGCCTCCAGTCAACCCCCCCCCCCCCCCCCCCCCCCCCCACCCCGCACAACACTGCCCACCCACCGTCGATCTTGCCGGCGGGGGCTTGGGAGAATTCCGGCCTCTGCCTTTACTCAGTAGGTATTGGCGGAAATGAGCGTTCTTTTCATAGAATGATATATGATAAGGAGGCCACTCGGCCCATTGTGTCTGTGCCAGCTCCGTGGTAGACATATCCAATTCATCTCACTGGCCCGCTCCTGCCCCATAGCCCAGTGAATCCTTTCAGCCTTATTTGGATTTTGTTTCTCGACAAAAGGACACAGTCAGCACTTTTCATGAGCGATGCAAGCTGACTATGTTTATTTTCATGGATAATAAAAGGCCACTTTGATTCGCTACGGAATGCGGCATGGAAATGCAATGATATGTAACATTTACTCCCATCTCTGCAGCTGTTTATCACCGACATGGAGCTGTACTCATGGGGACTGTGAAAGAACATGACCACACCAGCAGTAAATCTCGCTCGCCTCAATTGTTATAATATGGTTACAATCGAAAGGGACTCAAAAACATTTAAGCAGGTGGTCAAAAATCTTGGTGAAAGACAGGTTTTAAAGGAATGTCTTCAAGGAAAAGGGCAAGAGAGAGAGAGAGAGTTAAAAGCAGATCATGTTTAAAATTACTCCTTAGCGTCCAAAGATGTGCGGGGTTATGGGGGTAGGGCAGGGGAGTGGGCCTTGGTAGTGCGCTCTGTCGGAGGGTTGGTGCAGGCTCGATGGGCCAAATGGCCTCCTTCAACACTGGGAGATACTATGAAAATCCTGAGATTTGTTTTGTCATTATGATCAGGCTCCCTCTGTTCAAGCAAAACAATTTTATGACTTTTAACAAGTTTAACTTTGCCTCAAAGTGGGATGATTTGGTGAATGCACCCTGACAGTTAAAAATAAATTATTTTTGATGTCGCTAAGCTGGGTCCAAACATGGGCAAAAAAGTTGAATTCCAGAGGTGAGTGACTGCTCTTAACAAAGCAGCATTCGACCAAGCGTGGCATCAATGAGCCAGGCTAAACGGAAACCAGTGGGGTATCAGGGGAACATTCTTTACTGCTTGGAATGATACCCAGCACAAAGGAAGATGGCGGTGGTTGTTAGAGGTCTGTTAAAACCCTACAGGAGGCCCAGGGATCTGCAACATCAGAGTCCCTGTGGCCTCACCTGAATACGAAACACCAGGGGCGGGGCTAACCCCACTGTCGCCAGGACTGCTGGGATATAAATATTCCAGCCCAGGTACGGGAAACCCTTCGGGGAGTCGGAGGAGTGGACAGTAACCTGAATCAAACCAAATCTTTCCACAGACATCGCTTCCGAGTGGCCGCTTGCCTGAGACTTTACAACGTCAATCACCTCAGTCCCAGGATATCGCTGCAGGAGTTCCTTGGGGTAGTGTCCTGGGCCCAGACATCTTCAGCTGCTTCATCAATGACCTTCACTCCATCATAAGATCAGAAATGGGAATGTCCAGTGACAGGGAATCGAACCTGGGACCCTGGCGCTGTGAAGCCACAGTGCTATCCACTGGTGCTTCCCTTCCCAGCTTGGGCTGGTAAGTGACGAGTAATATACTCACATGAGTGGTTGACAAGGAGCATCTCCAAAAAGAGAACCGTCTCCTCGTGACATTCAATGGCATGATCATTGCTGAATCACTCACTGTAAGCTTCCTGGGGGTGTTATCATTGACCAAGAACCACATGAAGATTTTAGCTGCAGGAGCAGGTCAGCGGCTGGGCATTCTGTGATGAATCACTCACCACCTGATAACCCAAAGCTTTTCCAGCATCTACCAGACACAGATCATGAGTGTGTGAGAACACTATCCACTTGCTTGGAGTGCAGCTCCAACAACACTCGAAGTTCAACACTATCCAGGACAAAGCAGCCACTTGATTTGTCACCCCGTTTCCCAACCTTATACATTCACTTCCTCCAGTCTCTGGCGTGCTGTGGTTGCAGCATGAACCATCCACAAGGTGCACTAAATCCGAGCTTCCTTTCAAAGCACCTTCCAAAATCTACAACGTCTACCACCTAGAAAATGGTTCCTGGGAGGAGAGTCCGAGAACCACTGGTGTTTCCCCAAGTGGGGCCACGGGCCGGATCAAACAGCGAATGACACACACAATCCCGCACCGAGGTTGTCTGAGAGAAGGGGTCAGAAACCCCCCCCCCCACCTCCAACCATTTCTGTGACCACAGCCAGACCAGCTCCCATCTGCACGGCATCGTCATAAGTGCGAGCAACAAGGTAGCTTTAAAGCAAGATCTGTTGCGCCTACAACATAAAAGCACAGGAGCAGTTTTCAAACACGGGTGGGGTTGTAAACAAAGGCGAACTGGCTGAATACAACTGAAGTTCTCCAGCTTGGAACACTGACATCACCACATTGGTATCTGATCAATGGCAGCACCATTCTTCTCATTCATTCTGGTGATTTTTTTTGCAGCGACAAACAAAAGCAGCTGGGGGTAGGACAGGTAGGTGGCCCATGGGGTCGTTTGACACCCCAAAAATGGCCCTTGAAAATTTTGAGAAGTATTAACCCAGGAGAATGAGGACATACAGCACACAGAAAAAAGGACGTTTGCAAGTTCCTCTCCAAGACGCACAGCATCCTGACTTAGAAATATATTGGCCGTTCCTTCACTGGCGCTAAATCGCAATCCTGGAACACCCTCTCCAACAACAATCTAGGTGCACCTTCTCCACATGGGCTGCAGCGGTTCAAGAAGGCAGCTCCCCACCACCTTCTCAAGGGAAATTAGGAATGGGTAATAAATGCTGTCCTCGCCAGCGATGTTGACATTCCAATAACAACCTTCACTCAATTGGACACTAACTGCCGAGCTCAGCGTATTTGAGGCTGTTAAAGTGGTGGGGACACAACCAGGTCTGGACATGGCTTCAACATGGCAGTACGGGGCAGTACGGTGGCCTAGTGGTTAGCACTGTTGCCTCACGGCGCCGAGGTCCCAGGTTCAATCCCGGCTCTGGGTCACTGTCCGTGTGGAGTTTGCACATTCTCCCCGTGTCTGCGTGGGTTGCGCCCCCACAACCCAAAAGATGTGCAGGTTAGGTGGATTGGCCACGCTAAAATTGCCCCTTAATTGGAAAAACTGAATTGGGTACTCTAAATTTATTTTAAAAAAACATGGGAGTGCAAATCACTGCATAAATGCATCATTAACTCAAGTCACTGTTTTTTAGGCTTTAAAAACTTCCCAATTATGGACTGTCAATTTTGTTTTATGTTAATGGATTCTTTTTTTGAAAGAAACAGCCTTGCTCAGCCCAGAGCAGGATGAAAAACAGGCCAACTATCGACACAAGGCCTCACCCACTCTCACAGACCATTTCCAATTGGCCCCAGTTAGGACTCGGCCAACCCAGCTAAACCTCTGAGAATATGAAATATCTCCACGGCCTCCAGAGGGAAGCCAAGCAAATCTCCAGGGTACGAACCAAGTCTTATAATCCACCCTTAAAACAATGATTGTTCCTCAGCCTTGTTCGGAGAAGCACAAGACGCTGGCTTCATGGAAGATTCAGCCACTTTTAGGCCCAAAATTTCATCCCCAGGTCGGCTGGGCAGAGCCAGGAGGTTTTCCAGCTCTGTGAACCTGGCCTCTGAAAATGTCTGCCTGCAGGTGGGATATTCAGGAAGAGGGGAGGGCTGAAACAGGAGTCAGTGCAGGCAACCCCAGAACAAATGCGGACATGCCGGGTGCTGAGGTGGGCTGGGTGGACAGCCTGCCTCTATGCTCCGGCATTTTGTTCAAATAAATATAAATCAAAAAGCAGTTCTCCAGCCCTTACCCGCCTCATCCCACCACACACGCCCTATGCCCCATCCATGCCAACCTATAATCTTACCCACTTCTATGGCCCTATGCCACATCAATACCCCCCTGACCTGACTCCGGTCCCCCATCTACAAAGACAAGAAGTGCCGGGTTTCAAGGGCGGGATATTAAACTTTCAGCAATTCCAGGATTTTCTCCCCGACAACAGAGCTAAATCTGCGCCTCAATTTTATTCCGAATCTTGTTCTTACAGCGTTACCTCTGAAGAAATTTATCCACAAAACATTGCCCTCTTTTCCTGAAAATCTATTGCACAGATACGCTACTGCACAAGGCAAAATCTTGAACACTCCTCACCAATTCCAATGGTTCAATAAACTGGAATGCATCAGGATGTGTCATTATGTTTGTCTTTAAACTTTTTACTGATTTACAAAACTACTCTGTAAAACTCAAATGGTACGCAAATGATCGAGGCAAACTCAACGGGCGGGATTCTCTCACCACAGGGCCGGGCCGGAGAATCGCCTCGACCGGCCCGGATCGCGCCACGCCTCCCCGACATGATTCCCTGGAGAGCGGAGAATCGGTGCCATTGGCGCGGGCGAGGTTGGCGCGGCTCCGGTTGGGGGCCGCTCTACGGGGCTCCCCCCCCCCCCCCCCCGGCGATTCTCCGCCCGGGATGGGCTGAGCGGCCGTACAAAAAAATCCGTGTCCCGCCGGCGCCGTTATAACCTAGTCTTACGCGGTGGACCCCGGCGTGGAAGGATTGGGGGGCAGCCTGTGGGGTGGGGGAGGGGGGGGGGTGGGGCGACCCCGGGCGGGCCTCCACTGTGTCCTGACTCACGATTGGGGCCCACCAACCGGCGGGTCGGCCTCCCGGGCTCTCTTTTGTTCCGCACCGGCCCCTGTAGCCCTACGCCATATTGCATCGGGGCCGGTGCGTAGAAGGGAGTACCGTGCATGCGCGGAAATCGCGCCGGTCCCACTGCACATGCGCAGACCCGCGGCACCCATCTGACGCCGGAATCGGCAGCTGGAGCGGCGTGGATCGCTCCAGTGCCATGCTGGCCCCCTGTAGGGGTCAGAATTGCTGCTCCTGAGTCGTCAACACTTAGCCTCAGGATCAGAGAATACCGCCCAATCTGACAACCCGTGGGGTGGGGATATTTCAGCCCCGCCCACCCCCAGGACTGGAAATTCCTGCCCCGGGTCAACGGGCATTTTGCCGGTCCATTGAATTTTCGATCCTGCCCGCAATGATTCCCACGGTTGGGGGGGGTATTTGCCTTCTGAAATATTCTGAATTGTGCAATTATTGCGTTGTTTTATTCTTTCCTTATTTGAATGCCTGTCTGTATAAAACTCCAGTAGCACACCATTGATGGCCGTGCATTAAAGGCGGATCGAATGAAGGCCGCCATCTTGATCTTAAAGGCGGCAAACAGTTGGGAGAGGAAGACGGGTGGCCGACATAGCGTGCTACTATTTACCGTACATAACCAATCCTGCTTTAAAATCAAATTCCTCAACAAGCATTGCCTCAGGGTATAGAGGCCAGGCTTAAAAATGAAGGCAGCTGCCTTACAAAAGGTTTCCTGCAGCACTCACTGTTTTCAAAAGTAACTGCTCCAATGGTGAGAGAAACTAGCAAATCAAATTTGGAAGGTGCAAGGCCGTGAAGGAGCTTCTCAGTTCCTGAGGTGACAAGCAATTACTCACTGGCAGATGATTATCCAAGAATGAGACTGGGTTTATACAGTTACTGCAAAGGTCGCACACAAATATAATCCTCCTTTTTTTTTTGTTCTGAAAAAGAAAGCTGTTCAGAAATGAATAGCATGTATCATTTATGAAATAAGTTATGTTAAACTCCAATAGGGCACTGGCTTGGTCGCAACTGGTGTATTTAAGGGCAGCACGGTAACATTGTGGATAGCACAATCGCTTCACAGCTCCAGGGTCCCAGGTTCGATTCCGGCTTGGGTCACTGTCTGTGCGGAGTCTCCACATCCTCCCCGTGTGTGCGTGGGTTTCCTCCGGGTGCTCCGGTTTCTTCCCACAGTCCAAAGATGTGCAGGTTAGGTGGATTGGCCATGATAAATTGCCCTTAGTGTCCAAAATTGCCCTTAGTGTTGGGTGGGGTTACTGGGTTATGGGGATAGGGTGGAGGTGTTGACCTTGGGTAGGGTGCTCTTTCCAAGAGCCGGTGCAGACTCGATGGGCTGAATGGCCTCCTTCTGCACTGTAAATTCTATGTAAGTGTCCCGTTCGGGGCGCCACATTTTAGGTAAGGACATCGCAGGAAGGTTCACGAGAATGGGCGGCCCGGTGGCACAGTGGTTAGCACTGCTGCCTCACAGCGCCAGGGACCCAGGTTCAATTCCGGCCTTGGTTGACTGTCTGTGTGGAGTTTGCACCTTCTCCCCGTGTCTGCGTGGGTTTGCTCCGGGTGCTCCCATTTCCTCCCACAGTCCAAAGATGTGCAGGTGAGGTGGGTTGGCCATGATAAAATTTCCCCTTCGGCAGTGTCCAAAGGTCAGATATGGTTGCAGAGAGAGAGCGGGCCTGGGTGCGGACTCGATAGGCCAAATGGCCTCCTTCTGCACTGTAAGGACTCTACGAAGACGGTGCAGAAGAGATTTACCAGGATGTTGCCTGGTATGGAGGGCATTAGCCATGAGGAGCAGTTGAATAAACTCGGTTTGTTCTCACTGGAATGACGGAGGTTGAGGGTCGACCTGATAGAGGCCTACAAAATTCTGAGGGGCATAGACAGAGTGGATAGTCAGAGGCTTTTTCCCAGGGTGGGTCAATTACTAGGGGGAATAGGTTTAAGGTGCGAGGGGCAATGTTTAAAGGAGATGTACGAGGCAAGTTTTTTTACACAGAGGGTAGTGGGTGCCTGGAACTCACTGCCGGAGGAGGTGGTGGAAGCAGGGACGATAGTGACATTTAAGGGGCATCTTGACAGATACATGAATAGGATGGGAATAGAGGGATACGGACCCAGGAAGTATAGAAGATTTTAGTTCAGATGGGCAGCATGGTTGGCACAGGCTTGGAGGGCCGAAGGGCCTGTTGCTGTGCTTTGTTTTTTGGATGAGGGACTTCAGCTATAGAGGTAAGACTGGAGGTCGAGAGGACAGTGTAGATAGGAAAAAACTGCTCCCACTGGGGGAAGGATCAAAAATGAAGAGGGCACTGATGTAGGGTAATTGGTGAAAGAAACAATGAAAACACAAGGAGAATCATTTTTCACACAGTGAGGTGTGATGATCCGGAATTCGCTGCCCGAGAGTGTGCTGTGGGCAGGTTCAATCGAGGCTTTCGAGGAGGGAATTGGATTATTATCGGAAGAGGAAGAATGCACAGGACTACGGGGAGAAGCTGGGGGAATGGGTAAGGTAAATTGCTCCTCCAGAAGACAAGCACAGTCCCAAGAGGCTGAATGGTCTCCTTTTGTGCCTTTTCCATTCTGTGACTCCCAACAGATTGACAGGAGATTTCTGCATTTCCTTGAAATATATTTGGGCCACACAGAGGGATAGGGATGGGTGGTGACATAAAACACACAGGGCAGGATTTTCCAATCCCCACCCCGGACGGGAATGGTCAGAGAATCACCCCCACAGTATCAGACTTACCGGCTGCCAGAAGAAGCAGGCGATGATCAGTTGTATTGTAGTATTGCAGAATTACTTTTCAGGCGCTGTGTAGAACATGCAGCCGATATGGCCGGAGATCTCGACCCAACCTTCCAATGATCAGTGTAGCTGATCCCCTCGGAGTATTTTATTCAATTCAGTAAAGTGATTTAGTGGAAGCGAAGATTGATTGCATTGTTAGAAACAGATGGAATCTCACAACCAACTAATGGAAGATTTAACAGAAGTGCTAAAATATGTTGCGCCTCACAGCATTTCCCTTTAAACTGCTGCCACTTTCTGACCGAAACATCAGCTGGTGTCAATCTCACCTCAAAATCATAGAATCATCGAGTTTACAGTGCAGAAGGAGGCTATTCGGCCCATCGAGTCTGCAACAACCCTCCGCAAGAGCACCCTACCTAGGCCCACTCCCTGTCCACCCCACCCCATAACCCCACCTAACTTTTGGACACTAAGGGGCAATTTAGCATGGCCAATCCACCTATCCTGCACAGCTTTGGACTCTGGAAGAAATTAGGATCACCCGGAGGAAACCCACACAGACACGGAGAGAACGTGCAGACTTCACTCAGTCACCCATGGGACAGAAACGAACCCGGGTCCCTGGTGCTGTGAGGCAGCAGTGCTAACCACTGCGCCTCCGTGCCGCCTTTATGCGAGTTCAAGTTCCATTCTAGAACTTGAGCACTATCTGGGTTGACACTCCAGTGCAGCACAGAGGGACGTCCTGCATCTCCAGGGCAGCACAGAGGGACGTCCTGCATCCCCAGTGCAGCACAGAGGGACGTCCTGCATCTCCAGTGCAGTACACAGGGACGTCCTGCATCTCCAGTGCAGCACAGAGGGACGCCTGCATCTCCAGTGCAGCACAGAGGGACGTCCTGCATCTCCAGTGCAGTACACAGGGACGTCCTGCATCCCCAGTGCAGCATAGAGGGACGTCCTGCATCTCCAGTGTAGCATAGAGGGACGTCCTGCATCTCCAGTGCAGTACACAGGGACGTCCTGCATCCCCAGTGCAGCATAGAGGGACGTCCTGCATCCCCAGTGCAGCATAGAGGGACGTCCTGCATCTCCAGTGTAGCATAGAGGGACGTCCTGCATCTCCAGTGCAGTACACAGGGACGTCCTGCATCCCCAGTGCAGCATAGAGGGACGTCCTGCATCTCCAGTGCAGCACAGAGGGACGTCCTGCATCTCCAGTGCAGCATAGAGGGACGTCCTGCATCTCCAGTGCAGCACAGAGGGACGTCCTGCATCTCCAGTGCAGCACAGAGGGACGTCCTGCATCTCCAGTGCAGCACAGAGGGACGTCCTGCATCTCCAGTGCAGCATAGAGGGACGTCCTGCATCTCCAGTGTAGCATAGAGGGACGTCCTGCATCTCCAGTGTAGTAGAGAGGGACGTCCTGCATCTCCAGTGCAGCATAGAGGGACGTCCTGCATCTCCAGTGTAGTAGAGAGGGACGTCCTGCATCTCCAGTGTAGCATAGAGGGACGTCCTGCATCTCCAGTGCAGCATAGAGGGACGTCCTGCATCTCCAGTGCAGCATAGAGGGACGTCCTGCATCTCCAGTGCAGTACACAGGGACGTCCTGCATCCCCAGTGCAGCACAGAGGGACGTCCTGCATCTCCAGTGCAGTACACAGGGACGTCCTGCATCTCCAGTGCAGCACACAGGGACGTCCTGCATCTCCAGTGCAGTACACAGGGACGTCCTGCATCTCCAGTGCAGCACAGAGGGACGTCCTGCATCCCCAGTGCAGTACACAGGGACGTTCTGCATCTCCAGTGCAGTATAGAGGGACGTCCTGCATCTCCAGTGCAGCACAGAGGGACGTCCTGCATCTCCAGTGCAGTACACAGGGACGTCCTGCATCTCCAGTGTAGTACAGAGGGACGACCTGCACTGATGCGTGTGCTGTCTTTCCGATGAGGCATTAAACAAAGGCCCCAGCTGCCCTCTTCATTGGCTGGCAGTACGTCAAAGAAGTTCTCCCCGGTGTGTTCGCACAGATTTATTCCCCAATCAGCATCACGAAAACAGAGGACCTGGCCATTAAGCTGTGGCTATCTGCGGGATTTTGCGGTGCACAAACCTGGCTGATATGAGGCATGGTGGCACAGTGGTTAGCACTGCTGCCTCACAGCTCCTGGGACTTGGGTTTGATTGTGACTTCGGGTGACTGTATGGAGTTTGCACATTCTCCCCATGTCTGCGTGGTTTTCTTCCGGGTGCCCCAGTTTTTTCCCACAGCCCAAAGATGCGCAGGTTAGTTGGATTGGCCAAGGTATGTTGCCTCCAAGTGTCCGAAGAAGTGCAGGTTAGATGGGGTTACAGGTATAGGGCGGGGGAGTGGGCCTGGATAGAGTGCTCTTTCAGAGGGTCGGTGCAGACTCGATGGGCCGAATGGCCTACCTCTGTGCTGCTGGGATTCTATGATTTCCTACATTACAACAGGAACCATAAGGTACGTAACTGGCCGTAACAGCATGTCCTGAGGAAAGGCGCTATATAAATGCAAGTCTCTCTTCTGAGATTTTGCAGCCAGCATTTTCCCAAGTGTGAAACCTGTTCATCTGCTCTACAAGGTGTCGCAAAAGAAGACAAGAGAGAGTCCGAGATTATTTAAACGTTGACGTACCCCATAAATAATGATGAGGTGTCCTTGCCGATTCAACACCTTGCTGCGTCCTGGAGAATTTAAAATATCCCGCTTGAGGACGAGACCTTCAGGTCGACTTTAACGTGGTCAACTCTGACCCCGCGGGAACCAATCGATTTGTAAGCTACCCGGGTTTAATATTGTCAGCAAGTGGGCACCAGGAGGCTACAGTAGGAAAAGATTCAAAACATTCATAATATCGCGAAATGAAATATGATAATCTCACGCTGGGGGATTAAAAAACCCCTTCGTCAGCCCACGGAGTAAGGCTGAAGTTGCAACCTGTATTCCAGGGAAATAGTTAAATGTGAATGAATATGTGTGTGTTACTTAACTTTAAAAGGGTCTGAATTTCTGTCCAAAGCCAAACCATCAGTGTTATGCAATTTTATTTACTCTGAGGAGGTATTAGTTCTGTGAAAAGTCCATCACCATTAAAATGTTAAGATTGATTTCAAAAGCAGTAACGCAGCCAAGTATTTACTAACCATGCCGTAAGACCATATTTGGTGCAGTCTGGAATAGGTAACGCAAGCCAATTTCAAAGCATGAAACTAGGCCTCTTTGTGATCCTTACATGTCGAACATTTGAATTCAAACACATTTGGCTGTACTGGTACCAGAATGCTGAATCGCCGCACAGCCAAGTGGGACTATGGAATATCTCATACATGAATAGGATGGGAATAGGGGGATACGGACCCAGGAAGTGTAGAAGATCGTTTAGTCGGGCAGCATGGTCGGCATGGGCTTGGAGGGCCGAAGGGCCTGTTCCTGTGCTGTACTTTTCTTTGTTCTTTGTTTGTTCAAAGCACAGAGTTTGGGCCATCGATACATATTAACTTTCTGTTACCTGGGGTTTTGGCATCTTTGCCTGTGTTTTGAGGATAATATTCAGTAATTTAATCTAATTTCTGTGAAAACCTGTGATCGGGGTCATCTAGAGCAAGCAAAACACACACTTTATGTAAACAACGGCATTCCCAACATGATAAACGTGAGCAAACTGCAGGTGCTATCCTAGTTGGCAAATGCCTGCACCACCACCATACCCCGATTGCAGTGTGTACCATCTACAGGAAGCGCTGTGCCAAGGCGCCAAGCGGCATGTCCCAAACCCACAACCTTCTCGCAACACTGTTCCACTTTGTCCCATTTGTAACTCGACAGCACTGCCCCACAGCATCCGTAGTGTCTGCGTGGGTTTCCTCTGGGTGCTCCGGTTTCCTCCCACAGCCAAAAGATGCGCTGGTTAGGTGAATTGGCCATGATCAATTGCCCCTTAGTGTGGCCAGAGATTAGGTGGGATTACGGAGACAGGGCAGGGTAGTGGGCCTAGATTGGGGCTCTTTCAGAGAGCCGGTGCAGACTCAATTGGCCGAATGGCCTACTTCTGTACTGTCGGGTTTCTATGATTCGATGTGGAGATAATGTTTTCTTAGTACTAAGGATCAATTTGGGACAGAGGTGAAGAGAATTTCTTTCTCTCACAGGATTGAGTGTCTTCGGAACTCACTGCTCGAAAGGTGGGTGGAAGCCGAGTCATTGAAGGTTGTTAAGGCAGATCTAGATTGATTCCTGAGATGCAAAAGAGTGAAAGGTTATTGGGGTAGGCTGGAATGGGAAAGTGGAGTTGAGAATACAATCTGATCAACCGGGATCTTACTAACGGTGAAGCAGGCTCGAGGGGCCGAGTGGCCTACTCCTGCTCAACATTCAAAACGATTCAATAGAGAAAACTGGTCCACCAAGGGTGCAGGAGACACAAATTTGATGTTTTACCAACGTGTGTACAGTAATCTGTTTACTCCCAATTTGTATCTTCCCTTGTATGGGTACATCTAACAAATCTATTACAAGGGACAGAGAAGGGAACTCATTTGGATGCAGGGAAGAAATCTCTCTTTAACCCATCAAGCGTATAATTGTGCACTCAGTGTTTGCCTTGCCTTCCATTATAGGAGCTGAAAATGGAGGTAATCAGGGAGGGGGATCCCTGTAAATACAACCATTTGTTCAGACGTGAATCATTTAAAAAGCAGAGAGAAACAAACGATCACCCACCCGGGGGAGGGGGGGGGGGGGGGGGGGGGGGGGGGGGGTCAACAATGCCGACTCTCCATTTAATGAGAGCCAAAATGCTCACTCAGAAAAGAGCAGCCTTTTCTTCAGAAAGCCTGAACCCAAATCATCCTCGAATGCTGGGTTCCTATCTCATCCCTCATATAACATATCTCCAGCAGCAATGATATTCCGAGCACTAGCTGATAACAGCCAGCTAGAGAAGAGAGTTTAATGTTTAGCTCCCATCAAAAACATGCTAAATCTTGAGGCAAGCAATGAAACTCACTCCAGGCACGGGGTCTGATAAGGGTTTTATGCTCTGTTTACATTCTAGTCTCTCAGTAGGGAAGCTTTAATGAACAGCAGCTATGCACATGCCTTATCACCTTGATAGGTGCCAGTG
Organism: Scyliorhinus canicula; assembly: GCF_902713615.1. NCBI lineage: Eukaryota > Metazoa > Chordata > Chondrichthyes > Carcharhiniformes > Scyliorhinidae > Scyliorhinus > Scyliorhinus canicula. Next base: position 14,691,776 of record NC_052160.1, on the reverse strand, counting down.
GAGCCTAAGCAACATAAATATTGGTCGGTTAGGAATGCAGGTTATTCAGCCCCATAGTTCCGCCACATAATGAGATCATGGCTGATCCGTATCTTAAACTCTATCTACTTGCCTTCGTTCCAAAACCTTTAATATCCTTCCTTGCCATTAAACCAAGACTGTGCCCTTATTCTCTAGCACGTGCAAAAGGGATCTCGTGGCACTTCTTTTGGGGGTGGGGGGGGGGGGGGCAAGGGAGCTATTCCTGGCATCGTGGCTGACGTCTATCCCACAATCATCACAAAAAATAGATGACCCCGGTCATTGCCGCGTTGCTGTTGGTGGGATCTTGCTGTGCGCCCATTAGCCGCCGTGTTTCTTACATTGTAACAGTGGCAAGCATGCGCCAAACAGCAAATGACACTTGTTGACAATAAGCAATTTTCATTTCATTTCATTTTTCGAATCCCCATTTCTTGTGCAATCGCCGCTGGAGCGAAGTATTTCTTTCGCACAGTCTTACACAATGAAATAAAATATTGGTGTTTTGGTGTTGTATCCGAGCCACTTTTGGGCTCTGGTCTGGAATCGTAATAGGTCAAATACACACACTCCGCTCTGAACCCAAGTTAATGTGCGTGGATTTTTCCTCAGACGCCCCCCCCAGGTGATGATCACATAAGAGTTTCCAAACTCCACTCCCAAAATCTTCTTCCATAAGAATGCTTTCGCTTTGCAGTGTGCATTCCAAAATACAGACCAGGTTTATGCAGTGTCCAAAAAGGTTGGGTGGGGTTGCTGGGTTGCGGGGATGTGGTGGAGGTGTGGCCTTAAGTGGGGTGCTCTTTCCTAAGGCCGGTGTGGACTCGATGGGCCGAATGGCCTCCTTCTGCACTGTAAATTCTATGATTCAATGACTTGTTGACAGGAAAGCACATTGGGACGGTTATAACTGTCGGGGTCAACCCGATTAATCTCCCCGTGGAGTACGAGCTCGTTAATTCTCCGAGAGAAAAGCCAGCCCCACGAGAAAGCCCGTGTCTCAGGATGGTCCCGGCTGGGAAATGTTGTTACTGAGCGCGAGTAGGAAGTAAACTATCTTTGACTCCCCTTTTATCTAACTGCTGGTCTTCTTTTTTGCTTTTGAGAACATTTTTTCACTGGTTGGTGAATCCAGTACCGGGGGCATAGTGTAAAAATTACACCTTTAAGGAGGGAAATTAGGAGCCACTTCTTCACGCAGGAGTTTGGAGCTCTCTGTCACAAAACAACCATTGATGCAAGGTCAAAGGTTAATTTTAAATTTGAGATGGATAGATTTTTATTAACCGAGGATAAGGAGGGATCTGGAACAAAGGCAGATATTCAGGGTTACGCTTCAGGTGTGCTGTCATCTCATTGTAAGGCCCCAAAAGGCTTGATAGGCTGGATGGGACAAATGGCTGCCTCCTGAACCCATGACCAGGAGTTCCCGCCCCCTTGGCCAAAGGGTTCGTTAAGAGTCCGAGAGCGAGACTTCCACCTCTGCCTGGGGAGGTCGATCCGCCACCGAGAGCTGTCGCTCAATCAGATGGATGGCAGCTATCTTGCCCCACCAGTGCCACCAGAAAAAGTGGCCACCGCTAGTACTGCAAGCAGTCCTTCGTGAAGATTATCACTGGAGCCAGATGGATAATTTTGGGATGTGGAGGGGATTGTTGCCAGGGGCCAGAGAGGGAAGTGGGGACTGTATTGTTGCATAGGCCATAGTGGGAGGTGGGGGTAGAACGGAGATGCTCTGTTGAGGGAGGGGGATTGGGGAAGGAGTGGAGAGAGGTGGACGAGGCAGATGTTGCGGGGCCTCACATGTGGCCCATAGAAGATGTAATCCCCCCTTCAAAGCCAGTAGCCTCTGGAGTGAAACCTGGCAGGCTTCAAACTTGGCTTCTTCCTTTACCTGCTGACTAGAAAATTACAGCCTGGCTAGAAGAAGCCCTTCTGTGGCTTGACCCAAGGACGGGTGGTTCACCTGATACCTCCCGCATTCCGAGTAAAATTGCAGTGGAGGTCGAGTGGATAGGCTCCAGGAACAGTGCCCATTGCATCATGTCCCCCCCCCCTCCCCCCACGATAGTGTAAAATTCTACCCAACATCCCTATGACTATGGTCACAATGTGGGAGCTGCCATTTTTTAAAAGAAGGTTGTTTCGTCAGTTTTCATCCTGTCCACTAGATGGGGCAGTGCAATGACCAAAACGGTCACACAAAGCTGTACGAAAACGAATCATATCTTGAGCTCCCCCTATCCTGCACAAGATGGAATGATTGGTGAAAAGTAACAGAGCAAAGCACTAAACTATTTGCAAAGAACTCCGTACACTTTAGTTTCAAAGAAGTGTTTGGCGGTGAAACTTAATTTGAGTATTGCAAACCAATGAAATTGAATGACAAATGAAATATTTTTAACAGTATACATGCAAACACACGCGGACTATGTAGCAACGGTCACACGGAGTGGAGTCTAGTGATGGAGACATGAGGATTTTTTGGTTGGTTACTGCGGACTCCTGGGACATGTTTTTGCATGGTGGTTTGACAAATGTTAAATCTTAGCGGATTTTGATGAGCCCGATTTTGGAGGCCGCACAGGATAAACAAAAGAAGGAACACTTCAGGGAAATGGGTGTAGGATTATATAGTTCTTTCAATGCAAGGGAAAGGATTACAAACTTTCCAGACCATTCTTTATGCGTGTATAACAGGCACGCCTAAATCAATAAAGATTACCTCACTGTTTTGGCAGGAAGCACAGTGGAGAGAGATTGCAGAGCTCTGAGGCGCAGAGGGATCTGGTTGCCCCAGTTGTTGTATTGCAGATACAGCAAGTAATTGGGAAAGCAAGTTAAGAGAATGGTATTGTCTGTCACAAGGGGAATGGAATACAAATGTAGGGAGGTTGCACTCCAGTTGTACAGGGCTTTGGTGAAACCACATTTGGAGTAGTGTGTATAGTATTGATCTCCCTTTAAATTTGTTGGAAGCAGTTCATAGAGAGTCTACTGGTCTAAAAGGTGGAGTGGGTGGGGTGTCCCATAAGAAAGGGTTGGACAGCCTAGGCTTGTATCCGCTGGGGTTTAGAAGAGTAAGAATCTAGAACGAGGGGCCACTATTGGAAACATTGAAGACAGAGATTTTTTTTAAAAATTATAAATTTAGAGTACCCAATTAATTTTTTCCAATTAAGGGGCAATTTAGCGGGGCCAATCCACCCAGCCTGCACATCTTTGGTTTGTGGGGGCGAAACCCACTCCACACGGACAGTGACCTAGAGCCGGGATCGAACCTGTCGTGAGGCAGCAGGGCTAATTCATGAAGACAGAAATGAGGAGAATTTTTTTCTCTCTCACAGGACTGTGAGTCTCTGGATCGCTCCTCCTGAAAAGGCAGTGGAAGCAAAGTCCTTGAATATTTTTAAGGCTGAGCCAGATAGATTCTTGATAAGCAAGGGGTGAAAGGTTATTGGGGGAACGTGGAAATGTGGAGGTGAGAATACAATCAGACCAGCCTTAGTCTTATTGAATAGTGGAGCAGGCTCGAGGGGCTGAGTGGCCTACTCCTGATCCTAGTCTGCATATCTGAAACTTAACATTTTTTTTTAAAGTACCCAATTATATTTTTACCAATTGAGGGGCAATTTAGCGTGGCCGAGCACCTAACCTGCAGATCTTTGGCTTGTGGGGGTGGGACCCGCGCAGACACAGTGAGAACTACACACAGACAGTAACCGGGGCTGGGATCGAACCTGGGTCCTCAGTGCTAACCACTGCACCATCGTGCCGCTCTGTCCGAAACCGAGTAACATTTACCTTTTTCATTACTTGAGGAGAAAGTTTCATCTATAATGATTTATTGACTGAAACATCACCTTCTACCAGTTAGAAGTCAGGTATCGCGTTCATTTCTCTGACAGACACGGTGGCACAGTGGTTAGCACTGCTGCCTCAGTGCCAGGGACCCGGGTTCAATTCCGGCCTCAGGTGACTGGGGAAGTTTGCACGCTCCCCCAGTGTCTGCGTGGGTTTCCTCCGGGTGCTCCGGTTCCCTCCCGCAGTCCAAAGATGTGCAGGTTAGGCAGATTGGCCATGATAAATTGAACTTAGTGTCCAAAGATGAGCAGGTTAGGAGGATTGATGATGCTAAATTGCCCCTTAGCGTCCAAAGATATGCAAGGTCAAGGGATCCTGGGAATAGGGCAGGGAAGTGGACTTGGGTGGAGTGCTATTTCAGAGAGTTGGTGCAGACCCGATGGGCCGAATGGCTTCCTTCTGCACTGTAGGGTTTCTATGATTCTGTGAAACAGCGTCGAGTCACTTTGTCGCTAAATTGTCACAGCCAACAGGAACAAACAACAATTTCTTCCGTAACGTTCCTCTGGACATTGTGGTTTTAATGAATAGAAATGATTCAGGCACCAGCAATTTTTCCCTGTGCCTCAAGAAAATTACCCTAATTGTTATACAACATAATAAAAACTCTGTACAAGTAACACTCAGATCACCCAAACAGTGAGAAGGTCACGGTGGAAAGATATTCATCGCTGGATTAGATTTTTGAAGATGCCTTTTGCATTGACCGGCACAATTTGTTCACAGCCAATAACACTTAAAAAACACATCATGGTAATCATAAATAGTTTTACAAAAAAAAAAGACCTGCATTTATTTAGAGCTTTCTGTGACCGCTAAACATCTTGAAGGGCTTTTCAGACAATGAAGTCCTTTTTTTCAAAAATAAGTTAGTGATGTTGTAATGTGGGAAATTACAGCAAGACACTCTCTCTGACAGCAATGTGGGAATGAACGGTTATAAAAAAGTTTTTGTGATGTTAATTGAGTGATTAATGTTGGCCAAGACGGTGGGGTCTTTCATATCCACCCAAGGAAGCAGATAGGTCAGCTCAGCAGAAAGATGGCAACTCTGACAGTGCTGCACTCCCTCGGTACTGGAGTGCCAGTCACCCTTAGGTTTTGTGATCAAACACTGCCACCCAGGACCATGTGACTGGGGGGAGGTTGAGTGTACTACCAATCGCATCCCACTTATCCGATTACAGACGTTCCACGTCAAGTGGAAAGAGCTGAATGTCCAAATCAGGAAAGGTCAGCCTTTCGGCCGCCAAAGGCTCCTGGTTCCTCCACTGTAACCTACAAGTAAATATTTTTATTTAAATTCTCTTTACAGAGGATGAACCCTTTTGTCTATTAAAAAGCGGATCTCGCGCAAATCGAGGGCAAAATTTTAATCCATTCACTTCCACGGAGTTAAAATCAGGTCCACATGTCTCGGGTTGATACAATGAAACATCAGACGTGTTTGCATTGCAACCTCACCGCTTTTCCCAATCCATCAGCAGTACAGCTGACTGGCTACATCTTGTGTGTTGCTTTAAAAAAAAAAGAGTAATGGAATGTGTCTTGGGAGGAGTATTTTTCACCGAGTTTTCAGATCACCCTTCCACACTGCGTAGTTCATTGAGAAACATTTATCCGCATCTTCTCTCATCCCCAGGTTACGGCAATATCACCATCGGTACAAATTGCCAGGGTATTGCTGGGCTTATCAGTAAGCAGCGTTACTTATGGAAAACAGGCTTGCATTTATAAACATGACCTAAGGACGTCTCAAAGCTCTCCACAGCCAACAAAGAACATTTTGGAGAACAACTATCATAATGTAGGAAACGTAGAACATAGAAATTAGGAGCAATTCAGCCCTTCAAGCCTTCTCCGCCATTCAAGCAGATCATGGCTAATCTCTTATTGGTCTCAAATCCACCTCCCCACCTGTCGCCCATATCCCTTCAGCCCAATTATCACCAGAAATATATCTATCTATCTCCTTCTTGAAACCATTTAATGACTCAGATTCCACCGCACTATGGGGTAGCGAGTTCCACAAATTCACCACCCTCTGCGAGAAGTAGTTCCTCCTCGACTCAGTTCTAAATCTACTGCCTCTCAACCTATATCCATGACCTCTCGTTCTAGATTGCCTCACAAGGGAGAATATTTGGTCTACGTCCACTTTATCAATCCCAGTTAGTATTTTATATACCTCAATTAGATCCCCTCTCATTCTTCTAAACTCCAGCGCGTATAAGTCCCAATTGTTTAATCTCTCCTCATGCGTCAACCCTTTCATCCCCGGAATCAATCTGGTGACCCTCCTTTGAATTGCCTCCAATGCCACCACATTCTTATTCAAATAAAGAGACCAATACTGGACCAGATATGATCTCACCCGTTGCACAGAAAGCTCCCACAAACAGCAATGTAATCATAATCTATTTTGAACTGCTATTGATTGAGTGATAAATATTGGTCAGGAGGCAGACTCCCCTGCACCTCTTCAAAATAGTACAACGGAACATTTTAGTTCCAGGTATTGGGTAGACCAGACCTCACTTTAGTGTCCCATCCCGAAAGATAGGAAGCAATGGCCAGGATTCTCTTTACCCCGCCACTAAAATTTGAAATCGCGATCGGGCGCAGAATCCCGCAGTGGAGCAAAATCAGGATTCATGCTGGACAGCAAACCGGTTGCAAGTCTCCGTGCCCACCCCACCGGCTCTAGCGGGTGTACCGACAGCCCAGCCGGGCTTGCCGCCCCAAACGGGCAGGACCATGCAAATTGCCCATTAGAGCTACTTTGCATATCATTGGCAGACAGGGAGCCCCATTCACAAACCAAGCGGAATGGTCTGCACCCCCACATCCCCTCACTCTCAGCCGTGAGTCCCTGGTGTGAATTGCTAGAAGTATCGAGGAGCCTGGTCCTTGTGGCTTGCAGTCCGAGGGTTGGCAAGGTGGCAAGTACCCTCCCAACAATTATCACCAGCATGCCGAGGTGGGGTTGGGGGTGGGGGTTCATGCTGGGCTAATGGAGTTCAAGTCTGGGGTCTTTCTGGAGATGGGGTGCCTTTGCCTGCTCTCCCTGTCGGCAGCCTTGGAATCCTTTAAGCAGTCAGTATGTAAAAGTTAACATTTTCCCAAAATAAAGTGAAAACGTGCTCATCTGTACCCCAATACCATCTAGACAGTTGCACATAAACTGAAAGTGTTCTTATTTGCACCCCTTTAAACAGTATGTCAGTATATAAGAAATAATGTTTTCTCATAATAAAGTGAAAGTGATCCCATCTGTACGCCTAAACCATTTAATTGGTCCGTCAGAATGCCAGGTTTAACAGTCTGTGAGATGAAGGTGAAAGTTCTGCTTTTAAAGTGGTGGAAACCTTTGAAGTGGTTTGCACGATTTCATTGCCTTTTGAAGTATTCAAGTCACTGTGCATGACTAGGAGTCTGAATGCTTTGAATTGGATTATTTACATTGAAATTCTCATTCCATTGCCTGCTAAAAGCATTGTGATTGACAGCTCGCTGGAACGTCAAAGCGTAGAATCAGATTGTTTATTTTTATAGCTCTGCCGGGATCCATTAACTCAGCTGGCAAGAACAGCATTGGGGGCTGTCCCTTCACTTTCTACGCAGCACTCGAGAATCAAGAGGCAGACTCATCAAAACAGATTGAGGTAAGAGAAACAAAAGAGGAAGTGAACAACAGGAAGCCGTGTTGACAGCGGTGGGACAGGAACGTCCCGCGGCCAGCCAATGGCGGACCACCTCTATCACTGTAAACCACACTGCGGGGGGGGGGGGGGGGGGGGGGGGGGGGGGGGGGGGCAAAATCCCACCCAATAAATAGAACAAGGTTGTTCTTTCTTGATTTACTTTAACGGAAAGGCATTAACGGAAAGGTTCATTATTAAACCTCAAGCTTGACCATTCTTACAGAAAAACTGACAAATGGAAACTCGCAGAGAATGGGGAAACATTGTCAAGTTTATAAGACACAAAATGGTTCTGAGAAGTTAAAGCTGCATTATTCAGTTCGAAGCCCTTGAAGAAAACGTATAAAAGTGGAAAACTTCAGAATCCATACCAGGAAACACCTTGCTCAATGGGGTGCGAAGTGTTTGGGACAATATACGCAGAGATAAACTCCGTGCCTCCGAAGTTAGCCGAAACAAAGCCACTAATATTTTTAAGGCAGGGGTGGGTCGATTCTCATTGGGCAAGGGAGTCAAACATTATCAGGGATAGATGAGGAACGTAGAATTCAGAACACAAACAGATCGGCCATGATCTTATTGAATGGCGGAGCAGGTTCGAGGGGACAAAGGGCCTACTTCTGCGCCTGTTTCACACCTTCGTAAAAACAGTGGCTGCTCATGATATGATTGGAGATTGTGGTGGAAGAGACGGTGTACAAAATGGATGAGCATCCAGAAAGGAATACATTTAGACAGAGCTTGTCATGACCCCAAATCCCACCCAAAATGCCACTATTTTGAAATGTGCTCGTTTGTGCTAATGAAGGAAATGCCACGGGCCGAATGGCTATCTCCCAGACTTGGCTTCCAACCAATCCTCCGAGAACAAGGTTGTCTACCTCACCGCAGATGGGCATACAGCAGCGCTATTATCTCAGCATTTGCTACCCCTACCCTACACAGTATCTCTAATGCAATGGTTTGCCTGAATGCAGGAGAGTGGAGAATGTCAAAGCCAAAGTTAACAGACACCCTCCACTTTACTAAGATAGGGCTAATCCTACCAATCTTTCAACTCTTTCCAAATGTAGAAAGGCACAGTGGTTAGCACTGCTGTCTCACAGCTCCAGGAACCGGGTTCAATTCTGGCCTTGGGTGACTGTGTGGAGTTTGCACTACTTTCTCCCTGTGACTGCTTGGGTTTCCTCCGGGTGCTCCGGTTTCCTCCTGCAGTCAGGTTAGGTAGATCGGCCATGCTAAATTGACCCTTAGTGTGCAAAAGGGTAGACGGGCTTACGGGGAAAGGGGAGGGGTATGGGCCTAGGTAGGATGTTCTTCCCAAGGTTCGGTGCAGACTCTTTTTTTTTAATTTAGAGTACCCAATTATTTTTTTTCCCAATTAAGGGGCAATTTAGCATGGCCAACCCACCTACCCTGCACATCTTTGGGTTGTGGGGCTGAAACCCACGCAAACACAGGGAGAATGTGCAAACTCCACACGGACAGTTCCCCGGGGCCATGATCAAACCCGGGTCTTCAGCGCTGTAGGCAGTAATGCTAACACCTGCTCCACCGTGCTGCCCTGGGTCGGTGCAGACTCAATGGGCTGAATGGCCTCCTTCTGCACTGTAGGGATTCTGTGTTCACGGACTACTGGCAAAGATCCTCTTGAAAAGAACCCTGGGGGTTTATTTCAGATAGGTTTGCCGAGGGCCGATGGGAACAGGATGGGCTGTCTGAGAGATAATGCAGGCTAATCTGAAATGGCAACTCAGGAACATGCCCAGAGGCAACTTTGAAATGTCCAGGGGCCGCATGAGTTAGTGCATACCTGTGTTAGACACCAGTGCCTAATAAGCAGATAATTCACATGTCACACATAACCTCAGATTAGCAGCTGAATGCATACGGCATTTCGTATCAAATTCTCAGTGAATCAGGTGGAAAAGTGAAGATTTCTTGTGTCTTCCAGCAGAGAGAGAATACAGGAGAATGAACTTTATTCAACATGTCTCACACACTTTCCAAAATGAGAGGCAAAGGTAAATCCACCTGTGGCAGTAGAAAGCCAATGAATTTACAGGAAGGGTCAGCAGCATATTGCCACTAAAGGTTTTACCGCAATAAACAACTTGAAGAAAAGTAGTAATACTATCCCTTACTTTGTTTGCAAGTCTGCGTTCAAGGCTGCAGCATTGCCCCATTCCTTTGAAAGGCTGTAATTTTGCCCAAGATCAAAGCTAGCAGACAACAGTGAGCCACAGTCCTGTAGTTTAACAATGTGAAACCTCGCAGGGTTGAGAAGTGCTGGGAAAGCAAAACCCACAACAGTATTTTGGACCATGGTGTTGAGTCCGAGCGAGCTTGGGAGCTCGGCTGCCGGAGTGAAAAGGGGTTAGGAAGAGATGCAGAAATCTGGCTGCCATACAGGAGGGAGTGTTAGCATCAAATTACACACCACTCTTACCTGCTCGCCCCTAACACATATCTCCCCACTGAAAACATTCCAGCACTCCAGGCAAAGATAAACCTGACACTAATTGCTTCTGAGCCGTGAAAGATTAGAGAATGCAATGAGAGTAAATGAGCAATTTCCCTTAATGTTACCATCTTTGCGTCCACATTTCGCACACAAACATTTGCCAGTAATCAGACCAAAGTCTTTTACTTGCTGATATTCACTTATAACATACGAAGTAGAAAAAGAATTAGTTTTAAAAGCTCACTGTTAGACGTACAGGGCTCCACATTGTAATACAGACCTTCAAAATCAGACAGGATTCCCTCCAAGTGGTCATTGACAGAGAGCTCCGACATCCTGTACGTTATCCACAGCAGAAGGGGTGTCAGAAAAGGTCGAAGCAAAGTTTAACAAACTGGATGGCTAAGAGCTAATCTAAAGTTTGCGAATAGCTGATTGAACAGGCCGTTCGTTCCCTTGTCCTCCCAGAGGTTCCCTCTCTTTCTCTGCCTCTGGAAAGAGAGCCTGTACTCCACATATGCCAAATGCTTTCAGCTGCATGCAAGGCACAGCTCCCAGTTTAAAAAAAACATGCAAAGCAAATGGTCCGGCCCTCCCTACACAGATGGGTTGTAGCCCAGCCCAATTAGCAGATTGGCTGGATCATATTCATGCCTCAGCTGCCACCTATCGGAAAGGTTTTCCCGACGGAGGGAGGGGAGAGGGGGATGTTTGAGCTCCAACTTTAAAGCACATGACCCAACTGAGACTTCAGAGGTTGAACACAGAACGTACAGTTGGGAGAAACACAGATCAGAAAGAAACCGGACTGCCATTTTTGAAAACACACACAAGTTTTTCCACCCACGGTAACAGGAGTACAGGAGGGCAGCACGGTGGCGCAGTGGTTGGCACACCTGCCTCACGGCGCCGAGGTCCCAGGTTCGATCCCGGCTCTGGGTCACTGTCCGTGTGGAGTTTGCACATTCTCCCCGTGTTTGCGTGGGTTTCGCCCCCACAACCCAAAAGAAAGGGCAGCAGGGTAGCATGGTGGTTAGCATAAATGCTTCACAGCTCCAGGGTCCCAGGTTCGATTCCCGGCTGGGTCACTGTCTGTGTGGAGTCTGCACGTCCTCACCCTGTGTGCGTGGGTTTCCTCCGGGTGCTCCGGTTTCCTCCCACAGTCCAAAGATGTGCGGGTTAGGTGGATTGGCCATCTAATAAAAGTAAGGTTAAGGGGGGGGTTGTTGGGTTATGGGTATAGGGTGGATACGTGGGTTTGAGTAGGGTAATCATGGCTCGGCACAACATTGAGGGCCGAAGGGCCTGTTCTGTGCTGTACTGTTCTATGTTCTATGTTCTATGTGCAGGGTAGGTGGAATGGCCAAGCTAAATTGCCCCTTAATTGGAAAAAAAGAATCGGGTATTCCAAATTTAAAAAAAAACAGGAGTACAGAAGGAAGAAAAGCTACTTTTTAAATAATCCAAATAATATTAATAATGATGTCTCAAATATATTGAAAATCATATTTTAAAAGTACATACTTTCTTGTGGGGGTGGAGAGCAGAGAAAAACAAGACAGGCTAAAATCTATCACACAAGGACCAGACTCTCACATTCTAGCTTCAGTAAGCTTGAGGTCACCAACAAATGTAGCTGCCTGTGCCCTAACCCGTGCCAACTCGCATTCCCCCCTAATCCCCACAGTGCTTGGCTCGCGTGGGCGACACCTCAATTTCAAAATTCCTCACCTTGTTCTCAAATCTCTTTGTGGCTTCTTTCTCTGTAATCGCCTGCCCCACAACCCACTCCCACAATCCCTCAAGTGAATCTTTCACCATTGGTCACGCCTTCAGCGGCCTGGGCTCGAAGCTGTGAGATACATTCCCCCACGGCATGGTGGCACAGGGGTTAGTACTGCTGCTTCACAACGGCAGGGACCTGGGTTCAATTCCGACCTCGGGTGGTTGTCCGTGCGGAGTTTGCGGATTCTCCACGTGTGGGTTTCCTCCAGGTGCTCCGTTTTCCTCCCATAGTCCAAAGATGGCAGGTTAGGTGGATTGGCCACGCTAAATTGTCCCTCAGTGTCCAAAGGTTGAGTGGGGTTACAGTGATAGGGCAGAGCAGTGGGCTTAGGTAGGGTGCTCTTTCAGGGGGGGGTCAGTGCAGACATGATGGGCCGATTGGCCTCCTCCTGCACCGTGGGGATTCTATGACCCCCCCCATACCTCACTTTTCTCCTTTAGCACATGTATCTCTTCAATCAAGCCATGGGTCACCCTTCATAATCCCTCCTTATGGGGGAGGGGGGAGTGGTGTCAAACCAAGGGTTCCCCAGTTCCTATGAAGCACCTTGGGCTCTGTGATTACATTAAAGACACTAAATAAATCACATTGTTGTACAGATTACTGCTGGCAACACTCGCAGGGAAATAAACCCATGTGTGTCATTCATCTCCCTGCTGTTTAACTGAGGCATTTATTTTAAACAGCAGTAATAGGAATGCCATAAAATGTGTTCCGTGCTGACTCCTTAATATCTCTGGCATCAACAAGCCCATATTTTGAGATTGAGGCTATAATCAGCTGCTAAAGGTAGCACTTTATTCCATTTCAGCTAAGATCACACGCTTCTGTGAAGTTATTCAATTGAGTTTCAAAAAGAGCTGTTCCTGTTTTTAAAGATTAATTAGGCCATTGCGGGCCAGACCCCATACTTTCATCCACTTTCTTTGTCAGTGTATTTTTGTATGTGTGTCGCACATGTTTTTCCTTCTCCTGGTGGTTCAGTGTTCTTGAATGTTACAGTATCTGAAGTGAATTCTGTTGACGAGAAAGGACTCTTCGCCCTGCCACTCCCTATCCCTCACTCAATACTTAACTATTCCTGTTCTTTCCCCCCCCCCCCCCCCCCCCCCCCCCCCCCCCCCCCCCCCGTCCCCCCAATAGTGTGTTTTTCAGTGGCGGAGGCAGCTCACTGTTGGCTTACAGCGGGATCCTCCAATCCCATTGATCTCAACAGCATTTCACATTGTTTGCCGAACGTGCCACTGGAGAACCAGCTGCACTGGGGGGGGGGGGTCACCATCGGCGGGACTGGCAGATCCCACTGGCAGGAAGGGCCTGAAGACCTTGCCCAATGACTTTTGCTAACCGGTATCCTCGTAGTATAACAGCTATTAGAATACGAAAACACCTGCTCCCCATGAGAAAGCATTGTGTGATTGACAGCTCAATCTCTCTGATCAACTTCACAATGCTTGCTTCCACAAGTTTCGTGGTTTCAAGGGTTTGTGGTTTTTGAAATTTCACAGGGCCTGGATGCTTGTAACTTTTATTATCTTGGGGCCGAAAGGACTTCGCCGGCCGGCGTAAGTCCGCGCATGTTGCTGATGTCATCCCGGCACATGCATAGGGGAGGGGGCCTCTTCTGCCTCCGCCATGGTGAAGACCATGGCGAAAGCGGAAGAAAAAGAGTGCCCGCACGGCACAGGCCCGCCCGCCGATCGGTGGGCCCCGATCGTGGGCCATGCCACCGTGGGGGCACCCCCCGGGGTCAGATCACCCCGCGCCCCCTCCCAGGACCCAGGCGCCCACCCACGCCGCCAATCCTGCCGGTAAGAGAGGTGGTTTAACCCACGCCGGCGGGAGAAGCTAGTCAGCGGCGGTACTTCGGCCCATTGCGGGCCGGAGAATCGGCGCGGCGGGCCCGCCGACCGGCGCAGGGGGCCCGCCGACCAGCGCGGCGCGATTCCCACCCCCGCTGGATCTCGGCGGGCGGAGAATTCGGGACACTGCGGGGGCGGTCTTGACGCCAGCCCTGGGTGATTCTCCGACCCGGCGGGGGGTCGGAGAATCCAGCCCCTGGTTACAAAAGGCCAGAGACAAGTGGATGTGCTGCTTAAATTCACAGTAAGGTAAGCGTACGGCATGATAGTTATCATTGGGTTCACTTAATTTAAACAACACAACCTACCTTCACATAATGATACAAAATAAAGACCACGGTCTACTTTTCACCAGCTTTGACCTGAACAAGGTGGTTTCTAATTGTTTAAGTTACAGCGGCAATGAGTTTTGTTTGTTTAGTCTCAAAATGCTGGAAAGGCTACACTTACTACCCACCCCTCGCTGCCCTCAGAAGAAGATGGTGGGTCTTTGCCTTGGGCGCTAGGCTCTGCTGCCACAGCAGTATTACGTTGGAAATGCCAAACACTGACTGAGGCATGGAAAAGGATTGGCAATATTACCAGACTGGCAATGGTGTATGACAAGGAGAATTTTATTTTGCTCGGCAGAGGCCTGGATAATTACCATTTGCTTCTCAATGGGATATGTGATTTTACATAATATTATTTTGACATGATTGACACAATCCTCAATGAAAAGACCAGACTAGGTCCAGAAGCAAAGAATAATGATCTTCCTCATTGAAAGTACATTGTCCATCCCTAGCTATCATTGAGGAGGTGATGATGAGCCACCTTCTTGAACAGCCGCAGTCCGAGTTCTGAAAGAGCTCTCATGGTGCTGCTGGAGATTTTGACTCAGCGATGATAAAAGGGTGATATGGTTCCACGTCAGGATGGTATGTGACTTAGAGTGAAACCTGGAGATATCCCCTATACCTGCTACCCTCGTCTTTCCAAACAGGCGATGGGGGTCACGGGTTCAGGAGATGCTACTGAAGAAGTGTTGCTTAGACGCTATCTTAACCAGGTTACTGGAAACAAACATTGGCCGGGATTCTCCCCTACCCGGTGGGGCAGGGGGTCCCGGCGTGTTGGAGTGGCGTGAACCACTCCGGCGTCGGGCCGCCCCAAAGGTACGGAAGTCTCCGCACCTTTAGGGGCCAAGCCCTTATATTGAGGGGCTAGGCCCGTGCCGGAGTGGTTCCCGCTCCGCCGGCTGGCGTGAACGGCCTTTGGCTCCATGCCAGCCGGGGCTGAAAGGACTTCGCCGGCCGGCGTAAGCTCACGCACGCGCCGGAGCGTCAGCGGCTGCTGACGTCATCCCTGTGCAAGCAAAGGGGAGGGGGTCTCTTCCGCCTCCGCCATGGTGAAGGCGGAAGAAAAAGAGTGCCCCCACGGCGCAGGCCCGCCGGCCGATCAGTGAGCCCCGATCGCGGGCCAGGCCACCGTGGGGACACCCCCAGGGGTCAGATTGCCCCGCGCCCCCCCCCCCCCACCCCCCAGGACCCTGGCGCCCGCCCGCGCCGCCTATCCAGCCGGTCAGGTAGGTGTTTTGATTCCCACCGGCGGGAGAGACTAGTCAATGGCGGGACTTCGGCCCATCGCGGGCCGGAGAATCGCCGCGGGGGTCCCGCCAACCGGTGCAACGCAATTCCCGTCACCGCCGAATCTCGCGTGGCGGAGAATTCGGGACACGGCGGGGACGGGATTGACGCCGGCCCCGGTTCATTCTCCGACCTGGCGGGGGGTCGGAGAATCCTGCCAATTGTCTTTGCAAAGCAATCGCTCTGAAGAAGAGAGGAAAATAAAGAGGTCAGATTGTGGCTTTTTCATTTTTTTCCAATTAAGGGGCATATTTAGCGTAGCCAATCTACCTACCCTGCATATGTTTGGGTTGTGGGGGCGAGACCCATGCAGACACAGGAGGAACGTGCATACCCAACACGGACAGTGACCCGGGGCTGGGATCGAACCCGGGACCGTGGCGCTGTGAGGAAGTAGTGCTAACCACTGTGCCACTGTATCGCCCTGAGGTCTGATCATGATTTCCCGCAATTGGTCACTTGTAGTGGCTAGCTTACAACAGCTCAATAATTTATCTGCCTATCCTTTAGTTTAGGGTGATGTGGAGATGCCGGCGGTGGACTGGGGTGAGCACAGTATGAAGTATGACAACACCAGGTTGAAGCCCAACAGGTTTGTTTTGAATCACTAGCTTTCAGAGCGCAACTCCTTCATCAGGTGAATCAAGTTTAGTTTAGTTCCAGGAACTATGTAGTAGAGAATGTGACTTACAAAATGGAATAGGAACAATAATCCCTTTAAAATTTAGTGACTGTGATTGGCCAGTTTGTTTTCATTGTGTGTCCCTGTTACAGGCAGCGATGAGTGAGTACTACAGCGTCTCCTGTTCCCTTCCCTATCTGCTTGCAAGCAGTGTGTTTTTCAAAATAAAGAAGTGTGTGTTTCTTAACCCCTGAGTATGTGGACAATTTGGTTAACCCCAGCAAGCTTTTCATGGGTTTAAATAAAGAGGATTATTCATTCATGCATTCACCCCAAAAATGTAATCTTCCATCACTCACCATTCACACACAGACACGCACTGACACACACATATGCGTACACACTCATTAACATATATGCATACCCACAATTACACAGGCTCACACATGCGCATAAACACATACACCCACACACATATACGCGCGCACACATATACACTTAAACATACATATGAACAAAAACATATATGCACCTACACACACATAGGCAGGCACACTAAAGGAAAAGTACAGTTAAATAGAATAGTGCACTCTCACAAGTTAGAAAAAAATGAATAGTAGTAATTCCTGTGATCGGCTCATTTAAAAAAAAAGTATGCATGGCAGACCCAGTGAAGAAGGTCTTCTCACTCATAAAGGGCAGTCTAAATGGATTCTGTATTATTCCTCATGTATGAATAAAGTTCATAGTCTCACAGTTGAAGGAGATGTTTTATTGTGTGAGTTTGTTCTCTCTCCGGCGCTTATATTATATGTTACATCTGAGCTGTCTGTCTGTGTCCTGCTCACCAGCTGCCGTTCCTGTGAAGAGTGCCCCCTGACTTCCTGTCTGTCCATGATATACATCTCTGGTGCTCCCTCTAGTGGTTACTTAGTTGTAGTGTGTTGACATTAACCTCTTGTGTATATACAGTGATGCATCTCACTGCATCCCCCTTTTTTCTTTTTTACATATTTTCTGTACTTTGTTAAAGAACATTGTGCAAAACAGGTAGATACATGATGATGTGTACAAGTTGTATTGATATTGATGATTGTACAAAGCCAATTAATATTTGAGTCCAATCTTAATAAAAAATATTATGAGTCCAAACTTTATGAATTTATTCAGTTGAGTTTTTTTTCTTCTTCTGTGGTTGACATGGTGATGTTGATATTGTAATTTATTTGTGAATGTCATCAGTGTTCTTCTGTTTAAGTAACCAACAAGTCATCACAAGATGTTCAAATGGTCGAACAACTGATGTTGACTGACGTGGACTTTTTTCTGTGCTTGTGGTATCAATTTAGTGTGTCATCTGCCTTGAAAGCTGGTGTGCTTGTTTGTTCTGGAGCAAATGTGAATTTGTGAGATTCGTTGTCATGCCATGGTATGTTTGCACCCTGGTCATTGTTTTGGAATGTACTGTTGCATTGTCCTCCATTTGCAGAGTTGTACCATGTTGTACATGTTGTTGTTTCATTGTTGTTTCTGTCGTTTCTGTCTTCGTTGTTTTCGTTGCTGTTTTTGTTGTTTTTGTCGTGCTTGTTGTTTCTGTTTTTGTTGTTGTTCTTGTTGTTTTTGTCATTCTTGTTGTTGTCTTTGTTATGCTTCTTGTTGTTGTTTTTGTTGTTGTTCTTGTAGTTTTTGTCATTGTGCTTATAGTTTTTGTCGTTGTGCTTGTAGTTTTTGTTGTTGTTCTTGTTTTGCTTCTTGTTGTTTTTGTTGTTGTTGTTGTTGTTGTTGTTTCTGTTGTGCTTCTTGTGGTTTTTGTTGTTCTTGTTGCGCTCAATGACTGTTCTGTGTGGATAATTTGAGTCATTCGCAAAGTTATTGGTGTCAGTGTCCTTTGTGGTATCTGATGTTTCATTGAGCGTTTCTTCTTGAGGATTGTGAGAATGATCTGATGTTGCAGTGAAGTTGGTTATTTGTTATTTGTGGTGGATTTGATTTCTCTTTGCTTCCTTGGAACTCCTCTTCTGGAGTCATTTCTGGTTGATTTACTTCATCTGTGATCTCTTGGTGCTCCTCTTCTGGAGTCATTTCTGGTTCATTTGAATCATCTTTGGTTTCTTGGTGCTCCTCTTCTAGAGTCAAAATCTTCAAGATTTCATTGTCTTGTGGGTTGTTTAGAGTAGATGAGGTTTCAATTGACGTGGTCTCACTGGACTCATGAGTAGATCTACTCTGATTGTTGAGTGCTCCTATACAGATGAGCTGAGATCTGTCAGTCTTGCTGTGATCACGCACATCTTGTATGTCGATTGTGATCACATTGTCACTGTTCTCACGTACAGTGGGTAGACATACATTGTCCTTTTGTTAATTATGTGTGCTGGGTAGACTTTCATCGTCTTTTTGTTGTTCACGTGAGCTTGGTAGACTTTCATAGTCTGCTTCTGATTGCTCACATAAGGTGGATAGACCTTCATGGTCTTGTTCATGCATGGATTTCGCTATGGAGCCTTTAGTTGCTTCCATTCTCTGTAGAGGCTCACGTCGCTCTCTCTCTGTGGAGTCCTTCATCGCTCTCTGTGTGGAGTCATGCAGTGCTCTCCCTGAGGAGTCGATCTGTGCTCTCTCAACGGAGTCAGTCAGTACTCTCTGTGTGGCGTTGTTTTCTTCTTGGCCATTCGACAGGTTGCTGTCATCCAATGTATCAACGATCTGCCATTGCATCACGGTATTGAATTCATTTCCCATGAGTAGAGTCGTGTTCAGCTTTTCAACCGTGTCGCTGATGCTATGATTAGCATGTCTGAATAACTCAGCCATGTCTGAGTAGTAGGTCGATAAAGAAATCATCTTTTTTTGTTTCGGATTTGTCATCGTGCTCTTCAGGTTCAATGAACAAATCATCATCTTTGGTTTCAGATTTGTCATTCTGGTCTTCACTTTGGGTGGTGCAAACTGCTTGATCCAGGATTCTGCAAAAGTTATTTTCAACTGCTGGTAGAGGTTCAGGCAATGTTGTGCCTTTTGAGGTTGAATTTTTTGGTTTTGTGCCTTTAAGAGTCTTGTTTGTGATTTTCGGTCATTTCCCCTTTAAGTGGGGATGGTCTGAGCCTTCTGACGTCATGACGCTCGTGACATAAAGCATAGGAATCGATTGCGCCTGCGCAAATTGATTTTCCTTTACTTTGCGCTTTTTCATAAACTGCGCATGGCACCTTGCGCATGTGCAGATCCATCTTCAAACTGCGCTCTTTTTGTTCAACTACGCATGCGCGGCTTGCACATGCGCAGATCCATCTTCGAACGGTGTTCGCTCTTCTTCTGACTGCGCATGCGCAGAACAATCTGCGCTCAAAACATCTCTTTTCAATTACGCATCTGCGGCTGCGGTTTCCTGTGCATGTGCAGAAGCAGATTTGCGTCTTTTGTTCCCTGGGCAGTTTAAAATGTGCAATTTGGTCTCAAAGCATTGAATGTCTTAAAGAAGCATTGTTACTGGTGTTCCAGTGATCTTCACATTTTTTGAGTATTACTTCTAATTTGGTGTTGTCTTCACCTTTCAAGTAATTAAAGCAGTTATAGATTTCTCTAGCTTTGTGTCCTGCTAGTAGTAGTGCTATTTTTGTTTCTTCTGAGGCTGTGCTCAAATCATTAGCTATGATATATATTTCAAACATTTGTTTAAAAATCTTCCATCTATGACTTAAATTACCGGTTCTTTTCAGCTGCGGTGGAGTTCCAACGAGTTTCATTGAATCAGCAAAGTCTCCCCACGTCGAATGTCCGGTACGAGTTTTCTTGTCATTTCGATCTTTCTTTGACTGCATCTTGTGTAATCTTCTGGTAAGCGTTCTGAAGTCTCCTGGTACCATGTATTATTCCTCGTGTCTGAATAAAGCTCGTGGTCTTACTGTTGAAGTAGATGCTTTATTGTGTGAGTTCATTCTCTCTCCAGCGCTTATACTATGTGTTACATCTGAGCTGTCTGTCTGTGTCCTGCTCACTAGCTGCCGTTCCTGTGAAGAGTGCCCCCTGACTTCCTGTCTGTCCATTATATACATCTCTGGTGCTCCCTCTAGTGGTTACTTAGTTGTAGTGTATTTACATTAACCTCTTGTGTATATACAGTGATGCATATCATTACAGATTCATTTTCAGAGTTGTAGATCAGAATTGTTGCAGGATTACCTTGAAGAGATGGATTTTCAGCAGGTCCTGAAGTTGTTACTTATAGTCTCACTATCAGGAGGTCAATTTTCGGTACTGGTGGACTTGAAAAAGAATAGGTTTTGAGACCTCACCGCATTGTAGTCTCCAGTTTATAAGGATGCAGATGTCGCTGTCCTTTCTGCTGACTCTGCAGTTGTTGTCTGTGTTTGTGTAGATAGCATTTAAAAAAAACTTGTTTTTAAGAAGGGAGGCTAAGTTCGCTGCCTTCCCATGTGGACTTCAGAACGCCCTTCCAAATTTGGTACCGGCTTCGGGGAATTAACCACAACCTTGGTCTGTGTCTGTCGGCTTTCACCCTGCTGGTCTGAGGCTGCTACTGGTTTCAGAATGACCTATTCAAGTCGGGAGACACCTTTTGGCTGGTTTCAGGAGATGAGTTTTGACACCTCTTTGTCTGGGATGTGTCCTTTCAAGACAGTGACCAGTTTGAAAACAAGTCAGGTGACTCTTGACAGCCATCTTTTGACGCATGTTAAAGTCCACTTTTGATAGAAAAGTTAGTTCCCGAAGATTCTAGAAAACAGTTCACGTTTTTAAAGTTATGGGTAACTTTTACTGCCTTTACTGAACAGGACAGAGCCCTTTTAAATTTGTATGATTCATATTTTGAACAGAACACGTTCTTTCCGGCACCTTCTAGGCACCCACATAGCCTGGAGAGAATATTAGATGGGAATATCATTCTAAAAAAGAAAGCAAGTTCATCTGAGCAGAACAAAACCCAAAATATAATCCTGCAGGTTTGAATCCACGTTACATCCAAGGTGCGTTGTCTCTTGTTCTTTAATTTAAATCAAAGTGGATTTTGACAATATTTAGCTTGCCGCATTGTATTTTGTAAGAAGTCTGACAACACCAGGTTAAAGTCCAACAGGTTTGTTTCGAATCACCTGCTTTTGGAGTGAATTCACCTGAGGAAGGATCTGTGCTCCGAAAGCTAGTGATTCGAAACAACCCTATTGGGCTTTAACCTGGTGTTGTAAGACTTCTTACTGTGCTCACCCCGGTCTAACGCCGGCATCTCCACATCATGGCATTGTATTTTGAAACACTGTGTGAAGTGTTGGCTAGTGTAGACTTGAGAGATGAACGTCAAACACTGATGAAGGTTCAACTCAATTTTATTAACTACTTCTAACTAACTAACACACGATGACTGTGGGTCTAAATGATGCTAACTTAAACTAGTGACCTAAGCCTTGTCCGAACCAGTTGATTCTCTCAGCACGTGGTGTGAGTCTGTGCTGGGCTGGATGAGTTCTTGTTACACTGAGAGGCAGCACCCAGAATGAGCGGGAACCGTGGTTTCATCTGCCTTTATAGTGTGTGTATTCTAACTGGTGATTGGCTGCGGTGTTTGTACATGCTGATTGGTCCCTGTGTGTGTCCATCAGTGTGTGTCTGCACCATGATATACTGGTGTATATTATGACACTGTGAATCACGTATTGAACACCCTGCTGCATGCTTGTAATCTGTGTGTACCACAGGTTCTGTGTGAACCGAAGGATGTTAAGCAATTCGAAAAGGTCGTACAGGGACAAGTCTTTCTTTTCCAGTCACCAAAAAGCGACTTACTTTCTTACCTACAAGATATCCAAAAGGGATTTTTTTTCTTCTTGAAGCATGTAATAGTATTTCTGCTTCCTAAAGTAAGTTATTTAGCAATTACTCGTCATGTTTAAAGTTTTATCGATGCAGTGCTAGTCAGTAAAGTATTGCTCCCATCTCAATCTCACGGCCTGGAGTTGAGGAAGTGCATTAGGTTTTCAAACCCACGTGCATTACTCATGTCAAATGGTAGTTTTATCAGAAAGGTGCCTGGACAGCACATCCATTTTGAAAATGGGGTTTCACAATTATTCTTACGCTTTTAGATTTCAGGGTAGAAGTTAATAACTGGTCGATTGCTCACAGAGCGACCTCGCTTGTCGTACTGCTGCTGCCCATGGCAGCTCTGATATTGGTGGCAGAGTATTTGAAATGTTACATTAAATAGGATTTTACGGCACAGGCAATCCATTCGCTCCAACACAGCCCATGCCAGTGTTTAAGGTGCACAAGAGCCTCCTTCCACCTGTTTATGCTCCTCCCCACCAACAAAACTGTGGTTAGCACTGTTGCTTCACAGCTCCAGGGTCCCAGGTTCGATTCCCGGCTTGGGTCACTGTCTGTACGGAGTCTGCACATTCTCCCTGTGTCTGCGTGGGTTTCCTCCGGGTGCTCCGGTTTCCTCCCACAGCCCAAAGCTGTGCAGGTTAGGTGGATTGACAATGATAAACTGCCCTTAGATTAGGTGGGGTTACTGGCTTACAGGGACAGGATGCAGGTGTGGGCTTCAGTGGGGTGCTCTTTCCAAGGGCCGGCGCAGGCTCGATGGGCCGAATGGCTTCTTCTGCACTGTAAATTCTATGATTCTATGATAACCTTCTATTCCTTTCTCCCTTATGTCCTGACCCAGGTTCACCCTTATGTGCACAAGGGTTTTTTGTTGTGCTCTCGGTAAAGATCATGAATCATTGTCATGAGGGACTTGCGTTTACAAAGTTCCTCTCATGGGGAATCAACAATCTCAAAGCTGTACGGAGGGGCACAAGTGAGGTGGCGCAGTTCCCTCTCGGCAGCGTGGGGCCGATCAGAATTGGGGGTGGGTGGTGGGTCTCTGTTCAAGCACAGCTGGATCTTGGCGACAGGGTAGGCATTGCTGTCGAAGGCACGGGCAGCCATGTTTCCTTGTTGCCAGCGAGCTTGGGCGATGACACGCCACACAAGCTGGCACAATACAAAGGGTTTGCGCTCAGGGTGTCTCCAGTTATGTGGAAAGTGCGACTCAGAAAAGCGAAGGGCAGAATTCTACTGGCCCCGAGACGGGGGAATGGAGTCGCCGGGGCTGGGGTGGGGGGGGCACTGAAATAGTGGGGACCTGCATTGCTGTCCTGCCGCTGGGCAAGATTCTGATTTCCATAATTAAAGGACCTTTTAAGGACCATTTTAAGGAGCAGCTACCTGGCATTTTGCCAATGGCAGGGCGGCCCTTGCCTTCATGGAGGTGACCTCCCTGCAGTAGCCTCCGTGGTATTGGGAACCCACCGAAGAGGGAGGGGGCAAAGACCGGAAAAACATCCCCCCCCCCCCCCCCCCCCCCCCGGGATTGGTGGCCCTTGGCCATCCTGAATTTTCATTTGTACTTAATTGTCCGAGGTTACCTCCATTTTGAGTCATCCCTGAGGGCTCCAATCAAACTCTGCAATGCCCACGTCTCCCCGTGGGGCCGAGGTGACACAGCTGTGGGCATGGAATCCAAATGTATGCCTAAAATCTAAGCCTGTGGTAAAGTTCAGCCTGAAGGCTCCAACTTAGAATTAACAGCACGCGAGCAAGGCTTTTTAAGGGCACATCTGTTTTACCATTGATCTAGTTGCCATCGAAACCACACCTGGCAAGCTGGATTGGACAGCTTCCACAGCGCAGAAACCCAGAGGCAATACTGCAGGATTGCTCGGTGAAGCTTTACGGTGGCCTTCCCCACATTAGCACCATGAGAAGGATTCACACTATTCGATGATAATAGCAGCTCCTACCAATAAGATGCGCAAATGCTGGTGAAAAGTGCTGCTCTCTCGGCTGCTTCCCCAGCAATTCTGTCAGTCTTGTGTTGATGAACTAACAGTTTGACAAATAACCTCCATACCACACTCATTGTTGTGCACAGGAACCTCTGGCAATTGCTCCAAAACACTCTAAACACCACCCACTCCTGCCCCAACACAGCCATACTTGATATCAATCCTACCCGTGTCTCACATTGCAGACATATAGATGTAGGCCGTCAGCACGTTTTAGCTTAACCCAGTCAGATTGCGCCATTTCCCATAATGAGTGAAAGACCATAAGGCATTGGAGCAGAATTAGGCCACTCGGCCCATCGAGTCTGCTCCGCCATTCAATCCTGGCTGATGTGTGACTCATCAATTGGGAGAGGGAAGTGTGCAGCGGGACCTGGGTTTCCTTGTGCACCATTCGCTGAAGGTAAGCATGCAGGTGCAGCAGGCGGTAAACAAGGCTAATGGTATGTTGGCCTTCATTGCGAGAGGTTTCGAGTACAGAAGCAAGGATGTGTTGCTGCAATTGTACAGGGCCTTGGTGAGGCCACACCTGGAGTATTGTGTGCAGTTTTAGTCTCCTTCTCTGAGGAAGGATGTTCTTGCTCTCGAGGGAGTGCAGCGAAGGTTTACCAGACTGATTCCAGGGATAGAACATAGAACATTACAGCGCACTACAGGCCCTTCGGACCTCGATGTTGCGCCGTCCTGTGAAATCTCTCTAAAGTCCCTCTACACTATTCCCTTATCGTCCATATGCCTATCCAATGACCATTTGAATGCGTTTAGTGTTGGCGAGTCCACTACTGTTGCAGGCAGGGCATTCCACGCCCTTACTACTCTCTGAGTAAAGAACCTACCTCTGACATCTGTCCTATATCTATCTCCCCTCAATTTAAAGCTATGTCCCCTTGTGCTGGACATCACCATCCGAGGAAAAAGGCTCTCACTGTCCACCCTATCTAATCCTCTGATCATCTTGTATGCCTCAATTAAGTCACCTCTTAACCTTCTTCTCTCTAATGAAAACAGCCTCAAGTCCTTCAGCCTTTCCTCATAAGATCTTCCCTCCATACCAGGCAACATCCTTGTAAATCTCCTCTGTACCCTTTCCAATGCTTTCACATCCTTCCTGTAATGTGGCAACCAGAACTGCACGCAATACTCCAAATGCGGCCGCACCAGAGTTTTGTACAACTGCAACATGACCTCATGGCTCCGAAACTCAATTCCTCTACCAATAAAAGCTAACACAGTACGCCTTCTTAACAACCCTCTCAACCTGGGTGGCAACTTTCAGGGATCTATGGACATGGACACCGAGATCTCTCTGCTTGTCCACACTACCAAGAATCTTACCATTAGCCCAGTACTCTGTCTTCCTGTTATTCCTTCCAAAATGAATCACCTCACACTTTTCTGCATTAAACTCCATTTGCCACCTGTCAGCCCAGCTCTGCAGCTTATCTATGTCCCTCTGTAACTTGTAACATCCTTCTGCACTGTCCACAACTCCACCGACTTTAGTATCATCTGCAAATTTACTCACCCATCCTTCTACGCCCTCCTCCAGGTCATTTATAAAAATGACAAACAGCAGCGGCCCCAAAACAGATCCTTGTGGTGCACCACTAGTAACTGGACACCAGTCAGAACATTTCCCATCAACCACCACTCTTTGTCTTCTATCAGCTAGCCAATTTCTGATCCAAACTGCTAAATCAGCCTGAATCCCATGCCTCCATATTTTCTGCAATAGCCTACCGTGGGGAACCTTATCAAACGCTTTACTGAAATCCATATACACCACATCAACTGCTTTACCCTCATCCACCTGTTTGGTCACCTTCTCGAAGAACTCAGTGAGGTTTGTGAGGCACGACCTACCCTTCACAAAACCGTGTTGACTATCTCCAATCAAATTATTCCTTTCCAGATGATTATACATTCTATCTCTTATAAACCTTTCCAAGACTTTTCCCACAACAGAAGTAAGGCTCACTGATCGATAGTTACCAGGGTTATATCTACTCCCCTTCTTAAACAAGAGGACAACATTTGCTATCCTCTAGTCTTCTGGCACTATTCCTGTAGACAAAGATGACTTAAAGATCAAAGCCAAAGGCTCAGCAATCTCCTCCCTAGCTTCCCAGAGAATCCTAGGATAAATCCCATCCGGCCCAGGGGACTTATCTATTTTCACACTTTCCAGAATCGCTAATACCTCCTCCTTATGAACCTCAAGCCCTTCTAGTCTAGTAGCCTGTATCTCAGTATTCTCCTCGACAATTTTGTGTTTTTCCTGTGTGAATACAGATGAAAAATACTCATTTAGCACCTCTCCTATCTCCTCGGTCTCCATGCACAACTTCCCACTACTGTCCTTGACTGGCCCTACTCTTACCTGATGGCGGGACTGTATATGAGGAGAGACTGACTTAGTTGGGATTGTTCTTGCTGGAGTTCAGAAGAATGAGGGGGGATCTCATAGAGCAGTGTTCTTCAAACTTTTTGTCCCAGGACCCATTTTTACCAACCGGCCAATCTTCCAACCTTCGGGACCCAACCCGGCCGACCTTCGGGACCCAACCCGGCCGACCTTCGGGACCCAACCCGGCCGACCTTTGGGACCTAACCTGGCCGACCTTCGCGACCCACGCCGGCCGACCTGAGTGACCCACCATTTTCTCTGACCTTGTTTGCTGCTGACAAAAATGGAGGAAATGGTTTTGGGTCCGTTTGGCCCTCGTACACGCTCCTCCAATGGAGCCTGTTGGATGAAGGTGAAGCCTTCCGGTGTCAGAAAGTATGGAGTCTCCATCTGTCCAAAGTTCTGCACTTCTTCCATAAAATTTTATTAAATAAAATCCCCCCCGAACTGGAAAAAAAATAAAATTAAATGAATAAAATAAATGAGTAAAATGAATTTAAAAACCCCGAACTTGTAAAACAAAAAGCTGCGATCGTTAAAAAAAAGTAGCGGCCGCACTGCGCATGCACGTCGATGATCGTGCGCGCATGCGCAAAGTGGCCAAATTTGTTTTACATGTTCGCGGCCATTTTAATGGCCGCTTGCAGCCGGCGTTATTAAAAGCTGGCTGCTGCGTGGGGATCTGCACGATCGGGAGCGCCGTGAAGGACGGCTCCCGACACCCGCCGCTGGTGGCGCCCCCGAGTTTGAAGAACGCTGTCATAGAGGTTTATAAAATTCTAACAGGACTAGACAGGGTAGATGCAGGGAAGATGTCACCAATGATGGGTGTGTCCAGAACCAGTGGTCACAGCCTGAGGATTCAGGGTAAACCATTTCAGACCGCGATATGGAGACATTTGTTCACAAAGAGTGGTGAGCCTGTGAAATTCATTGCCACAGGAAGTAGTTGATGCTAAAACTTTGAATATAGTCAAGAGGCAGCTGGATATAGCACTTGGGGAGAATGGGATCAAAGGCTATTGGGAGAAAGCTGGATTAGGCTATTGAGTTTGATGATCAGCCATGAATGGCGGAGGAGGCTCGAAGGGCCAAAAGGCCTCCTCCTGCTCCGATCTTCTATGTATCTATGTATGCAGGGCCGGCTCAAGGCACCGGCAACTCGGACAGTCGCCCGGGGCGCCATGTGCTAGGGGGCGCCAGAGACTCGGGTCCCGCGCATGCGCAGTTAGGCCGGTGCCAACCAGCGCATGCGCGGTGGCCGCCCTCCCCAGGGCCGCCCCCCCCCTCGGTCCGCCCCCCCGCTCGGTCCGCTCCCCCCGCCCCCCCCCCCCTCGGTCCGCTCCCCCGCTCGGTCCGCGCCCCCCGCTCGGTCCGCTCCCCCCGCCCCCCGCTCGGTCCGCTCCCCCGCCCCCCGCTCGGTCCGCTCCCCCCGCCCCCCGCTCGGTCCGCCCCCCCCGCCCCCCGCTCGGTCCACTCCCCCCCCGCCCCCCCCCCCGGCCGCCCCCCCCTCGGCCCCCCCCCCCTCGGCCCCCCCCCTCGGCCCCGCCCCCCCCTCGCCCCCCCCCCCCCCCTCGGCCCCCCCCCCTTGCCCCCCCCCCTTGGCCCCCTCCTCGGCCCCCCCCCCCCCCAAGGGCGCCGAAGTTCAGCTTGCCCGGGGCGCCAGCAACCCTAGGGCCGGCGCTGTATGTATGTATCCCCATTCTCTTGCCTTCTCCCTGTAACCCCTAATCCCCTTATTAATCAAGAACATATCCATCTGTGTCTGAAAGACACTCAATGATTTGGCCTCCACTGCCTTCTGCGGCAAAGAGTTCTACAGATTCACCACCCTCTGGCTGAAGAAATTCCTCCTCATCTCTGTTTTAAAGGATCGTTTTAAAGTCTGAGGCTGTGGCCTCGGGTTCTAGTGTTTCCCACTGGTGGAAACATCTAGCTGATCGACTGACATTGTTACTTGCCATTTTGTGTTTCACCGTTTGACATATAACCATGAGCAGGGGGAAACCCACTAGTTGCGTCATAGGTTATCCTGGCCAGATAACACATTGGCCAGAACTTAATGTTGCCCGGGCGTTGATGAACCATCAATCGAACGCGAGACGAGTTGCTGTACTAAAGTTAGGCTTTAATAAGCTAGAAGTTAGCCCTGCGGTTGACTACAGTAAATGGATGACCGCCGGGCGTTCTGGGTATTTATACCTCGCTCTGGAGGCGGGGTTAACTCAGCCTCTCGACCAATCGGGGAGCCGTCACATGACTGGTCTCAACCAATCGGTCGAGAGGCACATGACCGACCAGGGTCAATGGTAAGCCAGTGTTCTGCACCAATGGCAGACAGCTATGCAAATCATACCACCACAGGCGTGTGCACGCCCTCCCCAAAGTGCTTGAAATCACACAAAAAGATTTCGGGCACGTGTCCCGATGCCACCGTGCAATATTCCCGCCGGCGGGTACACGCAAGAGTCAGCAGTGCGCCCGCCGACATTCCAGCCAGCAATTTAGCCCACTAAGGAGGCCAATTGATAACTATTTTATGTGGACCATCTGCTTGCCTTCCGTGCCCGGTGGGCACTGCAGGGGTTGGAGTGCTTTATTGACCCCTTCAACTGAACTCTCATTTGATGTTTTTAAGTTTCTGTTGATCTTTGTTACATTTGGGCAGTGCCCCGAACAGGAGTGGCCCTTTTTTGCTTTGTCCCTAAGTTTGTTTCCTTTCTTCTATTTTGTTGGGGGACCTCAAAAGCGTGGACCGTCTGCTTTTCCGGTTGGAGGGGAGGGGCGGGTCGATTGACCAGGCGGCCTTTATGTTTCAGCTTCCACCTCGATCCAGGGCGGGACGAACTGTCAGGGCTGATATAAAATTTTAAAACATGCCTGGGGACAAAGGTTTGTGTTTGACTCTGCTGCCTGGACAGTTCTTTGCATAGCTTGTCCGTCGCCATTTTTTTATTTTTTGCGGGTCGGCAGCTCCCGGAGACAGTTCCGCCAGCGAACATCCCCCCCCCCCCCCCCCCCCCCACCCCACACTCCCCGAGGGAGCACATTAGAATCGCCAGCCCGCATGCTCCGTTCTCTCAGCATTCGCCCCCTTCTAACCTTCCCCGGCAGCGTTAAGCCTTTCCTAGCGTGTGTTTCACGCTGGCCGATAATTGGATCATCGCTGTGAAATCGCGTTCCGGGGCCGACCGAGGGCATGAAGTGCGTTTTGCGCGCCTGACGGACGAAAGGTTCAGTCTCATGTTTTTGTGTTTTAAGAGCCCCTAATTCGGAAAGCTTGCCTTCGAGTGAAGGTTTGTTCAACTTTTTTTTTCCATAAATTTAGATTACCCAATTATTTTTTCCAATTAAGGGGCAATTTAGCGTGGTCAATCCACCTACCCTGCACATCTTTCAGGTTGTGGGGGCGAAACCCATGCAGACACGGGGAGAATGTGCAAACTCCGCACGGACAGTGACCCAGGGCCGGGATTCGAACCCGAGTCCTCAGCGGCGTAGGCAACAATGCTAACCACTGTGCCACCGTGCTGCCCTAGGTTTGTTCAACTTCAATGCAGTGTTTGCTTTGAAAGGCATCGAAAGTGCAGTGTTTAGTGCAGCCCCTCAGCAGAACCCAGTTCTCCACTTCACTGCTTTGATGACGTATTCGATATCGATCAAAGTTGACATCCGCTCGGCCAAATTCGCTGGTTTCAGATGATATTAAGTTGCCCCATGTGATGCCAAGGAGGCGAATTCAAAAAAAAAAACCCTGCAACTTTTCCAGCTGTGCTTAAGATGTCATGTGGTTCTTTAGACAAAAGACACAGTGTTTTGATTCCGTGACCCTGCCCTTTCCCTTGATGGCTTCCGAAATTATCCCCAGTGCCGACATCAGACGAACCTGCGTACAAAGCAGCTGTGCTCTCAATTACAACGAGTTAAAAAAAAAACATCCTTGAACTTTAACTGGGCAGAGGAGGCAGCCCACCAAAACGAAGCAACTGTTTGCACAAATCTCTGGTTAAGCCGCGCACTTACACCAATCACCAGCAGATATGTCAGGGGGCAGTTAGACCACTCAATGCCTTCGAGTGGAGATTGTGGACGCTGACAACTGCAGTGACGTACCGCACCCTGAGAGCAGAGGCATCTCCTTGGATGAAGGATGGCGCGCTGCCCTGTTTTCCAATTCTAACTTTGCAATTCAAGAAGGTATATTTTAAGTCGATGGCCACTGTATTTCCAATTCAGGCCATAAGTGGCCAATTGCGTTGCTGGTTCTTCAGGGCGTCACACTTCATTGCCTTTCAACACCACTGACATTGTTAGCATTCTTCCCTCTCTAATGATATGAGGGGGAACTTACACCAAGGCAGTTGTGAATGGGTGATCAGGGTGTGAGAATCCAGGCGTAAAGTAAGGGGACAGAAAAAGAGCAGATACAAAGAGGGATGTACGGAAGTAGATGGAGACTCTCGGAGTGTGAGGGAATTATTAAAGGCTGGATTGATGGATGGTGAAAGTATCCTTAATGGGTAATACTGAGAATATATTTCTTTTTCATAACTAGATGGCTTCATTTTGTTCCAAATAAAGTGCGATGCTCTATTACTGCAGAGTCCGGCTACCGAGAGACCCCTGGACAAGTTAAGGAGCTTCAAATGCCCCATCTGTAGCACTGTGTCTTCACAGCGCCAGGGTCCCAGGTTCGATTAGAACATAGAACATAGAACAGTACAGCACAGAACAGGCCCTTCGGCCCTCGATGTTGTGCCGAGCGATGATCACCCTACTCAAACCCACGTATCCACCCTATACCCGTAACCCAACAACCCCCCCTTAACCTTACTTTTAAGGACACTACGGGCAATTTAGCATGGCCAATCCACCTAACCCGCACATCTTTGGACTGTGGGAGGAAACCGGAGCGCCCGGAGGAAACCCATGCACACACGGGGAGGACGTGCAGACTCCGCACAGACAGTGACCCAGCCGGGAACCGAACCTGGGACCCTGGAGCTGTGAAGCATTTATGCTAACTACCATGCTACCGTGATTCCCCGCTGGGTTACTGTCTGTCTCCACGTGTCTGCGTGGGTTTTCTCCGGGTGCTCCGGTTTCCTCCCGCAGTCCAAAGACGTGTAGGTTAGGTGGATTGGCCATGATAAATTGCCCTTAGTGACCAAAAAGGTGAGGAGGGGTTATTGGGTTACGGGGATAGGGTGGAAGTGAGGGCTTAAGTGGGTCGGTGCAGACTCGATGGGCCGAATGGCCTCCTTCTGCACTGCATGTTCTATGTTTGTTCTAATGGGGCCAACTCCAAGACGCCAAGAGCGTTATGGCCACAGAATTGCCAGTCCATTTGCTCAATGAAAGATTTTGAATCGTCCCTGTGAACTGGAACTCAAATGAATTGCAATGGGATCTGGGCGGTGACTGAACGTGGAACAGTAATCAATGGAACACATTCCTGTGCATTAAATTTGACCTGCCCATTTCACCAATCTGTCCAAGTCTTCCTGTTACATCGCATTTATCATTCAAAGTTGACAGTTCCTGATCGCAAAACCCAGGGTGTTGGCTCACCTTGAAGCTCGGGTGGCTGTGTGATACATTCAATCTTGCCAGAAACAGTTCCACTTCAAAGACATATGAAGCATATCATTAACCCTCATTTGCATTCATTTCAATCTCATTAGTGAGATTGAAGTCGAATGCAGAGGCCTCCCGGGAATTGACCGACTCCCCCAGCTAGAAATCGCGCAGGTGTCATTTCGTACTCCTTTTCAAAAACTGGGGCAATTGCTGCTGAGGGGAAGTGAGGAGGTGAGTAGCCATTTCCATTATCCAACAGGCAGCGCAAGGGCACTGGTCGTGTCCTCGGGTTGCGGGGGGTTCTCAGGGGCCTTGGGCTTGGTCAGGGGGGTGGTGAGGGGCTTTGCGGCTGTGAGGCCATTAAGCCATCTTTAAATATCATGGATACACATAACAGGGGCAACTACAGATGCACCCTGTCTGTCCTACCAAACACTTCCAGGTCAGAGCACTAATATTGGATATATGCTGAAGGTCACTTTAACTCCCTTTGACTGTGAGCAGCCTCCAGCTTCACAGCTGAAGGCTATTGCTGATAAGGAATGGGCCTGGTTAGTTGTGAGAGCAATTCACAGCTGCAGGTTGTGTTGGCTGCTTGCTCCTGCTGGTGGCTGGAAGCTGCTGTTGCTGTTCCCTTCCTTTTCTGTAGCCGGAAAGCAGGACAGTTTTCCCTCAGATACCTGGGTCCTGGAACACTGGGCTCAGGGGGAAGTGTGAGTCCAGAAGGCAATCCGGTTTGAAGCAAGAAGTCTGGTGCGCGACATTGATCCAAATGGGCCACCTGATGACACTGTTGAGGAAATGCTTCTGCAGGTTGCTGATGTTTTTGTTGCTGGTGCGGCGAATGCTGCATGTAACTGGCACGCGGGTTAAACACGGTGGAAGTCACGGATGTTCATCTGCACCTTGAGCACCTGTGGAATATGTGTACGCCAGGATTTAATTCCGGTGAGATTGGGCCATGTGGGAGGGGCCTGCACAGCTGCGGCTCCTGGATGGAGAATGGCACTGATAGGTGGAATAAGAACATAGAACATAGAACAGTACAGCACAGAACAGGCCCTTCGGCCCTCAATGTTGTGCCGAGCCATGATCACCCTACTCAAACCCACGTATCCACCCTATACCCGTAACCCAACAACCCCCCCCCCCTTAACCTTACTTTTATTAGGACACCACGGGCAATTTAGCATAGCCAATCCACCTAACCCGCACATCTTTGGACTGTGGGAGGAAACCGGAGCACCCGGAGGAAACCCACGCACACACGGGGAGGACGTGCAGACTCCACACAGACAGTGACCCAGCCGGGAATCGAACCTGGGACCCTGGAGCTGTAAAGCATTTATGCTAACCACCATGCTACCCTGCTGCCCCTAAGTCACACATTGATGGACAGACCATTTCTACGGCAAATTTCTGGACATGATAACACATTCTCGGGCTTATCCTCTGTTTCTCTGTTTTTTTCTCTTGAGGAACCTGTGAGGGGTGAATGTGTGTGTTTTTTTTTAACATGAGCTGCAAGAGCTTTGTATTGGTACCAATATGCAACGGGGACGTTTCCTTGTTATTTAATGGTCAGTGTGATATGTGGAATGTTTCGTAGTTGATTTTCAAATCTTTGTTACTGTTGACCATTTAATAAACAAAATATTCTCAAGTGGTTTCCCGTGAGTACACATGCCATGTCTCAGACGATGGTTATTGAATTGCATTTCGATCAAACTTTGAAGACTGAACACTTTGCCTGAACTCTGGAAGCATCAACAGCACAGAGGCAGCAGCCAACAATCAAACACTCAAGAGCTAAGCTTCAGCCCTGGGGATAGTCTCACTACCAAAGGGTGAGTGTGTGGATCATGGGAGGGTATCTGAGCACGTTCTCCCTAATGTTCCCGGCAGGGGTCTGAGGAATAGGGGCTCCTGTGGGGCTGGGGTCAGTGTGGGGAGCAAGGTTTGCCTGGACAACTGGCTTGGTGGCTGGCACTCTGATAGAAGGAGGGACACATGAGGGTGGGGATGTGAGGGTCTCGGGGTGGAAACCCAAACTGATTGTCAGTCTCTCCTTCTCCAATTCCTTACAGATACCAAAATGCCTGGTTATATCAGCCCGACAGAGGATGCTCTCATGGTGCTGGTGGCAGCCCCAGGTGGCCAGATGCTGGAGAAGGCCGTGGCGATGACATTGGCTGGAGGTGGCACCCCATGTGCAGGGGGCCACTGCTCACCCTGAAGACCCGGCCGCCCATCAGGCTGAGGAGGAACCCAGAGGGGGAACGCCTGCGATGGCCCAAGGTGTAGAGATGTTGTTGGTCTTTCGAGGAGATGACAGACAGCATGTGCCGCCGGAGACTCCATCTCAACAAAGGGACAGTGCGTCACCCGTGCCATGTCCTCACCGACTTGGCACCCCGCGGAGGAGGAGGAGGACACCCGCTCCCGGTGGCCGTGTAGGTTACTGCAGCCCTCAACCTTTATGTAACCGACTCATTCCAGGGCTCGAGTGGGACCTGTGCAGCATTTCACAAGCTGCAGCCCACGGGTGCTTCCAGGAGGTCACGGATTACATCACCTTTGAGCTGGACCAGGCCCACCAAAATGCCCGGGCTGTAGGATTCTCCGCCATCACCGGATGCCCCAGGTCCAAGGGGCGATTGATGGCATGCATGTTGCCTAGTGTGCACCAGGCCATCAGGAAGTGCCCTTCATTAACAGGAAGGGGTTCCACTCCCTGAATGTTCAGACCATGTGTGACCACCACCTCCGGTTCATGCACATAAGTGCCCGCTACCCAGGGAATGGGCATGACAGCTACATCCTGGGTCACCCAGAGATCCGTGGTGTCTTCGAGGACCACCCCAGGATGCCGGGTTGGCTCTTGGCGGATAAGGGATACCCGCTGAGGTCCTGGCTGCTGATGCCAGCGTGGAGGCAGGAGTTGAGGCAGAGACCCGATTAACGAGGCCCATGCTGCCACCTGTGCCATCATTGAGCGATGCATCAAATTGCTCAAAATGCAGTTCCAATGTCTGGACCGCTCTGATGGAGCCCTGCAGTACACCCCTGAGGGTTTCCCGCTTTGTGATGGTCTGCTGTGCCCCATACTGGAGGAGGAGGTGGACAGGGGGGGATGGAGGATAGATGGCAGCGAGGTTTCTGCATGCCCAGAGGACCTGTGTGAGGCCTTCATCCTCACCCGATTCTCATAGTACCAGGCTGTGTCTGACAGCTTACCCCCCCCCCCCCCCCCCCGGGGCAGTGGAGGGCAACATGGGTATGGGTGTGGGCAGGCCCTCTGCGAACATTAACGTGACGGAGGCTTCACATGTATGAGGAATAATATGTTTTAAGAGTGAACATTTGACATTTCCATTCCCCCTAGCTACAGATAGTGACCACCACCCACGCCCTCCATTCCCAGTGCCAATTCAGTGCTCCTCTCTCTTATTCATAGTTTGTGGTCTACTGCTACATCCATGTGTGTTGTAGGATGTACATCAGAGGTGGAGGCAGCCAGCTGCTTTACGTGCCCTACAGCCTTTGATGCCTTTGGCATCATTAGTGTCCAGGGCCTGTAACTGGAGGGCCCTGACCACTAATGTTGCTCACTGAGGTGTGTGTCTCTGCGTCGGTGAAAGGCGGGGTGATCGCTGTGACGCATTGATGGGGCTGTCCTCAGAGTTCTCCTCTGAGGTGCTTTCTTGGTTGGGGGGGTGGGGGGGGGGGGGGGGGGGGAGGGGGGGGGGGGAGTGGGGGGGGACAACTCCATTTGGACCCGGCCTCATCAGGTGGAGATCCTGCGAGACAATAGACAGGTCATCTGACGTGAACTGGAGACAGGTCATCCGAGTGGAGGGGCAGTGGACCCTCATCTCCACGGCGCAGTCCAACCTCGCTGTCAATGACTGCTCTCTCCTCAGACAACCCTGCGATTTCCAGGGCCTCTTCCTCATAGGGGGCGAGAACTCAGATCTCTGGGATTCTGCCCTCCATGCTGCCTCTTTCCTGCTTATTATGGGCTATCTTCTCCTGGGGGGGAGAATGTGACGGCTTTGTGAGCCGCACGCTTGATAGGTCATGGGGTGTAGCAGGTGGCATGTGTGGGCACCGCACCTGGACTAGAAGAGGTTGTGTTTATGGTTGCCAAGGGAGTTTTGAGGAACAGGCATTAGGGTCAGATGTGGGGAGGGTGCGAGGTGTCAGCCACTGATTTTGGTGGGGGTCTGGGAATCTGAGGGGTGGCAGATAGAACTGATGCCAGGAGAGAGGTGGTAATTTACCCTTGCAGCTCGGTGAAGGTCATTGGTCTTCTTCCAACATTGGACATTGGTCCTCCTGGTCATGCTGCCCGCGCTGACTGCCACTGTCTCGCAGGCGGCATTGCTGACCCTGATGCTGGTCCCCCGACCCCCTCGGAGGACAGGATGCCCTGTCTCACATCAAAGGCGTCAGGTAGCCTGGCCTGGTTGGCATCCCCAAAGTGAGGACCAGGTGTGCGCGCTGCCATGCTTGTGTGCTGACTGGGAGTGAGTGGTGAGGGTGCGTTTACAAGCAGCTGCCCCTTGTTAGCGGTGAGCAGCTGAGCCGAGAGTCTGGCGAATCAGACAGCGGGTAAGGGGGAGAAGCTCGTGGAGGCTTGTTTTTGGCACTAAGTGCAGGGGTGGTGTGTGTGAAGGGGGAGGGTTGGGCTCAGGGGAGGGTCGAGTCGGGTGTGGGAGTGGTGTGGTGGGTCCCCAGGGAGGGGCTGTTTGTGTGAGGTGTGCCCCATGCAAGGCTGTGTCTAGGGTTACTCTGGAGTTGGTGGGGAATGTTTTCCCTCTAACTCCTTCAGAGTAACTAATCGGGGTAAAACTGGCAAAACCATTTGGAGTTAACGATTTAAATCGCTTTAGTCGGATGGTTCCCAGCCTCGGGCAATTGTCCAGAGAAAGTTACCGCTTGTGGGCAATAGTCAAATAAACCCTGACGTGTGACCTTCCTGGGGGAATGCCCCAGCGCGTCACTGGGAGAGCTCCTAAAGGCAACGCTGGGGATCCAGCAAGTTATGAAATGAAAATTGCTTATTGTCACAAGTAGGTTTCAAATGAAGTTGCTATGAAAAGCCCCTAGTCGCCAAATTCCGGCGCCTTTTCGGGGAGGCTGGTATGGGAATTGAACCATGCTGCTGGCCTGCCTTAGTCTGCTTTAAAAGCCAGCGATTTAGCCCTGTGCTAAACCAGCCCCTGGGCTATCACGTCAAAGGTGATATACAACTGTATATTGTTGTAGTACACCAGTGCTAATACCATGTTACTGGGGTTCAAAGTTTCATGGTACTGAACTCAGTTGCAATATGCTGGAAGCCAGCAGTTTATGATACCTTTAAAAACCTTAAGAACTCCCATTGCGAATGGGCATGAAACGGGTTGACTTGGATCATTTCTATATTCCACAACAACAGTTTGGGTATCAACTGGTGGATACATTCAAGATAAATATCGATGGAGTTTTGGGCAATAAGGGACATGAGGATAGTGCAGGAAGGTGGGACTGAGGGTACCAGCAATGACGGTATTGGACAGGCGAGCAGGTGGAAAGGGTTAAATGGCCTTCTCCAGATCACAGTCCTTCTGCCGCTGGTGTGACCAAGTTTACAGTTGGGTAAAATACAGAACTTTGCTGCACGTGCCCAGGTTACATTGAAAGTTCCTCAGCGCCGATTTCCCTTTCAGGTCTGTCCAGTTTTGCAGTTCTGCTTCTTGAGATCAATTTCTTTCAAACTGGGTGAATCAGTGAGGTACTCAATCATTTTGATTTACGTCACAGCCATTTGTTTCTGCTGTGCTGTTAGCACACTGGGCTAAATCGCTGGCTTTGAAAGCAGACCAAGGCAGGCCAGCAGCGCGGTTCGATTCCCATACCAGCCTCCCCGAACAGGCGCCGGAATGTGGCGACTAGGGGCTTTTCACAGTAACTTCATTGAAGCCGACCCGTGACAATAAGCGATTTTCATTTCAAGAGCCAAGGCTTTCAAGCAACGGGGACATTCTGCCCAAATTCCTTTATAGCGTTTACACAGCACTACGTGATGCATAAAGGGGCATTTATATCATCCAGTTTCCCGGCCCATTGCTTTGCATTTGATCTGTAAAAATCTTAGTGCATCGTACATTGTAAAGGTGAATTTTCCATCCCTGAAAGTGGGACTGTCCGGACCCGCCAGGTGGTTTTTCCGGAGAGTAACGCAAATGGCCATTAACATCGATGGAACTGGATGATCACGCCGGCTGCCTCCGCCGCTGGAAAACCCACCACTGGAGAGCTGGAAAATCCTGGGCAGCACTTCCAAGATTCAAACGTCCGTAATCATTTTTCAATACCGAGTTCCAGAGCCTATCTGTACCTCGAGATCATTCCTTCCTGGTTTTCTTGTCTTTAGTCCATCGTGTGTGGATTTAGTTCAAAGAGTCTAAAGCACTGGGAACAGACTTTCTGATTTGAATCATTACACGCACAATTTGTTACAGCTTGCCACGGAGACAATTGGGTCGGATTCTCCGAGCCTCGGCGGCCGCGGGGGCGGAGAATGCCCGCGATCGGGTCCGACGCCGAGACGCGATTCTCCGGTTGCGCGTGCGCAGTCGACGGGGTGCCAGTCGGGGGCCGTTGAGAGAGGCCCCTGTGGCAATTCTCCGTGGCCAACCGGCCAAGTTCCCGCCGAGTCCCGCTGGCGTGGTTCCCGTATGGTCTTACCCAGCAGGATCTCGGCATCGCGGCTGCGGGGGCCGTCCTGGTGGAGGGGGGATCAGAATCCGGTGGGGGGGGGCCTCCACGATGACCAGGCCCGTGATCGGGTGCAACGGATAGGCAGGCGCGCGCATTCCGGGGTGGGGGGCCTATCTTCTTCCGCGCCGGGCCGCTGTATGGCTCCGCCATGTTGCGTGGGAGCCAGCACGAAACGACCACCACGCGCATGCGCGGACCCGCGGCCGGAAGTGCTGGGGCCCGTAGCGGCAGCTGGAGCTGCGTGAAGCACTCCGGCGCCATGCTGGCCCCCCGTGGGTTGCAGAATCGCTCGGCCAAGGGGCCCGGTGTTTACGCCGGCGTCAATACTTTGCCGCGATTTTGGGGAATCTCGGCCAATGTTCCCCATGGACATCCCGGCCTCTGCCAGTTACACAAGACACGGGGCTGAGATCTCTGGTCTCCCAGGCACGTGTTTCCCAGCAGCGCACCGTTCGCTGACGGCGGGATTCTCGACCCCCCCCCCCCCCCCCCGCTTGTCAGTGGGATTTCACATTGAAGCCGCCCCACGCCACCGGGAAAGCCGTGGGTGGGGGCGCGCTGAGGGCGGGAACCGAGAATCCCAACAGCCGGAGAATTCCAGCCAGAATGGACTTCTGAAGGGATTCAAATGGAAAAGCAATTAAAAACCAGGAACACCGTTGCTCACTCCCAGTCTGCAATTGTTGATTCAGAGCAGAGAAAGTGTAACGGAGTTTTAATCGACGTGTTCAAAATGATGAAGCGACTTTAAAGCCCAAATAAGGTGAAACATTCCCACTGGCAGTGAACAAAGGACACAAATTAAAGATAATTGGCGAAAGAACCAGGGGCGGTTTTATTTAACCGGCATCTTGTCATGATAAGGAATGCACTGCCTGACAGAATGGGGGAGGCAGCTTCAATATTAACTTTCAAAAGGAAATTTGATACATGCCTTTCAGAACGGCAGAGAAGGCGACTAGCAGACCCACCCTGCCTCTCCGAGCCCTTTGCTGCTGCTCGGCCCAATTAGTCCCCTCCCCTGCTCTTGCCCCACAGCCTGGCACTTTTTTGGTGGGGGAAGTATTTGCAGGGTCACGGAGAAAGATCTGGGGGAGGGGGTCTAACTGGACAACTCTATCCAACGGTTGGCACAGGCACAGTGGGTGATTCCAGGTGGGCAATATGCATTTGTGTGATGTCACCCGGCTCTCTGGCGGGGCACGGCATCGTAAGCGTGCACCAGAGTTTCAGTTGCCCGACAAATGCGTCGCTTGCAGCAAGAGGCAGTCACTGATTGAATTTGGCCAGCAGCCCCAGGTTCCATAGGAGCTAAGGCAACAGCCGCTGTGGGTTAGTCAAGGCTGCCACCTGGTGGTGTGTCTACACTTACAGCCACAGGCAAAAGGGAAACATTTCACTGAGGAAACTCACAACCAGTTTAAAGCAACATTTGGTCTGTTCATAGCCTTTCTCAAATGTTTTGGGTTAGCATTGGATTTAAGCAACGCCAATCTCCAAGGTGATTTATTTCTTTATTAAAAAATAGGGGGGAGGGTCATTACCTCAATCGTAAAGGACCCGATCGAATGGCCTTGTCGGGGTCGCCTCTTGCGAGATTTGCGGCACTCGAGATGCTGCGCGAGATCACTGGGCGAGATCGAGATTTGTATATTTAGCTTACATAAATATGTCTGGGACGGAG
The DNA here is from genome assembly GCF_902713615.1 of Scyliorhinus canicula. Taxonomy (NCBI): domain Eukaryota; kingdom Metazoa; phylum Chordata; class Chondrichthyes; order Carcharhiniformes; family Scyliorhinidae; genus Scyliorhinus; species Scyliorhinus canicula. Next base: position 14,651,536 of record NC_052160.1, on the reverse strand, counting down.
TGTCCCAAGGCCCAGGATTGAACGCCTGCGCCTCGGAGACTTCGCCCTGGCGTGGACCAGGCACACTGGCACCTGGGGGGTCCCCCAGGCCATCAGACCCCTCCCTGTGCAGCTGGATCCTTGACTTCCTCACCAACAGACCGCAATCTGCCAGGATAGGCAACAGCTCCTCCTCCGCAATAGTCCTCAACACCGGAGCCCCACAAGGATATGTGCTCAGTCCTCTAATGTACTCCCTATACACACACACGGCTGCGTGGCAAGATTCAACTCCAACTCAATCTGTAAGTTTGTGGATGATACGACTGTGGTGGGTCGTATCTCAAACAACAACGAATCAGACCACAGGAGGGAGATAAATCACTTGGTTGCATGGTGTACCGAAAACAACCTCTCTCTAAATGTTGGAAAGACCAAGGAACTGATCATCGACTTCAGGAAGTGCAGCACGACACTCCCACCCCCGGCTGCATCAATGGCACCGAAGTGGAGATGGTCGATAGCTTTAAGTTCTTGGGGGTCACCATCACCAACAATCTGTCCTGGTCCACTCACGTTGATGCAACAGTCAGGAAAGCCCAACAATGTCTCTACTTCCTACGGAAGCTAAAGAAATTTGGCATGTCTGCATCGACTCTCTCAAACTTCTACAGATGTGTCATAGAGAGCATCCTACCCGGCTGCATCACAGCCTGGTATGGCAACAGCTTGGCCAAAGATCTCAAGAAACTGCAGAGTGTGGTGAACTCAGCCCAACTCATCACACAAGCTTGCCACCCCCACATTGATTCTGTCTACACCTCCCACTGCCCCAGGAAGGCAGACAGCATTATCAGAGACCCCTCCCACCCAGGCATTGCCTTCTTCCAGCCAGAAGATACAGAAGACTGAAGACTCGCACATCCAGACATAGGAACTGCTTCTTCCCCACAGCTACAAGGCTCCTCAACGACTCGCCCTCGGCCTGATATGCTCCCCGTAAGACACTATTCACGACACCATATGCACCTCATGCTCATGTATTTGCTTTGTTTGGCCTCTTGTTCTGCACTGTAACCAATTATTTCTTGATGTACTTTGTCGATTATTCTTTTTGTCTACTATGTACGGACTGTGTACGTTCCCTTGGCCGCAGAAAAATACTTTTCACTGTACTTCGGTACATGTGATAATAAATCAATCAATCAAATTCCCACGGAATCAATGCATTGGGACTTCCGCGGGATCCCGGAATGCATTTGGGTCATGCGTCCGGTCTCCGGCAATCCAAAGGCTGGAATATCTGTCCCTGGCTCCTTCACGTGCAAGAAGTGTGTTCAGTTGCAGCTCTTGTTAGACCGCTTGACGGCTCTGGAGCTGCGGATGGACTTTAGCGAGTTGGTCACACCGCAGGTGAAGGTTACTGAGGGAGATAGAAAATGGGTGACCAAAAGAAAGAGCAAGAGTAGGAAGGCAGTGCAGGTGTCCCCTGCGGTCATCTCCCTGCAAAACAGATATACCGCTTTGGATACTGTTGAGGAAGATGGCTCACCAGGGAAGGCAGCAGAGGCCAGGTTCATGGCACCATGGCTGGCTCTGCTGCACAGCAGGGCAGGGAGAAAAATGGCAGGGCTATAGTGATAGGGGACTCGATCGTAAGGGGAATAGACAGGCGGTTCTGTGGACGCAATCGAGACTCCAGGATGGTATGTTGCCTCCCTGGTGCAAGGGTCAAGGATGTCTCGGAGCGGCTGCAGGACATTCTGGGGGGGGAGGGTGAACAGCCAGCTGTCGTGGTGCACATAGGCACCAACGATATAGGTAAAAAACGGGATGAGGTCCTACAAGCGGAATTCATGGAGTTAGGAGTTAAACTAAAAAGTAGGACCTCAAAGGTAGTAATCTCAGGATTGCTACCAGTGCCACGAGCTAGTCAGAGTAGGAATGTCAGGATAGATAGGATGAATGCGTGGCTCGAGAGATAGTGCAAGAGGGAGGGATTCAAATTCCTGGGGCATTGGGACCGGTTCTGGGGGAGGTGGGACCAGTACAAACCGGACGGTCTGCACTTGGGCAGGACTGGAACCGATGTCCTGGGGGGGTGTTTTCTACAGCTGTTGGGGAGGGTTTAAACTAATGTGGCAGGGGGATGGGAACCAATGCTGGAAGTTGGAAGGTAGTAAAACAGGGACAGAAACAAAAGGAAGTAAGGGGAAAAGTGCAAGGCAGAGAAGACATAGTCAGAAATCCATAAGGGCGACAGTACAAGGTACAGTGACTGAGGGGAGCACAGTGAATAGGCCCAGTAATAACAAAAGGAATAAAACTGGAGATGTTAAGATTCAAAACAGAGGTAAAAAAACCAACATAAGTTACTTTACCTGAATGCTCGTAGTATTCGGAATAAAGTAAATGAGTTGGTGGCACAAATCATCGTAAATGACTATGATTTAGTGGCCATTACTGAAACATGGTTAAAGGATGGTCACGACTGGGAGTTAAATATCCGAGGGTATCAAACTATTCGGAAAGGACAGAGTGGATGGTAAGGGAGGTGGTGTTGCTCTGTTATTTAAGGATGAAATCCGGGCAATAGTAAGGGATGACATCGGTGCTATGGAGGATAAGGTTGAATCCATTTGGGTGGAAATCAGGAATAGTAAGGCGAAAAAGTCACTGATAGGAGTAGTCTATCGGCCACCAAATAGTAACGAGATGGTGGGGCAGGCAATAAACAAAGAAATAACTGATGCATGTAGAAATGGTACAGCAGTTATCATGGGGGATTTTAATCTCCATGTCGATTGGTTTAACCAGGTCGGTCAAGGCAACCGTGAGGAGGAGTTTATAGAATGTTTCCGCGATAGTTTCCTAGAACAGTATGTAATGGAACCTACGAGGGAACAAGCGGTCCTAGATCTTGTCCTGTGTAATGAGACAGGATTGATTCATGATCTCATAGTTAGGGATCCTCTCGGAAGGAGCGATCACAATATGGTGGAATTTAAAATACAGATGGAGGGTGAGAAAGTAAAATCAAATACTAGTGTTTTGTGTTTAAACAAAGGAGATTACAAGGGGATGAGAGAAGAACTAGCTAAGGTAGACTGGGAGCTAAGACTTTATGGTGGAACAGTTGAGGAACAGTGGAGAACCTTCCAAGGGATTTTTCACAGTGCTCAGCAAAGGTTTATACCAACAAAAAGGAAGGACGGAAGAAAGAGGGAAAATCGACCGTGGATATCTAAGGAAATAAGGGAGAGTATCAAATTGAAGGAAAAAGCATATAAAGTGGCAAAGATTGCTGGGAGATTAGAGGACTGGGAAATCTTTAGGGGGCAACAGAAAGCTACTAAAAAAGCTATAAAGAAGAGTAAGATAGAGTATGAGAGTAAACTTGCTCAGAATATAAAAACAGACAGTAAAGTTTTTACAAATATATAAGACAAAAAAGAGTGGCTAAGGTAAATATTGGTCCTTTAGAGGATGAGAAGGGAGTTTTAATAATGGGAAATGAGGAAATGGCTGAGGAACTGAACAGGTTTTTTGGGTCGGTCTTCACAGTGGAAGACACAAATAACATGCCAGCGACTGATAGAAATGAGGCTATGACAGGTGAGGACCTTGAGAGGATTGTTATCACTAAGGAGGGAGTGATGGGCAAGCTAATGGGGCTAAAGGTAGACAAGTCTCCTGGCCCTGATGGAATGCATCCCAGAGTGCTAAAAGAGATGGCTAGGGAAATTGCAAATGCACTAGTGATAATTTACCGAAATTCACTAGACTCTGGGGTGGTCCCGGTGGATTGGAAATTAGCAAACGTGACGCCACTGTTTAAAAAAGGAGGTAGGCAGAAAGCAGGAAATTATAGGCCAGTGAGTTTAACTTCGGTAATAGGGAAGATGCTGGAATCTATCATCAAGGAAGAAATTGCGAGGCACCTGGATAGAAATTGTCCCATTGGGCAGACGCAGCATGGGTTCATAAAAGGCAGGTCGTGCCTAACTAATTTAGTGGAATTTTTTGAGGACATTACCAGTGCAGTAGATAACGGGGAGCCGATGGATGTGGAATATCTGGATTTCCAGAAAGCCTTTGACAAGGTGCCACACAAAAGGTTGCTGCATAAGATAAAGATGCATGGCATTAACGGTAAAGTAGTAGCATGGATAGAGGATTGGTTAATTAATAGAAAGCACAGAGTTGGGATAAATGGGTGTTTCTCTGGTTGGCAATCATTAGCTAGTGGTGTCCCTCAGGGATCCGTGTTGGGCCCATAATTGTTCACAATTTACATTGATGATTTGGAGTTGGGGACCAAGGGCAATGTGTCCAAGTTTGCAGATGACACTAAGATGAGTGGTAAAGCGAAAAGTGCAGAGGATACTGGAAGTCTGCAGAGGGATTTGGATAGGTTAAGTGAATGGGCTCGGGTCTGGCAGATGGAATACAATGTTGACAAATGTGAGGTTATCCATTTTGGTAGGATAACAGCAAACGGGATTATTATTTAAACAATAAAATATTAAAGCATGCCGCTGTTCAGAGAGACTTGGGTGTACTAGTGCATGAGTCACAGAAGGTTGGTTTACAAGTGCAACAGGTGATTAAGAAGGCAAATGGAATTTTGTCCTTCATTGCTAGAGGGATGGAGTTTAAGACTAGGGAGGTTATGTTGCAATTGTATAAGGTGTTAGTGCGGCCACACCTGGAGTATTGTGTTCAGTTTTGGTCTCCTTACTTGAGAAAGGACGTACTGGCGCTGGAGGGTGTGCAGAGGAGATTCACTAGGTTAATCCCAGAGCTGAAGGGGTTGGATTATGAGGAGAGGTTGAGTAGACTGGGACTGTACTCGTTGGAATTTAGAAGGATGAGGGGGGATCTTATCGAAACATTTAAAATTATGAAGGGAATAGATAGGATAGATGCGGGCAGGTTGTTTCCACTGGCGGGTGACAGCAGAACTAGGGGGCATAGCCTCAAAATAAGGGGAAGTAGATTTAGGACTGAGTTTAGGAGAAACTTCTTCACCCAAAGGGTTGTGAATCTATGGAATTCCTTGCCCAGTGAAGCAGTTGAGGCTCCTTCATTACATGTTTTTAAGGTAAAGATAGATAGTTTTTGAAGAATAAAGGGATTAAGGGTTATGGTGTTCGGGCCGGAAAGTGGAGCTGAGTCCACAAAAGATCAGCCATGATCTAATTGAATGGCGGAGCAGGCTCGAGGGGCCAGATGGCCTACTCCTGCTCCTAGTTCTTATGTTCTTATAATCTCTCTTTTGTTGAAGGATCACAATTCCTGTTGCGTTGCCAATGACATGGTGAAGATGTCAAACAGTACGGGAGCTCAAAGAAGGTCAATGTTACAAAAAGATGCCGAATTATTCAGGTAACAAACAGCAACAGAATGTTTTTTCAACATCAAACCGTGCATTGTGAATTTTGAACAAGACAAGACATATGCACAGGAAGGAGAGATGACTCATAGCAGAAAATGAAACAAGCACAAGGTAACAATTCTATCAATACTAGTTACTGATTAAGAGTGACACCCATTGTCGTCCCAGGTACATATGGCTCCACCTCACAATAATTTGTATAACGTTGTAATTTACCCTTCAGTGCAAAGACAGGGGTTAGAGAAAAAAAACGTTTGCCTATCTCACAAACTCCCACTGTTCAAACTTGCAAACAGAGCTGACTTTAGGATTTAATAATAATAAGCTTTATTGTCACAAGTAGGCTTACATTAACACTGCAATGAAGTTACTGTGAAAAGCCCCTAGTCACCACATTCCTGCGCCTATTCAGGTACACTGAGGGAGGAAACCGGAGGAAACCCACACAGACACGGTGAGAATGTGCAGCTGCACAGATGGTGACCCAAGCCGGGAATTGAACCTGGGACCCTGTGAAGCAACAGTGCTAACCACTGTGCTACTGTGCCATCCCTTATTAGAACACATACATATTTATAGTCTATTTAGGGGTTAGTTCGTGTGGAACAGTTGGACGAAAGGAGATGTGTCTTTTCAGAATGCCAGAAATGATGCTGTCGAAGTCAGGTCAAAGGATAATTCAAAATCTAGGCCGGGATTCTCCCCTACCCGGCGGGGCGGGGGGTCCTGGCGTAGCGGAGTGGCGCACCTTTGGCGGCTAGGCCCACGCTGGAGTGGTTGGCGCCACGCCGACTGGCACCAAAACCAGCGCCAACGGCCTTTGATGCCCACCAGCCGGCGTCGGGGCTGGCCGAAAGGCCTTCGCTGGTTCCCGCATGCGCCGCTGACGTCACCACCGTCGCATGCGCGGTAGGGGGGGGTTCTCTTCCACCTCCGCCATGGTGGAGGCTGTGACGGCGGCGGAAGAAAAAGAGTGCCCCCACGGCACTGGCACGCCCGCCGATCGGTGGGCCCTGATCGCGGGCCTGGCCACCGTGGGGGCACCCACCGGGGTCCAATCGCCCCAGGCCACCCCCCCACCCCCCAGGACCCCGGGGGCCCGCTCGCGCCGCCAATCCCGCTGCCACCAGAGGTGGTTGAAACCACGGCAGAGGGAGAGGCCTCTCAGCGCTGGGACTTTGGCCCGTCGTTTTTCCGGAGAATCGCTGCAGGGGGCTCGCCGATCGGCGCGGAGCGATTCCCGCCCCCGCCAATTCCCGGGTGGCGGAAATTTCCGGCGACGGCGGGGTCGGAATTTTCGCCGGTCCCGGGCGATTCTCTGACCCTGCGGGGGACTACTACTGACGACTATTTGGCCCCTACTGACGACTATTTGGCTTGAAGCCCAAAACCGTTTGAAGGAAAACTGGCACAGTCCCTGATTCGGCAATCTCTGCCCACTTGGATGTGGCTGGTCTCTGCATCAGGGCACCCAAGTGCAAACTACACAACTGAGAATAATAGTTAGCAGCGAGGTATAGATGGAAAAGGAAATATCTCTCTTGTGCGTCATGAGATTGTACACCCAACGTGCAAAGAACAAAATTTACAATTTTGCCACAGAGACAGCACAAAGGAATTCTCTGCAAATGCGGGCAACAGAGGTGTACGGAGCGGGAATAGTATTATGTTCTGTGTTGTGTTCAAAGAAACAGATACACAGGCTACAAGGGAAGCTTGCACAGGATACAGAAATGAGCAGAGGAGGAACAGAATGGCAGAATGAGACGGAAAATTGGGAGAAACAAAGCAAATACAGCTGCAAAGAAAGGGACTTATGTCAAAGTGCCAGACGAAATACAAGAAGATGTAAACATTTACATTATTTTCTTTAAAACTGTACCTTTGTACGACAAGGATATCAAAGGGTTATGGAACCAAGGAAAGTAGGTGGAGTTAAGGATCAGATCAACCATGATCAAAGTGATCGAAGTGAATGGTCAAAAGATGCACTGAGGAGGTTGACTGGCCTCCTGTTCCTCTGTGTCAATCTGCACCAAGTAATTGCCCAAACATGCATCTGGAAAACTGCCACTATAAAGCTAAGGCACTGTGGCGGCCCTCACACTTTAGAATGTGGTTGTGCACATAGACAGGAGCGCAGTACACAGTGACACAGCTTTATCAGGCAGGAACTCAGCAATTGAGAGTCTTTAAGACAGAGATATATAGGCTCTTGATTAATAAGGGGATCAGGGGTTTTGGGGAGAAGGGAGGAGAATGGGGATGGGAAACATATCAGCCATGATTGAATGGCGGAGCAGACCTGATGGGCCGAATGGCCTAGAATCATAGAATGCACAGTGCAGAAGGAGGCCATTCTGTCCATCGAGTCTGCACAGGCCCTTGGAAAGAGCACCCTACCCAAGCTCACGTCTCCACCCTTTCCCCATAACCCAGTAACCCAACCTAATCCTTTTTTGGACACTAAGGGACAATTTAGCACGGCCAATCCACCTAACCTGCACATCTTTAGACTGTGGGAGGAAACCAGAGCACCCGGAGGGAAAACCATGCAAACACGGGGAGAACGTGCAGACTCCGCACAGACAGTCGCCCCAGGCCGGAATTGAACCTGGGACCCTGGAGCTGTGAGGCAGCAGTGCTAACCACTGTGCCACCGTGCCGCCTAATTCTGCTCCTATGCCTTGTGGTCTTATGGTCTAATTAAGACAGTTCATTTCTGTATTTCCGACTTGTGTCTGAGAAATGATTCATTTCACCTCAAAGCTGTAGCTCCGCCAGATTTGATCTTACAATTGGCATTGTAGTTTTGGATCAGGGCTGGAAACTTCCTTTCTCCACCAAAAGTCCACAAATCCTTTTTTTTGCACATCCTGAAAGTTGTTAATGAATAACCATTTTATGAATAGCTAAGAACAGAAAGGGCAAAGAACGCCATTAAAGGTGTTGTAACAGAACAGCAAATGATGTACACAGGAAACTATTTAAGGCTTCCACCTTGTTGTGTTACGCCTACCAATTGAGATAAGGAACAAACCACCTTTTATATTGGTATTGTAAAAAGACATGACTAATCAGGAAGAATGCTTGCGCGTGAACGAGTCACTCTGTAAGCTTGAGCGTGAAGAGGCGCGAAGATAACCCTGGGCAGCTGCTGCAGGAAGGAATATCCACCGACTGTTCCGTAGAGTTCCACGTCTGCCCAGCAAGATGCCTGTTCTGTTGGATTTCAAATCGTTGACGGGTGCAGTAGGAATTGTCAGGTTCTTTGAAATCTTTCTTTCGTGTACAGCGTTCAGCCTGGTCGCCCATGTCGGTCAGTACTCTGATCCTTACGGGGGATGGTGTATGTTTACATGGTGTCTCTCGTTCGCGGTTTCGGTTCTGATTATTGTGCTGGAGTTGACGACCCTTTACTCGAGAATTCCGATATCCTGGGACGATTTCACCACATCGTTTGCCATGCTTGCCACGCTGATGAACCTAACTGCCTCGATTATTTACCCGACCATTTTCCTCGCCCCCGGCAATCAGGCACACTCAGACTTTAAAATAGCTGCCACTGCTATGTCCTGCTTGTGCTTCGTCGCTTACGCGGTTGAAGTTGGCCTCACCCGGGCAAAGCCAGGCGAGGTCAGTGGGTTTTTGAAGACCGTTCCTGGACTCCTGAAAGTGTTGGAAGCTTTTATTGCCTGTATTATCTTTGTAACCGTTGACGGCTCATATCAGGCGAACAGTGGGCGTCAATGGTGTATGGCGGTGTATTGCATATGCTTTATCGTCACTTTCTCGATTATCATTTTAACCATTGCAAAGCTCCTTGCGATTCTCCCATTTCCGTTTGAGAGGTTTCTGGCAGTCTACAACCTTCTGGCTGTACTTATGTACATTACTGCAGCAATCATATGGCCAATCTTCTGCTTCAATGCACGCTACGGCGAACCAACCAGACCATCCAACTGTGAAAGAGGCAATTGCAATTGGGACAATCAAGTCATAGCATCTGTTTTAACCTTTGCTAATCTTGCTGTATACATTGTGGATCTGATTTATTCGGCCAAGTTAATCTTTATTACCCAAGCGTAAACTCTTCCAAAATCATAATTCGTGAGCAATGGAGAAAGATAGCCTGGCTTGGGAATCTGAATGTGTATAAATATACTGGATCCTTTCCATTCTGTGAGCTATTTTTCTTTCTGATTGTTGGAAGCCAAGTTGATAAATGTAAATATTCTGCCCAGCTTCCTTGATTACTCTCAACATGTTGAAACAGTAAGTGGGTAAGCCACACAAACTGGGAAGATTTCAAGTATGATCTTCCTGTTTGAGGTTGTGGCTGATCTACAGGCAGACTATTGTCCTGCTGCGGCACTCCAGGGTCTTTGCTATTTGTTGTTATTCAGTGATACCTGACTTCTGCTAAAGGCCAAAATGTAGTTTGGTTATCCACTGGCAATTGGATTGCACTTGGCACATGTGCCACTGTATCCCCCCCCCCAAAAAAAAATCAAGAGAGTGGGGAGGAAGAAAAAGAATGAGGAATTGGCTATGAAGCATTTCCTATCTTACACCACGTTAAATGGTTACTGCTTTTGAAAAGTTTGGGGTATTCTTAAAAGATAGAGGTGTGGAGAGGCAGCACGGTGGTGCAGTGGGTTAGCACTGCTGCCTCACAGCGCCGAGGTCCCGGGTTCGATCCCGGCTCTGGGTCACTGTCCATGAGGAGTTTGCACACTCTCCCCGTGTCTGCGTGGGTTTCACCCCCACAACCCAAAGGTGTGCAGGGTAGGTGGATTGGCCGTGCTAAATTGCCCCTTAACTGGAAAAAATTAATTGGGTATTCTGAATTTTAAAAAAACATAGAGGTGAGGAAGAGAAACCAGATCACCCACAAGTGTGTGGATGTTAACTGAGGTCTGGATTATTAGATTCTTTGGATATATCACTGGTAATGTATCTCTTACATAGTAGCCTCACGGTGCCGGGGACCCGGGTTCGATCCCGGCTCTGGGTCACTGTCCGTGTGGAGTTTGCACATTCTCCCCGTGTTTGCGTGGGTCTCAGCCCCACAACCCAAAAGATATGCAGGATAGGTGGATTGGCCACGCTAAATTGCCACTTAATTGAAAAAAAAATGGCTTGGGTAGTCTAAATTTATTTTTAAAAAATATCTCATACATAGAGTCATAGAGTACGGAAGAGATCATTCAGCCCATTGAGGCTGCACTGACAAAGTTACACTAAATCTAATCCCACTTTCCAGTATTTGCATCGAATGTAATGATATTTCAAGTGCTCATCCACATACTTTTCAAAGGTTGTGCGCTTTCCCACCTCTCCCAACCTCCCAGCCAGTGCATTCCAGAATCCCGCCACCCTCTGGGCGAAACGTTATTTCCTCAAATCCCCTCCAAACCTCCTACTCCTCACCTTAAAATTCCTGCCAGGAGATTCTGGAATTCACACTCTTGGGAACAACCGGAAACCCCCCCCCCCCCCCCCCCCCCCCTCACTTCTGTATTCTAGTGATGGAAACCTTATGATACCCTTGTTTTGGATCAAAGCAAAACTGCAGACAGTTTTTATAGAATCATAGGATCATAGAATTTACAGTGCAGAAGGAGGCCATTCGGCTCATTGAGTCTGCACCGGCCCATGGAAAGAGCACCCTACCTAAGCCCATACCATCACCCTATCCCCACACCTCCACCATATCCCCGTAACCCCACCTAACCTTTTTTTTGGACACTGAGAGCAATTTATCACGGCCAATCCACCTAACCCACACATCTTTGGACTGTGGGAGGAAACCGGAGCACCCGGAGGAAACCCATGCAGACAGGCGGAGAACGTGCACACTCCTCACGGACGGGATCGAACCTGGGACCCTGGAGCTTTGAAGCAGTTGTGCTAACCACTGTGCTACCGTGTTGCCTCTTCTTATTCACAGAGCTCTAGCAAGACTCTAAGCTTCCCTTTTCTTGTGAAAAGAGCTCCATACTTCCTGATAAGTTGCATCATCTCACTTCTGGTATCTTCCTTGCCTGCATTTTCTCCCGTGGTTCAATGTTCCTTTCATGTGATGGAGATCGGAACCATAAACAGTATCACAAATGCTTTACCCAAGGTTCTATCTAATATTACCGCCTTGCTGCTGTATTCCATTGTTCTATAAATGAAGTCCAGTTCTCTGTTTGCTCTCTTTAAGGCCTTGCCAATTTGTGTTGCTGCTTTTACAATTTAACCACCTGCATTCCCGGATCTCTCTGCTTTTCTATCCTGTTTCGTTACTCACATTCCAAAGAACTCCCCCTTACTCTAAGTAACAAAATGGAGCACTTCCCAGTTTAACACTTCATTTGTTATTTATTCAACTTCTCTCGGCAGATATGCTGCAGTGTTTGACCCCCCCCCCCCCCGCCACGCCCCCTCCCCCCACCCCCCCCCCCCCCCCCCCCCCCCCAGTGTTGCCACCATGGGCTTGCTTCTCTGGTCCCCCAGCGACGCAGCAATCGCTGGCAGCAGGATTCTCTCTTCCCAGCGCTTATCAATGGGATTTCTCATTCAAGCCACACCACACCGGGAAATCCTGGGTGGGGGGGGGGGGGGGGGGGGGGGGTGTTGGGCTGCCAGAGGGAAAAGAGAATCATCACAGCCAGAGAATTCCAACCCAAAACTCACATTCCTGAATCCAAAGAAGTTATGTTTTTGGTAGACAACAGTCCTCCAGGCAAGGACCCCTGCTGGATGACACTTCTTGCTTTTCACCAGTCGAGGAAAAACCCGTCAACTCCTGCCCTTGTTTTCTGTTTCGTAGCCCTGCCTTTCCATTAATTCAGCTGCCTGGCCCCCTGGACCATAAGTCTCTCATGTGGCATCTTACTGAAAGCCATCTGAAAATGCTCTCGCCCACTCTCTTACCATTTTGGAGAATTTAGTGAGGGTGGCCTTCATCTTAGAAGTCCAAATTTTCCATTAACTGCCCCACCTCGCGATATTATCCGATTGCATTGCAGAATTTCATACAGCTCATGTTAAACCAAATGGTTTACAGCTCCCGGGTCAGCTCTCTCCCTCTCTTTGGTGGCGAGATTTACGTTTGCTGTCCGTCCCCTTTGGCACTATTCCTTTTGATATTGCATTTTTATACATCTGTGTTCGCCTTGCCATCATTATCTTCCCCAGCCATTGAGAATTCATGAGTGAAATCCATAAGGAACTATGGCCTTGTTTCCATTAAGTCTGATTAGTATCTCCTCTATTTCTATCTCAAGTGATGTAATAACCCTCTTAAATTATTCTACTCATGTCAGTTCCTTTAGTCGCCCTTTCAGTGAAAACTGAGGCAATGTATCTCTTTAGTGTTTCTGTCATCTCAGCATCGTCTGTGCTGACTTTACTGTGAGCTTTATCTTTACTAGTCCGATCTCTGTATTAGTTCTTCTTCATGTGTCTGTAGAGCACTTCACTGTTTCATTTTATGTGTGGGGTTTTCCAACCCCGTCTCCTCCTTGGCGCGTTTTCCAGCGGAGGAGGCGTTTCGCCATTGGCCACCGGTGGGACTGGATCTCACCGCTATTTTACATGGCTTGCCCGCCCCACCACCCAGGAATCCGCCACGGGAAAGGGAAGCGCTGGAAAATCCCATTTGGCAGGGGCTGGAAAATCCCACCCCTGATTCTTTAATATTTTAATTTTATTTTTCCTCTTTGTTATCCTAAATGAGACTTATACCTCTTTCCTGAACTCATCCTATTTCCTGTTGTGGTGATATGATTTGCATAGCTGTCTGCCATTGGTGCAGAACACTGGCTTACCATTGGCCCTGGTCGGTCATGTGCCTCTTGACCGATTGGTTGAGACCAGTCATGTGACAGCTCTCCGATTGGTCGAGAGGCTGAGTTAACCACGCCTCCATACCGAGGTAGAAATAGTCGGAACGCCCAGCGGTCGTCCATTTTATTGTAGACAACCGCAGGGCTAAGTTCTAGCTTATTAAAGCCTAACTTTTGTATAGCAACTCATCTCTCGTGCAATTGATGGCTCATCACCTGTATTGTTCAGTATTTTGTGTATGTTTTTCTTTTACCATTCAGTCAACCCTCATCACCTCCTTATCTATGGACTCTCTTGGCTTGGGTCTTCTTATTTTTTCCATGCAATATATTTCTTCTGAACTCCGCCAACTGTTCTGCCAATCTTTTTCTCACGCCTGGGAACAATTTCATTTGAAAGTTTGGGTGCCGATTGCACTGAACTGAAACATGAATCTGAGAGTGGACATTATTTTGTAGCATTCAACACCAAGAGCAGGTTCGGTTTTGCAAATGTTAGTGGCAGAAGATATACACTGAAGGAAGGTTAGATTGAAATGACAGAAATGATTTGCAAAAAATACCAGATTATTTTTCTGAAAAATTCTCAATTCACCTGAGTGAAGCCAAAATAAATGACAAAGCACCTGTGTTAAATGCAAAATATTGTTCCATGTGTTATTATATAGTTGTCTACTCATTAAACCGCATCTTGCTTACAGATTCTGGGACTCTTTATCATTTATATTGACTTTCGTTAGTTTATTTCTGAATTGTAGTCGTGGAAATGTGATTGAACGGCAAAGAAAAATAAAATAAAGACATACCAAACAATATAGCTTTTTTTCGCTATTCTCTCCTTACTCTGACTGTTCTTTTTATTCTGAGGAAAAGGAAAATCCAGGCACCTCACCCAAGATTAAGGAATTTGCTACAGGCAGAATTCCGTGTACTGAAGCCACATCCTGACATTCATGTCCAAATGTCCATTGCCACGATTTTGACTTGCTTTCCTTTTCAAATTTATGGGCGGCATGCTCACATAGCGGTTAGCACTGTTGCTTCACAGGGCCAGAGTCCCAGGTTCGATTCCCGGCTTGGGTCACTTCTGTGCGGAGCCTGCACGTTCTCCCGGTGTCTGCGTGGGTTTCCTCCGGGTGCTCCGGTTTCCTCCCACAAGTTCCGAAAGATGTGCTGTTGGGTGAAATGGACATTCTGAATTCTCCCTCAGTGTACCCGAACAGGTGCGGGAGTGTGGCGACAAGGGGCTTTTCACAGTAACTTCATTGCAGTGTTAATGTAAGCTTACATGTAACAATAATAGAGATTATTATTTTGAGTGCGGACAGCGAATGCTCAGCGGGAAAGTGTGACTTGCGGGAGGTCTTTCAAACTCTCTGATGACGTGTCGTATTTACAAATTTGAATGTTAACCTCACAAAACCGAACATCTTTGTTCTGAGGTAAATACAGTTGGCTGGCATTATACTCCATGTAAAATACGGGCGCCAACTAGATATTCCCCGGTTACTCTGGCATTGTGCACTGCGGAACTATCTGCAAAACAGCTCCCAATAATGGAGTAAAAGGCAAATTCCTCTGTCGGAATGTTACACAAGTTTTTTTTCCCCCCTGAAATGGGAAATATTTTTTGTGTTAGATCCACGTGGATGAAAACATTTATTGTGTGTACTTAGCTTGCAATTTATAAATGCAAGCATTCTCAAGCATTCTCAAGCGTTTCTTGCTAACTTATTTTTACCAAATTACTTACTGTCACCGTTGAGAGTGACGTGATAGCGTACAGGGTAATCACACTGTTTCGCTGTATCACTGTAAAACTTTGCTGTAAAATGGCCGCAGTTGATGGTAGCACTTTCTGCCAACCAATATACAATACATTCAGCTCTTTGTGAAATAAGTTGTCACGTGGCAGCATCACTGTTGCTGTTGTCTGGAATACTGATTGTGAAATGGTCCCATTTGCTTGAGAGAGAACATGATGGTAACTATATGGTTGATGAATAACAGCACTGATGAGATCATCTTGGTCTTTAGCCAGGATGTTGCAGGAACCTAATCATCCCCAAGGCCCATGTTGATCTTCAGTCAAAAGCCGGTAATTGTACAAGACACACCCTTTTTTTTATTGTTCCACCCACCCTGTGAAAAGTAAACTGTGCAACTCTCCTTTCGCAAACCTAGGAAAAAGACTGACTGGTCGGTGCATCCCTGCGACATCCAGGCATACTACTGCCTACCTACTCCATCTACTCAAACACTGACCCTTGTAACCTCTCCGCATCTGCAGAGGCAAAAATAAAAATAAACGGGATACCAAGTCAGGACACAACCCTGTTAAATTCCTTCGCTAATCCCCGAGGCCAGCCAAGTAATGACTGCAGTAATTGTTGCAAATGATACTATAATTATTCATAGTTAAAGTATCAGGAGCTTGCTGGACAGGATCTATCGCAGTGATTATCAGAGACACTGACACCCAGGCTTTGCCCTCTTCCAGACCCTTCCATCAGGCAGAAGATACAGAAGTCTGAAGACCTGCACACCCAGACATAGGAACAGCTTCTTCCCCACAGCTACTAGACTCCTCAACGACTCCCCCTTGGACTGATCTTTTCCCTGTAAGAACACTATTCACGACGCCCAAACTGCTCTTGTTTGGCCCTTGTTCCGCACTGTAGCCAATCACTGACGATGTACCATTTGTCGAATGTACATGCGCCATGTACTTCGGTACATGTGACAATAAATATTCATCATTGGATTAAAATCAATAAACTGGATACATTTCCTTCACAACATAAGATTTGTTTTTAGCCTTGGCTAATCCAACTCGCCGACTCAAATACCATAATAAATATGTTAAAATAATCTGGGCTAAAGTTTGGCGTAAAGTTTCTCAAATTTGTGGACAGTACCTCAGCCATGGTAACCTGTGCACTGACATGAATGCAAAGGAAATGTAAACAATACACCCTCGATTGTTTTCAATCGGTCAACTGCAATGTGAGAAATCCCCACAAAGTCATTTCTGATCATGGAAAAGTGTGAGTGAAGCAGACTGTGAGTCCATGTATGGGGCGATGTATTTGCATTGCTAAGACGGGCTGAAGGAGTGTCTGATTCCAATGTGTGCAGTAGCATGTCGGAGTTCTATCTGGGAGTATACATGCGTGTGTTAGCATCTATGATATATTTATGGAAATGTGAATAGCTATATCTAAGTGTGGAAACATGTGTTACTGGAGATTATGCAAGCAGAACGCGTAATAATGCATACATGTGTGTACGAATACACTGGGTATGTAGGTAATTATTTTTTAAATATACATTTAAAGTGCCCAATTCTTTTTTTTTCTAATTAAGGGGCACTTTAGCGTGACCGATCCACCTACCCTGCACATCTTTAGATCGTGGGGCTGAGACCCACGCAGACATGGGGAGAATGTGCAAACTCCACACGGACAGTGACCCGGGGCCGGGATTGAACCCGGGTCCTCTGCGCCATGAGGCAGCAGTGCTAGCCATTGTGCCACCATGCCACCCATATGTAGGCGATTATAACAAGAGTGGGTTCGGTTTTATAGAATTCTCAAATGCCCTCTGATGTCAGCAACATTTTTCTTAAACAGCCAACATACTTTTGGAATTAAAATCATTTCTTGCTGGATCTCACTGGGTCAGGCCAGCCAGATCTGACAATTAACCCCCATTCACAGCAAATAGTTTCTAGGAGAGGATGAGAGAACCTAGTTAATCCTCTCTTTCCCTTCTCTCAGTTTCTGCGCTGGATTCTCTGGTCCCCCAGCCGCGAGTTTCTTGGTGGCACGCGGTTCGCTAGCGGCGGGGTTCTCTCTTCCCGGCCGCTTGTCCACGGGATTTCCCATTGGGAAACCCGCTAGTGGGGGTGCGCTGCCAGTGGGAAAAAAGAATCCCAATTGTCAGAGAGTTCCTGTCCTCCTTTCCCTTCTTCCCTCAGCTTTGTTTTTATTTTTTTATAAATTTAGTGTACCCAATTAATTTTTTCCAATTAAGGGGCAATTTAGCATGGCCAATCCACCTAGCCTGCACATCTTTTGGGTTGTGGGGGCGAAACCCACGCAGACACGGGGAGAGTGCGCAAACTCCACACGGACAGTGACCCAGAGCTGGGATCGATCCTGGGACCTCGGCGCCGTGAGGCAGCAGGGCTAACCCACTGCTCCACCCTGCTGCCCTTCCCTCAGCTTTGTTAAGGCTAAATTACAATTTACATTTTACGATCTGGAGTCACTGGGAGAACAAGGGATCCTAGAAGCAAAAATACTGGAATACTTAACCACCACAATACTTGCAAAAGGCACTCGAAAGGATTTGCAATTGGTTAATATACAAGGGGTTACACAGCATTTTGAGGAATGCAACAAGCCATTTGGCCCAAGCAGACTGTGTTAGTGTTCATACTCCACATTAACAGTGGTCCTAACCTTAACTGCCTGCCCTGTGACATATTCCCCCCCATCCCACTTTCTTTCAACTACTCGATAATTCTGCCTTAATCATCTTCTCCAGCAATGCATTCCACAGTGTCACAAATCTCTGCCAAAAGAATTAAAATTCCCCTGCTCTCTATGCTGAAGCGCACATGTCGAACCTTGATAGGGTCTCTCTTACTCTGCCCCTTAACCTCTTGCTCCCACTCCTTCATCACTTTAGACGCCTCTTGCCAAGCCTTTGAGCATTAGACATTTCGCGATTAAAATTAAACAGCGCAGACAACGCTGGTTCCAGGTTTCCTTACCTTCTTTATAAAAACGGGACGGTTTCTTGTTCCTCGGTTAAACAGCGCACAATCTCGAAGAGATATCGTTGAGGAAGAGGTGTTACACGTGGGAGCGGTGAGTCCCGAAAGACCAGGCTCAAATATTTGCCCGACTTCAATGGCCAGAAATGCTAATCACTCAAACATCTGGAATACCATCTTTACCCCCCCCCCCCATCCCCAACCCCACTCTCCAAAAAAAAATGTTTTTTTACGATCCTTGATGGCTGACACCATTAAAGATCTGCTGATGGATAATGAGGAAAAACCTGGCAATGCTACATTGTCTGTGTGGTTGCCTCTTACTTTTCACCCCCTTGACCAACCCTCCCCTAAAGGTTTTCACACCTTTTCTCAAGGTGCAGACTGTGCCTGTACTGCTGCTGCTAAAAAAGGACAGTCACAGGACCTGAGAGGAGACATCACTAGCATCGTAGGCCTGTTACGGACTGGCACACGATTTGAGTTAGTTTGCCTTTAAATAGGCCACTAACGTGACAAACAAGCCTTTTGATTTTTGTGCTGAGTTTCGGGATTGCAATAGATGTTGCTACTTTTACTGCGTTGCTGTGCACACTCCAACTTTCTATTCGCCAGTTCCGACTGCTTTTCCCGTCGATATTTAATGATAGGGGTGCCAATGTTTACTCAAGTCTGTTTTTCAATTTGTTCGGATCAGCAAAATTTATTCTTCATTGAAGTAACATTGTCATAGCTCTATTATTACCATCAGGGAAAATGCTAAATTCAGCCACTTTACAAGGACGGTTGTTACATAAAATGAGTGCTGAGCAAACTAGTTATGAGTTTGTAACGCTTTCCACACCAAGATAAATAGTCACATGAGTTCTGAGATTTTGCTGTAGAAGTTATTGTGCATGGAGCTTATTTTTTTTTTAACAGACAATTTTATTGAGGTATTTTTGGCATTATAAAGAGTAACAATATGCATTAGTGTACAGATACCAATTACAAAAAACATAGTGCAAATAACAGTACCACTCTCGCACATAGACCCGCCTATTCTTCCCCCCTACTCTACACTATTCTACCCCCCCCCCCCCCCCCCCCCCCCGCTGCCCGCTTGCTGACGATTAGTTCCCCGCGAAGAAGTCGATGAATGGTTGCCACCTCCGGGTGAACCCCGATAGTGATCCTCGTAAGGCGAACTTGATTTTCTTTATCCAAGCCGAGAAAGCTTGCCATGTCCGACAGCCATACTTCGGTCTTTGGGGGCTTTGAGTCCCTCCAGGCCAACACTATTCGTCGCCGGGCTATCTGGGAAGCAAAGGCCACAACGTCGGCCTCTATCCCCTCCTGTACTCCCGGGTCTTCCGACACCCCAAAAATCGCCACCTCTGGACTCATCGCCACCCTTGTTTTCGGTACCTGGGATATGACGTCCGCAAATCCTTGCCAGTATCCCCTGAGTTTTGGAGTGCATGGAGCTTATTGCCTTGCTGTAGAAGTTATTTGCATGGAGCCTATTGCCTTGCTGTAGAAGTTATTGTGCCCCATCATACTCGAGGCTTTTTACGCCGACAGTCCAGTAAGCCTGGATAGGGCGGAAGGAAGCTGCTATTTGATTACAGTGCAGAAGGAGGACATTCGACCCATCGAGTCTGCACCAACCTGCCAAAAGAGCACCATGCCTAAGCCCGCTCCCCTGCCCTATCCCCATGATCAAGACCAATCCACCTAACCTGCACATCATTGGACTGTGGGAGGAAACCGGAGCACCCGGAGGAAACCCATGCAGACACAGGGAGAACGTGCAGACTCCACACAGACAGTCGCCCAAAGTTTGGAAGGTCCCTTTGGCTGTGAGGCAGCAGTGCTAACCACTGTGTCACCGTGCTGGAAAGCAATAAAACTCCCATACTTTATAAATCTGTTGTACAACTTACACTGGGGAAAGAGTGGGATATTCTTTTTATTTTGAGCTTGTAATAATCTTGAAGTTGAAAAATAGTGGTAGTTTCAAAGCACTGGCCCCTAAACAAGGCAATCTCATCATTGTGTAATCAGAGAGATCACAAAAGCATAACAGGGAATGTGTGCACAAAAGAGAGAGGAATCCTGGATGGTGTTATCATTATTGAAGTAAGGACAGAGAGCCCTTGATATAAAATCACCTTTGGGAACAATGTGTACTGTTGCGGAAATGTTTGTTAGAGAAGAAAAGATAGGAGTGGGTTTAATTTTGACGTTTTGTTTATTGCCCTTCATAGAAGATTGGCCCGGGTAGGCTGCATTATCTTCGATTAAATCTGCCTTATCCAACTTCCCAGCCTGTTAACGGCTTGTTTAAACCATACCTGCCGCAAATAAAAGTTGTTCTAAGAAGGCCTAGCTGATCAGAGGGTGATATCATCAAAACCGAGGTGCTAAAAAAGGAAGTTAATAACTCAGCTGCCAAACACAACACCGGACTTTTGTATGGGAACAGTTGGAATAAAGCAGATCCTAAATGACAGCTTCTCCCGTCAGCCGATGGGGGGGGGGGGGGGGGGGTTCAATATGAATCAAACCATCAGCGTGTGGGTGACTGGTCACTTTGGAAATTTGTTGAAGGTTTATGTTTCAGATTACTGTAAATTCTACAGCTGGTAAATGGTAATAGGGAGGCCTCATGGCACAGTGGGTGGTGTTCCCTTCCTCTGAGCTCAAAGTTCTGGGTTCGAGTCCCAACCCAGGACTTGATGGCCACGGTAGCTGTGTTTATAACGTGTAAAGCTGCAAATCCTTCCAGACACGTCATTGGCTGGCGGGAAGAGTGGGAGGGGCTCCTGGTCAGCTGTGCTTGATGTGCAGTGCCGCACCCCTCAGGCTAGAAGCCCTGGCAAAAGACTTGCCGACCTGTCCCAGGATAAAAACCTCACTATCGCAACTAGTGAACGTCTGCTCTGTTCACCACCTGCGGGAAGAAATACAACAAAAAAAGTAATTGGTTATGAAAGCGGTGGATGATTGGTGTGTGGGGATGTGATGGTTGGTGTGGGGATGTGATGGTCGGTGTGGGGATGTGATGGTTGATGTGTGGGGATGTGATGGTTGGTGTGGGGATGTGATGGTTGATGTGTGCGGATGTGATGGTTGGTGTGGGGATGTGATGGTTGGTGTGGGGATGTGATGGTCGGTGTGTGGGGATGTGATGGTTGGTGTGGGGATGTGATGGTTGGTGTGGGGACGTGATGGTTGGTGTGGGGATGTGATGGTTGGTGTGGGGATGTGATGGTTGGTGTGTGGGGATGTGATGATTGGTATATGGGGATGTGATGGTTGGTGTGTGGGGATGTGATGGTTGGTGCGGGGATGTGATGGTTGATGTGTGCGGATGTGATGGTTGGTGTGGGGATGTGATGATTGGTGTGGGGATGTGATGGTCGGTGTGGGGATGTGATGGTTGGTGTGGGGATGTGGTGGTTGGTGTGTGGGGATGTGATGGTTGGTGTGTGGGGATGTGATGGTTGGTGTGTGGGGATGTGATGGTTGGTGTGTGGGGATGTGATGGTTGGTGTGTGGGGATGTGATGGTTGGTGTGTGGGGATGTGATGGTTGGTGTGGGGATGTGATGGTTGGTGTGTGGGGATGTGATGGTTGGTGTGTGGGGATGTGATTGTTGGTGTACGGGGATGTGATGGTTGGTGTGTGGGGATGTGGTGGTTGGTGTGTGGGGATGTGATGGTTGGTGTGTGGGGATGTGATTGTTGGTGTACGGGGATGTGATGGTTGGTGTGTGGGGATGTGGTGGTTGGTGTGTGGGGATGTGATGGTTGGTGTGTGGGGATGTGACGGTTGGTGTGTGGGGATATGACGGTTGGTGTGTGGGGATGTGATGGTTGGTGTACGGGGATGTGATGGTTGGTGTGGGCATATGATGGTTGGTGTGTTGGGATGTGATGGTTGGTGTACGGGGATGTGATGGTTGGTGTGGGGATGTGATGGTTGGTGTGTGGGGATGTGATGGTTGGTGTGTGGGGATGTGATGGTTGGTGTGTGGGGATGTGATGGTTGATGTGTGGGGATGTGATGGTTGATGTGTGCGGATGTGATGGTTGGTGTGGGGATGTGATGGTTGGTGTGCGGATGTGATGGTTGGTGTGTGGGGATGTGATGGTTGGTGTATGGAGATGTGATGGTTGGTGTGTGGGGATGTGTTGGTTGGTGTGTGGGGATGTGATGGTTGGTGTGGGGATATGATGGTTGGTGTGTGGGCATTTGATGGTTGGTGTGGGGATATGATGGTTGGTGTGTGGGGATGTGGTGGTTGGTGTGCGGGGATGTGATGGTCGGTGTGGGGATGTGATGGTTGGTGTGGGGATGTGATGGTTGGTGTGTGGGGATGTGATTGTTGGTGTCTGGATGTGATGGTTGGTGTGGGGATGTGATGGTTGGTGTGGGGATGTGATGGTTGGTGTGGGGATGTGATGGTTGGTGTGTGGGGATGTGATGGTTGGTGTGGGGATGTGATGGTTGGTGTGTGGGGATGTGATGGTTGGTGTGTGGGGATGTGATGGTTGGTGTGGGGATGTGATGGTTGGTGTGTGGGGATGTGATGGTTGGTGTGTGGAGATGTGATGGTTGGTGTGGGGATGTGATGGTTGGTGTGTGGGGATGTGATGGTTGGTGTGGGGATGTGATGGTTGGTGTATGGGGATGTGATGGTTGGTGTGTGGGGATGTGATGGTTGGTGTCTGGATGTGATGGTTGGTGTGGGGATGTGATGGTTGGTGTGTGGGGATGTGATGGTTGGTGTGTGGGGATGTGATGGTTGGTGTGGGGATGTGATGGTTGGTGTGGGGATGTGATGGTTGGTGTGGGGATGTGATGGTGTGGGGATGTGATGGTTGGTGTGGGGATGTGATGGTTGGTGTGTGGGGATGTGATGGTTGGTGTGTGGGGATGTGATGGTTGGTGTGTGGGATTTGATGGTTGGTGTGGGATGTGATGGTTGGTGTGGGGATGTGATGGTCGGTGTGTGGGGATGTGATGGTTGGTGTGTGGGGATGTGATGATTGGTGTGTGGGGATGTGATGGTTGGTGTGGGGATGTGATGGTTGGTGT
Source organism: Scyliorhinus canicula (assembly GCF_902713615.1). Classification (NCBI taxonomy): domain Eukaryota; kingdom Metazoa; phylum Chordata; class Chondrichthyes; order Carcharhiniformes; family Scyliorhinidae; genus Scyliorhinus; species Scyliorhinus canicula. The sequence goes on along the minus strand of NC_052160.1, from coordinate 14,628,453 downwards.
GGGGATGTGATGGTCGGTGTGGGGATGTGATGATTGCTGTGTGGGGATGTGATGGTTGGTGTGTGGGGATGTGATGGTTGGTGTGTGGGGATGTGATGGTTGGTGTGTGGGGATGTGATGGTTGGTGTGTGGGGATGTGATGGTTGGTGTGTGGGGATGTGATGGTTGGTGTGTGGGGATGTGATGGTTGGTGTGTGCGGATGTGATGGTTGGTGTGTGGGGATGTGATGGTTGGTGTATGGAGATGTGATGGTTGGTGTGTGGGGATGTGTTGGTTGGTGTGTGGGGATGTGATGGTTGGTGTGGGGATGTGATGGTTGGTGTGGGGATGTGACGGTTGGTGTGTGGGGATGTGATGGTTGGTGTGTGCGGATGTGATGGTTGGTGTGTGGGGATGTGATGGTTGGTGTATGGAGATATGATGGTTGGTGTGTGGGGATGTGGTGGTTGGTGTGCGGGGATGTGATGGTCGGTGTGGGGATGTGATGGTTGGTGTGGGGATGTGATGGTTGGTGTCTGGATGTGATGGTTGGTGTGGGGATGTGATGGTTGGTGTGGGGATGTGATGGTTGGTGTGGGGATGTGATGGTTAGTGTGTGGGGATGTGATGGTTGGTGTGGGGATGTGATGGTTGGTGTGGGGATCAGATGGTTGGTGTGGGGATGTGATGGTTGGTGTCTGGATGTGATGGTTGGTGTGGGGATGTGATGGTTGGTGTGGGGATGTGATGGTTGGTGTGGGGATGTGATGGTTGGTGTGGGGATGTGATGGTTGGTGTCTGGATGTGATGGTTGGTGTGGGGATGTGATGGTTGGTGCGGGGATGTGATGGTTGGTGTGGGGATGTGATGGTTGGTGTGGGGATGTGATGGTTGGTGTGGGGATGTGATGGTTGGTGTCTGGGGATGTGATGGTTGGCGTGTGAGGATGTGATGGTTGGTGTCTGGGGATGTGATGGTTGGTGTGTGGGGATGTGATGGTTGGTGGGCGAGGATGTGATGGTTGGTGTCTGGGGATGTGATGGTTGGTGTGTGGGGATGTGATGGTTGGTGGGCGAGGATGTGATGGTTGGTGTGTGGGGATGTGATGATTGGTGTGGGGATGTGATGGTTGGTGTGTGGGGATGTGATGGTTGGTGTGGGGATGTGATGGTTGGTGTGGGGATGTGATGGTTGGTGTGGGGATGTGATGGTTGGTGTGGGGATGTGATGGTTGGTGTGTGGGGATGTGATGGTTGGTGTGGGGATTTGATGGTTGGTGTGGGGATGTGATGGTTGGTGTGTGGGGATGTGATGGTTGGTGTGGGGATGTGATGGTTGGTGTGGGGAGGTGATGGTTGGTGTGTGGGGATGTGATGGTTGGTGTGTGGGGATGTGATGGTTGGTGTACGGGGATGTGATGGTTGGTGTGTGGGGATGTGATGGTTGGTGTGTGGGGATGTGATGGTTGGTGTGTGGGGATGTGATGGTTGGTGTACGGGGATGTTATGGTCGGTGTCTGGATGTGATGGTCGGTGTGTGGGGATGTGATGGTTGGTGTGTGGGGATGTGATGGTTGGTGTGGGGATGTGATGGTTGGTGTGTGGGGATGTGGTGGTTGGTGTGTGGGGATGTGATGGTTGGTGTGGGGATGTGATGGTTGGTGTGTGGGGATGTGGTGGTTGGTATATGGGGATGTGATGGTTGGTGTGTGGGGATGTGGTGGTTGGTGTGTGGGGATGTGATGGTTGGTGTGGGGATGTGATGGTTGGTGTGTGGGGATGTGGTGGTTGGTGTGTGGGGATGTGATGGTTGATGTGTGGGGATGTGATGGTTGGTGTGGGGATGTGATGGTTGGTGTGTGGGGATGTGGTGGTTGGTGTGTGGGGATGTGATGGTTGGTGTGGGGATGTGATGGTTGGTGTGGGGATGTGATGGTTGGTGTGTGGGGATGTGATGGTTGGTGTGGGGATGTGATGGTTGGTGTGTGGGGATGTGATGGTTGGTATATGGGGATGTGATGGTTGGTATATGGTGATGTGATGGTTGGTGTGGGGATGTGATGGTTGGTGTGGGGATGTGATGGTTGGTGTGTGGGGATGTGATGGTTGGTGTGGGGATGTGATGGTTGGTGTGGGGATGTGATGGTTGGTGTGGGGATGTGATGGTTGGTGTGGGGATGTGATGGTTGGTATATGGGGATGTGATGGTTGGTGTGGGGATGTGATGGTTGGTGTGTGGGGATGTGATGGTTGGTGTGGGGATGTGATGGTTGGTGTGTGGGGATGTGATGGTTGGTGTGGGGATGTGATGGTTGGTGTGGGGATGTGATGGTTGGTGTGGGGATGTGATGGTTGGTGTGGGGATGTGGTGGTTGGTATATGGGGATGTGATGGTTGGTGTGGGGATGTGATGGTTGGTGTGTGGGGATGTGATGGTTGGTGTGGGGATGTGATGGTTGGTGTGGGGATGTGATGGTTGGTGTGGGGATGTGATGGTTGGTGTGGGGATGTGATGGTTGGTGTGTGGGGATGTGATGGTTGGTGTGTGGGGATGTGATGGTTGGTGTGTGGGGATGTGATGGTTGGTGTGTGGGGATGTGATGGTCGGTGTCTGGATGTGATGGTTGGTGTGTGGGGATGTGATGGTTGGTGTGTGGGGATGTGATGGTTGGTGTGTGGGGATGTGATGGTTGGTGTACGGGGATGTGATGGTTGGTGTGTGAGGATGTAATGGTTGGTGTATGGGGATGTGATGGTTCAGTGTCTGTAGGATTTCCCATTGAATCCACCCGACGCTGCCGGGAATTCCACAGCAGGAGTGTGTCAACATTGGGAGAGGAGGATCCCTCTCACGTGACCAGCCGGAACATCTCGCCCCAAGTGTCATCCATCCGTTACCCCTCTGCACAGCGACATGTAATGGACAGGATTATCCATACGCCCCACCCGTGGTCGTGGGAGGCAGCAGGATATTCCTGTTCCCCCACTGTGAATGGGCATGCACCCCCAGTCGCTGGGAATCCCGTGGTGGGGGATCGCCGTCGACAGGGCTGAAAGATCCCGCCTGTCGGGAAGGCCAGAAAATTCCGACCATTGACATTCACTTCAATAGCACCTTGATTTTAAAATTCTACCCACGTTTTAAATCAATCCATTGCCTCTTCCCTCTCTATCTCTGTGAACGCCCTAGTTGCCCAACTCTTGGAGACCTGTGCAGTCCTCCAAGACAGCCTCTGGTACACTTCCAATTTTCACTTGATCCACCATTGGTGACTGTGCCTCAGTTGCTAATGCCATGAGCTCTGGATTTAATTACCCTCCTCCCAACCCTCCAAAAGAACTCACTGTAGGATAAAAGTTGAATATTTATGTAAATTAGATAATGATACTAATGATGATGTAAGGATGACATCAGGCCAGAAGACCACACAGCAGTAGTTCACAGAACAGTGTGGGTAAGGATAGTAATGTCTCTTACCATACGGTCTTTGTTATAAATAGTGGGAAATAAATAGGGTTAGGGAAACCTTAATATTGACAATGGTACATGTCTGCAGAACCGTGGGCAGCACGGTAGCACAGTGGTTAGCACAATTGCTTCACAGCTCCAGTGTCCCAGGTTCGATTCCCGGCTTGGGTCACTGTCTGTGCGGAGTCTGCACGTTCTTCCCGTGTGTGCGTGGGTTTCCTCCGGGTCCTCCTCCGGTTTCCTCCTCACAATCCAAAGATGTGCAGGTTAGGTGGATTGGCCATGCTAAATTGCCTTTAGTGTCCAAATTTGCCCTTAGTGTTGGGTGGGGTTACTGGGTTATGGGGATAGGGTGGAGGTGTGGGCTTGGGTAGGGTGCTGACTCGATGGGCCGAATGGCCTCCTTCTGCACTGTAAATTCAATGAAATCTATCAACCTGCCCAACATGATCTGGATGGCGTACCAATGTTGTTCTCCAGTAACAGCTGCAGAAACCCATTCTCAGGCACAGGATCTGGACTGTCTTTCTCAGCTACTGCAGCAATGGATGCACGCCTGCTACTGCTGCCTGGACTTATCCGCGCCCTCCTAACCAGGCCTCAGTTTCAATTTCCCAACCTCAGTTTGTTCCTGGTTGCCTCAGAAATGGAGAGGTTGAGTTTCAGTTTCAGTTCACTTTCTGTTTTAAGGCAGTGTCTGCCTCATGGAACATACACGCTTAATTTAAAAGGGAGTTATGAATGGAGTCTCCACAAAATGCCACAAGAAACACATAAGGCGAACAGCAGTGTCAAGGAAGTAATTACGGAGTAATTTTGATAAGCATCAGTTCGACTGAGAGACATTTTGAAAGATGTAACGAGAATAAATCATGCAAGTCCTCAAGTCCGGCCCTCCAAATTATCTGCGATGGCAAAAAAACGCATTTTCAACTTACTGGCCTGGATTTTCTGGTCAGTTGTGAATGTACGATCCTCGTCACTCATGTGCTTATGTCTGCCCATGAGCCTCTTGTGGGTTTTTGAGCAGCAAGTCCAAAGTTATGGTGTCTGGTAGAGCGCACCACCCTTGACAGGGAGTACATCTCTTGTGCGAGCAACGGTGTGTTTCTTCAACCAATCAGATTGAAGAATCCTGACTGAGACATGCAAACTCTGCACCAGGAGTATAGGTTTGATCATAACATTCACTGTCAATTCAAGTACAGAAAGTGAAATAAATAGAGGGAAAGGAGGAGGGGTTAAGAGAGATTAAAGAGATAGAAAGGCACAGTTGATTAATTGTATTACTTTCTTTTATTAATAATAATCTTTATTCATGCCACAAGTAGGCTTACATTAACACTGCAATGAAGTTACTGTGAAAAGCCTCCGGTGCCTGTTCGGTACACAGAGGGAGAATTCAGAATGTCCAATTCACCTAACAAGGGAGGAAACCGGAGCACCCGGAGGAAACCCGCGCAGACATGGGGAGAACGTGCAGGCTCCGCATAGACAGTAACCCAAGCTGGGAATCGAACTTGGGTCCCTGGCACTGTGAAACAACAATGTTAACCACTGTGCTGCCGTCCTGCATCTCCAATGATTTAAACTTAAATTTCTAATTTAAATCTCCAATGATAATTAAAATCTTTCTTTACCTTTATTTTTTAAAATATAAATTTAAATACCCAATTCTTTTTTTCCCCAATTAATGGACAATTTAGTGGCCAAAGCACCTACTGAGCACATCTTTTTGATTGTGGGGGAGGAACCCACGCAGACACGGGGAGAATGTGCAAACTCCACACGGACAATGACCCGGACCGGGATCGAACCTGGGACCTCAGCGGATAATTAAAATCTTAAGCGATGTGAGTCCACACTTGTAAAAGTTTATCTTCAGTGCCAGAGAGGTTGTTTGCAAATAATTATGATTAAGCAAGCTGTTTAAAAATGCATTTACCCTTGAATGAACAAGTCCTAGCCTTTCTCTTTGTGTTCTTGTAGGTAAATACAGCTACTTCACGCAATCTGGTGCCTTTAAATGTCAAGTCCCTTGGCAAGATATTGATGTCGTGAAGCTTGGGACATCCTGATTTCTACATTTAACGGCACAATTGTATATGCTGGAATCACTGTTGTTATGATCCAGCAGATGTTAATTGCTCCACAAACAAAATCCCAAAGGGAAACATAAGTCTACCTATCACAACTCTTCTTTGTGTAATTTGATGACAAGAAGAGATGTTTATTGAATACAGTAACCACAGATTTCAGTAACACTTCTGGGTTATCAAACATTAAATGAAAACATTTATTAATGAAAGAAAACTTAAACACTCAAGATTACATTTACAGTTAAAATTAATCTTACGGAACATTCCCCCCAAAACACTTCCTGGTTGGTTACACTCACCAATAAACACACAATCCTTTACAGATGTTGAACTATCCAAATCCAGTAAAAAAAATACCTCCCAAGGCAAAGCTACTGTCATTTTAGTGAGGCATACCACACAATATCGCACACTTCCCCTTGACTCTGCTGTGGAACTTCAAGCTTCAGACACCAGACTCTGGTTTTCAGCCCCACAACCTTTCTGGCTTCACTGAATAGCTGATTCAAATGGACATATTCTGGGTTGGCTGGATAGCAGCTCATTTTGCCCCTTCACAGTTCTCATCCCAGCACAGAGCAGCGCTCCAGGAGGTCCTGCATGGCCACTCCCAAACACGGCTCCCAACCTCTTCTTAAGTATATTTTTGCCTCTTTCATGTTTGAGTTCCATTGTTCTTAGCCCTTCTTTGAAACTTAACCATCCAAGAATATTCAATCTTTTATGTTTTCCCTATTACCCCCTACTTGTGTTTCAAATAACATTTAATAACCGTGTCTTATTTGTTTATGACCTTTTCCAAGCTATAAACACTTCTCACTCCCCTTTGGAAAATGAACAATTGAAAACAACAACCCTTCTTTATCTCCTAACGTAATATTCTACCCATGGTTTATTCACCTAGAGAAAATTCAGCTGGGCTGTATTTACTTCCAAGTGCATGCCTTTCACATCTCGACTTATTTGATGTCCTCAACCTTGTAGGCACTCAGTCCACACACACACACACACACACCCTCCAGGCCAATACATTGGAAGACCTGCATGGTTCTTTTCTGCATTGTGTGTGTGATTAGGGCAGCACAGTAGCACAAGTGGATAGCACTGTGGCTTCACAGCGCCAGGGTCACAGGTTCGATTCCCAGCTTGGGTCACTGTCTGTGTGGAGTCTGCACGTTCTCCCCGTGTCTGCGTGGGTTTCCTCCGGGTGCTCCGGTTGCCTCCCACAGTCAGGTTAGGTGGATTGGCCACGCTAAATTGCCCTTCGTGAACAAAAAGGTTAGGAGAGGTTTTGGGGTTACGGGGATAGGGTGGAAGTGAGGGCTGAAGTGGGTCGGTGCAGACTCGATGGGCCGAATGACCTCCTTCTGCACTGTATGTTCTATTCACAAATGCCAGTAGTCCATGCCTCAGATTTGTTCATTTTTACCACACCAGCAGTTGTAAGATGTGTAATGAGTGATTATCTCTCTCTAGGTTACTTTATCTTCAACCCCATTCTGAATCCGATCATCATTTAGCTTATTCTTTTAAAAAAGGAGTTGAATCAAAGTTATTTTTGCACACAGTGCGTTCAAATATATGTTCCCCTCTTGAACCTTCAGTGAGTGCATACGACTACACAACTGAAGCCCTTAGCTCGGTTGGGTGAGACCTAGAATTTACAGTGCAGAAGGAGGCCATTCAGCCCATCGAGTCTGCACCGGCTCTTGGAAAGAGCACCCTACCCAAGGTCAACACTTCCACCCTATCCCCATAACCCAGTAACCCCACCCAACACGAAGGGCAATTTTGGACACTAAGGGCAATTTATCATGGCCAATCCACCTAACCTGCACATCTTTGGACTGTGGGAGGAAACCGGAGCACCCGGAGGAAACCCACACACACACGGGGAGGATGTGCAGACTCCGCACAGTCAGTGACCCAAGCCGGGAATCGAACCTGGGACCCTGGAGCTGTGAAGCAGTTGTGCTACCCACAATGCTACCGTGCTGCCCTTGATGTGACGTCGGTGGGACAAGTTAAGGTTGGAATCTTTTCTATTTTTTGATAGTCATTCACAGAATGTGCATACCACTGGCAAGGCCAGCATTTATTGCCCAGCCCTGATTGCCTTTGAGCTGACTTCCTGAACCCACTGCAGTCCATGTTTGCAGGTAGACTCAACGGTGCTTTCCGGGGGCGAGGGGGAGTTCCAGGAATCTGACCCAACGGCGATCATTCACAAAACGAAATCTGTACACGTATGGATTCCTTAAATAAAATAAAACCTCTTTCTTACTTTTTTACATATTGAATAGTGAGCAGATTCAAAGACAATAAACAACCCATCACAAATCACTGATTTATACATTTCTTTTAATAAAAGGGTAACTGCACAATGGCCTTCATGAATAGAAGCAAACCCTTATTCTTCAATACACTTCATGAAGCCTGACTATAACTTAATCCCTATAGTTCAGAACCGAGAACCATTAATATGTAGTAATATATCCATTTACCACCATGAACAACATTTACAATGTAGAAAGCTAAGACATTCCCTCGACTTTGTATGATATCAATGCATTCAACTAAAATTATACATCTTCTGTACTATTTACAGCTACTGCAATAGACACTCTTATGAACGCCCTTCATTACTACTTACATTATATTTCCTTATATACACAATGTTAATCCATCCTTACATGATGATTTCAGTGGGTGATGCAGACTTTCCCCAGAAGGTAACAAGTTTACATAGTGCCACTATTTGTACAATATGTATCCTATAGAAATGGCACGGGTGCATTTCAGAATGTGTCACTCCCGAATAAACAGCAGTTACAAGAACGTGGAAAAAATAAGATCGGAAGAAACAAAAAGCTCCGGTTGCCGTGGCACTCCAAGTCAAGGCGACCCAAGTAAATTAAGAATTGGCGCTGCGCGTTAAAAGCTTTTTTAGTCTTCGCCGTTAACTGGCCGAGGCATACCAAAACCAGACGGGACGTTCTTCGTCCCCCTCCCCTGATAAAATTGGGCAGTCTAGCCAAAAGTTGTGATTATTTTAAAAAAAGAAAACAAACGATTGTTTTTATTCTCCTGGGTTCTACCTGGGCTTCCATGTCCTTTCTGGAGAGCAGGCGAGTGATCTGCTCCAAACTCTTCACTAATGGCTCTCTTGGACCGATTATTCAGAATGTGCGTCTCCGATTGGTGAACAGCCCACCCACTGAGGGCTTCCCTCCTTTACGGAGGATGGTCCTGAGTCACTATTCAGTGTCGCACCCACAGTGACACCACCGTGGAGGGAAATCCGATGTAACTGTTTTTCAAAGATTTTACGCCAACGTCACAAATTAACGGTATTTTTTAAAAAATCATGCAATTCAGTCCAAATGATGACATTGTCAATTATTGAGAACACTGCGATCATCTCAGTGGAAAGTTTTGAGTGGGCAGCGTGGTCTATTGCACTGCAGTATCAGGAATATAACACATAGGCAACCAGTTTATTCGTCCACCAACTCCAAATGATCAAGATCCATAATCCTGGGTGATGCAGTCAACGCAGTTATAGATCTCCTCGTGGCCAAATAGTTCCATTTAAGGGAGGGTCCGGTAAAGTTACGGAGGTTGGAGCGAATCAAGGTTACCACTGCAGCCCACTGGTGCTCTCCAGTCACCATCCCATCTTGTGTCTTGCAAGCGTTTGTCACTCAGGAGTTCTAGTGCTTGGAATGTTACGCAAAGTGACGGACAGTTCCTGAAAGTACCCCTGGCTCGTTCATCGCACTCTACAACACTTGAGGCACCATCGCTGTGCAGCGCACTTTGACTGAGAAACGGAGGCAAGAGAACCATAAAAAGTTTGCCTCCCAACAACCGCATCTTCCTCTTTGCTGGGTAGGGCTCAATAACCAATGGAGAGCTCTCCCACTGAGAATTACATCCCAGTCAGGGCGGCCTGTGACTTTGGGCGGGCAGGGGAAAGCTTGGTTCCATTTGTTAGGGTGCCAGATTTGGATTTTAAAGCTTCCAGACTCTGGAAAAGAAGGTTAAGACTCAAGGAGGGGTAGAGTTTCTAGACCTGGGGGAAAAAAAAGAGCTACAGTAGGAACCAACGCGTGAGTTTGATTAAAATGCAGCAAGAGGAGTATCATGCATGAATGATGGATGAGATTTGGGGGTGGAGGGTGGAAGGTTCAGGGGAGTCATCGCTGACAAGGGACTGATAGGGAAACAAGATCACATCCCATGGAAAGTTAGAGTTGAGGGCCATCCGAAGTGACAAACTTCATCAATGCTTTATCCAGGAGACGTTGGATAAACCTCCCCGGATATGGGAGGGCGGCAGCTTTAATGAGGTTGTGCCAGGGAAGAGGGCAGCAAAAGTGGCAGCACCTACCAGATTGAAAGGGATCTGCATCAAATACTTTGAAAGCAAACGCAGTAATAAAATAGCACTGAACAACTAATCCAGGATATCATCACTGCAGCCGACTTGCGAATTTGGTGAGTTGAGTGTGTGGTTGTGGGGGTGGGGGGGGGGGGGGGGGGGGGGTGCGTTATTCTTACATCAAGTGGTCTTTATCTGTTCTACTTTCCTTTACACTAGCCAAGCAGGAAATCAGGATGCACCATGAACGAGTCCCTGTCCAACAGCAGGACTTTGCTTCACTAACTTTCCCCTTACTGGCATCGATGGTTAGTTTATAAACTTTGTAACTACGTCACTGAAATGCATTTATGTGACTGTACACGCTATCAGTCATGCTAACACTAAGTCCTGAGTCTGCCTAAAAGTCCTAACAAGGAGTGACCAATTGTATTAAAATACTGTTGAAGGACATAACCTCTCCCCAGATCCTTATCTCAAATTCAGAATGCTAATCTGATGGGTCAGTCAGTTTTAATGCAGGCTTGCTGTTGCAAAGATCACTGCCCAGAATCTTTACAGGCTAAAGCTTTAAAGAACCCCCTAACGGATGGCTTTTTTGTTGTTGTTGTTGTTGTTGTTGTCAGGTAAGTAGCGGCAGATAAAATCGATAACTGGAATATGGCAGAGATGCAGCCCCTCCCTGCCAGCGTGCAGCTGCGATTACTTCTTTGTCGAGCGTTCCCTGAGCTCTGGCAAAGTCAGCATTTCTGGGGCGGACTTCTTCCGTGGCCTGTCCTTTGGCACGCTGAGGAAATCGGGCGGGTCGCCGCTGAGCGGGGTGGAGGGCGCGCTGGTAGGGGCACTGCGGGTGGTGGAGGGCTGGGCAGCTTCGCTGATGGAGATGGTGGGAGCCATGATTCCAATCTTCTCGTTCGTCGCTTCCTGAGTTTGCTTCTCGTATTCTCGAACTTCGTCCATCGTCATATCTGAAAAATAAACGCGGGAGCGGGGGAGAGGGGGGGTGGGGGATAGAAACAACAGAGATGAGCCATGGGTCACCAGGGGGACAGCGCATTTTACAATCATCATCATTGAAAACAAAACATTCAGCAAAAAAAAACACCCTTTTGTGATTCCCCAGTCTTCCCAATATCAGATAATCCCCCAAAGTTTACAGTCTACATGTTTTAGCCAGGAATTGGTCAGGAGCATTCATTTGACATTTCCCTATATATAAATATACAAACATCATGAATGACTCAACGTGCTTCACTTTGGAATGATGTGGCCTCAAGGTGGGTGTGGTGCTCCTCGGCATCTTGTGCCAAACCTAGAAAAATCGGAGCAGGCCGAGACCAGACGTTCTCTCCAGCCCGTTCTGCGCATTCAATACGATCATCATTCAATACGGCTCACCTTCAATCTGAATCCCACCCTGTCCCTATATCCCCGATCCTTTCCATGTTGAGAAAACTGAGGCCACTCGTTCACCTAAGACGGTTTCTGCTTTTGACGCGTTGTCCAAACGCAGCCACTGTTGCCCAAACTCAGCAGAGGAGAACTTTCTGGAAGCACTGAGGTTTCTGAAGGAGATCATTCACCGTGCCAGATGTTGGAGCACCTCATTCTGGAAGAGCCTCAAACTGAAGCAGCTCCTCAGGGTGCTGTGTTTTCAAATGCAGGTTGAAAGATGCGTTCGAAAGCCTCCAGCACTGTGGAGAACACGGACAAGTTTCTAATGTGTATTTGTGTATGATTTAAAGAGGCAGTATCTAGGGCAGCACGGTGGCGCAGTGGGTTAGCACTGCGGCCTCACGGCGCTGAGATCCCAGGTTCGATCCCGGCTCTGGGTCACTATCTGTGTGGAGTTTGCACATTCTCCCCGTGTCTGCGTGGGTTTCGCCCCCACAACCCAAAAATGTGCAGAGTAGGTGGATTGGCCATGCTAAATTGCCCCTTGATAGAAAAAAATAATTGGGTAATCTAAATTTATATATAAAAAAAAAGAGGCAGCATCTTAATTCAGGAGCTTCTGTTGAATTCCTTTCTCATTGGGTCACCAGACTGGCGACGCCCGGCGCGATCTGGATCACGTCATGGCTGGGTATGATGATATTTAAATGAGTCAAAATGCTCAATTAAATATGCCAACACCGCATTCACCCGGGAGTCACTGGCCGCACCGGCAAGGCCTCAACCAGGCCCCAATTTGTACTGGTCTCCACTTAGTCGTGATGGCCACACAGGGGTCTTGGAAGCCATTGTAGCTCCCTCTCCTCCTCCCAGGTGGTCAGAGACAGGGCAGGGCAGTACCCTGGCACTCCACAGGAATGACAAATTGTGGTGAATTATAAACCTCAGTAAGTCGCACTGTATTGTACCACATGTATTGAGCCTGTACTCTGTACCGGATTGTGTGTAATCGCGCGGCCCTGCCCATAGAGGGAGATGAGGAGTTTGTACTGGGCTCCACCCTTGGCTCCGCCCATGGCTCCTCCCCCAGCCGGAACTATAAAGATCAGTGCTGTGAGCCTGCTGCCAGTTCATCTCGAGTTCATCTCGTCACAGGCAGGCTCTGTTGTAAGACGATTAAAACCACTGTTCACTTCTAACCACGTGTCGCGTGAATTGATGGTCACATCACAAATGAACTGGACTTCAAAAGAACCATTGGAAACAAACCACATACCGAAAGGCACATTAAGTTCTCTGAACTAAATTCAAAACTTAATTCAATAGATTTATTTTGGTGACCATCAAGCGGGCTCCATCTTCAGAATGTTACATGGCGCTGGTCACTCTTTTGAAACACATAATCTTATCCCGTGCATTGATGAGAACCTTGGGCTGGGTTCTCCCAAAACGGGACTATGTCCCAACGTCAGCGTAAAAACGCTCTGGAGATTCCTGCAAATTCAATGCCCTGCAGGGGGCTAGCAGGGCCCCGGAGTAATTCACGCAGCTTTAGCTGTGGATACCGGCCCCCACAGAGCCCCGGAGTAATTCACGCAGCTTTAGCTGTGGATACCGGCCCCCACATCTCTGGTTTTGAGTCCGCACATGCACAAGGCCCAAGTGCCATGGCGGACACGGACCTCGGGGGCAGACATGAAAATTAGACCCCCCTCGATCGGCCGCGCGCCTGAGGATCTGACCACGCGGATGGAGCCCGGCCGCCCATAAGGCCCCCCCCCCCACCCGCCCAGCCCCCACCCTCCCGTCTCCGATCCCCCCCAGCCGCCACCAGGGTGGCCGCAGACTGAGTCCGCAGTCACCTCGCAGGCATCCCGACCAGCAATAGGTGGTTAGTTCCACACCATCAGGAACTCGGCCGGTCGGGAGCGGAGGATCGCTGGGCGAGCCTCTGTCAATGGGTCCCCAGCCACGCGGAGTACTCCGCGATCACGGCGATTCTCGGATCGCGGAGAATCGACGGACCGGCGCTGGGCCCGATTCCGGCGTGACATTGGATCCCCCCCCCCCCCGCCCCACCACCGATTTCTGCACGGGGCTGCAGTGAATCCAGCCCCTTTTTTGGTTTCATGATTCAAGTCTCAATATGCAGGCCCTGAAATGTTGTGATCTCGGGTGCAATCTTATTGAACTCCAGCAGGGGGCTCCCAAAGCCTTGTGTTCCATACTTGAGAATCATTTACAGGGAATTTGCAGCTCAGGTACAAGCCCATCTGCCCACCTGACTCATACTTCTCATTATTTTCCACGTGGCACAAATCCTTCTACCCCTTTCTCCTTCTTTCCCGCTTTCCCTTAAATACATCTCTGTTACTCACCTCAACTGCTCCCTGGGATAGTGAGTTTCCACATTCTTTTTTAAAATAAATTTAGAGCACCCAATTTTTTTTTCCCCCACTTAAGGGTCAGTTTAGCGCGGCCAATCCACCTACCCTGCCCATCTTTGGGTTGTGGGGGTGAAACCCACGCAGACACGGGGAGAATGTGCAAACTCCACACGGACAGTGGACAAAAGGGTCAATAAAATATTACAAATAAAAACAGGAAACGTATCTTGGCTCCAAAATAATGATTAGCTTCAGCCTCCGACTAAATTATAGTCCGGTTCTCCTATCGTTCTCGATGCATGAAAAGGGATTTCCTTCTCACTCGCCTGCTCAAACCGAGCAGGGTTAACACTGGGACATTTTGGTATCAGTGGGAGTAAGTCAACACCTCCAGGGGGCAAAGCGTCAAAATAAGGGGAAGTAGATTTCGCACTGAGTTTAGGAAGAACTTCTTCACCCAAAGGGTTGTGAATCTATGGAATTCCCTGCCCAGTGAAGCAGTTGAGGTTCCTTCATTAAATGTTTTCAAGATAACGATAGATAGTTTTTTTTTGGAGAATAAAGGAATGAAGGGTTATGGTGGTCGGGCCGGAAAGTGGTGCTGAGTCCACAAAAGATCAGCCATGATCTCATTGAATGGCGGATGCACAGTCTTAATAAGTGGAAGAAATGGAGATGGGATGTACTGTATTGGAGGAATGGAAGCCGAAAGTGTCTGCGCTGTCACAGCTTTTAATTCCATTGTTACTCCTCCTCACACATGGCTTACCATTGGGATGCAAAGGGTGAAGAAATATAAAGGCTTTTCATGCTGGAAACGTACAGCCGGTCCAGTCGAAGGCAGGAGGAACCCTTGAACATTTCAGCATCTTCTGAAACTGCTGCTGACCTGCAAAGCATCAGCTTTTAAAAAATAATCCCTCTGGTGATTAAACAAAATGTAAACGTCGTTCCAGAGGGCCGGGGGCCGTTCTTCCCTTTGAGAGCTGACTGGGGGTGGTTTAACCCGAGGGTCACCACCACACCTCTGGTGAGGGTGGTGGGGTTGGGGGGGGGGGGGGGGGGGGGGGGAGACGAGACGAGGTTGAGAAGGCCGACCTCAGCCGGTACAGGAATCGAACCGGCGTGGTTTAGAACGGCCCTCGGCAAGAAGTAACAAAGGGGCATGAATGAAAAGTATTGTTCGGGCATCTTTCAGCAACACTTGAGGGGCTGTTTAGCACACTGGGCTAAATCGCTGGCTTTTAAAGCAGACCAAGGCAGGCCAGCAGCACGAGTTCGATTCCTGTAACAGCCTCCCCGGACAGGCGCCGGAATGTGGCGACTAGGGGCTTTTCACAGTAACTTCATTGAAGCCTACTCGTGACAATAAGCGATTTTCATTTCCTTTCATTTCTACGCGCATGTTGCCTTCTCAGTAAAATACTGCAAAATTATCCTGTCAACTTGGAGCAATACCTGGGCGGCACGGTGGCGCAGTGGTTAGCACTGCGTCCTATGGTGCCGAGGTCCCAGGTTCAATTCCGGCTTTAGGTCACTGTCCGTGTGGAGTTTGCACATTCTCCCCGTGTCTGCGTGGGTTTCACCCCCACAACCCAAAGATGTGCCGGGTAGGTGGATTGGCCACGCTAAATTGCTCCTTAATTGGAAAAAAAATATTGGGCACTCTAAATTTATTTAAAAAAAACTTGGAGCAATATAGAATATGCTTATAAAAAGGGCATTTTCTTTTGAAAAATCGTAATTTCTCACATTAGACAACGTGAGTCAAAGGCAACAGTTTCCACTTGTTAAACTATAAGGCTCGTTAAAGTGCAAACCAGAAATATCAATTAGAGTATGTCATGTGTATGAAATGATTACTGTTTCAAAGGGGTAAATGCTGCTGGATTTGGTGTGTTGGACAACTCGCGGAATATGGTTCAGAAGGCAGAAAATGCTCTTTACTTGTCCTCCGCAACTTTGAAAGGGAGGCTAAAGCTGAGGGGTTTTGAAGCATTACTTGAAGCCTCTTTGCAGCAATCAAGGATTGCTCTAAAGGTAGGTTATAATGCTGTGAAGCTAAGAGGATCATTAGACAGATGAAGTGGAATAAGTGGACTGTTGTGTGCGGCTTGCGAGGACGTGCAGTTACACAAAATTACCCTGCACCATATTTATCTTCACTAAATCCCATCATCAATTATTCAAAGGCTTGCCCTGGCCTTGAGCCAAAGACGGAGAAGTCTGACACTCTTGAAACAAAAAAGGCAGGAGGGCCTGCGGGGAGCATTACGTGTGACCCAAGGAGCTGGAGTAGGAACCCATCGCTGTGGAAATGCAAACGGTTGCTGGAGTGGGGTATGGAGCGAGATGCTGTTCAGAGCGAGCCCTTCTGTTCAGAGTTAATGGGAGGCAGCGTATTCTGCACGGATCATTGGTTGTTGTTGCATTCTTAGAAACTGCTAAGAACATGGCAGATGGAGCAGGCCGGGACCATTCACGTCCGCCCCGTCAGTCAGTAAGGTCATAGCTGATTTGCTCGTATCTCAACTCCACTCTGTCGGCTGCGGGGGGCGCGTGTGCCGGTGTTCCATTGTAGCAGTTATGTGACTGGACCAGCAATCCAGTGTGATCCAGAGTAGATGCTATGTAGCTGAACTAGTAATGCAGTGTGTTCCATTGTAGCAGTTATGTAACTGGACTAGCAATCCAGTGCGATCCATGTAGCAGATGTTCAACTGAATCAGCAAGCCTCTGTGTTCCAAAGTAGTGGCTATGTAACTGGACCAATAATCCAGTGTGACCCGGAGTAGTGGCTATGTAACTGGACCAATAATCCCGTGTGATCCGGAGTAGTGGCTATGTAACTGGACCAATAATCCAGTGTGATCCGGAGTAGTAGTTATGTAACTAGACTAGTAATCCAGCGGGTTCCAGAGTAGTGGTTATGCTTACCTTCAGTGACTCGTGTACATGGACATCCATGTCTCATTGCACATTCCCCTCTCCCAATTTATAGTCATTAAGATATAATCTGCCTCCCTGTTTTTGCTACTAAAGTGGATAACCTCACATTTATCCACATTTTACTGCATCTGCCATGCATTTACCCACTCACCCAGCTTGTCCAAATCAGACTGAAGCATCTCTGCATCCTCCTCACAGCTCACCCTCCCACCCAGCTTTGCGTTGCAGAGTAGTGGTAACGTCACTGGACTAGTAATGAAGAGAGATTGAACAGTTTAGGCCGGAGTTTAGACCCACTCGAGGTATCTGGGGCTGGATTCACCGTTTTTCATGCGAAGTGCTAAGTGGGAACGTTGGCGTTTTACGACCCCAAAATCGGTAGCGAACCCTCACCGAACCTGTGGCCGGTGAGGGGCTAGCAGCTGCGCTGGGTAAAACCCCCGACTCCCACGGTATAAACGGCTGGAGGGAGAGTGGCCGGGTCCCTGGCTGCGCATGCGCAGGGCGACGTCCCGCAGCGTTTGCGCTGCAAAACGTGGCGCCGGCCATGCGCGGACATGACCTGCCAAATACTGTACCCCCCCCCCCCCCCCCCCCCCCCCCCCCCCCCCGCCAGCGGCATGGCTCCCGGCCGACTGTGGCAGCGCTAGACACAGTCCGCCAACACCACGCAGGGTTCCCGGCCACTGAGACTACACGTCCCCCGCGCCTGGTCGGGAACTCGGCGCATCGGGGGTAGAGCATTCGGGGGAGGGCGGAGGGGGTGGAGGGTAGAAAACTAGCGTCAAACCGGTGCCACCCCGATTTGGGCATCGGGAGGGATTCTCCGCCCGATCGCCAATTACAACATCGGTGTCGGGGAATGGAGAATACCGCCCATAAGATGGTAAAGGGGATTGACAGGGTAGACGTAGAGTGGATGTTTCCCCTTGTAGGACATTCTAGAATGAGAGGACATAACGTTAAGCTAAGGGATGTTAAATTTAGATCAGAAGTGAGGAGGAATTACTTCAGTCAAAGGGCCGTGAGTCTGTGGAATTCTCTACCCCAGTATGCAGTTTGTTCTGATGAAGCTAACCAAATTTAAGCAGGAGATAGATTCTTAATTAGTTGCGCTATGAAGGGTTATGGAGGTCGGGCAGGATGGTGGAGGTGAGGCCGAGATGAGATCAGTCTTGATCGTATTGAATGGCGGAGTGGGCTCAAGGGGCTGAATTGTCTACTCCTGCTCCTGTTTCCTATGTTCTTATGTTGCTGAATAGGGGCAGCAGGGTAGCATGGTGGTTAGCATAAATGCTTCACAGCTCCAGGGTCCCAGGTTCGATTCCCGGCTGGGTCACTGTCTGTGTGGAGTCTGCACGTCCTCCCCCTGTGTGCGTGGGTTTCCTCCGGGTGCTCCGGTTTCCTCCCACAGTCCAAAGATGTGCGGGTTAGGTGGATTGGCCATGCTAAATTGACCGTAGTGTCCTAATAAAAGTAAGGTTAAGGGGGGGGTTGTTGGGTTACGGGTATAGGGTGGATACGTGGGTTTGAGTAGGGTGACCATGGCTCGGCACAACATTGAGGGCCGAAGGGCCTGTTCTGTGCTGTACTGTTCTATGTTCTAATATGTGCTGCTTGCTGGCAGCTTGAATAAGGTGAAGAACAAAGGCAGTAGATGCATGGGAACACCTTTCCAAGGGCAGTCAGGGATGGGGCAACGACAGCTGATAGGGGGCTGGCCCTACTGTTAGGGGCTGGTTCAGCACAGTGGGCTAAACAGCTGGCACGTAATGCAGAACAAGGCCAGCAGCGCGGGTTCAATTCCCGTACCGGCCTCCCCGAACAGGCGACGGACTGTGGCGACTAGGGGCTTTTCACAGTAACTCCATTGAAGCCTACTTGTGACAATAAGTGACTATTATTATCCTTACATCCATTGGATGGATGACATAAAGGTTCAGGATTATCTCTAACTTCTGGGAGCGGAGACAACAAGCACTCCACTGGGCCGACAACAACTGGATGAAAGTGAACAGAGCACAGCTGTCAGTGCAATTCAATCTTTTTCCTGTTGCTCCTCAAATCATCGCAAAAGAACAAGTTATGTAAACACGCAATGATAGTCTCTGCCGCCCCCTCAAAAAGGAGCTTAACCGTTATGATTTGCCTGCTGGCTGATGTTTGCAGGCTCAGTCGCTGTTCCTTTTCTCCATTTTGGACTCTGTAAAATCATACAAAGAACAAAGAAAAGTACAGCACAGGAACAGGCCCTTCGGCCCTCCAAGCCCGTGCCGACCATGCTGCCTGTCTAAACTGAAATCTTCTACACTTCCTACACCCGTATCCCTCTATTCCTATCCTATTCATGTATTTGTCAAGATGCCCCTTAAACGTCACTATCGTCCCTGCTTCCACCACCTCCTCCGGCAGCGAGTTCCAGGCACCCACTACCCTCAGTGTAAAAAACTTGCCTCGTACATCTCCTCTAAACCTTGCCCCTCGCACCTTAAACCTAAGGTAATTGACCCCTCTACCCTGGGGAAAAGCCTCTGACTATCCACTCTGTCTATGCCCCTCATAATTTTGTAGACCTCTTTCAGGTCGCCCCTCAACCTCCGTCGTTCCAGTGAGAACAAACCGAGTTTATTCAACCGATTTATTTCATCTGGAAATTCTCCAATAGACTCGTTACAGGGCAGTAGGAGGCCGTTCGGCCCATAACATCTGCCCCTCCAAAAGTACACCCGATTTAAGCCCATGCCCCCACCTTATCCCCATAACTCAGTAACCCCACCTAACCACAGTAGCACAGTGGTTAGCGCTGTTGCTTCACAGCACCAGGGTCACAGGTTTAATTCCTGGCTTGAGTTACAGTCTGCGGACTCTGCACATTCTCCCCCGTGTCTGCGTCGGTTTCCTCGGGTGCTCCGGTTTCCTCCCACAAGTCCCGAAAGACGTGCTGTTAGGTAATTTGGACGTTCTGAATTCTCCCTCTGTGTACCCGAACAGGCGCCGGAATGTAGCCATGAGGGGCTTTTCACAGGAACTTCATTGCAGTGTTAATGTGAGCCTACTTGTGACAATAAAGATTATTAACCTTTTGGACACTAAGGGACAATTTAGCATGGCCAATCCACCTAACCCGCACATCTTTGGACTGTGGAAGGAAACCGCAGCACCCGGAGGAAACCCACGCACACACGGGGAGGACATGCAAACTCCACCCAGACTGTCACCCGAGGTCAGAATTGAACCCGCGTCCCTGGTATTGTGAAGCAGCAGTGCTAACCAATGTGCCACCGAGCCGCCCCATCTTCTCAAAGGGCGGCACATCATTGAGCTTCCATCCAGCTGTGCCTGGAGGATTCTCATCCTTCTTTTCATATACCATCCGTCTAATGTGACCACTGAACAGGCTACCTAACTGCCTGCTTTAGTGCAGTCAATCCTGAGTCTGTTTGCACACGTATATTGTTCAGCGTGGGTCATGGGAAGAGGGGTGAGAACCCGTTTGGCTAATTTATCCCTTCTTTAAAATCGATCCCCTTGACTCTATATCTGGCTCCCAAGGCTCAATGTTCCATTGGATAGTGGTTTTGCTTCCCTCAAGAAGCAACGGGCCTGTAATTATCGTGAAAAGCAATTAACAAATAATATATGATTCCAATCGTGGACGGATAATGTTTACCGAGAGCAAGAGAGTTTTACTGCACAGAAAGAGGCACTTCGGCCCATCGAGTGTGTGCTGGTCATCACCACCTATCTATTCTAATCCCATTTAGCAGAATGTGGTCCGTAGCCTTGTTGTGGTGCTTCAAGTGCATCTGGACGCTTCGACCAACCTCTCCGACAGTAAGTTCTAGATTCCCACCAGGGGACTTAAAACAAAGACAGTAATTGAAAGTGCGGTGGATCCAAAAATCCCTTTCAAAAAGGAACTGAATAAACATTTTAAAGAGAAAGAATTGTGAGACTGTGGCGAAAGAGCAGGTGGAGTGGGGTAATTGGTTAGCCCTTTCAACGAGCTAGTACAGGCAGGATGGGCTGAACGGCCTCCATCTGTGCATTATGATTCGATGAGTCAATGTCTTCCTGTCTGGGTGAATAGTTCAATTTTTGCAGTTGAACGTTCCAGTCAGTCCCTGAATGCATTATTAATGTGCTGTTCTTAACCTAAACATGGTATTTGATACTGCGGAAGAATGTTCACAGTGCTCCGATTTGGCAACAATCGTCCTTTTATTGCTGGGCTGGCAGATTCAATCAAACAGAGATTAAGAAGATTTTCATCAGGTCAGTAACTGGACTGTTTAGCTTTGAGCAAGCAATGTTGGTATGGATACATCACATTGCTGCATAATAATAATCTTTATTAGTTTCACAAGTCGGCTTACATTAACGCTGCAATTAAAGTTACTGTGAAAAGCCCCTAGTCGCCACAGTCCGGCGTCTGTTCGGGGACACAGAGGGAGAATTCAGAATGTCCAATTCACCAAACAAGCACGTCTTTCGGGACTTGTGGGAAGAAACCGGAGCACCCGGAGGAAACCCGCGCAGACAAGGGGAGAACGTGCAGACTCCGCGCGGACAGTGACCCAAGCTGTGAAGCCTGAGCCTCAGCCAGAGGAACTTGGATCCAAGACAAAATGGCGCTCTGTCTATGGCCGGGGCGGGGGGGGGGGGGGGGGGGGGCTGGGAAAATCGGGGTTGTGGGTCAGTGGCTGCAAAGCAATGTGTTCGGCCTATTTGGAAGAATTTGAAATCTGGGTCTGCACCCAGCCACCCTAAATTAGAACATAGAACATAGAACAGTACAGCACAGAACAGGCCCTTCGGCCCTCAATGTTGTGCCGAGCCATGATCACCCTACTCAAACCCACGTATCCACCCTATACCCGTAACCCAACAACCCCCCCTTAACCTTACTTTTATTAGGACACTACGGGCAATTTAGCATGGCCAATCCACCTAACCCGCACATCTTTGGAATTTTTGGGGATAGTTTCATAATTGATGCAAATGTCCTGTGGACTGGGTTATATGTCACCAGGAAGCATTTTTTCCCCATATGTCCCGCACCGGAGAATCCCCGGGGATGGGGGCGTGAGACCTGCGCCACGCTGCCCCGACGCTGGCTCGCTGATTCTCCGGAGCCTATATACGAGCGCCCACGGGATCGCCGCCGCGCTGGTCAGGGGCCGTAGAAAGCGCCCCCCCCCCCGGCGATTCTCCGGGCCAAGTGCCCTCCGAGTTCGGCCGAGTCCCTCCAGCGTGGGTCACGTATAGTCCCACATGGTGGGACCTCGGAGTTCTGTCTGCGGTGGCCGTCCTGGTGGGGGGAGGGGGGATCCGCCCCGGGAAAGGGGGGCTCCATGGTGGCCTGGCCCGCGATTGAAGCCTACCGATCGGCGGGTGGGCTGGTTCCGTGGGGGGCCTATGTTCCTCCGCGCCAGCAGGGCTCTGCCACATTGCCTGGGGGCCAGCGTGGAACGGGAAACACGTGCTTGCGCCAACTCGTGCCGGCCGTGGCGCGCTGGCTTTCAGGCACCGGAGCTGTGGAGACCACTCCTGTGCCATACTAGCCCCCTGGGAAGGGGTGAACAGCTGCCAGATGAGGCGCGTTGATGCCGTAGTGGCTCGCGCCTTTTTACACGCCGGCGTGAGAACTTGGCCGCAGGATTGGAGAATCTCGGCCCAGATCTTCAAATCACTTGCACTGCTCCCTGGTTGAAGGATCTCACAGGTTCACCAGGATTTCTTTACCTTCCCGTTTGCCAGGAATTACACCCACCCCTTCCCCACCACACCGACAGTTTTGCCCAGCATCACCACATCTCCACTCAGACACGTTCACCGGCAACCCTGCTTCCTCAGGATCCCTACCCCAAAGTGTCCCTTAGAACCACCCCGGAGTGTTGGTCACCCTCGTTTGGAGTTGGGAGAACCAGGGAGAGTCTAGCTGGGATTTGGGAAACACGCCCCCCTTTTCATGGAGAAGCAGGCTGGATTTGGCACAACCAAGGAGAGGCTGAGCTCGCAGTCGACTTTCAAACCAGGTGATACATATTCCATCTGCTCTGAGAGTTTGAGTAACGTAGAGTGTCAGAGTGTCAGATCAAGGCGTGAAATTCAAATGGAGTGGGAGTGATCCAGGGAAAAAGCTTGTTCTATAAACCTGCCTTTATACAATAAATTGAATCAGAGAGGGGGCGAGTGAGTAAGGTACTCCCACAACCTCGCTCTTGGAGATGGTGTTTTACCCATGATACCCTGGCCAATATTTAATCTCTCATAAAAACAGATCATCTGGTCATTGCTATTTGTGGAGTTTGCTGTGTGCAAATTGGCTCCCTTGTTTCCTACATTACAACAGTGGCTACACCTGGGATGCCCAGTCGCAACCTAGGCTGCAGCAGTGATCCAGGGCCCTTTGCCCTCTGACCTTTGGATCCTGGGTCAGATAGGCATCCCTTTCCATCCCCCATTCAAACCAGGCAAACATGCAGAGAATGTGTAGGAGGGAGTCTCTCCTTGATTCGTATGTCATTATCTCATGTCCACCTAGAAACCCAGTTGTTCAGCCCTGCCTACCCCAGAGTTACCAAAAAAAAAAGGCCTTGACCTCGGGGTCAAGTTTATTAACTTCTGATGATTGTCAGCTGGGCTCGCAATGTGTCTCACTAATGCTTGCTGGGAGATACATATATATTCATGCCCGGAGACTTGCCTCCCCCTGCAGGCAAAAGAAACACGTCCAGGCATTGTACTTTTTTCGAATTAAACAAAAGCATAGGTGCCCAGATTTCCCTGGAACATTGCCCATGGCCATGCCTCGTCCAATAAGAGTCGACTGGCCAATCACCAACCGGCATTCTTCTGTCATGGCGTATCAATTGAATTCCCTTTGAAATTTGGCGTTCTTGGATCTGCCTTGATGAGTGCAAGACAAAAAACTTTGACAGCGTGTCTCTCTTGTCAGCAATTCTCTTAATTCCCAATCCCTTCAGTTACTGTTGGTCTCAGAGGTATGGAGAGCCATGGAACATCACTTCTCAGCGTCAGGTTGTTACGAAAGAAAGAAAACCGTAGATCTGTGAGACTCGGGGGAACCAAGGCCTTAAAATTGAACGCTGCCAATCTGTTATGTAGAAAACACTTAACAGTTCGAACAAGTCTTGAGAGAGTTTAAAGCATTATTCCAAAAGGGTATAAAATAAGATATGTATATATAAATACACATAAAAATGATCAAAGTAATGGTTAAAAAAAAACATACATTTGTCCAACAGAAATGTTATGGGTCGGGTGAAGCAGGAGTTTGGGTTCCAATTTTTTGGTTGGTTTCAACTTGCATCTGGCACTCGAATGTGCGGACTTCCTCCAAAGACAAATCTGTGAAAAGGTCAAACAGGTTGCCGACTGTGGTCATGGATTCCTTCAGTCAGTTCAAGGGAGGAGGACAAAAGGAAAGTTACAACAAGGAGCAGCTGTCGCATTAACGGTGAAGAGGCAGCGAGAAATAGTGGGTGTTAGTATTTTTTATCGGAAAGAAGTTGAAAACCCCTCCCGATTGGGAGGGAAGAAAAGATGAAATCGAGGGCTTTTCGGAGATTGGCAGCAGGTGGCCAGAATACACTGGTGAGTTTTTATTGAAGATCAATTTGCAGCGTGAAGATTGCAGCGCCCGTGTTGAAATTGCTGGTTAGTCAGTGAAGGCGTAAGCTGCAGATTCAGCCATCGAGAAGAATCATCTCTTCAGAGACCCAAAGATTCAGCTCCTGTACACTGATGCGGCCGGACAGTGGACTTATCCATCCAGACTAATAGATTCATTGTGCAGAACGGGGTACGGCATTGTAAAATCGGCAGGCAGGAAAAGACCAACTGGTCGGCCGACTGTTCCTGCCCCACGCGTCAGGCTGATCAGAGAATCTTAACTAAATGTTTTCCTCCTTGCCCTCCTCCCCCCCCCCCCCCCCCCCCCCCCCTCGCAGCCCTGTCCAGTTTGCTCTTCAACAACCAGAAGGAGCAGGTCACTGCTTTGCTGTAGAAACTGCCGGAATGTTCACCCTGACGGTTTCAATCGATGAAGATTGAACCGGTTAACCTCGTTGGATTACCACCCAGGCAATGGTGAAATCCTACCTCATTGCCTCCAGAATGAATCACTGTTACCACCCTCACCGGAGCTAACAACTTTTTGATTTATTGTGGTTAAAGGAACAATCCTATGGTCAATTTCACCAACTCATCCTGGACAATTTTATCCCTCAGTCAATACAACCAAAGAAAGAAATCGGTCATGTGCCCATCGCTGTTCATGGGATCTTGCTGTGTGTATGTTGACTCCCAATTTTGGGAAAGGCCCAATATGGGGCACAAGCTTCCCTTTCTTGAAATCTGTGCATATTGAAATGGAGCCACTGTGTATATAATTTTTAAATCAGTATCGGCTTTTCGCATTGCACCTACTACGAAAATATTTTTAAAATGGTACGTCTAAAAGTTCAACTTAATCGGACTACAAAATAATTCCTACCCCAAACGGTGTTATTTGGAAACGTTGAAATGCACTTTTTTTTTTAAAATGGGGGCTTTTCTGCATCAAATTGGAATTCAATTTGAAAAGATAATCTCAAAATAAAAGGCTAAAATCAGTAAAAGTGAAGAAGCTCCGCTGGGTCATCAGTAAAAAGTATCAAGCTCGTTCGTCAATGTCCTTCAGGGAAGGAATCCTGCTGCCATTACTATGGTCTGGCTCATTGGCGATTCCAGTCCCTGACCACATGGTTGGCGTTCACCTGATTTCTGTAGTAACCGGTTAGGGCATTTAATTAATTCAGCAAACTTCGGGTAACTCAGGAAGGTAATAAATGCTGGCCATGCCAATGATGGTGACAGTGAAGAAAATTCCAATAGTTAACTTTTAGTTGATAGCTGTTCAGGTAAGGAGTTGGTGGCGTACATATAATGTTGCTGGGCTAGTAATCCAGAGACCCCGGGTTATGTTCTGAGGATCAGGGTTCGATACCCAATGCAGCAGGTGATTTAAATTCAATTTTGGGACGGCATGGTGGCACAGTGGTTAGCACTGCTGCCTCACAGCGCCAGGGACCCCGGTTCGATTCCGACTTCGGATGACCTTCTTTGTGGAGTCTGCACGTTCACCCAGTGTGTGCGTGGGTTTCCTCCGGGTGCTCCGGTTTCCTCCCGCAGTCCAAAGATGTGCAGGTTGGGCGGATTGGCCATGCTAAATTGCCCCTTAGTGTCCTAGGTAATGGGCCTAGGGGGAGTGCTCTTTCATAGGACCTAGGTGGGGTGCACCATCAGAGGGTCGGTGCAGACTCGATGGGCCGAATGGCCTACTTCTGCACTGTAGGGATTCAATGATTCTATGAGAAGAGGCACCATTTTGAATGCTGCCCATCTTCCATATTCCAGGCACATCCGGGGCATCAAATATACCATTTATCAAACTGCAACTGTGTCATAATGCAGGCTTTGGGAAACTTATAGAAAACATGGGAATAATGGCAACTCTCAAACACTTATTTCTTTTGACACATTCCTGGGGGAGCTTTCTATCCTGAAATGGTCACCTCTCAGCGTTGGCAAGGCTCTTTGTTAAAAGCTCGGAAAGTGTGCACTGATTTCGGCAGAAGCTCCAGCACATCGGCTGAGGGTGAGATGGAACCGGCGGGGGAATCACCTACCACCCAGCTGCAGGCGAACAACTCCACTGTTCAGAGCAAACATCGCCCACCCCAGAGTTAACACCCCCTGCTCAGAAAGCTGCCAAAGCAGTCGGCAGGAATTCTGGTGCTTATTTAAACTTGAAACAAAAAAAAAAGGCCCAAAGAAAACTGCCCCGAATACGCGCGCCTCTGGAAAGGCCCATTGAGGGAGGGGGGGAATGGAAGGGAGGAAGTCTGGCCTGAGCATCGGCCCTACACTGACGATCTCACAGCTTGTCGAGGTGCGTCTGGCAGACATTTTCTGCTTAAACCTCTTTAAACGAGGACAGGCTACACAGAAAAAGATGAAATGAAATGAAAAATGAAAATCGCTTATTGTCACGAGTAGGCTTCAAATGAAGTTACTGTGAAAAGCCCCTAGTCACCACATTCCGGCGCCTGTCCAGGGAGGCTGGTACGGGAATCGAACCGTGCTGCTGGCCTGCCTTGGTCTGCTTTAAAAGCCAGCGATTTAGCCCAGTGAGCTAAACCAGCCACAGATGAGGCCAGGACGTCACCTCGAGGAGTTGCCAAATACAGGATCGCAGCCCAGACCAGGAATCAAGCTAACATGCCCACAGCTGCAGTTGGAGAACTATAGATTATGTGGGAACAAACTAACTTTGGAGAGACAAGACCCCTTAAAATGGGAAGGGGGGGGGGGGGGGGTGTTCAAGGGGCAAGAATAAAATTTACATGGTGATTAGGCAAATTGTTAATCGGATTATACTGCTATTAATCTTGCCTATTTAAATATGCATCACATAGCAAACCATTTGTATAGTTAAAACCTTGAATTATTTCTCTCCTTCACGCAAATTTTGAAATGCCCACCTCCACAAGGAGATTTGAATGATTCTTCATATCTGTATTAGCAGCATAAAAACTGGGCACGATATCCACTGCTTACAAATCTGCTTTATTGTCCCACCCTCCGTCTCCTGCACCATAATTCCAGCACTACAAAAGCTCTCATTAAGGATTAAGTTGGTCCCGAGGTCTATTTAATTAGTTGGAATGAAAGGCTTAGCATTTTATCCATTTAACTTTTTTCTTATTTACTGGCGGGACGTTGGGAGTTTCTGGCTTCGGCCAAAGTTTATTGCTCAAACCCAATTGGCCGCGAGAAGGAACAGGTGAGCCGCCTTCTTCCTATCATAGAATTTACAGCGCAGAAGGAGGCCATTCAGCCCATCGAGTCTGCACCGGCTCCTGGAAAGAGCACCCCACCCATGGTCAACACCTCCACCCTATCCCCATAACCCAGTAACCCCACCCAACACTAAGGGCAATTTTGGACACTAAGGACAATTTATCATGGCCAATCCACCTAACTTGCACATCTTTGGGCTGTGGGAGGAAACTGGAGCACCCGGAGGAAACCCACGCACACACGGGGAGGACGTGCAGACTCCTCACAGACAGTGACCCAAGCCGGAATCGAACCTGGGACCCTGGAGCTGTGAAGCAATTGCGCTATCCACAATGTTTCCTGAACCGTTGCAGCCCCACGGTGCTGTTAGGGATGGAGTTCCAGGATTTTGACCCAGCGATAGTGAAGGAAAGACCGCTAAATTTCTAAACCCTGTGTTAAAGTCTCTCGTAGTCAGCTGCACTGAAAAGGCTGAATAAAGCAGGAGGTTTGTTCCAGACAGTTCGTCATCTCCAATTTCCCCACAGCGGGTTTTGCTGTGGAAACTGCTGTTAAGGTTCCTATTGTGCGCTACCGTTATTTACATCCCCCAATAGTCCTCAAGCATGAAAGCGGTTTCCTTCATCTAATTTAGTGTCACCTCCTCTTGGTGGGAAATTATTATATTTGTATTTTCGTTCATTTTGGAAAGCGAGAACCGGTGGCAGGCCCTGACTTTATTGCCCGTCCACAACTGCCCCGGAGAAGGTGGTGGTTGCCGCAGTGTTGAATTACTGCGGTCCATGTGGTACAGGTGCAAACACAGGGCTTTTAGGGAGGGAGTTTAATTTTCTGACCCAGTGATGATGAACAATGGTGATACAGTTCCAAATCAGCCAAGGCTTAGCAGACTGATTCCTGGGATGACAGGCTGACAGGACTAGTCAGAGTAGACGCAGGAAGGATATTCTCGATGGTGGGGGAGTCCAGAACCAACGTTTTAACTCCAATGTCGCTTCAAGCAGAGAAACCCAACAATTTAAACGGAAACAGTGCGAGCATCAGATCTCGTGGGGGGGTTGCCTGCGCTTTTCCCGTTTTGGGACTCCTGTCAAGATGATCAAGTGCTCTTGTTAGCAGAGGTTAGGCAAGGAAAGCAAGAGATGACAACCATATTTATACCAAGATCTCCAAGGGAGCATCACATCCAGGAAAGAGCAGCACTGTGATATGCTCATTCGATACCCCTGTAGAACTAACAAGCCGGATTTCTGACATTTTAGTGCGAGCGAGCGATTAGCAGCAGAGAATGTTAAGAGCTTTGTTTCATTTGCCAGATCAATTTGACAGGAGACAACATGAGCTACAATTTTAATTACAGTGGGTCCACAGGTGTCCTGAGAATGAATAAGAATATACTGCAATGTAATCCACAAAGCAACTTCAGCATAATTCTATTACATTTTCTTACCAAACACACTACAACCAGAGCTCTCAAAAATAAATTCCAGTGCCATTTTCCAGTGAAATCCAAGTGCACAATTAATTGCAAGTTGCCCTTTCATTGGTATCAATGTAATCACTTGCTGTTGTATAATCGGAAGGCTTGAATAATGCTCATGAGTTGTGACTAAGGGCAACATTTGTCTGCCATTCTACATGGCTGGTGAAGTGAATTTATGCAGAAGCCCTCTTCAGCTCAATTCTCCGCACAAAGTAATGTTTCAGAGGCTTGCAGGAGGATTACAGTCCAAGCTTAAAAAAGCAACAAAGCCAATGCTTCACTGAGACACGGTCAAAGGCAAGGGAGCTAACAAGCATGAATCTGTGTTTTCAATAAAAGAAAGCGGACGATAATGACGCCACAATAACCCGTGGTGCTCTTTTCTGACATTTAAATGCTCATTTTCTGAATGCTTCGATATCAAGTTGTTCAAGTGATTGCCATGACATTCTGCACACCTCCTCTCACTTTGCTGTCTCTCTCCTTGCGCCAACCTCGCTGATGAGGAACAGTTATTATAACACACCAGTTCATCGTGCTTTGTTGTAGCTTCAGACTTCCTCAGCATGGAAATAATGCACATAAAATATTTAATTGGATGATCTTTTTGACAACACTAGTGGATGATGGGCTGCTGTGTGGTGTCTATCACTGACTGACTGAAGAGGAGAGGGGGGGGGGGGGGGGCTGGAGGGGGAGCTCAACCAGCCTTTACCAAAAAAAGGATTAGAACATTTCTGAGTGAAGTTGTCATATTTTCCCCCGGCCTTGTAATGATGGGCGGCACGGTATCACAGTGGTTAGCACTGTTACGTCACAGCGCCAGTGCCCTGGGTTCGATTCCCGGCTTGGGTCACTGTCTGTGCGGAGTCTGCACGTTCTCCCCGTGTCTGCGTGGGTTTCCTCCGGGAGCTCCGGTTTCCTCCCACAAGTCCCGAAAGACGTGCTTGTTAGGTGAATTGGACATTCTGAATTCTCCCTCGGTGTACCCGAACAGGCGCCGAAGTGGGGAGACTAGGGGATTTTCACAGTAACTTCGTTGCAGTGTTAATGTAAGCCTACTCGTGACATTAATAAAAATTATTATTATAAAATGTGCACCGTTACACCAGTACAACTGTCGCTCCCCACATCACCGAATTCTGGAATTCTAAATGGAACCACAATCGCTACTTAGTGCGTCCGCTGCAACTGGGGTCCCAGCGTTGGAAAAGATGACAAAGGAAGCAGCGATTGACTCACGCTCTTCCAAGGGATATTTTCAGGAATCAAGCTCAAATGGCAAGAAATGAGAATTATTTCTTGGTCGGACAATAATGGTTGTCAACATATTTTGGACGTACGTCTGGAGGCTTCGTCACAGGGCCCCCCAATGACCTCACCCAAACAGCCTCATCACCAATACTATTAGGGCAGAGTAAATGAACAAAACATATCATTTTCTTCTAATTCCCCCATGATTTTTGCAACATGGGTTGCATCCAGCACTGGCCAACTGCTGACACCAGTCAGAGTGTTCAGAGTGGCATCTCTGCCCAGTTCAATCCAAAACGGGCACTGTGGTCCCAATGCGCCCTGCAGGCCACTAATTAGCATTGTAAATTACCTTGGCACAGGAGGACTGTCCCAGTTGCTGAGCAGAAATCCCAGGGGCGTTTGGCTGTTTCCATAGTGATGAAAGGGGTAGTGGGTCATGGACCATCATATTTAAGCAGATGGTACTCGGCCTACCACCACCCCCCCCCCCCCCCACCCCCCCCCCCCCCCCCCCCCCCACCACCACCACCACCCCATGTATCCATACAGTTGGAGGTCTGAAAACTGACCCCTCCCCAGTAGGATCTCTGTTGCCATGGTTCATTCTAACCTTGCATGGTAGAATATGTGTTACAATAAGCAAAAGAAAAACCTCCAGGTCTTTATGCTGGAGTTTTGAACCAAAGAAAAGCCGATCGAGCACAATGCTCCCCCCCCCCCCCCCCCCCCCCCCCCCCACCCCCCGTGTGCTAATTGTTAACACAAAGCTGCGGCTGGAGAAACAATCCCGAGCACACACAGACAGAGCCAGCACTGACGATCCAATTCTCTGCTGAAAGCATTGGCCACTTGACCCTCAGTTGAAACCAGCCCGTGAGCAGCGTTGCACCTCTGCTGACTGGCAGCTATTACTTTTAATGACTATCTTGCTTTGCCTGCACCTGATTGGAATGGCTTTTTTTGCTGGACCTGTGAAGCAATCTGCGGAGCGGCGAGTATCACCCGCGTGCTTACTGGATGGTTAATTCTCAGGGATACTCGCTGAACTGAGCCAACCAGCTAGAAGTCACTGAAACCGTTCACTGACCTTCGCACGCCTGCTGGGGATTTGTAGAGTGAAACAAGAAGGTACCACGGGACAGTGGGATAAATCATAGCTACACAGAATTGTTAGAGCACATACGGTGGCCCATTGGGAGTGTGCTGGCTCTCTGCAAGGCCGATCTAGCTGGTCCCACACCTGCTTACCACCCCACCCGTCACCCATCACACTTCCCGCAGCCCTGTCGATCTTTCTCCTTTGGGCGCTCATTCAATTCTCTTCAGAAAACACGACTGAATATGACTCCGGTGTCCTTTCAGGCAGCGTGTTCCAGATACTAGCCGTTCGCTGCATAAAGTATTGGCGGAATTGCTGGGCCCCCTGCCGCGGGTTTCCCGATGGCGTTTGAAGGCGGTGGCATCCTCTGGTCATGATCAGCCCATCAGGAGCAGCCCAGCCCAATGGCAGAAAGTCGTTGCACTCACCTCGAGGTCTGTGACGAGCTGAGGATTGACTTGTGCGCGCCACTCACTCGCAATCGGGTTTGATGCCGACACGAAGCAAGATTGGAAAGCCTAACATGATGCCGGTGGGCAGCTGTTTTAATGAGCATTCACAAAACGAATGATTGCAAATAGCGTTTGCGTCACCTATCAGCGGAATGACCGCCCTGCCGTTCGGAGAACGGCGGCCGGATTTTAGGCCGGTGGGTTTCCGAATTTTTGGTTCCCTCCAGATTCACCGTGTCCGTTCGCCCGCCACTAACCACTGGCTGGTTGGGAGAATTCAACCCAATGTCCCTGCTCTTCTACACCAACAATAGTTTAAGAATGGCCAGGAATGACTGGAAATGGTGCACGATGATCTCTACAATTCATCATGAAAGGTGGAACTTAAATAAATGTGGACAAGGTGGAAATTTGAAAAGTAAAATGTCAACGGAAGGCATCATTGAGTTTCTGCAGCATTTACGGATTCCAGTTCAAGGGAAGGCAGCTGCATTTGGTCGTGTGCCAATTACACAAAATCTGACCGTTGGACATCAAGCAAACTTTCAGTTTGCACAACTCACGGAGGGAGAATTAGCTGGAAACATAGCTGCCCGGCAAACATGAACCGCAGTCGAAAAGCCAGCTCATTTGTCCAATCTGCTCAGACTGGTTGTGAAATGTGTCGAAAATGGAAATGTCAAGGCTTTGTATGGGTTAGACATGGAGCACCTTTCCCACGGTGTGCTGGTGTGTGTGGGCGCCTTTGAAAAATAGGCTCTGAAAGACATATAGATTGTGAAGTTTGATTCATCTGCGCAACAGGTCTTGGAGGGAAAAAAGAAAATCACTTCAGGAGTCAGAAATGGATGTGTCAAATATGTAAAACAAGTATTCCATTTAAACAATGTTTAAATTCCCGTACCAGCCTCCCCGGACAGGCGCCGGAATGTGTCGACTAGGGGCTTTTCACAGTAACTTCATTGAAGCCTACTCGTGACAATAAGCGATTTTCATTTCATTTCATTTTTCACAAAACATAAAGATAACGATACATTCACCGATGCCATTCTCCCAGTGGGCAGCTTCTTTCGAAGCAAGTGCTGGTGGGAGATAGGGCTACTATACTTTGCTTAATTGCAGTTCCCTGCCGGGGAAGAAGTATTAATGAATTGGCCCGCGTTACCTTTCAGAACGTGCCTAATTGCTAACTGGAGGAACATCACAGAGCATGTTCTTAATTCTCAGAACAAATACTTTTCCCAATTATCACGGATTATCACGATTAGTACCTTTCGCCAGGGATTTTGTGCAATTCAGGAGAACGTAACTCCGTCGTCAGGACATGCGCACGTCACGTAGACTGACACTGACAATGATTGAATGCTGGCGCGAGGTGCTCTCCTTCACCAATATTCACTGCCTCCTCGAGTGTAAAAGATCCAAAGAAGTATAGGGGCCGCGGTTTTCCGGCCAATGGGATTCTCTTCTTCCCGCCGGCAACGCAGCCCCCCCCCCCCCCACCCCCCACGGGTTTCCCAGCGGCCTGGGGTGGCTTCAATGGGAAATCCCACTGACAAGGGCAGCAGGGTAGCATGGTGGTTAGCATAAATGCTTCACAGCTCCAGGGTCCCAGGTTCGATTCCTGGCTGGGTCACTGTCTGTGTGGAGTCTGCACGTCCTCCCCCTGTGTGCGTGGGTTTCCTCCGGGTGCTCCGGTTTCCTCCCACAGTCCAAAGATGTGCGGGTTAGGTGGATTGGCCATGCTAAATTGTCCGTAGTGTCCTAATAAAAGTAAGGTTAAGGGGGGGGTTGTTGGGTTACGGGTATAGGGTGGATACGTGGGTTTGAGTAGGGTGATCATGGCTCGGCACAACATTGAGGGCCGAAGGGCCTGTTCAGTGCTGTACTGTTCTATGTTCTATGTTCTAAGCGGCGTGAGGAGAGAATCCAGCCGGCAGCGAATGGCGCACCACCGAGAAACACCAGCTGGCGGATCGGAGAATCCAGCCCAGGGAGTTCCACTGGTCCCCCCCTGCCAACACTCCCCCCTGCAAGCAAAGCTGCCATTTGCCACATGTGAGATCTTGCAGTTCACAAACCTCAACATTTGCTTACACGATGGAAACCGCATTTTAAAACTAATCTATTGGTTGTGAAACCCTTGGGGCAAGTTGAGGATGTGATAAGGTAAGGGTGCCTTTCACCACCTCAGGTCCAAAGCACTTTACAGCTATTATGGGCGCGATTCTCCCCCTGGTGTACCTCCTGGCATGGAGGACAGCACGGGACAGTGCCCTGGCACTGCCAGGTCACTAATGCTAGGGTGACAATGGGGCACTGTCAAGGGGCAGGGCCTGAGAGGAGTCATGGCCATGAAAGTGGGATGAATTGGGTGGGAGTGGGGGGAGCCTGAAAAGGCTGGTGAAATGGGAGGTAGGGCCTCGCCGACCCCATGGCGGGGTATCACTCACTTGGCAGTGGCAAGGATGGATACAGGGGCGGTGGGAGCTTGGCCACCCTCATGGCTGTGTAATGTGGGTGGGGTTGGTGACCGGCCATTTAGTGATAGGGGGGGGTCAAGGGTTGGGGTGTTGTCCGTATCTGCGGGAATCCCAATTATAGGGGCTGGTTTGGCACAGGGCTAAATCACTGGCTTTGAAAGCAGAGCAAGGCAGGCCAGTAGCACGGTTCAATTCCCGTACCAGCCTCCCCGAACAGGCGCCGGAACGTGACGACTAGGGGCTTTTCACAGTAACTTCATTTGAAGCCTACTTGTGACAATAAGCGATTTTCATTTTCATGTCCATGTGGGGGAGGGGGAGGGGAAGAGGGGGAACTTCAACTTAGCTCTGAGATCGGGACACCCCATCTTGGAGGAGCCGGCCTTGCCGACGCCTTTAGGTCCCCTGACAGCGGATGGGAATCTCACTGGTATTCCCTGGGGAAATGGCACTTCGTCGTTTATTGGGAGAACCGCCCCCGATAAGCGCCATTAGATACAATTCTTTTTTTTATCTACAACAGGTTCGATGATCTGGATCTGGGCCCTTTTCTTAAAATTTGCTTTATTGTCAGGTGCGGCTCAGTTTAGGCTCAGTCAGACCGAGAAGACAAGGAAAGAGCAGAGGTGACCAAAGGCTCGAGCCGTTGCAATTTAAAGGGGTCACAGGTTTCTGAGAAAGTGTTTGACCGAAGTTTGTTTTTGCTGAGCGAGGGGGAGGAGCTGCAGGACATTCTATTCATGGATTCACTGTCCACAAATAATGCGATGGTGCTTCGGAATGTTACTTATAGCTTTGTAAAGTACTAACCTCACCTCGACAAAGAGATATATGCCTGAAGGTGGTTCACCCCTTTCCACACCTCCCTTCTGACCTTGGGTATCTCGATGGGGTCCAATAGAAAACCCACAGATTTCCACTCCTCTTATCTACAATAAGCATGTTCTGTAACCAAACTACACAATGGAAATTAACCTTAATCACATTAATTACTTGCAGTGGGATGGAATGATTCCCATGATACAGTGTGTCATTTAACTTGCTGGAAAGCAAATAGCATAGAATATTCTGAACAAAGATAATAATTTTGTCGGAAGGAAATGTCCATATCATCTAGCAGCCGGTGTAGGCCACTCGGCCCCTCGAGCCTATTGAGGGCCCCTCAATACTGAAGAATTGGCATCCCCGCTCTCGGGGGTGGGCACTCGTGAGAGGAAAAGAGAGAGGGCGCCTCAAGGAGCAGATTTGGCAGTTCCAGCAGCGCTTACACACACTGGTGGGCACTGGTGGGACTGCAAGGAGGCTGTGGGACTATGAAAATGTTGTCTTTTCCTGGGACGTCTCGAACATTTAGGCGGGGAGGAATTTGGCACCGTCGTGACGGGAGCAAGGGGGTGGGGTGTGGCTTTGAGGCCAGGCATCTTGGGGATGAGAGGGTGGCGGTTGTGCCCCTGATGCACACACAGGCCATCCCCGAAAGGTTTGCCCCACTCCGGCCTGTCTTTTTACCACTCTGCTTGAGAAATTGGCCGTCTCACGCTTGCCTGCCCAGTATTCCGGCAGCTGAGGCTGTTTGAGGCCCTTAGGTGGTCAATTAGTCACTTGGCTTTTGTTCCTTCCTCCCTCCTGGAGAACTGCAAATAGTTTGGAAGTGAAAGGAAGACGTGATTGATAACCTGATGAGGAATAAAAATCCCAGCTGCTGGCAGCAGTGAAGAGAATGTGAGGAAAAGCCCTTAAGCCTGGTCTACAATTGACTCGGGTTGGCGAGATCTGCTGATGATTCCAATGCTTAGAAACTGCTTCAACCTTTGGTGCAACATTTGCCAATTAACAATGAAACTGACTGAGTTCCCCCAAAGGATATAAATAATGCCGCGTCGCGTAGCAACCCAGTGTCAGTATTGATTGCCCTCAAGCCACAGTAACCAAAAGGATCTTATTAATACTTATTAGCCTAGGCTAATTTGGTGGGGCATTTTCAGCCATCTGGATTGACAGCGATTGATTGCTCGATGTTAGGATCTCCCTCCGCGGTACCTTTTGAAAGAATGCCTTGTTTGGAGGTTCGACCAAAGCTAATGCCCCCTTTTAAGTTAAAGAGAGACGTTTTCTTGCCATCTCCCAGGCAGGGTTGTCACACCTGGTTGAATGTGTCACATCACATGAACTCCCACCTCCAACTGCCCTTTCCCACATCGGCAATACTTCCATAACGAATAAACAGAAGATTTCAAATATAGGCATAATCGTATTTTCGTACTCTCAGGATCTTTCTCCCGGGTTGCTCAGAGCAGTCCCCAGGACATTAATCTTTAATTTCTGAGATGCCAGAGCTAAACTGTGGAATTGGAAAGCCTATTTATTTTAGTCTAGTCCAGTACCACAACCATGAACCAGTCCCTCTTGATGCCAGGTGCAATAACTCATTTCGCACCGCTCCCAACAAAAATGGCATTCTGACATAATGGAGCGAAGAGGACTTTACAACTCGCTGGGTAATGAATGCGTACAGACTAGGAGGGAGAAGGGGAAAAGAGCTGGGAGGCATCAGAGAACGGAGAGACGACTTAAGCTGTGAAGAGGGCTTGAGGAGTCTAGATGCCTTAAGTAATTATATTTGGCAGATAGAGTATAATGTGGGAAAATGTGGACTTGGTCCACTTTGGCAATAAGAATAGAAAAACGGCATATCATTTCAACAGGAGGGATTGCAGAACACTTGAGGTACAGAGAGATCTGGGTGTCCTGGTACATGGATCAAGAAAGGTTAGTACGCAGGTACAACAAATGATTAGGAAGGCAAATGGAATGTTGATGTGGGCAGTTATCTAACGGGGGGTAGATGGGACAGGCTGGGCCTGCATCCACTGGAATTTAGAAGAATGAGTGGCGATAATCAGAATATCTCGCACCTTTATGCTTGCAAAGCCAGGCCGAACACTCAACACACCATTATTTTGTTTTCCACCGTGCTGAATCAATAATAATAATAATCTTTATTGTCACAAGTAGGCTTACATTAACACTGTAATGCACATTCTCCCCGTGTTTGTATGGGTTTCACCCCCACAACCCAAAGATGTGCAGGTAGGTGGATTGGCTGCGCTAAATTACCCCTTAATTGGAAAAAATGAATTGGGTACTCAATGAAGTTACTGTGAAAAGCCCCTAGTCGCCACATTCTGACGCCTGCACAGGTACACTGACGGCGATTTCTGAATGTCCAAATTAGCTAACAGCACGTCTTTCGGGACTTGAGGGAGGAAA
This sequence comes from Scyliorhinus canicula, assembly GCF_902713615.1. Taxonomy (NCBI): domain Eukaryota; kingdom Metazoa; phylum Chordata; class Chondrichthyes; order Carcharhiniformes; family Scyliorhinidae; genus Scyliorhinus; species Scyliorhinus canicula. Next base: position 14,590,878 of record NC_052160.1, on the reverse strand, counting down.
CCGGAACGCCCGGAGGAAACCCACGCAGACACGGGGAGAACGTGCAGACTCCACACAGATAGTGACCCAAGCTGGGAATCGAACCTGGGACCCTGGCGCCATGAAGCAACAGTGCTAACCACTGTGCTACCGTGCCAACCATGCTGTGAAATTGTGCCAATCAGGAGTGGAACACACACCCCGATGCACAGTTGACGCAGAGTTTGGTAGCTCTGTCAGCAAAGATACTGTCATTTTCAAATCGGTGCGCAATTTCACAGAAAAATGACCCTACGCATTCCGGAAATTGAATTTCCCTCCTTCTTGTTTCAATTTGACTGTCAAAATAAGTTTACAGACTTTGTGACAGACAAGTGTATCCTCCTTCTGAGAGCAATGTGGTTTGCGGACAGAACACGAATGATGTGGAGCGAGGATGGACTCTGAGGGCGGGATTCTTCCATACCCGGCGGGGCGGGGGGTCCTGGCAGGACGGAGTGGCGTGAACCACTCCAGCGTCGGCCCGCCCCAAAGATGTGGAATCCTCCGCTCCTTGAGGGGCTAGGCCGGCGCCAGAGTGTTTTGCGCCCCGTCGGCTGGCGTGGAAGGCCTTTGGCGCCATGCCAGCCGGGGCCGAAGGGACTCCGGTGGCTGCCGTGAGTCCGCGCATGCGTGGGAGGGTCAGCGGCTGCTGACCTCATCCCCGCGGATTGCGCAGGGGGGGGGGGGGAGTTCACCTACGCGTCGGCCATCGTGGAGGCTGACACGGCCGACGCGTAGAAAAAGAGTGCCCCCACGGCACAGGCCCGCCCGCGGATCGGTGGGCCCCGATCGCGGGCCAGGCCACCCTGGGGGCACCCCCTGGGGCCAGATCGCCCCGCGCCCCTCCCCCGGACCCTGGTGTAAGCCCACGCCGCCAGGTCCCGTCGGTAAGGGACCTAGTCTACTCTACGCCGGCGGGTCTGGCAAAGAAGCAGCGGGACTTCGGCACACGACGGGCCGGAGAATCACCGGGGGGGGGGGGGGGGGGCGCTGCAAGCCCCCGGCGATTCTCCGACCCGGCAGGGGGTCGGAGAACCCCACCCTAGATATCCTTGGGTTAAACATGAATGATATCCATTACCAGAAGTTACTCATCTTGAGAGTTAATACTGGATTAACAGGAGTTGTGGAAGTACAGGCAGACGAAACTGTTCGTATGAGAGGGCAGGGTCGACCCTCGGCAAGAAGGGGAAGGTCAGTATTTTGAGCAAGGTTAAAGGTCATCTAAATACTGCAGACGCTGGAAACCTGAAATAAAACAGAGAAACAGTGGAAATACTCAGCCGGTCTGGCAGCATCTGTGGGGAGAGAAACGGAGCGAATGTTTCAGATCTTTGATGAACTGACTGTGGACTCACTGTCCTCTTGTGTACACTCCTGTCTGGCACTAAGGTGCCCAAAGTGCCAGATTGGTGCTGTTGGGATTCATTGGAAAATGGACACATTGAATCGATGGTCATGGAGCTGAAGCGTTGAATATATCTGCCAAAGTAGCCCACCTTCCTTCCCCACTTACAGCGTACAATACGAGAGAGCTCTGGTTAAGAGATATTGAGGATGCATTATTGCTTGACATGTGTTAAAAACAATTCTAATTGTTTGGATTGACTCACCACACCATTCATCAACCCAGGCAAAGGCTTGTCGATGACCAATTAGCAAAATATCCCTGATGACCTAAGACAAGAGGGAAAAAGAAGCATGATTGAAATCACTTGGGCAGTTCCTTCTTCGTTTGGCCTTTGAAACAATGCAGCAAAACAATTATGGACAGAAGTTTTATTCAGCTGAACATCCCTCTGTATTCTGTTCGGCACTTAAAGGTTTCCACACATTTCTGGTTCATTTCAGTCGCATGAAGACAAATCACAGAAATCCCGACAGTGCAGAAGGAGGCCATTTGGCCCAGTGAGTCTGCATCGACTCTCAGTACCCTATCGAGGCCCACGCCCCATCCTAGCCCCTGAACCCAGTAACCCCAACTAACCGTTTGAATACCAAGGGGCAATTTATCATGGCCAATCCACCTAACCTGCGCATCTTTGGACTGTGGGAGGAAACCGGAGCACCCGGAGGAAACCCATGCCGACACGGGGGGATGTGCAAACTCCACTCGGGCAGTCACCCCAGGTCGGAATTGAACCCAGGTCCCTGGCGCTGTGAGGCAGCAGTGCTAACCACTGTGCCACCCTTGAAAAGCTCAGATTTCACAAGATATAAAAATAATGGAGTAACCTCTCCCCTTTCATTTCACGGCTCAGGTATCCTGTTGCCTTATTGGACCAAGACCTCCCAATTTAGATGTTCGACCACCATCCAGGACAAAGCAACCTACTTGATCGGCACTACCCCCCCCCCCCCCCAAACATTCACTCCCTCCACCACCAGTGCACAGTGGCAGGTGTGTGTACCGTCTGCAAGATGCACTACAGGAACTCGATAGCACCTTCCAAACTGGTGGCCTCTACCCCCGAGAAGGACAAGGGCAGCGAACAGATGGGTACACCACCATCTACAAGCTGCCCTCCGAATCACGTACCACCCTGACTTTGAACGATATCTCCGTTCCTTCACCGTCGCTGAGCCAAAATGCTGGAACACCCTCCCCAACAGCGCCGACCCAGTGGCTCGAGAAGGCAGCTCACCACCACCATCTCGAGGGCAATGCTGGTGTTGCCAATGACACATCCCATGACGGAATGAGGGAAAACTGCATTTTCCCTTTCACCTGCTGCGTGGGGGACTCCCAATGGGAATTCTCCTTTGGTTTGAAAGTAACTGGAATTTCAGACCAAATATCCCCCGGTGCTGCTGTCCGTCATTTGCGATCTTTGCACGTCTTCAATTCGGGTCCCGTGAGCATCGCTGATTTGAATCACTCCCAGTTGGCAGCTGGGCGTTAAGTTTCCTAGACCCCAAGGCCTGGAAGTCTCTCATTAAACCTCTCCAGCTCTCTCTTCCTTCCTTCAAGATGCCCCCTTGAAACTCAACATTTTATCCAACCTAAAATATCTCCTTGCGTGGTCTGGTGTCGACACTTGTTTGATAATCACACACATGAAGCATCTTGGGTTGTTTTGTGACATTAATAAGGCAAGTTGTTGTTGTGATTGGTACATGTGGGTGGGCGGGGGGGGGGGGGACCATCATTCACAGGTCACACAGTCGATTGCCTCTCCACACCTGCCCGATTGGTGTAAAGCACGGCAGGCGAAACCCAACCAAGCCGTGTGGTGGTGACTGACAGCCCTCGGACCTCACCCTCAACATTAGGGCTGGGAATGAAGCGTTTGAAGGAAAAATGTTGGCCTGAACGCCCCTCACGTGACGGCGTCGTAGTTTGTTTGATAGTGCCCCTGCGAAGAGCCCTCGGGATGCTTTGGCATGTTAAAGGCGCTATATAAACGCATGTAGTTGTCGTTTTGCGTACAAGGGCCAATGACACAAGGCTCACCAGGCAATCTGACTGGGCCATTTGTGAGGTATTGCAGCTTTTGCTTTGGTTGCACATTCCCTTCCAACTATTGGGGGCCTCACGGTAGCATGGTGGTTAGCATCAATGCTTCACAGCTCCAGGGTCCCAGGTTCGATTCCCGGCTGGGTCACTGTCTGTGTGGAGTCTGCACGTCCTCCCCGTGTCTGCGTGAGATTCCTCCGGGTGCTCCGGTTTCCTCCCACAGTCCAAAGATGTGCAGGTTAGGTGGATTGGCCATGCTAAATTGCCCGTAGTGTAAGGTTAATGGGGTGGAGAGGACATTATCTGTGAGACCAGAGCTTCAGCTAGATTCAAACTTTATGGTCTGCTGTACTCAGCTTTTCTGGAACTTGAAAATAAATCAAGGAACGTATTGAAGCACCAAGGGTAGAAAATACATCTAAGTTCCCAGGAATATTTCACACAGGGCAGGATTGTTCGAATGGCAGGAGACAATCCCCGCTGGGAACAACAACTCCATACTTGTTTTACACTCTGGGAAAATTTGGCCGGTCATGGGCCCTTCACCGCTCACTCAGGCAGGTGGGTTGCCCTCAGAGGGCAGTCAGCCAGCAGCTCCACAGGTCCAACAGCGCCAGCAGCTACAGAGGCCACTACTGGAATTACAAGCAGCCCCCGTAGACCGGGATCAGGTTAGTGCAGGGGTGTTGCAACAGATCATGGGCTGGATTCTCTGTTTTTGGGACTGTGTCCCCACTCCGGTGCCAAAACTATGGACTATCCCGCCAGAAAAACTGCCGGGAAAGGGCCACATATTCCTACCCTGCAGGGGGCTAGCAAGGACCCGGTGTAAATCTAGCAGCTTTTGCTGCAGATACACGCCCCCGCACCTCCGGGTCGGAGGCCGCGCATGCGCACGGCGGTGGCCTCCAGCGGCCGCGACGTGCTCCATGGCGGACTCGCACCGCGGAGCTGGGCACTGAAAATAGACCCCCCCGATCGGCTGCGTGCCCAACCCTGACCTTTCGCCCGAACATTGCCCGGCCCTGTGTAAGGCCTCTCTGCCCTTCGATCGGTTCGCCCCCCAACCAGGGCGGCGGCAGACTGAGTCCGCAGCCGCCATGCTAGCGACCGCCAGGACCACATTATATCCACGCTGTCAGGACTTCGGCCGTTCGGGGGCGGAGAATGGCAGAGCGGGCCTCCAGCAACGCTGCCAGATAGGTGCTAAGTGGCGCACTTTTCGGTGCCCGCAGAATAGGGGAACTGGTGCCGGTCCCGATTCCGTGCGGAGAAATGGATTCGCCGCCCCGGCGCCGGCCGCGATTTCGAAGTTGCGGTGCGGAGAATCCAGACATGTGAGCCTGATGTCCTCCTATACTGTAGAGCTGACAGGTTTGGGAGGTGCATCCGAAGGAGGCTGCAAAGTGTCCTGTGCGTGGTACACACTGCCATCACTGTGTCCTGTGGGTGGTACACACTGCCGTCACTGTGTGTTGTGGGTGGTACACACTGCCGTCACTGTGTGTTGTGGGTGGTACACACTGCCGTCACTGTGTCCTGTGGGATGGTGCACACTGCCATCACTGTGTGTTGTGGGTGGTACACACTGCCGTCACTGTGTGTTGTGGGTGGTGCACACTGCCGTCACTGTGTGTTGTGGGTGGTGCACACTGCCGTCACTGTGTCCTGTGGGTGGTACACACTGCCGTCACTGTGTGTTGTGGGTGGTACACACTGCCGTCACTGTGTGTTGTGGGTGGTACACACTGCCGTCACTGTGTGTTGTGGGATGGTGCACACTGCCGTCACTGTGTGTTGTGGGTGGTACACACTGCCGTCACTGTGTGTTGTGGGTGGTACACACTGCCGTCACTGTGTGCTGTGGGATGGTGCACACTGCCGTCACTGTGTGCTGTGGGATGGTGCACACTGCCGTCACTGTGTGTTGTGGGTGGTACACACTGCCGTCACTGTGTGCTGTGGGATGGTGCACACTGCCGTCACTGTGTGTTGTGGGTGGTGCACACTGCCGTCACTGTGTGTTGTGGGATGGTACACACTGCCGTCACTGTGTGTTGTGGGTGGTACACACTGCCGTCACTGTGTGTTGTGGGTGGTGCACACTGCCGTCACTGTGTGTTGTGGGATGGTGCACACTGCCGTCACTGTGTGCTGTGGGTGGTACACACTGCCGTCACTGTGTGTTGTGGGTGGTACACACTGCCGTCACTGTGTGTTGTGGGATGGTACACACTGCCGTCACTGTGTGTTGTGGGTGGTACACACTGCCATCACTGTGTCCTGTGGGTGGTACACACTGCCGTCACTGTGTGTTGTGGGTGGTACACACTGCCGTCACTGTGTGTTGTGGGTGGTACACACTGCCGTCACTGTGTGTTGTGGGTGGTACACACTGCCGTCACTGTGTGCTGTGGGTGGTACACACTGCCGTCACTGTGTGTTGTGGGTGGTACACACTGCCGTCACTGTGTGTTGTGGGATGGTGCACACTGCCATCACTGTGTCCTGTGGGTGGTACACACTGCCGTCACTGTGTGTTGTGGGTGGTACACACTGCCGTCACTGTGTGTTGTGGGTGGTACACACTGCCGTCACTGTGTCCTGTGGGTGGTACACACTGCCGTCACTGTGTGTTGTGGGATGGTACACACTGCCGTCACTGTGTGTTGTGGGATGGTGCACACTGCCGTCACTGTGTGTTGTGGGATGGTGCACACTGCCGTCACTGTGTCCTGTGGGTGGTACACACTGCCGTCACTGTGTGTTGTGGGATGGTACACACTGCCGTCACTGTGTGTTGTGGGATGGTACACACTGCCGTCACTGTGTGTTGTGGGTGGTACACACTGCCGTCACTGTGTGTTGTGGGATGGTGCACACTGCCGTCACTGTGTGTTGTGGGTGGTACACACTGCCGTCACTGTGTGTTGTGGATGGTACACACTGCCGTCACTGTGTGTTGTGGGATGGTACACACTGCCGTCACTGTGTGTTGTGGGTGATACACACTGCCGTCACTGTGTGTTGTGGGTGGTACACACTGCCGTCACTGTGTGTTGTGGTGGTACACACTGCCGTCACTGTGTGTTGTGGGTGGTACACACTGCCGTCACTGTGTGCTGTGGGTGGTACACACTGCCGTCACTGTGTCCTGTGGGTGGTACACACTGCCGTCACTGTGTGTTGTGGGTGGTACACACTGCCGTCACTGTGTGTTGTGGGTGGTACACACTGCCGTCACTGTGTGCTGTGGGATGGTACACACTGCCGTCACTGTGTGTTGTGGGTGGTACACACTGCCGTCACTGTGTGTTGTGGGATGGTGCACACTGCCGTCACTGTGTGTTGTGGGTGGTACACACTGCCGTCACTGTGTGCTGTGGGATGGTACACACTGCCGTCACTGTGTGTTGTGGGTGGTACACACTGCCGTCACTGTGTGCTGTGGGATGGTACACACTGCCGTCACTGTGTGTTGTGGGATGGTGCACACTGCCGTCACTGTGTGCTGTGGGATGGTGCACACTGCCGTCACTGTGTGTTGTGGGATGGTGCACACTGCCGTCACTGTGTCCTGTGGGTGGTACACACTGCCGTCACTGTGTGTTGTGGGATGGGACACACTGCCGTCACTGTGTGTTGTGGGTGGTACACACTGCCGTCACTGTGTGTTGTGGGTGGTACACACTGCCGTCACTGTGTGTTGTGGTGGTGGAGGGAGCGAACATTTAAGTTGGCGGATGGGGGTGCCAATCAAGCGGGGCTGTTTTGTCCTGGATGGCTTTGAGCTTCTGGAGTGTAGTTGAAGCTGCACTCATCCAGGCAAGTGGAGAGTATTCCATCACATTCCTGACTTGTGCCTTGTAGATGGTGGACAGGCTTTGTGGGGTCAGGAGGCAAGTTACTCACCACAGGATTCCTAGCCTCTGACCTGCTCTTGTAGCCACAGTATCTATATGGCTAGTCCAGTTCTGGTCAATGGTAACCTCCAGGATGTTGATGGTGCGGGATTCAGTGATGGTAACACAGTTGAGCATGAAAGGTGGCTTGTTACAGGGGATTTTCACAGTAACTTCATTGCAGTGTTAATGTGAGCCTACATGTGACACTAATCAAGATTATTATTATTAAATTCTCTCTTTCGGGAAATGGCTATTTCCAGGCACTTCTGTGGCACGAACATTATTCATTACTTATCAGTCCAATCCGGAATGTTGTCCAGCACTGTTTCAGTCTCCGTGGATTCTCAAATGCTACACTCTGCTTGCAAACCCCCAAACCTTTTTCAGCTCTGACGGGAGATCAGCGACCTGTTTTCCTCTCCACAGGTGCTGCCTGGCCTGCCCAACATTTTCTGTCTCAATTTCAGATTTCCAGCCTCTGTAGTATTTTGCTTTAGATTATGAATTTATATAGTAATTAGCAGCAGGGCATCTGGCGCATTACTACGCTATTTTTACACCGTGACGAAGTGCTATAATACCAAGTGTGAATGTTTTAAATAGAACCAAAGTTAGATGAGTTTAACTGATGACACCTTCCCAAGCCGAGGTAATTACTTTTGAAAAAGAGGAGCCAAACTGGAAGCTTAGGGAACAAATGGATTTTTATTTCCTGAGCAAAGTGTAAGGAAATGCCTTATTTTATGATGCAAGCATCGATTACAGTAAAGGACTGATGACCATTCAGCATCAAGACAAGAGTACCACAATCACACTGTCTCAATACGAACAGTTTGATAATCCCTGCAATCATTTATCTTAACTGCAAAATGGACAGGGCCTTAATGGCCCAAAGAGAGTTTCCAAAGTGAGCTCAGATTCAGAATCTGGAAAAAGCCCATTCCTGTGAACGTATCTTTTCCAATTTGAAACAAAGACCATCATTTAGCATTCACTAAAGTAAATCCAATGGCTGGGTGTCAAGTGAGTTGGTGGTGACATTTTGGGTGGTATTTAATGGAGGGTCTTGCCTGCCAAGAGGAAATACAGCAAGGGATCCACGTTACCTCCTTCAGCGAAGGCCTGCCATATTCAGGGCAACACAGGCGCTTAACAAGGCAGCGGCCTACCCTGGGATCAAGGACCACCGACTGTTGGCAACCAGCTGCTGCTGCTACAACACCCACCTGAGGCCTCGGATTACCAATGGACCCAGGCCATAGGTGAATGATGGGAGGGTGGGTTATAAGGGAGGTGAAGGGTGGGGGTCAGCAGCTAGAGCAGGGGCATGGCTCTCAGGGAGGCCCTTCCTAATACTGGGACCCTCAATCAGATCTTTCCCGGGAGCTGCCAGCAACCCCGCCTCATACCAGCGGCGGTGGGATGACGCCCTTAAACCCGTGTTAATTTCTTATCTTCCCGCACCGGACTTAATCTGGACAAGTGACGGGAAGGCAGCATGGCCCCTATCCTCCACCCTGCTGTCTGATTAAGTGTCTTCCCCACTACCAAACTCACCACAGGGGAGCACATTAAATTCTGCCCTTTATTTCCAACCTGTGTAAGGGATGATACCGGCCACCAGGGGGCTCATTTTGGATTCTTGGACATACGTTACCGTGTCCATATAATAATAGTTGCTTAATGTCAATAGTGAGAAGTTGTAGGAAAATGTAAGAAGTTACGAGTCACCACAGTCCGATGCCTGTTCGGGGAGGCTGGTACAAGAATTGAACCTGCGCTGCTGGCATTGTTCTGCATTATAAGCCAGCTGCTTAGTCCACTGTGCTAAACCAGCCCTAGAGCATAGAGTAGATATAAAGTACCTCCGTTCAGATTCAGAGCCATCCTATCAGCATCTAGTTTACATACATTATGCAATAAAAGTGTTGTTACTGCACTGACATTGTTCACCATCAGTCTCTTTCACAGGTATTGTTGTTTGAAATCGTATTCAGGTTTGTGCAGTTACAACCTGCATAACTGATCCCCCCAGAATAACTCAATGGGTGTGAAAACGAGGAGAGTCCGTCCATTAACTCACGTCTGTAATATTAAAGGAGGCCAAGGAAACGGGTTTGTTCAAGATATTGATTCTAACTTCACAAAATGCTATTTGAGAGCCGCAGAGCAGGTGGACAGGTGACCAGTGATTGATTCATAGGCTCAGAAACGTCCAGCGTCAGGTGACCATTCAGTCCATCGTCTGCGCTGACTGAAAAAGAGCCCACCTTCCAGCTCATGTTCTGAAGCCCTGTGGGATCCAGACTGCATGTGCATATCCAAGTGTCTTGAAACAGGGGTTTCTGCCTCTAATACCTTCTCAGGCAGAGTTCCTGACCTCCCAGACTCTTTTGGGTGGAAGGTTGAGGTCCCCCCTCAACTCTGCTCTAACCCTTCTATGAATTACTTTAAATCTATGCTCCCTAGTCCCTGACCTCATGGTTAACCGAAATAAACCCTTGCTATTCACTGTGTTGCGGTCTTTCCTCACTTCACGTATCTCAATTAAATCTCCCGACAGCCTCCTCTTGTTCCAAAAGAAGTCCAGCCCATCCAATACTTTCTCATAGATAAAACTCTGCCATTGTTGGCAGCATCCTTGTGGATCTGCTTTGTGCCCATTCACAATCACCTCTTCCTGCAATGCAGTGACCAGAACTACACACAGGACTCTAGCTACGGTCTAACTAGTGTTTTATCAGTTTAAGCAGAACTACCCTGTTCACTGCCCATGTGCCTTAAAGACTTTCTGACCTGTCCTGCTGCCTTCAGTGATCTGTGGACTTCTACAGCTGCATCTCTCCACCCTGCATACTTCTCAATATCCTATTGTGTATTGTACATGTCCTTTGTCTTGTTTACCCTCTGTAAATGAATTCCGGCAGATTCCCCACAAGCGGATACCAGGTTGTGAATAAGGGGCGAGATGGGGGGAAAGACTCACGTATGACTGAATTGTTACACAGCTTAAGAGCAAAACGGAGCTGCTCCCCTCAATCAAAGCAGGGGGTGGTGTTCAAACCCCGGCGGAGGTCAAGCGATGGGAACCATCAGGTTTCCTGTGCCCTCCAGGGAATGTGTACTTCCCCAGTAAAGGGGAGGGGCTTTCCCTTAGCAGGGGTAGCCCCTCGAGCATAAAAACCCCAACCTGGGTGCAGATCGAGGAGGGAGGCCCTCCAGGGAGTGGGTGGTGATTTCGTTCTAACCTGCGACTTATGCGTGGCTGCTTACCACAGATCCAACAGATACGTTCAATGGATCTTCTGTTGAGGAGCCGCACAGCGGCACAGTCATTGGCACTGCTATTTCACAGCGCCAGAGACCTGGGTTCAATTCCGACCTAACTGGGGTAACTGTAGCAAGTTTGCACATTCTACCCATGTCTGTTGGGTTTCCTCCGGGTGCTCCGGCTTCCTCACTCAGTCCAAAGATGTGCAGGTTAGGTGGATTGGACATGTTAAATTGTCCCTAAGTGTCCAAAGATGTGCATGTTAGGTAGATTGGACATGTTAAACTGTCCCAGTGTCCAAACATGTGCAGGTTAGGTGGATTGGACATGTTAAATTGTCCCTTAGTGTCCAAAGATGTGCAGGTTAGGTGGATTGGACATGTTAAATTGTCCCAGTGTCCAAAGATGTGCAGGTTAGGTGAGGTTATGGGGTTAAGGGGATAGGGCGGGAGAGTGGGCCTAGGTCGGATCGGTGCAGACCAGATGGGCTGAATGGCCTCCTTCAGCATTAGAGGGATTCTATAGATCTATGGGTGGGTTGCAGAAGGCAGGTGTATGATTGAAGCAATCCAGTCAGCCTTTGAAACGCTCTAATTACCAACATCGATAATCTGAATGGAAATGTTACTACACATGCCTTCTTTTCGAGCGTCACTTTGAGAAGAAATCCTTTTAAAATGCCAGAAGGTCATCATTCAGTCCTTTCCTTATTCTGCTGCCAGTATCGCAGCATTAAACTGCCCCGCTTTTGTAAATCTGCCATTATTCCCCAGAAAGCTCTTCCTTGTGTCACGGAGCACCTCATCCTGTTTCCGTCACTCACGTACGTCGAAGCCAGGCCTATCAAACCACGAGGACCGCCACGGCTGCGTTCGATCCTGGCTTCACTTGAGGTTGTTGTGGGGGGGGGTTTGAGTCATGCCATCCTAACCTGCTGGGGCAGGAAATCCACGGTTTGTGCGGGATGTCGGTTTTGACTCACTATCCGGTAACACTCTCTTGTGGAGTTGTACAGGATGGAGAAGCAACGTTTCATCCGCAAATCAAAACAAAAATCAGAGAGTGTTTCCCGGTGGCCTCGTTCAATTAAAATTGCTCCTTGACCTCTAACCCTGCATGTCCTCTTGTGGGGATCAGCAGGAACCCTGGCTCCTTCCTAAAGCGAAAGGGGGGGAGGGGTACCAACGCTAACTGCCGGACGCTCCAACCAGCACTGGGCGGACGTTGCTAACCACAGGAAGTTAGTCATGAAGGTCCCGCCTTCTTAACCCCCCCCTCCCCTCCCCCCTCCCCCCCCTCACCCCCCTCCCCCCCTCCCCCCCCCTCCCCCCCCTCCCCCCCTCCTGAGGTGTGGTGAACCTCAGGTTAAACCACCACCAGTCAGCCCTCCCCCCACTCAAAGGGGGAAAGCAGCCTTTGGTCATCTGGGACTATGGCGACCGTACCTTTTTTTAAACCTAGGGTTCTCCTATTCCACATGGCTCCGCCACACAGTGAGCAAACGTGCTTTTGCCTTTCATTATTCTGACGTTTGTCTTCAGGAGCCCCAGCTGTCCCAGAGCCCAGATGAGCTGCTTGCAAAACAGCCGTGCACAGTTATGAAACCATTTATATTTATCAGCGTTCCCCGTAATCCCATAAAGTACTTTCACTCCCCAGCTTGCAAAGGTTGGCTTGAGAAAATTCTCCAGGCGTTCTTTAAAATCGGATTTTCCAAACAGATGGGGGAAGAGTCAGCGGACATGATTAAATAAAAAAATATACCAGCAATTGAAACCGTGTGGACAAAACCCGGCCATTTTCAGAGTCATCCTGAACTAGTTTGATATGCCTGACTCACTTCCTGCACGTCTGCCCTCCCCCTGGCCCTCCCTCCTAGAACCATGCTAGATCCCCCCTTGTCCTTAGTTTCCTCCCCATTAGTTTCCGCATTCAAAGGGTCATCAACCGCCATTTCTGTCAGCTCCTGCATGAGGCCACCACCAAACAAAATGTTGCCTCACCTTCCCCGTCAGCATTGTGTCAGAACCTTTCCCTTCACGACGCCCTATCCACTCCTCCATCGTCTCGAACGCCTCAGCCCCTTCCCACAGCACCTTCCCATGCAATCTCAGAAAGTATAACCGTAACCTCCTCCCTCTTCAACGCCCAAGGCACCAATCACTCCTTCCAGGTGAAGCAGCAATTCACTGTTACTTCTTTCACTTCACTGCTCCCAAAGTGGTCTCCTCTACATTCGGGAGATTAAACGCACCCTGGGTGACCGCTTTGCGCAACACCTCCACCAACATGACCCTGACCTTCCTGTCGCTTGCCATTCGAATTCACCGTCTTGCACTCATGCGCGCATCCTCGGCCTGTTGCAAAATTCCCATGATGCCGAACACAAACAAGAGGAGCCGCCTCATTGTCCTATTGGGCACTTTACAGCTTTTCGGACTTAAACACTGAGTCCAACATCTTCAGACCATGAACTCCGTCCTCCATATTCCCTGTTTTTTTTACTTCAGATTTCTGTGTTGTTCCTTGTGTCTTAATGAAGCTGGTAGTCTCAAAGTTGGAGAAGATGCTTTATTGTGAATTTGTTCTGTCTTCAGAGCTTAACTTACAGCTACCTCAATGCTGCCTGCCTGTGCCTGTGTCTTGCTACCAGTTCTCCCTTCCGTGAAGTGTGTCCTCACTTCCTGTCCCTCTGTATTTATAGCTCTCCCGTGCTCCCTCTAGTGCTTGCTCAGTTGTATTGCATCTACACTGATACACAATCACCACAATTTCCACCATCCGCAGTATTTTGTCTTTGAGCGAGTACGATCCCCTGAATAAACAACCCCGATGCCTCTGCCATTGCCGTTTTATTTTGAAGTCCAGCCTGAGGACAGCGGAACAGCAATTTGACAGCGTTGGCCTTCAGCAGCTAAAGGGCCTTGTGGTCCTGAGGGCACCAGTGGAACCTGAGGCCTACGACGGTTAAAATTAAGGCAGGTGTGAATGCTTCAAGAACGCGGTGGAAGGGCCCAGCTGCCATTTTAAGCACTCACCTGTCCCCGTTACTGCGAGGCGAACAAGGTTAAAATTGGGTCTTAATTCCATGGAGGCGGCCTAGTTACAAATTTTATCGATATAAGGTGGAGGGGGTGTGGGGGTGTTAGAATAGCATTGAGATGATCATGGGATGTGTGCGTCAATGGCAGGGCCAGAGCTTGATGAACTGAGTGGATTGCTGGGCGTTTTCAGAGAGCAGTTTAGAGTCAACCACATTGCTGTGGGTCTGGAGTCACGTGTAGGCCAGACCAGGTCAGGATGGCAGATTTTCTTCCCTGAAGGGCCATTAGTAAACCAGATGGTTTTTTTCAACAACAGTCGCTGATAGTTGCCATGGTCACCAAGACTAGCTCTATAGTAAAGTTCCCTTAGTCCCAGATGACTGTGGGCTGCTTTCCCCTTTGGTGGGGGGGGGGGGGGGGGGGGGGGGGGGGGTGGAGCTGCTGGCGGGTCTTCATGAATAGCCTCAGGCAGTACAGGAATTGAACCCGCGCTGCTGTTGGCCTCGCTCTGCATCATGGACCAGCTGTTGGTGTGTATGATGCAGAGCAACGCCAACAGTGGGGGGTTAAATTCCCGTTGGGCTGAAGTCATCTATGAAGGCCCCGCGAGGCGAGGGACGGTGATCCTCGGGTTAAATCACCGCCACTGAGCTCCCTCTCTGAAAACAAAGAGGGAGAGCAGCCTATGGTCGGGCAGCACAGTGGCTAGCACTGTGGCTTCACAGCGGCAGGGTCCCAGGTTCGATTCCCAGCTTGGGTCACTGTCTGTGCGGAGTCTGCACGTTCTCTGCGTGGGTTTCCTCCGGGTGCTCCGGTTTCCTCCCACAGTCCAAAGGTGGGCAGGTTAGGTGGATTGGCCATGCTAAATTGCTCCGTAGTGACCAAAAAGGTTAGGAGGGGTTATTGGATTATGGGGATAGGGTGGAAGTGAGGGCTTAAGTGGGTAAGTGCAGACTCGATTGGCCGAATGGCCTCCTTCTGCACTGTATGTTCTATGTCCTCGGGGACTATGGCAGCATTCACTAGCTTTAAAATGACAGATTTATGAACGGAATTCAGATTCCGCCAGCTGGCTGCGGTGGGATTCAAAGCCCTGTCTCCAGAACACGAGCCTCAGTCTCTGGGTTACCAGGCCATCGACATTCCCACTAAACCGCCGTCTCCTCCTGGATCACAATGCTGAGGGAAGTCAAACGCACCAGGCTCGGGCAGAAACAAGAGGCAGCCAGTCACAATCCACCGTCAGTGACGCCAACCACAACCATCTCTCTGTCGCACTCACCTTCTGAACAAACTGTTCCACTCTTGTCTGCAGCCCCCAGACTTCAAATTTGACTGTCACTTGTTTGTAGGAACACATGACGGGCGAGGGGTCATCCCGCCAGCCTTCCTTTAGGGGACCCCGACCGGTCTTCACTGATGCAAAATACCGGAGGTCCTGTTGGTACAAGACATTGAGCTGTAGATTAAACAGTAACCGATTAAAAAGATGCGTGCGGCGCTTAAATCACCGAGCCAAGAATTTACTGTCCACGTTAAACAGCTATAAAACGTCATAGAGTTTTACAGCACGGATAGAAGGCCCTTCAGCCCATCCTCTCTGTGATGGCAATCAAGCACCTTTCTATTCTAATCCCATTTTCCAGCACTTGCTCCCATAGCCTTGTGTGTTATGGCTTTCAAACGCTCATCTAAATACTTCTTAAATGTTGTGAGGGCTCTCAGGCAGCGAGTTCCAGATTCCCACCACCCTCTGGCCGAAAGAGCTGTTCCTCAAAGCTCCTGTAAATCTCCTGTCCCTTACTGTAAACGTATGCCCCCTGGTTATTGACCCCTCTGCTAAAGAGAAAGGTTCCTTCCTATCAATCCTATCTATGCCCCTCATAATTTTCAACACCTCAGTCAGGTCCCCCCTCAGCTTTCTCTGCTCCAAGGGGAACAACCCACCCTGACCAGCCTCTCTTCACAGCTGAAATTCTCCAGCCTAGGCAACACCCTGGTGAATCTCCTCTGCACCCTCTCGAGTTCCATCGTAGCCTTTCTACAGTGTGGCGCCCAGAACTGCGCACTGTAATCTAGCTGTGGCCTAATGAGCAAAGGGCAAGTGGAAATTAAACAAACGAGATCAGCTTTAGGCAAGGGAATAGGCCATTGCCAAGCTAATAGCCATTTGCTGTTTCTCTTCCCTCTCGTCATCCAGCATTCCACTGTCATGAAGGTTGTTGTCTCACAGTGTTGTTCTCTCACACTCCAGGAGTTTGAACGTGCATCTGGACTGAAGCTTCAGAGCAGCACCGAGGGAGTGCTGCACGGTCAGTGCTGCCACCTCTTGGCTGAAATGTTGAACTGAGGCCCCAACTGCTCTCTCGGGCGGTGACAAACCTGCCCGGCGCCCTGGCTAATATTTGTCCCTCAAGCAACATCATTAAAACAGATCATCACTTTGCTGTTTATGGGAGATTGCTGCACACAGATTGGCTGAGAGGCACTTTGACATAGCCTGAGGACATGAGAGGTGCTATATAAATGCAAAATGTTTCTTGCCTTCAAGTGTGACCCAAGGGGACGTCAACCTCCTTCCGTATCCCCCCCCCCCCCCCCACCCCACACCTTCTGACAGGACGTGCTTGGCATTCCCTGGATTTGAAATCCAGGAACAAACTCACAACGCGCCGCCTCACAGAAGGAAGGGTACAACAATATTCTGGACAGCCGATCACTAACGTTGGCGTGGTCCAAAAATAAATGATCTGAGAAGCAAATAACTCGTACCCCAGCAACGTCAATTCACAGCATCTTATTCACCTATGGAAGGTGGGGGAACAGATCATTGCTCACCCCAATGACAGATCCAGCCAATTATCCCCATGCAGGTCAGGTAATGCACAGCGGCTGACCAACAGGTGGTCAAGGACACTGGAGTGACACAAACCTGCAGAGGATCAATTAAAGGTACGTGGCCTCGCTGGGGGGAGAGATTTTCACTTGTTCGCCCATCCAAACAGGCAAATTGAACCTCAGTTTAATCATCCCATCCAAAATACGGCGCCTTTAACAGTGTAGCGCTCCCCCGGAGTGGGACTTGATCCGAGATCATTGAGTCAGAGGCAAAGCTGCCACCAACTGGGCTACAGGCAGCACAGCCAAAGATGTACCAAAGTTGGGCGTGCAGGTTGCTTAGCAACCTAGGTAGGAACTCAACACCGCAAAGCAATCACTCTGCCTCCATCCCTCTGCTGCCCAGTTCGTCGGAGGGACTGACCTCTGAACTCTTGTAGTAACGGTCTGGAATTTCATCGTAAGCGATGTCTAGGAAACACACCTCGTGATCCGTGTGGTTCTTGCCAGAGTCAAAAATCTGCGGGGGATATAGGCAAGGAATCGAGTTAGTAACTGAGTGCGGGTTCACCTCAACCGCAACACCACATTTCTCAGATGGGAACAGTTGACAATCGGTGCAGCACGTCGGCCACAATGACTTGTTGTGAAAGACTGGTTAATACGAGTTGCCCGTCAGCTTCTCTGTTGCAGTGAATTGTCAACAAGTACCTTTTCCACAGTTCTTTATTCTAAAGAGTCTACCAGAGCTCGACATCAGGTAAAGGAGGTAGGTGGTCTCTGCGCCAGCTCTGGCCAGCTTTTAGCTAACCGAACCCCTACGGCAAGTGGGATTGAGAGCGGCCATTTTACCTCCAGGCAGCATGGTAGCATGGTGGTTAGCATAAATGCATCACAGCTCCAGGGTCCTAGGTTCGATTCCCGGCTGGGTCACTGTCTGTGTGGAGTCTGTACGTCCTCCCCGTGTGTGCGTGGGTTTCCTCCGGGTGCTCCGGTTTCCTCCCACAGTCCAAAGATGTGCGGGTTAGGTGGATTGGCCATGCTAAATTGCCCGTAGTGTCCTAAAAAGTAAGGTTAAGGGGGGGGGTTGTTGGGTTACGGGTATAGGGTGGATACGTGGGTTTGAGTAGGGTGATCATGGCTCGGCACAACATCGAGGGCCGAAGGGCCTGTTCTGTGCTGTACTGTTCTATGTTCTAGGTCATCAGTCAATGGCCCAACTGACAGAAGATGGCAGCTGAGTGGTCGCTGGCAAGGCCAACGTTTACTGCCCATCCCTAATTGCCCTCGAACTGAGGGCTAGGCCATGTTGGAGGGCAGTCAAGAGTCAGCCACATTGCTGCGGGTCTGAAGTCACATGCAGGCCAGACCGGTTAAAGACGGCAGATTTCTTTCCCTGAAGGCACATCAGTGAACCAGCTGGGTTTTTCACAACAGTCGGATGATGGTTTCATGGCCATTGCTTTTAATCCCACAATTTTTATTACATTGAAATTGCCCGATGTGCCGTGATGGGATTCGAACCCGGGTTCCCAGAACTTTACCCTGGGTCTCTGGATTATTAGTCCAGTGGCAATACCAATGTGAAGGGGAGGTGGTAGCCGGAGAAAGCTACTTCCCCTTCCCTCTGGGTCTCTGAATGGAACCCAACATCGGAGCGTTTGGGGTGACCTGCAGGATCTGCTATTTCCCCTGGCGCAAGGCAGGGGAAAGATGGAATGGAAGATCCTGGCCAAGGTCTGGCACGTGACTAAATGACAAAGAATTTACCCTCAGTAGCTTAGCACCACAACCTGTCACGAAGCATAAACATGGAAAATATAACATAATCAATCTTCAAGGAAAAACAAACATGAGAATAAATATGTGTTCAGCTCTGCAGTGCAATGACTGCCGTGCAACATAGTCTTCATGCTGTGATCTACACAGGGACTCACATGATCGTTGCACCCGTTGTTATCTTCGTATTTTGTCTCGATGTAAATGGAGAATTTCGGCAAGAAGGAGCACTAGGGAAAGTGGAGGAGAAACAGTCAAATGATTCAATCAACAACACACCTCACATAACACCCCATAAACTCACTTCAGTGCAGTACTGAGGGCTGTCTTTCAGTTCAGATAAAGCAGAAGCCCCCGCTCGCCCTCTCAAGCGAGTAGAAACAAACCCGTGGCGTTATCTTGAAGCAGAGCAGCTCAGTTCTCCCCAATGTCCTGGGGCAGGATTCTCCCATACCTGGCGGGACGGGGGGGTCCCGGCGGGACGGAGTGACGTGAACCACTCCGACGTCAGGTCGCCCCAAGGGTGCGGAATCCTCCGCACCTTCAGGGGCTAGGCCCTCCCCGGAGTGGTTGGCGCCCCGCCGGCCGGGGCCGAAGGGAATCTGCCGGCCGGCGCGGGCGTGTCCGCAGCTGCTGTTGTCATCCCGGCGTATGCGCAGGGGGGGGTTCACCCAGGCGTCGGCCATCACGGAGGCTTACACGGCCGGCGCGTAGGAATGCAGTGCCCCCAGGACACAGGCCCACCCGCGGATTGGTGGGCCCCGATCGCGGGCCAGGTCACCGTGGGGGCACCCCCTTGGGGCCAGATCGCCCCGCGCCCACCCGAGGACCGCGGAACCCGCCCGCGCCGCCAGGTCCCGCTGGTAAGGAACCAACTCTAATTTACGCCGGCAGGACCTGCATCGAACGGGCGGGACTTTGGCCCATCGCGGGACGGAGAATCGCCGGGGGGGGGGGATTCACGGCGCCCCCCGCCGATCCTCCGACTCGGCGGGGGGGTCAGAGAATCCCGCCCCAGGTCAATGTTTAAACCACAATCGACATTGAAAAACAAATTATCTGGCCAATTGTCACATTACTATACACAGATTGGTCGGCACATTTTCCTCTCCTGCAACAATCATTGGCTGCGAGGGACTCTAGATTCAGCAGGCCTGATCGCACATTGCAAATCAAGGGAGTAATCTGTCAATTCACTTGTTCTGTTTAGTATTGTAAAGGAGGATTCATCAAGGGCAGCACGGTGGCACAATGGTTAGCACTGCTGCCTCACAGCTCCAGGGATCCGGGTTCAATTCCAGGCTTGGGTGACTGCCCGTGTGGAGTTTGCACCTTCTCCCCATGTCCGTGTGGGTTTCCTCCGGGTGCTCCGGTTTCCTCCCACAGTCCAAAGATGTGCCGGTTAGGTGGGTTGGCCATGCTAAATTGCCCCATAAGTGTCAAAAAGGTTAGGTGGGGTTACTGCGTTACGGGTGGAGGCGTGGGCTTAAGAAAGGTGCTCTTTCCAAGGGCCAGTGCAGACTCGATGGGCCGAATGGCCTCCTTCTGCACTTTAAGTTCGATGATTCCATAAGTATGACCTCCTGCTGCAGACAACAATGGAAGAGATGGGGATGTAGTGGAAATGTCACTGAGCTCGTAAGCCAGAGGTCCGGGCTCATTCTCTGCATCAATTTACACAGCAAGATCCCAAAGAGTAAAGGGATAATAACCAGTTAATTTGTTATTGTGATGTGGATTGAGGGATAAATATTGGCCGGGAGATTGCGGATAACTCCACTGGTATTCTTCAAAATGGTGCCCAAGGATCTTTTACGACCTGAGGGGTCTTAACATCTCATCAAATGGCGGCACCTCTGACAGCACAGAACTCCCTCAGTACTGCACTGGAGTGTTAAACTGGATTTCTTTCACTCAGGGCCTACAGAGAAACTATGAACACACAACCTTCTGGGCAGCACGGTGGCCTAGTGGTTAGCACAACCGCCTCACGGCGCTGAGGTCCCAGGTTCGATCCCGGCTCTGGGTCACTGTCCGTGTGGAGTTTGCACATTCTCCACGTGTCTGCGTGGGTTTCGCCCCCACAACCCAAAAATGTGCAGAGTAGGTGGATTGGACACGCTAAATTGCCCCTTAATTGGAAAAAATAATTGGGTAATCTAAATTTAAAAAAAAAAAACAACACACAACCTTCTGACTCAGAGGCAAAAGTAATACCAGCGGGCTGACACACTGATATTTGGCCATAATCTTAAAAATGAGAGCTAGTCTCTTTGTGACAGTCACGTCATGCTCGTAAAGATAACTGGGCAGTGGCCTCTGTACTTTAAAAAAATAAAGTGACACAGAGTAATGGGCACCATATCCTCTCAAAATGGCGTCCGGGAAGTCAGGTGACTTTGTTTTGTGGTCTCTGGTCAGAGACAATGGGCGGAATCTTCTGCTGTCTCTGGTGGCGAGCTTTGAGGAGGGGAGGGCATTTAATGAGGCAGAAGGGTGGCATACCTAAACTCTGCTGGCTTCCTGCATCCTCCAAATTTAAATTACCGGTGGGAAAGCTAAAGATTGACCTTCACACCCCGCTGCCAATTGAGGCCCTTAAATAATCAGATAATGATCACTTGAGGGCCTCATCCCACTCCGGAGTGGGCCTGTTACTATGCAGAGTGCACGGCGGCCACAACTGTACGGCCAGACTGTCACCTGCAAGTGCAGGAGGCCCTCAATCGAAGGCTCTCAGAGGGGACTCGAAATTGGAAAGGGGCGTGCGGCTTAGAGTCAACCTCCTGCCCTTGCTACCGACCACATTCCACCCCTCTCCCTGTGACCCCCATCCCCACCTTTTCTTGTGACCTTGGTTGCTCTGTGATCCCAGGGCTCTGGCACCTGTTGTAGAAGCCTCGGCCTTTCCTGTGACACTATTGAGCGCAAGAGCTGCCAAACGCCAATTGGCCAGCAGCTCTCGGTAGGTGAGATTTCCTTCCCGGGATCCTGATCCCATGGGAAGTCCTGTGCTGGCCTCGTTACTCCCTGATAACAAACATGGTTTGGGTGGCCTTCCCGGAAAGAGGTAGCACCGGTCTCGCGATGGCTTTTCCAGCCATCGGGCGAGACCCCCGATGGAGCAACAAGATTCCGTCAAATATGTCTGGGAAGTTACTGAAAAATGAAATTGGATTTTCCAAATTGACTGCTCCTCAATGACCACCGGACCTATCAGCTCCATGAAGGTGGAATCTTAAATAGAGTCATTCAGTGAGCTAAACCTGACTGGTATGTTGATGGGATTCCAATCATGCCCCCACCAACCATTGCGTGTCAACCTCATCAGCTCCAATCCATTATATAGAAAACAGGTACCTCGATACTGTCATCACATGACCAAAACTAGCTGAAGAGGGAGGAGACACCTTATTACTTGGAAAGAGAACCCAGCGAGGCAGGCTGGGGTCAACAGTACAGAGGGGTCACACCCAACAAAGACCCTCAAAAAGACAATCATCTCAGGCAACAAAAGAAGGGGCTTTGCTTAGTTCACCTGCAAAATTATGGGGCACGATTTAACACGCGGAAAACAGAGTCCCTCTTTGGGTAGCCTGCAGCGTCGAAAACGGCCACGCTATCAAATGGAACTCTGGCGTTTTTTCAGGCCTTAGTCAGGAACACACCACTGAGGCGGCATTTACCTCATTTCCTGCACTGACCATCTCGCTCAGCCGTTTTAAAATCTGCCCTGATCTCTTCGGCCGCTTAAGGGGTCCTCAAGCCCCCTCACCCCATCTATTGGATCCAAGGCATTGGCAATCTGGTACTGCCAGCCTGGCATTCTGGCAGTGCCCCTGCCAGCCTGGCATTCTGGCAGTGCCCCTGCCAGCCTGGCATTCTGGCAGTGCCCCTGCCAGCCTGGCATTCTGGCAGTGCCCCTGCCAGCCTGGCATTCTGGCAGTGCCCCTGCCAGCTTGGCATTCTGGCAGTGCCCCTGCCAGCTTGGCATTCTGGCAGTGCCCCTGCCAGCCTGGCATTCTGGCAGTGCCCCTGCCAGCTTGGCATTCTGGCAGTGCCCCTGCCAGCCTGGCATTCTGGCAGTGCCCCTGCCAGCTTGGCAGTGTCACCCAGGTACCCGATGCCATGGTGAGGTCGCCCAGGCATGGCTGTTGGTTCCTGGGCCATGGAAGAGTCCGGCACAGACATATTTAAATGAGACTTAGGCTCTCTTAAACATGTTAACCCGGATCTCACCCAGCGAGAGCGAGATCCAGATCGTGACCTCCCGCCTTTTCCGAGCATTGCAAATCTCACGGGTACGGCCTTGTTGCGTCACTGAGTCAGGCGCGACGAGGCCATGAGATCACGCCCTACATTTCTCTTCAACAAAAGCTCCGCCAGAACTATGATTGAAAAACCTAGAAACTTCCAAAGTCTTCTAAGAGGCAAGAAAGAAAATCCACCAAGCCTGCAATGCTTTTCACCTTAAAGAACTGGTCAAGAGCTTGTATCTCGTTACTCCGCTAAAAATCTATGTGCATGCTTCATCTACTGAACTCATCTTTGTGTGTGTGTGTGTGTGTGTGTGTGTGTGTGTGTGTGCGTGTATTGTTGTCTTGTTTCCCCCACACTCCCACAGTGCCACCAGAAATCCCACCCACCCCCTACTCTTACTGCCCCCTTGCCAAAGTGCCCCTATTATCTTCTTTTCAAAGGTTTGTCGCCCTGCTAGCGAGCTCATTGGACTTTTGCTAGCTAAGGGTATCAAGAGATACGGAACCGAGTAGGGACCCAACTATATGGCGAACCGGTCCAGCGGCCTGGCCTGTGCCATTTTCCGATGCTACAGGGCAGTGAATGGGAGAGGCTTGTTCTTGCTGTACTTTCCAGCTAAGATCACACTCACACGGGCGAAGACAAAATCCACTTCTAATTATTTTCTGCTTCCAGTTTTTGCTGACGAAAGGAGTGTCATGTCAGACAGTGATGGGTAGCAAGATTTCCCCCATCAAATCGTATGATTTGACAGACAGTAACAGGGATTTATCTGACTATAATATACAGCATCTATGATATTCCCCTGTAAATGCATCAGCCATCGAAACAACTGACAACTGCAGCATTCAACACAGAACCATGCTGACAGGTTTGCAATTCTGCCGCCTGACAGAGCATTATTTTTCAGCCAGCAGTGTTTCAGGGAAAGTGGGGATAACAAGACAATCAGGCAGAGATTGCCAACAGGGAGGAGAGAGGGACAAGCAACGCAAATAATTGCATCTCCCGAGCACAAGACAGATACCACTGTCACAGGTATTCACTAAATTATTGGGACTAGAGATAGACTTCTTGGTTTCCCAATGACTCTGCAAAGCTTAACAAAAGGAAGGCTTTCTAATTATAGCACTGACAGGATTCAAGAACCTGGACTGCGCCTTTCAATCAGAGGTTCACCATGGCAACCAAAATGCGTCATTTGTGGATAACCTGTATCACTGCCAAAACCGCCATGTCTCACAAAGCGGCTTGTCCCATCGCCCGCCATCTGTGAATTCTGCCAAACAGTCACGATTTCCCGAATCTTTACGAATGGTAACATTACTTGGTGATGCTGCGCTGGGGGAGACACAAGGGAGTTGTGGTTGGTGGGATGCCGATGCTAATTTGAAACTAGCTAAAGTAAATGCAGTTCTAACCACACCTTCTTCACAAATGGCAAGGGTCGTCTATAGAACATAGAACAGTACAGCACAGAACAGGCCTTTCGGCCCTCGATGTTGTGCCGAGCTTTGTCCGAAACCAAGATCAAGCTATCCCACACCCTGTCATTCTGGTGTGTTCCATGTGTCTATCCGATAACCGCTTGAAAGTTCCTAAAGTGTCCGACTCCACTATCACAGCAGGCAGTCCATTCCACACCCTAACCACTCTCTGAGTAAAGAACCTACCTCGGACATCCCTCCTATATCTCCAACCCCGAACCTTATAGTTATGCCCCCTTGTAACTACATCCACCCGAGGAAATAGTCTCTGAATGTCCACTCTATCTATCCCCCTCACCATCTTATAAACCTCCAGTAAGTTGCCTCTCACCCTCCTCTGCTCCAAAGAGAAAAGCCCTAGCTCCCTCAACCTTTCCTTATAAGACCTATCCTGCAAACCAGGCAGTATCCTGATAAATCTCCTTTTCACCCTTTCCAATGCTTCCACATCCTTCCTATAATGAGGTGACCAGAACTGCACATAATACTCCAAATGTGGTCTCACCAGTGTGCCCCATTTCCTTTAACATGGGCGGGATTCTCCAGTGCGCCAGCCGCATGTTCCTCGGCAGCGGCGTTCGCTGGCGGCGCGATGCTCTCTTCCCACTGTTTGTCAATGGGTGTACCCATCGAAGCCACCCCACGCTGCCCGGAAACCCACGGGCGGGAGTGCGCTGTCAGCGGGTAAAGAGAGTCCCAACGGTCATAGGATTCCAGTCCTTCTCTCCCAACTGGATTACCGTGCGGGGGAATTACAATTCCCCGTCTGTTCCCAACATCTCGGAACGTTGTGGAATGCCACTCCCACAGATTTTCCCTACTCATATTGGGAAACCACCAAAGAGCCTGCATCAACGCACAGCTGAGATTGCAGGTTTAATGTGTGATGGATGGCTTGTGCTAACTGACCTCCTAAAATGGCTGCAGCCATAATGCAAAGTACCACCGGAGTGGTAGTGAGAAGGTCACATCGTCTTTGCAGCAAAGTGTCATGTGCTTCTCGGGTTGCCAACTCTGGTTGGACACATTGAGGAAGACTTGATCACCTGACTTCCTGATTCCAAATGGCCCAAAGCCAGACCACTGCCTGACCTGTCCATCCTTGTGATACTCTACCCCCCCTTCAGTCAGAAAGCCGACTCTTGGCTACGCTACTGAGAAGATTCTTGACCGTCAAGCAACTTCTTTTCGAATCTCCAACATCGCTATAACTCTGTGAATGGGTCATACAGACTCGAAGCAAAGAGCACAATCTCCCGGCCACACTGCACCCGAAGAGCAGCGCCACTCTTTAGCCTATGCCCTCTCTTTCGATTACATCATTATTCTGTTGCAGGAAGAAGCTTTTTGCATTAATTTGTTTCAAGAAAGAAATTGCGAGTTTTAACGTTGGAGAAAGAGGTTGAAAAAGGAGTCGGCAATGGAGAGTTCGCCAGCCACGATCTCGCAGCTGCCAGACTTGTACCGTAGAAGAACATTTACCCTTTGAGCTTTGGGGAATAGAGAGAAAGATGAAGTGGCCTTCACTTTCATTCTCCCACCATTCAAATCTTTTGACCCTGGATCAAATCATTCAGTGTATTGTCGTTTAAGAAATTTGTAAAGCACTCAATGACAGCTGCCGATGTTTGTCTACATTTGCCTCAATGGCCTGAATAGGCAACCAGCAATTTGTCATTGCCCATGTGATTGGTATTATGTACTTACTTTGGATTGATTCAATTCAGTATCTGTGGTGTATCCATGAATCCAAACTGTCTTCTCATTCCAATTTGACCCAAATTAATAGCCCTGATGAATGGAGGAGATATCTCCAGGCGGGGCAGGGACACAATTAATTTAAGCCGTTCCTTGTTCCAGTATACTCGGTTCTAACTGATTGTTTGTTGTTAAACTTCATAGAATCCCTACAGTGAAGAAAGAGGCCATTCAGCCCATCGAGTCTGCGCTAACCCTACCTAGGCCCACAGTCACACCTCATTCCCGTAACCCCCCCTAACCTTTTGGACACTAAGGGGCAATTTAGTGTGGTGAATCCACCGAACCCGCACATCTTTGGACTGTGGGAGGAAACCGGAGCACCCGGAGGAAACCCACGCACACACGGGGAGAACGTGCAGACTCCACACACTCACCCAAGGTCGATACTTTTGTTTGGCCTCGGCAAGGAACGCCTGGCCGAATCCACACTTACCTCATTTCCTGCAGTGACAAGCTCAGCTCGTCAATGCAGGAAGTTTGGGGCGCCATTTGTAAATGCCCTCCCATTCTCTTGAGCCCCTCAGCCACCTACTGCAACCTCCAGACATGCCCAACTTTGCATGTAGGCAGTCCTGGAGTCCCCCCCTCACGCCACCTCTTCAGGGCAGGGCTGGGCACCCCCAATCCGATCCATGGCATGGGCAACCTGGCACCTGGGTACCTTGTCACTACCAGCCTGGCACCTTGCAGTGGTCCTGCTAGCACCATCTGGGTGCCTGGGTGGCGGTGTCAAGGTGCCCGGGTGGCACGAGTGCCAGTGTACCCCCCTGCCCAGAGCTCGACCATCGGAGGCCTCCTATGGCATGTGAGACCCCTTAGGTGCCGTTACGCCTTGTCTGTGTTTGTTTATTTTTTTAATTTAGAGTACCCAATTCATTTTTTTCCAATTAAGGGGCAATTTAGCGTGACCAATCCACCTACCCTGCACATCTTTGGGCTGTGGGGGTCAAACCTACGCACACCCGGGGAGAATGTGCAAACTCCACACGGACAGTGACCCAGAGCCAGGATCGAACCTGGGACCTCAGCGCCGTGAGACTGCAGTGCTAACCACTGCGCCACCGTGCTGCCCTGGGGGTCCGCGTTTGTTTGGACCGGCACTAAACAGCACCATGTCGGGGTATCCCAGGCACAGACATTCGTTTCCAGGCCTCAGGAGAATCAGGCACCGACATATTTAAATAAACCGAATGGCTCATTTAAATATGTTAATCTGGGCCCCGCCCAGCGAGGTGGTGATCCAGATCATGATATCTTGCGGCACGGTGGCGCAGTGCTTAGTGCCAAGATCCCAGGTTCAATTCCTGGCTTGGGTCACTGTCTGTCCGGAGTCTGCACATTCTCCCCGTGTCTGCGTGGGTTTCCTCCGGGTGCTCCGGTTTCCTCCCACAGTCCAAAGTGTGCAGGTTAGGTGGATTGGCCATGCTAAATTGCCCCTTAGTGCCCAAAGGTCAGGTTGGGTTACGGGGATGGGTGGAGGCGTGGGCTGAAGTAGGTTGCGCTTTCCAAGGGCTGGTGCGGACTCGATGGGCCGAGTGGCCTCCTTCTGCCCTGTAAATTCTGTGATTCCAGGATGGCGTGAGACGTTTGAAGCATCGCCAATCTCGCGAGAGGCCTTTCGCCAGAATTAACGGCCTCGCCGCGTCAGATGCGCGAGGCTGTTCGATCGTGCCCAAAGTGCATCTTGGATACGTTGTGATAACGTCCAGGCAGCATACACAGGTAGCTGCAAAATAATGAAGCGTGTCGCTTCACACTTCATTAACTGTTGCTCACCAATACTATTTTCACACCAAATATGTTAGCATCTGTTGGAAAGGTGATAAAACTAAGTTTTTGGGATGTTAATGATGGGTTTGTGAGTGGATTTGACACCAAATACCTTTCAACGCAGATGCTTCCACTGAAATTACTGTCAAGGTATTGAAACGAAAGCAAAATAATCTGCAAAATACTGTGGCCGCTGGAAACCGGAAACAAAAGCAGAAAGTGCTGGAAAAACTCAGCAGGTCTGGCAGCACCTGTGGAGAGAGAAGAGGAGTTAACGTTTCGAGTTTGTGTGGCTGGTAACGGTAACTCCTCTCCTCTCGCCACAGGTGCAGCCAGACCTGCTGGGTTTTTCTAGCACTTTCTGCTTTTGTTGCAAAATATGCTCCATGTACATATTAAACTGAAGGGCCATTGCGAGTTGTGACTGGGGGAGCAAGTCTCCTTTGGTACAAGCGACACAGTTGGCATCGGCTGTAATTATGGGGTAGTCATTTCTACATTCGCTTGCTCGGAGAAATATCTTTCCTTTTGATGGACAAAGAGCAATTACCAGAGCAACTACCCACTTCTCCTAAAAATATACCCAGAGACAATGAACATAAGCTCCATTGCTCGTTACACGTTAAGGAATCTCTTCGGTGGAGGTTACGATCTCAGCAAGGTAAGGTTTATTATTACTACAGATTCAAGCAGTTTTCGTTCAAAGTCTGAGACAATCACTCCTGCATCGGCTGGAGGATCGGTTGATCCAGAGATCAAAGTTATTTTACTCAATCCGGAGAACAGACCTCGCCCCAAAAAGGCATCGTTTACACCCCAGTAAAGCTCAGCTAACAATGATGGCGTCCATCTTTTCCTCATTCACTGTCACGTTTGTGCCAATGCAGGCGGCACGGCGGCGCATTGGTTGGCACTGCTGCCTCACGGCGCTGAGGACCCAGGTTCGATCCTGGCCCGTGTGGAATTTGAACATTCTCCCCGGGTGTGTGTGGGTCTCAGCCCCAGAAAGATGTGCAGGGTAGGTGGATTAGCCACGCTAAATTGCCCGATAATTGGAAAAGAATAAATTGGGTACTTAAAATTTATTTTTAATAACGTTTGTGCCAACGAGCACTGAACTAAGTCTACTGAATAGAGGGAACCAGCTGAAATCAATTTACTTACTGAAGGCAGAAATGGGGTGCCGGATTCTCTGGCCCGCCAGCCACGGTTTCCTCGGCAGCGCGCCCTGACCGGCAACGAGATTCTCCATTCCCGCAACTTGCCAATGGGATTTCCCATTGTGGTCACCCCACGCTGTCGGGAAACCCGCGGGCGTTGGTGCGTTGCTGCTGGCGCAACGGAGAATCCGGCCTGGGATATTTTTATTCCGTCAATATTATTTGGATTCAAACATAATCTTTACCTTTATTAGTGTCGCAAGTATGGGCAGCACGGTAGCATAGTGGATAGCACAAATGCTTCACAGCTCCAGGGTCCCAGGTTCGAATCCCGGCTTGGGTCACTGTCTGTGCGGAGTCTGCACATCCTCCCCGTGTGTGCGTGGGTTTCCTCCGGGTGCTCCGGTTTCCTCCCACAGTTCAAAGATGTGCAGGTTAGGTGGATCGGCCATGCTAAATTGCCCTTTGGGTCCAAATTGCCCTTAGTGTTGGGTGGGGTTACTGGGTTATGGGGATGGGGTGGAGGTAAGGGCTTGGGTAGGGTGCTCTTTCCAAGAGCCGGTGCAGACTCAATGGGCCGAATGGCCTCCTTCTACACTGTAAATTCTATGAAAGTAGGCTAACATTAACACTGCAATGAAGTTACTGTGAAAAGCCGCGAGTCGCCACACTCCGGCGCCTGTTCGGGTACACGGAGGGAGAATTCAGAATGTCCAATTCACCTAACAAGCACGTCTTTCGGGGCTTGTGGGAGGAAACTGGAACGTCCGGGGGAAACCCACGCAGACGCGGGAGGAAGTGCAGACTCCGCACAGACAGTGACCCAAGCTGAGATTCGAACCTGGGACCCTGGCGTTCTGAAGCAACAGTGCTCACCACATAACTCAGTATTGTCAGTAAGACTACTTAATGATGAATCACGTTAAAACCACTTTAATAATGTGTAATATATTTCTTGTTTGACATGAGTAGGAACGTCGGAACAGAAAGAGGCCACTCATTCGGACCCTCCATCCTACCCTGTCGCTCAATTTCCTGTTCTTTCATTTCACTTATCCACCTTGGATCCACATCGTTAACTTAATATCCTTGACAAACAAAAATCTATTAATCTCAGCTTTGCAATTTTCAATTGACCAGGCATCAATATCTTCTCGGCCGAAGAATTTTTGATTTCCAGCACACTTTTTGTGAAGAAGTGCTTCCTCTGAATAAGCTTTGCTACCAGAGGAAATAGTTTCTCCCTAACTACCCTGTCAAGTCCTTTAAACATGTTACTATAGCAGGGCCTCTGGTTGCAATGGTGGGGGAGAGTACCGGGCAGGGGAGCTGGTTGTTCCCTTGTTGAAGGGAGCTGTGTCTTTAGCAAGCTGAGGGGCAGAGCCAGATATCATGAGACAAGGGGCAAAGCAGCAAGAACATGTCCAGGAGTTGTGAGAGGCAGTATGGAAGGAGCCAGGGCCATGAATAGGCCAGCTTGACTCCCCTGAGGACGGCTAAAGATTCAGGAAGGGGAATTGGGGACCTAGTCAGGCCTACTGGCAGCATTCCTAAGTCTAGGAAACTTCATGGAGTGAGGATGGAGAGGGACTGCAGCCAGGAGCTGGAGCAGCAGTTCAAGACCGTTAAGCCACGGTGCTAAAGTGCCGTGGCTACGGGTAGGGCAGAGATCTGGAACGTTGTTCTTCATTATTCACGTTAAATAGTTCCTTGTTGTTAAGGTGCAGAATTCCCCGGTGGTTGTGATTCTCTGGTGCCGCCGATAGCGCGCCGCTGTCGGTGCGTTTCCCGGAGGCGTGGATTCAACGGGAAATCTCATTGACAAACGGCAAGAGCAGAGGACCCTGCCGCCAGCGAACAGCGCGCCAAATTCTCCGTCCTCGCTAGCAGCGTTTGTGGGGCAGACTCACAATGGAGATTCCCGGCCAAGCTGTCCCTTGAGCGTTTACACAGCTTCGATGTTGCTGGAAAGAGGAACCTCCGACCTCCTGCCGGGTCGAAGAATCGGCGCGGCACGAATCGCACCATGCCGCCTCGACACAATTCTCCGCAATGCGGAGAACCGGCACCATTGGCGCCGGCGTGGTCAGCGCTGCGCCGGTCGGGGTATGCGGTGACTGTCCGGCCCGGGCCGGCGCGCCGTTTCTCCCACCGTGATGGGCAGAGCGTCCGTCAAGAAAAGGCCGAGTCCCGCCGGCGCCATTCTAACATACTCTTGGCCGGTGGGACGTCAGGGTGAAGGGTCCAGGTGTGGCCTGTGGGGGGGGGGAGGGAGGGGGCGTCCGACCCCGGGGTGGGGGGGGGCCTCCGTAGTGGCCTGGCCTGCGATTGGGGCCCACCGATCGGCGGGCCGGCCTCTCTGCCCCCCGGCCTCCTTTCCTCCGCTCCAGCACCTGTAGCGCTGCGCCATTTGGCATCGGGGCTGCCGCGGGGAAGAAGGCCACTGCATGCGCATGCGTTAGTTGGCACCGGACCCCACGGCGCCGGGTTCACGCTGGGATCGGCAGCTGGGGCGGCAGAGGCCGCTCCAGTGCCATCCTAGCCCCCTGTGGGCCGCAAAATGGGGTCCCGGAATGGGCACCGACGTCAGAGTAAAACCCTCCGATTTATACTCTGGCGTCGGCACTTAGCCGCCCGTTGGGAGAATCCCGCCCCTTGTTTTTTCACGATTCTGCAGTCAGTTTGCTTAAACTGCACAATACTTTATAACGTAAAATCCCATCAAATCTGCCATCCTTATCTGGTCTGGCCTACATGTGACTCCAGATCCACAGCAATGTGGCTGACTCTTCAATTCCCTCGGCGATGGGCACTAAATGTCATATTCCATGGATGAATAAAAAAAAGATCGGAGAGGGAGGCGGTGAGCGAGAGGGTTGACGAGCAGGAAGGCTGGGCGTGTGAAGCATATGGGAATTTCTGGGAATAGGGACCAGGCATGAGGGAAATGGGAAGCAGGGAGAGGGGGGGGGGGGGTTGGCGGGGCGCAGTTTGCTTTTAGAACAGACTGAGCGTGCTCGGTAACCGCGATTAAATGAAAATGGCAGCGGCAGTCTTCAGGGAACATCCCTAATTTACCAAACATGCAAAACAAAAATTAGTCATTCGAACACATTTTAAACATGGACACCTGTACAGAGGATGGAACAGTCAAAACGTGGCTCTCAGGGAAAACTGAGGTACTTGCCAAATCCAGGGAAAGTCTAATCTCAACAATGTTACCTTTTCAAAGGAATTATTTTCCATTTCCTTTTTCTGAATTGTCCCTTTTTGAAAAGAAAATGGCTATACTTGTCGCACCAGCGTACCACATGGCCTTCCAAGGTAGCCAAAGGACTTCACATTAGCAGAACACCTCGGACACTTTACTGTGCTCCCGGCCAGTCAACAGCAGAAACATTTGCTTGCTGAATGTCAGCCGTATGAAACAAACAATGAGTCTTCCATTTATACCTCATCTTTGGCTCAAAATGGAGGTGTCAATGTGATCGACTCGCAATGCCAACATTCTCTCCCCGAGAGTGTGTAAATTTATGTTGCAATGAAGTGATGACAATGCTTTCCTTCAAGGAGATAAATAATGAATTCCCTTCAGGCATCTTCCTGCATGTTATTCACGAGCGAGAAGTGGATAATATTTCACTATTCATCCATGACGAGCAGACTATTTTTTTTTTCTCCAACAGTCCATTTGCTCTTCGCCTAGCATCCATCTTATTATGATCAAGATTTCTAAGCAGATGACTTGTTCTCAAGAGTCTGTTCATTGGTTCCGTATCCACCCGTGAATGACCTGTCCACTCCACTCCCTCCATGGAAAAACATCCAGATTTCCCCATGCGTAGTGCTATTGTCACTGAACCGGTAACCCTGAGGCCCAGGGTAATGATCCGGTGACCCAGGATCGAATCCCACCATGGAAGATGGCAGAGTTTCAACTCAGCAAAAGAAATCTGGGGCAAAAAGTCCAATGATGACCATGAAACCATTGCCGATTGTCATAAACACCCACCCGGTTCGCTAATGTCCCAATGGGGAAGGAAATCTGCCGTCCTTACCTGGTCTGGCCCACATGTGACTCCAGACTTGCTGCAATGAGCTTGACTCTCAACTCTGAAATGGCCTAGGAAGCCACTCAGTTGTATCAAACGGCTAAAAACCCTCAGAGGAATGAAACCGAACAGACCACCCGGCATCGACCTTGGCATCGGACATCATTGGTGCCATCAAGCAGCACTTGCTTAGCAATAACCTGCTTGGTTTGAGTTCTGCCAGGACCACTCAGTTCCTGACCTCTTTACAGCCTTGCTTCAAACATGGACAAAAGAGTTGAAGCGAAAAGGGTGAGATGAGAGCGACTGCCGTTGACATCAAGGTCACATTTGACTGAGGTGCATCAAGGAGCCTGAGCAAAACTGGAATCAAGGGAAAACTCTGTTCATTGGAGTCACACCTGGCACAAAGGGAGATGGTTGTGGTTATTGGAGATCAGTCACCTCAGCTTCAGGACATTACTGCAGGAGTTCCTCAGGGTAGTGTCCCAGGCCCAACCATCTTCAACTGCTGCATCAGCGACCTTCTTTCTATCATACGGTCAGTAGTGGGGATGTTTGCAGATGGCTGCAGAATGTTCAGCACCATTCACCATTTACTGAAGCAGTCCATGTCCAAATGCAGCAAGACCTGAACAATATCCAGGCTTGGGGCTGACATGTGGCAAGTTACATTTGTGCCGCACAAGTGTCAGGCAATGACTATTTCCAATAAGAGAGGATCTAACCATCACCCTTGACATTCAATGGCATTACCATCACTGAATCCCCCGGAATCAACATCCTTGGAGTTACCACTGACTAAAACCTTAACTGAACTAGCCAAATAAATACTGTTGCCACAAGAGGAGAAGCTAGGAATCCTGTAGGGAGTAATTCACCTCCTGACTCCCCAAAGTCTGCCCATCACCTACAAGGCAAAGTCAGGCGTATGATGGAATACTCTCCCCTTGCCTGGATGAGTGCAGCTCCAACAACACTCAATAAGCTCAACACCATCCAGGACAAAGCAGCCCACCTTGGCACCCCATCCACAAACATTCACTCCCTCCACCACTGACACACAGTAGCAGCCGTGTGTACCATCTACAAGATGCACTGCAGGAACTCACCAAGGTTCCTTGTGCAGCACCTTACGACTACTACCAGCTGGAAGGACAAGGGTGGCAGATACATGGAAACACTGCCACCTAGAGGTTAGTCTCAGAGTCACTCACCATCCTGACTTGGAAATATATCGCCGTTCCTTCAACGTTGCTGGGTCAAAATCCTGGAAATTCTTCCCTAACAGCACTATGGGTTTACCCACACCTCAGGCACTGCAGCGATTCAAGAACGCAGCTCACCACCCCCTTCTCAAGGGCAGTTAGGCATGGGCAATGAATGCTGGCCGAGCCAGTGACAGCACAACCTTTGCATAAATGAAAAAACTTTCATCCCCATCTATCTTCAAATAGCCTTTGTCCAGTTGCAAACTGCTTATGTCACAGGGCCTGTGCCTGTGATTATTGAGAACAGTCTTATTGAGCATCTTCTCTAATTTTAATCTTATGTTGACCAGGAATGAGCTGTAATCAAGAGGATATAAAAGTTGGGCAGAGATATTCTCAAAGCCCTCCTGAGGTCATCAGACATTCCCACTGACTCATGGGAGTCCTTATTTTGTACCTGACCAGAATGGAGAAGGCTTATTCACATAGGTACCAAACACATTGACAGACTTCATCAGGAACCTGCAGAGGCGAGGTCAAGGTGTTGAAGGGAGCTTACAAATCTCCAAACTACCCACCTGCCCAACCCTTCAAGCACCACCAGCCCCGTCTAATGCATCTGCAGGTCAGGATTAGACTCAGCAGCCATCTGAGGATCGATCGAACTGGAGTGGAAACAAATAACCTTCGATCCCGGGCGACTGCCCAAGTGAAATGGAGGAATGGGTGGCACAGTGGCACAGCGGTTAGCACTGCTGCCTCACGCCAGGGACCTGGATTCAACTCCAATCTTGGGTGACTGAGCGGAATTTGCACTTTCTTGCCGTGTCAGTGTGTGTTTCCTCCGGGTGCTCTGGTTTCCTCCCACAGCCCAAAGATGTGCATGTCAGGAAACCACAGTGCTAGCCACTTGTGCTACCAAGCAAAGAAGCCAGAGTAAAGGTTGGGAAATAGCTGATGTTTACTTGTTAGGGCCCAGCTAAAGCCATTAACGAAGATCATATTATCGATGGACTTCAGCAACGTTCAGTTGCTACACAGTCAACTCAATTCTCCATCAAATTGGGTGTTAGGCATTTAATGAAGAGAACTTTTTGAATTATCTTCAGTGCATCAGTAATGGAAGTGAGTCTCAAACAGGAGGTTGTTCCCTAGATCGTGCCTCAGAGGACTGTTGGTTTGTGCAAACATTGTGCAGGGTTTTCCCATGGGTTTCAGGGCCATCTGTCAGGAACAACTGACTGTCTGCCCTTGGCAGGAGCCAGGCTTGAGTTTACTGGAGCCGGCTCCTAGTTGGCCGTCTCCATGTTCACCATCCTATTAAGGGTGGCGAGCGGACTATCCGAACCAGGAGTAGGGGGCACTGCCGAGGCAGGTGAGTGACCTCATGGGACACCCCACAATGGAGGTGCCCCTGACGGCATAGGTCTAAACCATAAATTCAGACCCCTCTGAGCAGAAGGGAAATCCCTCTCGCAACAGTGTTTGGGCTAGGGTCCGGCCTTTGCTGCTGGCGGCCCCCTCATTATGGGATTGGCCATTCAGCTCCAATGGTCCACAACTTTCTACAGGGAGGCCACCATCATTCAGGAGCTAGTCACCTCACCCAGCAGCAGTGCTGCTTTACAATCGGCATTCTGCTGGGTGGCCTCTAAATTGCCCCTCGGGGGGCCTTTTATTATTTAAATCGGCTGATTACCTCCCTTGGCAGCAGAAATGTGAAGGGGAACAGGCCTGATGTATCTCCCTGCTATATTCCCAGCAACCCCACCTCCATATCTGCCAACTGGTGTGATGATATGCATAAAGCAGTTATGTACATAATATTACGCACAACCTCCAACCAGTATTAACACACCACGTGACTCTGGTTCTCAGAGTTGGGAGTAGATCGCACTCGGAGACGGACGTATTTTGCAGTCGCTCTTCAATAGTTAATTAATGTTGGTAGTTCATTATTCTATTTATCGCAGATATCTTAATCATATGGTTGTTAAATAATAAATTTGAATTAGATGTCCTGTAGTTTATCATTTACTTCAGCCAATCTACAGAACATGACAACTGGGGCTGGGAACCTCCTGTCCACAGGAACAAGAGTAGACCATTCAATCCCTCAAGCCTGTTCTGTCAATTTATTAGATTGTGGTCAATGTGTATCTTAGACATAGAAACATAGAAAATAGGAGGAGTAGGCCATTCGGCCCTTTGAGCCTGCTCTGCCATTTATGGCCGATCATCCAACCCAGTAGCCTGACCCCGCCATTCCCCACCCCCCCCCCCCCCCCCCCCCCCCTCCATTATCCTTTGACCCCTTTGAACGCAAATGCTATCTCTATCTCATGGAAAACATACAGGGCGGAATTCTCCGCAGGGGGCCGAATTCGCGAAGGCCGTCGTGAACTCGGCCGAGGTTCACGACAGCCTCGGAGCCCGCTCCCCGCACCTAATTTACCCCCACCCAGGGGGCTAGGAGCGGGCCTCCGTCTTTCTCGGCAGCGACCTTGTCACACCGAGAATGTGAAGTCATCCGCACATGCGCGGGTTGCCGGTTCCAACACGCGCATACGCGGATTACTTCATCGCGCATACGGCACGAACCCGCGCATGTGCGGTGGCCGTATTTCTCCTCAGCCACCCGGCAAGACATGGCGGCTTGATCTTGCCGGGCGGCGGAGGGCGTCCGGCTGTCCCCTCCGGAGCACAGTCGTGGTGCTCCCGTCCCAATCGGCCCCTAGATGCCCCAAACGGGCATCTGCCGCCCGTTTCACGAATGCAGCGACCAGGTGTGTTTGCCGCCGTCATGAAACGGGCGTGAAGGGTCGGCCGCTCGGCCCATCGGGCTTGGAGAAAAACGGCGAGCGGCTATTCTTCCGAGCGGGGGGGGGGGAGGAAGGAATCACGGGGGCGCCAGGGGGGCGTAACAAATGTCGGGGGTCCCTCCCCCAATTCTCCCAGGCCGCGTGGGGAGCGGAGAATCGCGCCCACAATGTTTTGGCCTCAACTGCTTTCTGTGATAATAAATTCCACAGGCTCACCACTCTCTGGGTGAAGAAATTTCTCCTCATCTCTGTCCTATACAGTCTACCCCAGTGTTCTTCAAAGTCGGGGGCGCGACCCGTTGGTGGGTCGCGGGCGGGTTTCGGGAGGGTCGCGGAGCCGTTGTCTGCGGCGCTACCGCATGCGCAAATCCCCGCGCAGCAGCCGGCTTTTCATAACGTCGGCTGCAAGCGGCCGCAAACACGTCCGCATTGCGCATGTGCGCTCGATGATTGGCGCGCATGCGCGTTCCGAAAACATGTTAAAAAATTCGGCCGCATTGCGCATGCGCGCCGGTAATCGGGCACGCATGTGCAGTTAAGCCGCTATTTTTTAAAACAGTTGCAGCTTTTTTTCCCCAAGTTCTGTAGTGGTTTTTATTCATTTATTCATTTATTTTATTCATTTTATTTTTATTTTTTAATTTATTTTTATTAATTTTACTTTTTTACAAGTTCAGGGGGGTTTTATTAATTTTTTTCATTTATTTTATCTCTTTACAAGTTCGGGGGGGGGAGTTTTATTAATTTTTTTCATTTATTTTATTTTTTTACAAGTTCGTGGTTTATTTGATAAAATTTTACAGGAAAGAAATTCAGAACTTTGGACAAATGGAGACTCCATACTTTCCGACACCGGAAGGCTTCACCTTCATCCAACAGGTTCCACTGGAAGAACGTGTACGAGGGCCAAAGGGACCCAAAACCATTTCCTCCAATTTTGTCAGCAGCAAACAAGGTCAGAGAAAATGGTGGGTCGCGCAGGTCGGCCGGCGTGGGTCGCGAAGGTCAGCCAGCGTGGGTCGCGAAGGTCGGCCGGGTTGGGTCCCGAAGGTTGGCCGGTTGGTAAAAATGGGTCCCCGGAAAAAAGGTTTGAAGAACACTGGTCTACCCCATATCCTCAGACCGTGACCCCTGGTTCTGGACATCCCCAACATTGGGAACATCCTTCCCGCATCCACCCTGTCTAAACTTTGTAGGTTTCTATGAGATTCCCCCTAATTAAATATAATCCTAACTGACTCAACGTCTCCTCGTCTCAGTCCTGCCACCTACATTTCTCTTGATAGTTTAACAGGTGAAGAATGAATAGCGCAAGTGGGAGGCTGAGAATCCTCAAAATAACTTTCACTGGAAAGAGAATAATTTAAAGCTTTGGAATGACATTTCTCCGCCAGTTTTCTGCATTGGCTTTAAAATTACTGGGGAGCTTTTTGTGACAATTGACATTGTGATAACTTTTTAAACTCAGTATTAGGTTCAAAAGCCAATTGAAAGCCAAGCTCCGACTATGTGCAGAATGGTTCTCTCTGTATTCATTCAAGTGAGTAGCTGTATCCGATCTCAGTAATAGAGTGCTTTGGGATTTCAGTGAACATTCAAGTTTATTCTGAATCAATTTCAAAGATTGTTCCGTCAAAATGGGGATAGTTCAGAGCTCTAATGTGCCAGCATTCCTGAAACAAGAGGATACATTCAAAAGACATGCACCAAATGAATTAATTCCTTCACGCTTCACTGGGTAAACACATGGTTGCCATAGCTGGTCTGGATCCAAGTATGATTAACAATTGACATAAATGAGAAGGACAAACCAAACAAAGTAAAAAGATTTAGAAAGTCCAGAGTGATGGATGGCATTTATTCTAAAGGTTTGAGAAATAAGACTAACTGTAGGCAGTGTGAGAAATTGCATGCTGGGAATATCAGACAGACAGACTGACAGGGTAGATAGGATAGATAGGATAGATTAGATAGATAGATTAGATTAGATAGAGTAGATCGATTAGATAGATCGATTAGGTAAATCAATTAGATTAGATAGATAGGTAGATAGATAGCTAGATAGAATAGGATAGACAGGTAGGATAGATAGATAGGTAGGATAGATAGATAGGTAGGATAGATAAATAGGGTAGATAGATAAGATTGATAGATAGGATAGGATAGATAGGATAGCTAGGTATTATAGATAAATAGGTTGGATAGATAGGATGGATAGGCTGGATCAATACATGTTAAAACAGTGGAATCAGTTACATATATGTAAAGCGGATTGACCTGCAGCATTAATATTTATGGTAAGCAGTCTATGATCAAAGTGTAGAGATGGGGCGTGATTCTCTGGTCACACCAGCACACCGCCCCCCCCCCCCCCCCCCCCCCCCCTCCCCCACAATGGGTTTCCGGGCGGTGTGGGGTGGGTTTCAATGGGAAATCCCATTGACAAACAGTGGGAGTAGGGAATCCCTTCTCCAGCGAGCTGGGCGGCCAAATTCTCCATCCTCGCTAGCTGCGTTAGCAGGGCTTACTCACAACGGAGAATCCCGGCCCACAGTCGCAGACCCTTACCGACCCAATGTCGTCATTAAGACACAAGATATCTGCAGTGCGTCCCGATGTTTTGTCACAAACGGAAGCCCAAAACAGGAGCAGGAGGGTAGCCCCCCTCCGGCCTGCTTCACCATTCAATAAAATCATAGCTGGCCCGATGGAGGCCTTTGCTCCACTTTCCTGCCTGCGCCCCACAATCCCCCCTGTCATTCAGAGTTCAAATTCCACCTTGCATGTATTCAATGACCCAGCCTCTATTGATTCTCCCACGAGGGGAATAATCCTCTCAGCATCTACAGTGTCAATGATCACAACACTTCACACTACCTCTTCACCAGAAACTTCTCCAAATGGCAATCAGAACGTGTGAAAAGTACAGACTTTTTTTTAAAGGAAATATTTTGCTGCTCAAAATTATTTCCCCAATGCAAGTTATTTATTGCTGTGACCTGCACCTTCAGCAACAGCCTTTGTTTGATTGAGAAAAGGAAGTTGACCTAATTAAGGAGATTTAGTAACTTTCTAGCTTGGTGAGCAATAAGACCAATGTGGTGTTGATTATAGAAGGTTTATCGCTGTCTTAAGGGGATCTCCTGCAATGTTGCTTTCACTCATAGTCTCAGAGAGTCTTAACCAGCTATTAATGGCAGGTCAGTGTCAAACAGAAATAGTTTTTTTTTTTTGCTAACTTCTTAATGGGATGTGGGCATTGCTGAGAAGGCCAACATTTATTGCTCAATTCTAAATGCCCTCGAGAAGGTGAGCTGCTGTTTTTTTCTGAATTGCAGCAGTACATCTACACTGCTATTCGGGAGCAGGATTATCACCCCGAGACAGGGAAGGGACAGCAGTATATTCCCAGTCAGGGGAATGTGTGTCTTGCAGGGAAACTGACAGGTAATGGTAGGGCTGAGGGTACTTTGAGACACTGGAGGGGGGAGTGGGAGGGAGGGGAAGAGAGGAATAGGTCAACTGAATCTGAAGAGCTGAACAAAATCAGCATTGCTGGGTGGGGAAAGGACATGTGCAGAATCGGGTAAGGGAGGAAATGTTTTCATCTGTGCAGAGGTTGGCCATTCGGCCCATCGAATCTGCACTGACCGTCCCAAAGAGCACACTACCGAGGCCCACTCTCCTGCCCTATCCACGTAACCCCACCTAACCTGCATGTCTTTAGACTGTGGGAAGAAACCGGAGCACCCGGAGGAAACCCATGCAGACACGGGGAGAACGTGCAGACTCCGCACAGAGTCACTCAAGACCGGAATCGACCCGGGACCCTGGCGCTGTGAGGCAGCAGTGCTATCCCCCGTGCCACTGTGCCGACCCTTGCTTTTTTTCCGTAAAACCAGCACCACACCCCCGTCAATGAGTTTCCGGGCAGTGTGGGGTGGGTTTCAATGGGAAATCCCGTTGACAAGCAGTGGGAGTAGGGAATCCCGTTGCCAGCGAGGCAGCAGTGCTAACCCCTGTGCCACCGTGCCGACCCTTGCTTTTTTTCCGTAAAACCACATGAACCGCCGTGGTTCAAGTCGAGCTCACCTTCTGAAGGGCATTTAGAGACGGGCATTAAATGTTGGCTTTGCCAACAATGCCCACATCCCATTAGCAAGCGTCAAGGCCAAACCGTCTTCTGTTTGGCACTGATTAATTGTGCAGCTGGTCTAAGCTCCCTGACACCATGAATGAAAACACTGACACATTGCAGGAGG
Organism: Scyliorhinus canicula; assembly: GCF_902713615.1. Lineage (NCBI taxonomy): Eukaryota > Metazoa > Chordata > Chondrichthyes > Carcharhiniformes > Scyliorhinidae > Scyliorhinus > Scyliorhinus canicula. Next base: position 14,549,778 of record NC_052160.1, on the reverse strand, counting down.
CCCCGGCCCCTCCAGTAGTATTGCTGATGGCAACTATAAACCTCTCCTGTTAACACCATGCCAGCCTTGGTCTCAAGCTAGAAAGCCCATTGTGAGCTAAGTTGACGGTGGTGTAACAACAACAATCTCTCCCTCAATGCCAGCAAAACTAAAGAGCTGGTCATCGACTTCAGGAAGCAAAGTACTGTACACACCCCTGTCAGCATCAACGGGGCCAAGGTGGAGACGGTTAGCAGTTTCAAATTCCTAGCGGTGCACATCACCAAAAATCTGTCCTGGTCCACCCACGTCGACTCTATCACCAAGAAAGCACAACAGCGCCTATACTTCCTCAGAAAACTAAGGAAATTCGGCATGTCCACATTAACCCTTACCAACTTTTACAGATGCACCATAGAAAGCATCCTATCGGGCTGCATCACAGCCTGGTATGGCAACTGCTCGGCCCAGGACCGCAAGGAACTTCAGAGAGTCGTGAATACCGCCCAGTCCATCACACGAACCTGCCTCCCATCCATTGATTCCATCTACACCTCCCGCTGCCGGGGGAAAGCGGGCAGCATAATCAAGGATCCCTCCCACCCGGCTTACTCACTTTTCCAACTTCTTCCATCGGGCAGGAGATACAGAAGTCTGAGAACACGCACGAACAGACTCAAAAACAGCTTCTTCCCCACTGTCACCAGACTCCTAAATGACCTTCTTATTGTCTGACCTCATTAACACTACACCCTGTATGCTTCATCCAATGCCAATGCTTATGTAGTTACATTGTATATCTTGTGTTGCCCTATTTTGTATTCTCATATATTTTATTGTATTTTCTTGAATTTTGTTTAATTCCCTTTTCTTCCATGTACTGAATGATCTGTTGAGCTGCTTGCAGAAAAATACTTTTCACTGTACCTCGGTGCACGTGACAATAAACAAATCCAATCCAGTTGCTATGACAGGTTCTAGTTTCAAAAAACTGACTAATCATGCTGACCTCATGACAGCGTAGCGAGGATCAACCACACAGGAGCTATTGTACAATCAGACAAAGGTATCATAGAAGCACAAGGCACTAGAGACCATTCGGCGCATCACCCTTGAGCTAATAGCGCTGTGAAAGAGCTGATCAAATAGTCCCACTCGCCTTGCTCTTTCCCTGTTGCCCTGAAAAGTTTCCTATTCAAGTATTTATCCAACTCCCTTTTGAAAGGTACAACTGAACCTGCATCCACCACACACACTGCAATCCAATTCACAACAACCGCCTGTGTGAAATAAAGTGTCTCCTCATCCAACCTCTGGTTCTTTTGTCAATGACACCAAGTCCAATCATTATTTTACAATATTTAACCTCCTGGGTTACCAACCCTACCTCCCAATGCAAATATCTTTTCCTCATTTACTCTATCAAAATCCCTCATCACTGTCACACAATCTCCCTTCAACAATCTCTGTACTGAGGAGATAGGCTATGGGACACGTCAACATATTAAATGTCGACTGCTATCTCATCAAACAACAATAATAATAATAATCATCCAAATAATAATAATCAGTCCAAAGATGTGCGGGTTAGGTGGATTGGCCATGCTAAATTGCCCTTCGTGTCCAAAAAGGTTAGGTGGGGTTCCTGGGCTGCGGGGATAGGGTGGAGGTGTGGGCTTGGGTAGGGTGCTCTTTCCAAGGGCCAGTGCAGACTCGATGGGCCGAATGGCCTCCTTCAGCACTGTAAGTTCTATGCTTCTATGGTTATTCTTGTCACAAGTAGGCTTACATTAACACTGCAATGAAGTTACTGTGAAAAGCCCCTAGTCACCACATTCTGGTGCCTGTTCGGGTACACAGAGGGAGAATTCAGAATGTCCAATTCACCAAACAACACGTCTTTCGGGACTTGTGAGAGGAAACCGGATCATCCGAAGGAAACCCACGGCAGACACGGGGAGAACATGCAGACTCTGCACAGTCACCTGAGGTTGGAATTGAACCTGGGACCCTGAAGCTGTGAAGCAACAGTCGAACCATTGTGCAACTGTGCCTCTTCACAGTAGGACAGGACCTTCAGCAATACAGCACAGGAACGGGTCCTTTGGCCTCCCGAGCCTGTACCGGTCATGATACCACCCTTGGCCAAAGCCCTCAGCACTTCCTAGTGCCGAATCCCTCCATAGCCATCCAATCCATGTATTTATCGAGATGCCTTTTGAACGCCGTTAATGTATCTATTATCATGCTAAATTGTATAAGTCGACAGGGTGGCCACGTCCTGATTACAAAATGGACGCTTGCAGAGAATGAAGGGAAAACTGGACAATGCTGAGAAAGCAAGCAGGTGCAAGGTTTGTCTGTGGACTGGAGTTTGCAGCTGCCAGACAAGACCGATACTGCAAAGCCATTAGCATACTAATGAGCTATCTCCGGGGACAAAAGAGAAACATTTAAGCAAACGGTACCAAAGCAGACACTCCGGCGCCAGAAGAGACTAAAACAAAGCAGGCCAACGGTCACCTAGCGATCAGGGCAGATACCCCTTTATTGGAGGAAATCAATACCAATGATTAGGATATGGTCCAATTAATTGGGGCCAAGTTCAGGGCCCGCCCAAAAGCACACGAAGCCCCTTTGGGGTATAAGAGCAAGCCCCCAAGAGAGAATCGCTCTCTTGGCCTTGGCTCTCAGCGAGGAGAGGCCTGCCTAGTAGCTGCACCAGACAAATAAGTCCAAAGTCAACGCACGCTACGAGATAGGCGCTCCTAGCTACTATTCTATACAAGTTCGATGCCAGCAGCCTCAGAACCGGACAACGGCCATTGTTCCTCTGACTGAGTGGGCACCCGAAGCTAAGTATAGGCTTTAGTAGTAGTTATAGTTTAGTTGGTCGAGTTTGTGCATGAGTAATAATTGACTGTGTGTGTAAATAAATGAGTATTGATTTTGAACTTACTAACTGGTGTATCGAGTCTGTGATCAGTATTCGGTTTTGAAACTTGTGGCGGTATCAAAAAGATACCTGGCAACTCTTGAGCAAACATAATTAGAATTAAGGACGGCAACCATATTAACCGCCATAAACAGAGCCAATTAAGGAGAGAGCATAACGAGCAACACGTGACTAAACTTTTCTATCTTATTCAGGAGAGCAGTGGCGCCGAGTAAACTTTGCAAAGCCCATCTACAAATGTGGCAGTGGAAGGGTATAGGGTTTAAGTGGCATCCGACACATCCATTAATGCTACATGACTTATGTACTGAATAGAAAACATGAAAGTACTCACTGTGTATTCTGAGTGCACAGGATGGAAGAGAGACAGCGGCGAGGCGATGAGGGAAGAGAAAAAGAGAATAAATTATTAAAACAACCTCAAGTCTACATCACCTCTTAAAAGTTACCCAGAAGATAATCTCACCGAGCATGCCCAGGAAATAAGAACGTTTGAGCAAATAAAGTTTAAGTGAGTTCATCCTGTGCTTGGGGGACTTTGCAGTCTTGTATGAATCAAGAACAAAAAGCTGTTGCCCAGCAACCAGGTCCTTAGAAAGAACTGCATTGCATAATCCAGCGAGGATACAGGCCTACAATCGTTCTTCACACTCCAGTGTCAACTGTGGCATGAGTTACGGGGAAAACAAACATGTGACCCACATTAAAGGCTGCAAGTCAGATTTTGTGGCATTTAGCTCGCAAGTAATTCTAACAGTGTTCCACATGCGTTTCCCCTCAGTACAAAGGGATATACTTATTTTAATCATCAGTGCAATTAAAAATTGGTAAAAAAAAACCCAGCAGATTCCCTTTAAAAAACCCATTCCTCATCCACCCACCTCCACTTCCCACACTTTCAGCAATATTGCACAGGATGGGAGAAGATCCCACAAGGCAGCCAAGGCAAAAAGCAGCCAACCACTCCTCAGGGGACACTGTGGCTCATTAAAAAGCCACTGGATGTTTAGGACACTGCCTTGCCAGTTTAACACAGGAGGTCTTGGCCTTCGAAAATTTAAACGGGGCTTGTTTATTAATGCGCTAATCAATAACTACTGAAACGAGGATGTAGTCCGAATTGAAGGCTTTAATCAACAAGATGTTTCCCCAGCAGCTGGAGTACAGAAAAGGCCGGCTGCTGGGAAACACGGGCTCTTATACTCTGCCTCACTGGGCGGAGCTACCTTACACTCTGACCAATGAAATACAAACAATTGGACCAATGAGCAGCGAACCTTCTCCACCAATGGTGGCTCAGCACTCCCAGGTACCGTAGTACCTCTAGTCACACTACCACATTTATTCTCAGCTAGGTGGAATTCTGGGTGTGTGGGTCAATCCGAGGAACCGGAAACTGCGCCCTCGCCATTCACCATCTGGTTTCGGGAAGCAGCTGTTGGGAATCTGCAGCTCCCTCGGTGGAGGGAAATCGGAGCCAGTTGCGAGAGGGGCACAAGCAATTTGCAAAGAGATATTGACAGGTTAAGTAAGTGGGGAAAAAGGGTGGCAAATGAGTACAATGTGGGAAAATGTAGAGTTGTTCATTATGGAAGGGAGGACAAAAGGACAGAGTATTATTTAAATGGAGAAAAAACTGCAGAAAGCTGCAAACACAAAGGGGCTTGGAGGTACCTGTGCACGAAACACAGAAAGCTAGCACACAGGTGCAGCAGGTATTCAGGAAGGTTAATGGAATGTTGGCCCTTATTCCAAGGGGTTTGGAGTATAAGAGTCGGGAAGTCATTCTGCAACCCCCAGCTGCTGGTGAGTACCCGGTCTGGATTCACCATTCTGGAGGTTGTGCTCCGGCCAGTGGAGAATCCTGCCTGGTCTCCGCAAGCAGTGGAAGCGGCGCACCAGGCGCAAGTCGCTCTCCGTAACCATGCCAATATATGCGTGGGGAAGAGCTCGCCAGATTCCGTTGGAATCCCGGCATTGGGCCGGCATTTTCAGCCCCCCCCCCCCCCCCCCCCCCACCACCACTGCACACACGGCAGGTGACCTGACCCCACCAAACCCAGCTCCGGGACTTGAGCGCAAAAATCGAAGCTGACATATTTCAGTGCAATGCTGAAGTCATGCTGCATCATCCGAGCAGTCTCTGTCTTGACTAAAGTCACTCTCTCACCCGATACCAGCCTTTCTTTTTCTTTATTGTCCGTGGGTTTATTTGTGCAATCTAGCACCCCTGTTTGCCCAAGGAACCAAGACTGCCCCCCCAGTGCTCCATTGGTTGCAATGTTCTGGGGCATCTTCCTTGCGGAATACGACGCACCTCTCACCGAGAGTCGCACCTCATACCTAAAAGACAGCGATAAAGCAAAGAAACCCAACGGGCAAAGTGGGAGAAAACGCAAGGCACACATTAAAGGAGATATTGGTGTGCTGTTCAGAAGGGCAGAGGTTTGTGAATCCTGGGCATGTATGAAACACGGCTGTTCTCCCAGAGTACAGTTAGTCTAATTCCAACCTTGATAATGGTTTTAATTGGAAAACAATAGTTTGAAAGGCTTCTTACCTGTGATAGTGTAAGGATAGTAGTTCCAGGCCTTTTCTGTGATATAAAATATTCGAGGTACCACAGCCCTCGCCCAGCTGGGGAGCTTGCTGTGGGGAAAGGTGAAAATGGTCTCATTAATGACAGGATCCAACATTGAACATTGAACATACGGTGCAGAAGGAGGCCATTCGGCCCATCGAGTCTGCACCGACCCACTTAAGCCCTCACATCCACCCTATCCCTGTAACCCAATAACCCCTCCTGACCTTTTTGGTCACTATGGGCAATTTAGCATGGCCAATCCACCTAACCTACACATATTTGGACGGTGGGAGGAAACCCACGCAGACACGGGGAGAACGTGCAGACTCCGCGCAGACAGTGACCCAGCGGGGAATCGAACCTGGGAACCTGGCGCTGTGAAGCCACAGTGCTAACCACTATGCTACCGTGCTGCCCGGTAGTTGAAGTTGAAGGCATGGTATTGTACAGTAGCCTGGATCAGAGGCTGCACTTATAAACATTTGAAAAGGTAGGAATTGGCAACCATATGGATCCCAGACTAGATGCATTGCACCTTGCATTGTCAACCCCGGGCTGGATTCCCAACGGCACGCCATTCGCTGGCGGCAGGATTTTCTACTCCCCCCGTTTGTCAATGGGATTTCCCCAGAATGGGGGTGCTCTGGCGGCGGGTAAAGAGAATCCCAACAACCAGAGAATTCCGGCCTCCTGGTATTGTTCATCATCATGCAGCGTCATAGAACATAGGACATAGAACGTTACAGCACAGAACAGGCCCTTTGGTCCTCGATGTTGTGCCGAGCATTGTCCGAAACCAAGATCAAGCTATCCCACTGCCTGTCATTCTGGTGTGCTCCATGTGCCTATCCAATAACCACTTGAAAGTTCCTAAAGTGTCCAACTCCACTATCACAGCAGGCAGTCCATTCCACACCCTAACCACTCTCTGAGTAAAGAACCTACCTCGGACATCCCTTCTATATCTCCCACCCTGAATCTTATAGTTATGTCCCCTTGTAACAGCTACATCCACCCGAGGGAATAGTCTCTGAACGTCCACTCTATCTATCCCCCTCATCATCTTATAAACCTCTATTAAGTCGCCTCTCATCCTCCTCTGCTCCAAAGAGAAAAGCCCTAGCTCCCTCAACCTTTCCTCATAAGACCTATCCTGCAAACCAGGCAGCATCCTGGTAAATCTCCTTTGTACCCTTTCCAATGCTTCCACATCCTTCTTATAATAAGGTGACCAGAACTGCACATAATACTCCAAATGTGGTCTCACCAGGGTCATGTACAGTTGCAGCCTAACCTCACGGCTCTTAAACTCAGGCCCCCTGTTAATAAACGCTAACACACTATAGGCTTTCTTCACGGCTCTATCCACTTGAGTGGCAACCTTCAGAGATCTGCCAGCAGGCAGGCCCTCCACCTCGTCCTGGCCCACCTCCCGCCCCCAAATCCCCAGTAGATTTTGTCAGTGGTGGTTTGCAATACCCTGCCACTCTCATAGGCAGAGCGTAAGCATTTCTCAGTCAGAAAAGGACTGGAAACAGCACAGTTGGCATTATTCTTAACCAAATGTTAATCATGTAGCTAATTGGACTAACCACCCCCCCCCCTACTGAATATCATATCGTGACACAAATGAGGATCCTATAATGTGAACCTCTCCCGTACATCACTGCTGTCCAATATTGCAACCTGCAAAAGCTCCCACTCTTTAATATTTCAGATATATCAGAGCACGGTGCGGCGTCTATTATTTGGAGGGCAGTACGAACGGCACTTCGGAATCTGCCAAATGGTCTCATTGCACCTCATGAGGTAGCAGAGCTGAGAATCAGTCTGCCGGGGTCTGCAAAGTCCAGGCAGTTGAACCCAGCAATAATACAATGTTTCCCTTGGCTGGCTGGGGAGTCTAGAACATGGGGCCACAGTCTCACAATAAAGGAGTCAGCTACGTCGGACCCGGGTGAGGAGAAATTTGTTCACCCAATGGGTTGGGAATCATGGAATTCTCTAGCCCAGGGAACTCTGGGTGCTCAGTCATTGGGTACGTCCAAGACAGAGGTTGATTAGATTTTTGGATATTAAGGGAATTAAGGGAATATGGAAAGAATGCAGAAAGGTGGAGTTCAGCTTGAAGGTCAGTCTTGATCTTGTTGACTGGCAGACAAGGCTCGAAGGGCCAAAATGGCTTATTTGAGCTCTAATTTCTATGTTCTTATGTCCCCACATTGACGCAACAACAAAGACAAACAGATTGTTGCCAAGATGGAAGGCATTTGGATGTATCTAGGGTTTTGGTAGGTTGTTTTTTCAAACGTTGCAAAGCCAGTGCTGCTGATGCAGTTAGAATGATGTCCTTGCCAAAAACAATGCAAGCTGCGGTAATTCACCTTCCTTCAGGCAATGCTCTGTATTTGCAGTACTGTAATGTTTGTCACATTAAAGTTGCGGTTTCGCTCAAATAAAACGTCAAAAATTCGTAGTCGCCACAAGTCATGAAAATTGCCAAGTGTCAAAGAGTCGCAGTGAAGACAAACTGACCCTTCAGGGGATCGTTTGCGAGTGAGGCAGGGCACGGATAAATGACAACTGGTAAATGGCAGGTTCGCCTGTATCCTTCAACACCCCCTTGCTGCTGAATTCCAAGCGTCAGCAATCCCACTGTGGAGAAATCCTGAGGCAAGTCTTTATTTTGGGATGGGAAGAGAATAACATTCGTCTCTTACACCACCCCTACACAACGGTTCAACTAAAGTTCTACCGGCTAAGGCCTTGAAAAAGATCACCGAGCTGTCTGTCCTCAGTTGCAACTTTGATCTGGGTGTCCTCATGCATGAATCTCAGAAAACTAGTCTGCAGGTACAGCAGGTGATAAGGAAGGCAAAAGGAATTATGGCCTTTATCGCTAAAGGGATAGGGTATAAAAGTAGGGAAGTGTTGGTACAACTGTATAAGGCATTGGTGAGCCAGCACCTGTGGTACCGTGCAAAGTTTGGTCCGCTTATTCTGAGGAGGGATGTAGTTGCGTTAGCGGCAGTTCAGAGGAGGTTCACTAGATTGATCCCAGAGATGAGGGGATTGTCGTATGATGAGAGATTGAGCAGTTTAGGTCAATACTCTCTCGAGTTTAGAAGAATGGAAGAATGAAAGGAGATCTAATTGAGGAATATAAGATGATAAAAAGTATTGACAAAGTACACATAGAGCGGATTCTTCCTCTTGTGGGGCAATCTAGAATGAGAGGTCATAGTTTTCAGATAACGGGCAGCAGATTTAAAACAGAGATGAGGAGAAATTACTTCTCTCAAAGTGTTGTGAATCTCTGGAATTCGATACCCCAGAGTGTGGTGGATGCTGGGACATTGGGTAAATTGAAACAGGAGATAGACAGATTTTTAATTAGTGATGGGTTGAAGGGTTATGGAGAACGGACAGGAAAGTGGAGTTGAGACTGAGAGGAGATCAGCCATGATCGTATTGAATGGCGGAGGAGGCTCGAGGGGCTGAATTGCCGATTCCTAGTTTTAAGTTACGTTCTTATGACTCCTAGTTCTTACGTTAAGAGGCCGAGAGAAAATCATTTGATGGCAAATTAAAAACAAGGTTGTTGGTGGTGCCACCATCCAGCAGGTTTTGTCAGTGGAAGTGCAAAATTACCACACCATTTTCTGACACAAGGCTTTCACAATAAAGCAGAGGAGCACAAAGCCACTTCGACATTCTGCCACTTTTTACAGGGTAGAAGCAGGAAAATCATTCAATGCAGACCATTTATTGAACAGTGACAAATGGGACTGTGTGCATTCAGCTGGCTGCCTTTGACAGACATTTCACCATCAGACGGGATGGTGCATTCTGCAAGATTCCATTTCATTGAATAGACACGATTCAACAGTCGAGGCACATTTGTTATATAATGTGGTTACATGAACTTTAAAGATTGTCAGTGACTACAAGCCAGGTTCCGCTGCAGATTCACAATCTCACTGCACTCCATTTCTTTCCGTTGTATACATTTCAAAGCCCATTTACCCCCTTTGTGTAAAATGCCACTTTTCCCCTCTCATCGCAGTGTCGAAAGATCTTCCCCCCCCCCCCCGGCCAAATCTGGTCAATCAATATGCAAACTCCATTATAAGTTGGTTTTTCAGATAGTTAAGAGCGAGGAGTTGACTTTCCCTTCTCTTTTCTCTGTTCTTTCTTGTGGGACAGATGGCATGTCCTATTGCACCCCCTCAGCACCTTTCCCACAGGTTTGCTCCAGAGAAAATTGAAGACATGAAATTATATAACTCGTTCTTAAGTACAAAATAGACGGCACCATTTCAGTCCCTTAAGGCGTATGACTACCATAGAACAGCTTCTCTTTTCAAGAGGGTCAAACTAAATTATTCCTACCTCAGGTTTCAAATGAAGTACTTTCATTTAGATGGTGTCTTTCATGACCTCAAGATGACCCACATGCAGCAAGGTAATCTGGTCCCGGGGCGTTGACTGAAGGAGGCCAGAAAACCAGGAAGCACCCCGTACTCTTCTTCAAAATGGCACCACGGGACTTTCACCCCAATCCCAGAGGACAAATGGGGCCCCGGTTTAGCATCTCATCTGAAAGATGGCATCTGTTGATTGTGCACTAGCTCTGAATTGGGACTTGAACTCAAGGCCATAAGATATGGGAGCAGAAGTAGGGTCATTCGGCCCATCCAGTCTGCTCTGCCATTTAATGAGACCATGACTGATAATAATAATAATCGCTTATTGTCACAAGTAGGCTTCAATGAAGTTACTGTGAAAAACCCCTGATCTGACGATCCTCAACTCCACTTTCCCACCGCACCTCCAGAACCCTTGATTCCCTTACTGCTTAAAAATCTGTCTGTGCCAGCCTTGGACAGACAAGACAACTCAGGAGTGGACAATAGCTGAACTCCCTGCTGACAATGCTCCTTGACTGGTATCTGGTGTTTACTCGCAATTTTTTTTCCAACTTAAGACTTGCAGCCTAAGGCCAGAAAAACAGTTGCTGTGACTTTAATCCATGCTAATATATGTTGGTTGTTAAAGCTCTATTGGCCTTTTCAACTGTTAGAATTATGTTACATTCCTTGTCTTGTTCTCCAAGATAGCCAGATATGTAGTATTGATAAAGAATATGAAACTAAGAAGTTTAAATCAAAACTAATTTATTTTACACTACTTAACTTGATTAGGTTTGCACACTTTACTGAGTAACAGATAATAAAATAATAGTACTGAATCTGTAGTATAGTAATCAATATTCTAACTAATAAACTACACTACGACCTGACCTCGTGCTGTGTCTCTACATTCAATTCTCACTCCGCTCTCCTCAGCTTCTCATCATTTTCTCCCAGAATTCTTATTGGCTTCAAGGCAGAGATAGATAAATTCTTGATGTCGCGAGGAATTAAGGGCTACGGGGAGAATGCTGGTAGGTGGAGTTGAAATGCCCATCAGCCATGATTGAATGGCGGAGTGGACTCGATGGGCCGAATGGCCTTACTTCCACTCCTATGTCTTATGGTCTTATGGTCTTAATTCCTCGAGATGCTGCCTTATATACAATAACTTAGTAACGCCATCTAGTGTTTGATTTACACATAAAATCAAATGTTAATCCTTTACTACACACATCATGACAAATTGCCCTTAATTTCATTCAACTGGTCAGCTCCAGCAAGATGGCGGCAACAAATAGAGCTCCCCCACCTTCCAATAAAAAGTTATTACAAGTTTTTATTAATTCTCCTTCCCGTCGTGTTCTATTTTCATTCAGCAGATTTTGTGAATTTAATTAACTTGCTGCGGTTCATTGTTGCTCAGCTCCTGACTCTCTGGTGAATGCCACGTAAAGTATCAGCTCTCCAGTCTTTAGTCCGGCACTGAGTGATGTCTGACCCCAACCTGCTAAATTGAGCCAAATAACACTTGTGTAATATACTGCAGGACTAGAACAAACACCTTGCCAAACTGCTACAGAATGAGGATAAGTGCCCTCTCGACTAAAATGGCGACACCAGGCAATTTATTAACATTGCGCAAAATATTGTCACTTTCTGTGCAAGGCTCCAAGGCAGATTTGAATAATGTGGTTCCAGAAATAGCAGCCTTTGATTTTAAATTGGAAAATTGCACTAGGGAAAAGCGAGACAAAACTAATAGGATAATGGGCTTCATCGCGTCTATATTTAGCCGTGCAGATTAATGTCTGTTTAATGAAAGAGCCAATTGCACGTGTCATCAATGCAAGTTTATGCAATCCATCCCCTGTCATCCCTTACTTACTAGATCGTCATGCCTCAAGTACAGCGTGTTAAATATAGAGGTCCGTGTTTTATTAAAACGAAAAGAGGGTGCGACATTATTAAATCCACATTAAATAATGGAAAGATCTGCTTAGATTAGATCTGGGGTCTTATTATGAACCGTGTGCCTCACAGCAATAAATGGTTGTGACTCTTTAATCAGGAACAGACTGGCGTCCAATGGGACCTTTCTGCCATTAATTCATTTCTGTAGTGACTGCATCAAATCAATAATGTATTGGCATTCACTAAAACAACAAACGCACTTGGAAATGTGGAAAAAGCAATCTTAATGCAAAAAAAACACTTTTTATAACCTTCTCTTCGTTGTTATAATTTATTCAACATCTTGAAACTTTATAACACACTGAAGGGGCCAGGGAAACATTGATAGTCTTTACTAAGGATTTGGGACAGTAAGAAGTCTTACAACATCAGGTTAAAGGTTTGTTTCAAACACTAGCTTTCGGAGCACTGCTCCTTTGTCACGTGGAAGGAGCAGTGCTCCGAAAGCCAGTGTTTGAAACAAACCTGTTGGACTTTAACCTGGTGTTGTAAGACTCCTTACTGTGCTCACCCCAGTCCAACGCCGGCATCTCCACATCAAGGATATGGGAGGCAAGAGAGGGACTATTCCCTCTGATTTGGGAGGGGTTGGCTTGCCAATTTTGGCTGAGTGCACTTCTGCTGACTCAGATTGCTTACTGCCTCCAAATGTTCCATCCCGACACATTGGCTGCCCAATACGTCCACCCACCAGGATTACTTACTCCAGTCGCAAAGTGAATAGACTTTTCGTGAGCTGCTTCTATCAGTCAAACGGCACTTTCTCCCCACTCCTGTCCACATGCTGTGTTTTTATAAATGCTAAGTTGGATTTCTTTGTTGCCGCAGAAAGATATGGAGGTGGCCGTACTCTGGGTACTGGTCAATAACGATGAGAGGTTTATTAAGGGCGGTGACCTTCCCAAAATCCACGCAAATACTCTGCTGACGTCACTACAGATGAGGTGGAAACAGCAGGAATGTATTCCCAAATACATAACACTGCTCCCTCTTTATTTCATTAGTGCAATGACAACGAGTAATATTTATTCAATAGATTCACTTATGATTATTTCAATACATATTTTGGGCGTGATTTTCCCATGCCCCGCGCCGGGCCGGAGAATCGCCGCTACTGCGCCACGCTATCCCGACGCTGGCGTGCGATTCTCCGAGGTGCGGAGAATCAGCGCCATTTGCGCTGGCGCGTTTGGCGTGGCGCTGGCTGCGGGCCACTGTACGCAGCGGGGCTGCCGTTTCTCCGGCCTGGATGGGCCGAGCGGCCACACGGGAAAAGCAGAGTCCCGCCGGCGCCGTCCACACCTGGTCTCTGCCGGCGGGAACTCTGCGCGAATGGTTGGGGAGGCGGCCTGTGGCGGGGGGGGGGGGTCTCCGATGGGGTCTGGCCCGCGATCGGGGCCCACTGATCGGCAGGCTGGCCTCTCCTCCCCCCGGGTTTACTTTGTTGCGCATCCGGCCCCTGAACCCCCGCGCCATGTTGCATCGGGGTCGGAGCATTCAGTAAGGCCACTGCGCATGCGCGGGTTGGTGCGTCGCCACTGCGCATGCGCGGGTTGGTGCGTCGCCACTGCGCATGCGCGGGTTGGCGCCGCCCCCAGTGCGCGCCAGGAAGTGAGGCTGGATCGGTGTGAACCGCTCTAGCGCCATGCCGGCCCCCTCTGGGGGCCAGAATCGCTACTGCCCGTGCCCATTTCGCGTTGTCGTGAACCGCGATCAGAGAATCGCGCCCAGAGAATTCAATAAGGCAGTCTCGGTGGTGGGTGACTGTTCCTTATTGGTAGAATTCTGTGTTCTTGAACTCGGCTGTTTATAACCTCAGATGTGTTCTCATTCCTTTATGTAGATGGCACTTCTTGAGTAGTAATTCCATAGAATTTAGAATCATAGAATTTACAGTGCAGAAGGAGTCCATTTGGCCTATCACGTCTGCACCGGCCCTTGGAAAGAGCACCCTATTTTAGCCCAAAGCTCCACCCTATCTATCCCAGTAACCCAATAACCCCTCCTAACCTTTTTGGACACTAAGAACAATTTAGCATGGCCAAACCACCTAACCTGCACATCTTTGGACTGTGGGAGGAAACGGGAGCACCCAGAGGAAACCCACGCAGACACGGGGAGAACACGCAGACTCCGCACAGACAGTGATCCAAGCCAGGAACTGAACCTGGGACCATGGAGCTGTGAAGCAACAGTTCTAACCACTGTGCTACCGTGCCATATATGTAACTACAGGCATTGAAATGTCCTCAAACAGAATCTGAACAAGTCACTGCGTCTGGTCTCTGTTCTGAAGTATTGTCCTCGGTTTTAGAATCTCAGGAGAAGTTTCTGCAAACTTCGTGCAGCAAGTTACTGATCAGCATGACGTCGCCAAACTCTATCATCATCCGTCTGTACGGTTTCTGCAATCGGACCTGTCTCTGTTAGGATCATAGCTGGCACCTAATTCTCGCTGGTGGCGTATCTCCCAGCTAACACTCTCTCTCCTGGTTGAATGCCCAGTTTTAGAGATTTTCTTCCACCTAGCAATTTGTGTTTGCTTCTGCCAATCACCAAAGTATCAGGTGGAGTTAACAAATCAAACAGTGTTTGTAGTTTTCTCTCGAACAACAGCATAGCCAGTGAACTTTCCATGGTAGCACCTACAGTGTTCGAGAAAGATGTTAGAAATTTCCTTGCTCTTTGTCCTCCGGTCCTTCAGTGCTTTGATACAATTCTTTAATGATTGCACAAGGTTGAACTAAGAGCGAGGAAGATAAAGATCAATCCCTATCCCAAACTTACAAAGCAGATAAGTCGGGATAGAATGCAAGATTTGGGGAAGGGGGTTGCAGAGATGGGGTGCAACAATGTTGGTAAACGTGCGTGAAAAGGACACTGTTATCTTTATTTATCATGCACTGGTGCTAACTGTAGACAAGCCACCATGCACTGAGAACGGAGCCTCGAATCTGCAGTCACGAAGTAGTGCAATAAATGTAATTATTTTTTGTATATATTTCAGTTTTCCATTAACATTTCCACTGCCCTTTATAACATTTACAATGATGGACAATCCAGGATACTGCACTTCCCTTTTAAAGAGCCTCTGTGCTGCTGTTGGAGAGGCACATAATTGTTGTAAGCGCTCAGTTTTGCCCCATTTATTTGATTGCAGCATTTTGTTTTGAAGATGGGCACTTCAATTTTTTCAAACAATTCGCTTTACGGTTTCACTGCCTCTAGAAATGCTTCTTTAGTTCCTCTGATGGCTCATGAGGTAAAGTGGATATGCAGCTCTACCACCTAGACCAGAGGAGCTCGGGCTGATTGCCAGTAAGTGTGAAGCTAGCTAAGCGCAGGATCACAGTAGGATCTCCAACGCCATCTGCGCTATTGAGGGCTGATGAGAGTAGCCGGGGATCTCTCTCCTGGCTACTATTCAACATTTCAACACTCGTCAGTGGAAGATAGGTGTCGAGCGAAGATAGCATCAGCTTGGCCCGAGGTGTCACCATGTTGCAAAAACCTGCATTGTTGTAGCACCTTTCACATCCTCAGCACATCCCAAAGCACTTCACTACTTTTCAACTGTCGTTACTGTAATAATGCAGCCATTTAATGTTCAGATCCCAGGAAGAACAATGAGATGATGTTCACATACTGATGCAGAACCTGAGGGATAATTCCCTTGTTCTTCTTCAAAATAATGTCATGGGCTCTTTTACTACCACCAGTGAGGGCTGATGGGCCTTTTTTTTACCATCTCCTCCAAAAGACAGCACCTCCAACAGCACAGCACTCCCTTAATCCCGCACCGGAGCATCAGGAGCCCCACATTTGGAAGTCACAATTTCCTGGCGTTAGAGACAAGCGTGCTACCAAACGAGCCAGAGCTGATACAATAGTGCCAAGCACCATGGAGCCATAACTGAGCAACAGGCAACATTTTCAGCCCGTGAGAAACGGGGGAGCATGGGGCTAATGGGGATGGGACCGGTGGGATATGGCGGGGCGGGGGATGGGGGGGGCGGGGGATGGGGGGTTGGTGACGGGTGGACAGAAGAGGAGGAGAAAATAAAAAAAGAGTAGCAACTGATCAAGAAAAAACATGATAAAAGCTGCTGGGCCCTTACTGAAACATATCAGAATAATGCAGAATGCAAGGGGAACAAATCTTCTGACGCAGAGATACTCAGACACGGAACACCCTACTCAAAGTTGTGAAAGGAAATTGAACATTGAGGGCCGAAGGGCCTGTTCTGTGCTGTACTGTTCTATGTTCTATGAATGTTCAAACAAAAATGAATAAACATTTGTAACCATCGAAAGGTGTATTTTTCAGAGGAGGACTTGTGGTGTAGTTAGTTCCTTCCTCTGAGCCCGAAGCTCTGGGTTCAAGTCCCACTCCAGGATTTGATGGCCTGGAAGGTGAATTCATTAAAGCAGCCACACAGGCTGCAGGAGCGGGAGAGAGTCCTGGTCAGTCATGGGATAGAAAGAATTTGGTGCCCCTACCACCCACACTGTCCATAGCCCCCGTCTACAGTATGCACATAGATTCCCTGCAGTGCAGGAGGCCACTCTGCCCATCAGGTCTGCACCAGTCCTCTGACAGATCACTCTATCCAGGCCCTTTCCGCCATCCACCCCATCGAACACCTGTAACCCCCATAACCTAACTTGCACATCTTTGGACACAAAGGGGCAATTTAGCACAGCCAATCCACCTAACCTGCACATCTTTGGACTGTAGAAGGAAACCCACGCAGACACGGGTAGAACGTGCAAACTCCACACAGTCACCCAAGACCGGAATCAAAACCGGGTCCCTGGCGCTGTGAGGCATTAGTGCTAATTACTGCACCACCATGACGCCCTCTGAACTGCCTAAAATCTGTGTGGGCTAGATTGGTGCCAACACCACAGGGTTCGATCCTCGTACTGCCCATGGTAGATTCAGGACCTGCCACCATGCCCTGCCAGTGGTGAAGGTCACAAAGCTGTGGGACGGACCTGTGTTCGGGCAGAGGACCCAAGAAGAAAGGGACTGAATGGATCATTCTTTCAGAGAGCTGGAATGGTGGGATTGGATGCTTGGCCTCCTTCTGTACCGCAACGTTCCAGGTTTTGGCAACAGGGATTTAAAGAAAATTATTTCATGAGATGTTGGCATTGTTGGCAAGGCTAACAAGTGTTGTCCGTCCTGAGTTGACCTTGAGCTGAATGGCTTGCTAGGCCACTTCGGAAGGCCGTTTAAGAGTCAAGCCCATAGCTGTGGGTCGGAAGTGACATTGAGGTCAGACCAGGTAAAGATCGATATTTAGTGAACCAGGTGAGTTTTTTTCTGACAATTAATGATCACCATTACAGAGGTTAGTTTTTAATTCCTGGCTGCTGTGGTGGGATTTGAACCCATGTCTCCAGAGAAACAGTCTCGGCCTCTGGCACTGCGCCACCCCATCTGCCCCCCAAAAAAACCCTTGGAACTAACATATACAGCTGAATTACAGGAAATCACTCATATCCCACATTTTATTTTTAAATTTAGAGTACCCAATTCATATTTTCCAATTAAGGGGCAATTTAGCATGGTCAATCCACCTACCCTGCACATCTTTGGGTTGTGGGGGCGAAACCCACGCAGATATGGGGAGAATGTGCAAACTCCACACGGACAGTGACCCAGAGCCAGGATCGAACCTGGGACCTCGGCGCTGTGAGGCAGCAGTGCTAACCACTGCACCACTCTACTGCCCTCATATCCTGCATTTTAACTCCTGGCCTCATTTAAATCATGTGGACAATGTCCCATTACATTTCCTGCATGTTTCCCGCTGGCACCAGCTAGGAGACGTGACCAGCCAACGGGACATACTGGGCGAATTCTCTGAAAATGGGTCTATGTCCCCACGCCTGTGAAAACAAAGAACAAAGAAAAGTAACAGCACAGGAACAGGCCCTTCGGCCCTCCAAGCCTGCGCTGACCATGCTGCAAGTCTAAACTAAAATTTTCTACGCTTTTAGGGTCCGTATCCTTCTATTCCCATTCTACTCATGTATCTGTCAAGATGCCCCTTAAACGTCACTATCGTCCCTGCTTCCACCACCACCTCCGGCAGCGAGTTCCAGGCACCCACTACCCTCTGTGTAAAAAACTTGCCTCGTACATCTCCTCTAAACCTTGCCCCTCGCACGTTAAACCTATGCCCCCGAGTAATTGACCCCTCTATCCTGGGGAAAAGCCTCTGACTATCCTTGGAAATTTCCTGGAGAAAGTTCAGAGTGATTCTCCGTTTCGAAGGGGGCTTGCAGGGCCCCGGAGTAGTCCACGCATCTCCGGCTGCCGATACGGGGCTCTGCACTTCCGGCCGCGGGTCCGCGTATGCGCATGGCGACCGCATGCGGTGGCGGCCCCGTGCAATGTGGCGGACCCACACAGCAAGCCGGCCCCGACAACATAGGCCCACCCCCAGATTGCGCCCGCGCGCCTATAGGTATCCCCTGATCGGAACCCTGGCCGTCCTGGAGGCCCCCTCCCCCCCAGCGACAGATCCCCTCCCACCAGAGCGGCCGTGGACTGGGTCCACAGCCGGCACTCCGAGCTCCCGCCGGGTGGAACCATGTTAGAACCACGGAGGCGGGAACCCGGCCAGCTGCCGGAGGAGAATCGCCGCGGGGTCCTCTTTCAATGGCTACCCGACCAGCGCCCTATCGACCGCGCTCGCGGCGATTCACCGGTCTGCGGAGAATCGTCGGACCCGATCGCTGGTCTGAAGCCCTGTTCTCCACCCCCCGCGGCGAGCATGATTTCGGTGTGGATAATCCCGCTCCTTCTTTTTGGAAAGAATGAGGTGCAGGGCTAAACTGTGAAGCATCGCTGTACCCTCCAGAGTAGCTTAAAAAATAGGCATACATTGTTTTGGTCTCTTCTTACCCCCCCCACCCCTCACCCCCAATTCACCCTCCAATTTCTGGATTAAAATTGCCATTGGGTCCTGTGGATGTTGTGGAGAGCTGCCGTGTATCTGCAAAGGAGTCCACCCCCATCAGGCTGGACAACCTTCGTGGATGCTCAGGAGAACAAATTGAAATAAAAAATGGGTCAGATCTCAGGCAGTTATAATCGTCCACTCGCCCGTTTTCTGCCAGATCAGCCAGGTAAAAATTGCCGTTTTCTAACCCCCCCCCCAAAACATTGTTCAAACACTTGATAGATATCACCAATTAAAAAAAGGAAAGAACTTGGACCCCGTTTCAGAAGGTGAAGGGTACTGCTCACCATGTAACACACATGGCCAGCCTTTGAACTCCCATCTGTGCTTCTACGATGCTGACGGGCAAAGCCTCGTGCCTCCATCGAGCAAGATGTTCACATCAGAGAACTCCATTTCACCACTTGCACACAACACCACTGCACTAAAGGCAGCACCTGGCAGCCTGACCTCCTCTATTCATCATAAGAAAAACGAGCCCCTTTTCAATCACGAGCTATTTTCGAAGGAGAAATCATTTACATGTGGGACGGAGGGAACAGTAACCATGTCAAGGACATTTATTTTGCATTGAAAGTGACTTTTGACACATATTAAGACCTTATTGTAGAGTAAAAAAAAACTAATAGAGCAAGGTAATTAGTGAATTTATGTAAGAGCCGCAATGATAAAGATGATCTTGGATTAATGCAACATTACTTTGAGTTCAGGCTACATCCGATTAATGCCTAATTAAAGTTCCGGGTTGGTGAATATTGCTCGGGAGTGAATCTTCTGATAGACTGTTGGCTGCAATCGGATCTGTATCGGAAACAAAGACTGAGCTAACATGTAGTAAAAGCTGAGGGCTCAATGGGATGGAGAAACAGCTTAATGGTGACTACTTTGTTGCCCTGCACATTTACTCACTTACGTTGGGACTACCTTGCCACAGAAATAATGATGAAAGTGTTGAACAGGAAATCGGACAGCATCGTCCAGTGACCACATTATGAAATCAGGATGTTGCTGTCCAAGTTGCACAATACAGAGATGTGAGGCTCGTCATTGAAACACATAGCATGAAGTGGTTATGCTAAACAAGCCAGGAAAAGATCCAGCTGGTGCGTTCAGGTGTTGTTGAATTTTCAATGGTGTAATCGCTGCCAAGCAACCTCTCTGCTCCTGTTTCGGCATGCCCCGGCCCCGGCCCCCTCCAGAACGGCGTCATCAAGGAGCGCGCCGCACGCTGTTGGGAAGGCCTCAGGACGTCACCGGAAGGCCCTCCCCCATTGCTATGCCCCCCCCGGATGGGCCGGGTTCCCGATGGCGCGGGGGGTGGCGCGTGGCCTCAGCGGTCAGGAACCCGGTGTGGCGGTTGTGGACTGTGTCCAACGCCGTTGTGGTCAGGCGGAAGCCGTGCTGCTGGCCCGGGGGGTGGGGGCCTTTGGCGAGGGCTGGGGGGGGGGGGGGGGGGGGGGGGGGGGGGGGCTGGCGGCACTATCTGGCAGGTCAAGTCCGCGCACGCCCAGCGCCGTGCGCATGCGCGGCCACGGTCCCAGCAATTCACCGGCTGTTTCTGTAGCGGAGGCCGGGAGTTTTAGCTGCTAGCCGCTCACCGGTCAGAGGATCGGTGCTGGTGCGCCGCCGATTTTTTTGACATAAAGTGGCACGGATCCTCCGGATACAGCCTGAAAATTGGAGAATCCAGCTCCATTAGTTCTAGGCTTTAAAGATGCCCCCCTTGTCCTGGACTCCAAGCATCAAGGATTCCCGGTTACCCTATCTGTTTCCCTCAATAACCTTAAACCTTCAATAACTCAGCCACAACCTCAAATGGAAACAGTTAGTCAGCCCAGCAACATATGCTAAATCAAACTTCCTCTTCCTTTAGGAAGTTCTTCAAATGATGATTTAAAGTGCCCCTTCAATCCAGCTGAGATTAGGAGGAAGCAGATTATCCATGGTCATAATTCCCCGTCAGAGCTCAGCTTTTAAAGGATCGTGCTCCCCCACAGGAACGAAAAGGGGGAAAATTGAGCCATGGATCTCAGGTTATCGAGAGGCACACAAGGCAAGGTAAAGCAGGGGAACTCACAATGGAGAATCTCTGCCCTCATTACTTTAGCAAAGTTCAAAATGTTACTGGATAGCACTTCAGAGAACGAGCAGGATATTTTCTTTCCAAATTGCACAGTATCTAACTGGAAAGATTACTTGTTCTACATTTAAAAGCATTGATGTTTAAAGCGAGATAAGGACCCCCTGCAGTGTGGTGAAGCGAGATAAGGACCCCCTGCAGTGTGGATCATATAGGCCAATTTCACTGTTGAACGTGGACGCCAAGTTGCTGGCGAAGATCTTGGCCACTAGAATCGAGGACTGTGTGCCGGGGGTGATACATGAAGATCAGACGGGTTTTGTGAAGGGGAGGCAGCTGAACACTAACGTGCGAAGGCTGCTAAATGTGTTAATGATGCTGGCGGCAGAAGGAGAGGTGGAGATTGTGGTGCTATTGGATGCGGAGAAGGCCTTTGATAGGGTTGAGTGGGGGTACTTGTGGTAGGTGTTAGAGAAGTTCTGGTTTGGGGAGGGGTTTATTAAATGGTGAGGTTGCTGTACTAGGCCCCGATGGCGAGTGTAGTGACAAATGGGAGGTGGTCCGAGAACTTCAGGCTCCACTGTGGGACGAGGCAGGGGTGCCCCCTGTCCCCCTTGCTTTTTGCGTTGGCAATTGAGCCTCTGGCCATGGCACTAAGGGAGTCGGGGAGGTGGAGGGGTCTGGTGCGGGGGGGGGGGGGGGGGGGGGGGGGGGGGGGGAGGAGCACCGAGTGTCACTCGGTGATGGAGATTCTTGCTGAGTTTGGGTGTTTCTCGGGCTACAAGTTGAACCTGGGCAAGGGCAAGCTGTTTGTTGTACACCCGGGTGATCAGGAGGAGGGGATTGGTAGGCTCCCGCTAAAAAGGGCAGTGAGGAGTTTTAGGTACCTGGGGGTTCAGGTGACTAGGAGTTGGGGGACTTTGCATAAGCTTAATTTTACTAGGTTGGTGGAGCAGATTGAGGAGGAGTTCAAAAGGTGGGACATGCTGCCGCTGTTGTTGGCGGGTAGAGTACAGTCCGTTAAAATGACGGTGCTCCCGAAGTTTTTGTTTTTGTTCCAGTGCCTCCCCATTCTTATTCCGAGGGCCTCTTTCAGGAGGGTGAACACCAGCATCACGGGATTTGTTTGGGCGCACGGGACTCCGAGGGTGAGGAGGGTTTTTTTGGAGCGAGGCAGGAATAGAGGGGGGCTAGCGCTGCCCAACCTCTCTGGGTACTATTGGGCGGCTAATGTCTTGATGGTACACAAGTGGGTAATGGATAGGGAGGGGGCAGCATGGAAACGGATGGAGATGGCATCCAGTGGAGGCACGAGCCTGAAGGCACTGGTAACAGCGCCGTTGCCGCTCCCTCCAACGAGGTACACTACGAGCCCGGTGGTGGCGGCTACCCTCAAGATTTGGGGGCAGTGGAGGCAACACAGGGGAGAAGTGGGGGGCTCGGTGGAGGCCCCGTTGCGGGGGAACCACCGGTTTGTCCCAGGGAACATTGATGGCGGGTTCCTGGAGTGGCACAGGGCGGGCATAAGGAAGTTGGGAGACCTATTCATTGACAGGAGGTTGGCGAGTCTGGGTGAGCTGGAGGAGAAGTTTGAGCTCCCCCGGGAATATGTTTAGGTACCTCCAGGTCAAGGCGTTTGCTAGGCGGCAGGTGGAGGGGTTCTCTTTGCTGCCCCCGCGGGGGGTAAGGGATAGGGTACTTTCGGGGGTGTGGGTCGGGGATGGGAAGGTGCCTGACATCTACCAGGTGATGCATGAGGTGGAGGAGGCGTCGGTAGAGGAGCTGAAGGCTAAGTGGGAAGTGGAGCTGGGGGAGCAGATTGAGGAGGGGACATGGGCGAACGCCCTGGAGAGGGTGAACTCCTCCTCTTCATGTGCGAGGCTTAGCCTCATCCAGTTCAAGGTACTGCACTGGGCTCATATGTCCGGGACGAGGATGAGCAGGTTTTTTGGGGGTGAGGACAGGTGCATTAGGTGTTCGGGGAGCCCAGCGAACCATGCCCATATGTTTTGGGCATGCCCGGAACTGGGGGAATTCTGGCAGGGGGTGGCAAGGACAGTGTCGAGGGTGGTAGGGTCCAGGGTCAAGCCAGGCTGGGGACTCGCGATATTTGGGGTTGCGGTGGAGCCAGGAGTGCAGGAGGCGAAAGAGGCCGGTGTTTTGGCCTTTGCGTCCCTAGTAGTCCGGCGGAGGATCTTGTTGCAATGGAAAGATGCGAGACCCCCAAGCGTGGAGACCTGGATCAATGACATGGCGGGATTCATTAAGCTGGAGAGGGTCAAATTCGCCCTGAGGGTGTCGGTACAAGGGTTCTTTAGGCGGTGGCAACCTTTCCTCGACTTTCTGGCTCAACGATAGGGAACTAGGTCAGCAGCAGCGGCAACCCGGGGTGGGAGGGGGGGGTGGGGGGGGGTGGTTCAGGGGGGTATTGTTTATGTTAATTTAATTTATTTTTAAATTATTTTGTTGTTCATCGGGTTTGGGGGGGTGGGGGGGGTCGTTATATGCGTTGTTACGGGTTCGGGGGTGTTTATTATTGTTATTATTATTGTTTTGTTATACATTTTTCAAAAATTTCAATAAAAATTATTTTTTAAAAAAAAGCATTGATGTTTTATTGTCGGGCTGATTCTGTGGTGGAGCCAAAAATGGCAGCAACTGTTTGATGGAGGTTAAGCTCCATGACAACATGGCTGCAAGGCCTCTCAAAATGGACGCCTTTGGCAAAGAGAGTCAATCGAGGAGGTGGGCCTGACGAACATAGTAAATCTGCGGGTAAGACATGGCCCATGTACCAGTGGAATCTGGCCTTGTATACCTAGGTCAGGCCGAGAAATACACTGAAGGGACAATGCTTGGCTAGAAGTGTAACTAGCATTTAATTCTTCGCATCACGAGCTTAAATTTCTTGCAGAGTATTTGATTCATCAATTGGAAATTCTTTAACAATGAACACATGCTGAGACAACATATCATAAAATGGCACTTACAACATAGATACAGGCCATTCGGCCCAACTATTCAATGCTGGTCTTTATGCTCCTCACGAGCCTCCTCCACCCGACCGGCACACCCTTCCATTCTTTTCTCCATTGAGTTCTTAACTAGCTTCCCCTTGGATGTACCTGCGCTATTTGCCTCAAGTAATAATAATAGTATAAAAATCTTTATTGTCACAAGTAGGCTTACATTAACACTGCAATGAAATTATTGTGAAAATCCCCTCGTCGCCACACTCTGGCGCCTGTTCGGGCACACTGAGGGAGAATTCAGAATGTCCAATTCACCTAACAGCACATCTTTCTAGACTTGTGGGATGAAACCGGAGCACCCGGAGGAAACCCACGCAGACACGGGGAGAACGTGCAGTCTCTGCACAGACATTGACCCAAACCGGGAATTGAACCTGGGACCCTGGTGCCGTGAAGCAAAAGTACAAACCACTGTGCTACCGCGTAGTATTCCTTGTGGTAGCTCATTGCACATTCTAACGCCTCGTTGTGTCAGAAAGTTTCTCCTGAATTGTCTGTTCGATTACACACCATCATTTTTAGGGTACCCGAGTTTTTGTTTCTTTATATTTCTTCATCTACCCCGCCAAAACACATCAAAATTTTAAAGGCCCCATCATGTAGAGAGAGAAAGAGTCGCGGTCTGTTCAGCCTTTCCTGTTATTCACAGTTCTGTAAATCTCTTTTGCACCATCTCCAGCGCCTCTGCATTCCTTTTGTAATCTAGTGTCATGCAATCTTTCACCTTCTTTCGCTTCTAGTAAATTCTGCCCCTGTGTCTCAGTACATATTCATACCGCACAACTCGGCGAACACAGCACTTGGCATCTATCCTGTCCAGTGGCTGGAGTCTGACAACCGTACATGTTGGCTGATGGCAACACAAATCAAAAAGTCAACAGCATAGTGGGGGAAGAAGAGGATTAAAGCCCTTCAGTTCATCGCAAAGTGCCATGAAAGGGCATTCAGAAAGTAGACCACAGATCAAAACGCACCTTCCCCTTCTTGCTGGAGGTGTCAGGGTCATGAAAAATATTGAAGTCAATTGTTATTTAACCGCACTGGGTCCTTATCTTAGCTGCTTAAAAGCAACAGCATTTTCAGAGCCCAATCCCTTGAGTTAGTGATGCTGTATGAATGTATGCCTCTGATTTAGAAATATCCTTCAGCTTTTTTTTTCAAACAGAAATTTTCCAAGAGTTGAATCGCAGTTTTCAAGGATTTTTTTTAAAATTGGTTAATCCGCACTTCACATTTTGGTGCAAAACCATTGCAGGTTTGGTTTTATTGGATTACCGAGTTTCTGAAGGTGTGAGAAAGATCATTGTTTAATAAATAAAAGGACTCTACAACCTAATTAGATGATCAAATAGCATTGAGCGCCAGTTTTCCAGTCGGCATTCAAGGTGACAAAATAATTATCACAAGGTGCTGGAAACAGTTGGTGAAACGCAATTCTAAAATCATCTTCCCCTCCCCCTCCCCCAGTATTCGCACAAACGACAGCAATTCTTTTTAATATAAATTTAGAGTATCCAATTTGTTTTTTTCCCCCTATTTAAGGGGCAATTTAGTATGGCCATTCCACCTACTCTGCACATCTTTGGGTTGTGGGGGTGAGACCCACGCAGACACGGGAAGACTGTGCAAACTCCACACGGACAGTGACCCCAGGGGCGGGATTCGAACCAGGGTCCTTGGCGGCAGGAGGAAGCAGTGCTAACCACTGTGCCACCGTGCTGCCCCCCCCCCCCCCCGGCAGACATCCCTAACAAGCAGAGAATATGGGACTTACACTACCCTCCTCACTCCGAGTGCTGCCTGCCAATCTGAGTGGCCAACAGCTCTGGCCATCCCAACAGTGCCAGAACTCCGCAATGGGCTCTGCCGGGACAGCAAGCAGGCCCAGAGTGATCACAAGTATACCAGACTAAAGAAAATCTGGAATTTTACGACAGGGAGGGGGATTGGGGGGGGGTCTGTTTTTCGAGGAACAAAGTGGGGGCGGGGGTCCATTTTGGAGGTGCACACGGGATCATCCCCCCCTCCCCCCCCCCTCCCCGCAAAGGAAGCAATCCCCCTCCCCTTCCTTCAAGCCTCTTCACTAGAACTGGCAAAAACACATGGCCTGCCCACTCTTATCCACCTTCTACGGCAAACCATGTTATAACAGTGGAGGCGGAATTTGGCCCTTATTTGCCCCTAAATTGGGACGTTAAGGGCTGCAATATTTTTGTGAGGGCCACGAAGAATCCAGCACACGTTTGTAGAGTCAAACAGAAAGTAACTTTATTCACAACAATATGTACACAGGGCCAGTAGTTCATCACTGATTCCATCTCTGGCTGGTACCACACCGGCCAGCTCTATTTATACAGCTGCAAATGCTAGTGATTGCCTTCCTGCCCCCCCCCCCCCCCCCCCCACCCTCCCCTCATGGGGGGGATCATATTCTCCAAGAATCATGGGGTAACCAGTTGTCCCCAGCCAATAGGATCCGGGCAAATTCCAACAAATATGTCTAATGGTAGGCAGCACGGTGGCGCAGTGGTAGCACTACATTCTGACGGCGCTGAGGTCCCAGGTTCGATCCCGGCTCTGGGTCACTATCCGTGTGGTGTTTGCACATCATCATAGAATTTACAGTGCAGAAGGAGGCCATTCGGCCCATCAAATCTGCACCGGCTCATGGAAAGAGCACCCTACCCAAGCCCACACCACCCTATCCCCATAACCCAGTAACCCCATTCAATAAACACTAAGGGCAATTTTGGACACTAATGGCAATTTATCGTGGCCAATCTGCCTAACCTGTACATCTTTGGACTGTGGGAGGAAACCGGAGCACCCGGAGGAAACCCACGCACACATGGGGAGAACGTGCAGACTCCGCACAGAGGGCGGCATAGTAGCACAGTAGTTAGCACTGTTGCTTCCCAGCTCCAGGGTCCCGGGTTCGATTCCCGGCTTGGGTCACTGTCCGTGAGGAGTCTGCACGTTCTCCCCATGTCTGCGTGGGTTTTCTCCGGATGCTCCGGTTTCTTCCCACAGTCCAAAGATGTGCAGGTTAGGTGGATTGGTCATGTTAAATTGCCCTTAGTGACCAAAAAAGGTTAAGTGGGGTTATTGAGTTACAGGAATAGGGTGGAGGCGTGGGCTTAAATAGGGTGCTCTTTCCAAGGGCCGCTGCGGACTTGATGGGCCGAATGGCCTCCTTCTGCATTGTAAACACTATGATACTCTGACTTCAAAAGGGAATTCACTAATTTTCTGAGGAGGGTGAATATTGCAGGGCCGCAGGACCAGCTAAGTTGTTCTCACAGCCAGTGAATCAGCACACACATGAACAGTGCCTCCCTCTGCATTGGAATCGTTCCATGGACCCATAATAATACAAACCCACAACATGCATGGTTAGGATGCAGTGGAGATATTGGAGCTCCTCAATGGAGCAACCCAGTTAAGGATCATTTATTTATTTTTGAGGTACAAGCTTGTTCAATTGGCACCAGCGGGATTGTCGACATTGATATCCTATGTTGGCAGGCACAGCCTAGGGTTGGAGCTCTGTGAAGGATGCCAGGCAGGTTACGTTGCCAAGGAGAGAAGCCCTCTGCCTGAGGCACCGGCATTTGTGGAGAAAGTCAACTTGCTTTGGAAATGGAGGATTCCTCTTCACAAATAGGCCGATTTGAGTTTGTGAAGAAAAAGCCCCCAGTATTTGTAGCCTGTAATCCAGGGATCAGGTACTTGTATCGACCCAAGAGTCTGGTACAGTGCGTGCCCCGGCTGGTACAGAACAACACCAGGATTGGGTTGATGACAGAACCTGTGGGAGTGCAGCAGCCTAGGCTTGGAGCTCTGATGGGAATGAACTCAATGAGGCACGCGGCTGGTGTTCCTTTAATCTGCCCCCAGAAGGGTTCATAGGAACGTTATTCAATTGGATCATTGCTGATCTTCCACCTCATCACCATCTTCCCGCACCATCCCGGTATCCCTTGACATCATTAGCATCCAGAAATCTACTGATTTCTGTCTTGAACATGCTCAGACTGAGCTTCCACAGCCCTCCCAAGGGGAAACATCATTCCTGCATCCACCCTATCGGGCCCAGTTAGAATTCTGTATATTGCAACAACAAAAAAAACAGGCTGGGGCTTTGTCCAGCTGCCCCAACCGGGGCCCAATGTCCAGGGTTCATTGTGCATTAGTGTGGCTTGTGGGCAATGGTCCCCAGAGAAATGGAGGCAATGCTGCAGCAGTGTTCCTGAAGGCCTGGATCAATCATCCATTAAAGGCCTAAAAGGTGAAACCAAGGAGTTTCACCGGGTAAGAGGTTACAAGGAGCGGATCGTAAGGTCTTCTCCTACCACTGACAATAGTTGGGACTGTTACCATGGCTACCGGGCCCGACTGCCACCTTGAGCTAGAAGCCTGCTCCTGCTTTATGGTCTCCCTCAGATGTGCTGTTTTGGCTGCCGAGTTGGGAATGAACTTGTCCACAAGTATGACCCTGGGAGGGTCGCTTGCTTCGTGGTAGCTTGCCTAGCATTCTTATCCTTAGTGGCTCGAATTTTTTTATACAGAACCTTCAGGTTCCTAGTAAATCATCAAACCTGGTACCATGTAATGTTCTGTAGACTGGTCAAAGTGAATGATGAACTACAGAACATCTAGTTTAAATGGGGCAGCACGGTAGCATGGTGGTTAGCATAAATGCTTCACAGCTCCAGGGTACCAGGTTCGATTCCCGGCTGGTTCACTGTCTGTGCGGAGTCTGCACGTCCTCCCCGTGTGTGCGTGGGTTTCCTCCGGGTGCTCCGGTTTCCTCCCACAGTCCAAAGATGTGCGGGTTAGATGGATTGGCCATGCTAAATTGCCCGTAGTGTCCTAAAAAGTAAGGTTAGTGGGGGTTGTTGGGTTACGGGTATAGGGTGGATACGTGGGTTTGAGTAGGGTGATCATTGCTCGGCACAAACATCGAGGGCCGAAGGGCCTGTTCTGTGCTGTACTGTTCTATGTTCTATGTAACTGCATGATGAGATAACCAGGATAATTTTTTTTTGTTCATATAAATTTAGATTACCCAATTAATGTTTTCCAAATATGGGGCAATTTAGCGTGGCCAATCCCCGTACCCTGCAGATCTTTTTGTTTGTGGGGGCGAAACCCACGCAATCACGGGGAGGATGTGCAAACTCCACACACTCAGTGACCCAGAGCCGGGGTCAAACCTGAGACCTCTGCGCCGTGAGGCAGCAGTGCTAACCACTGCGCTACCGTGCTGCCCCCGATAACTAGGATAAATAGAATAACGAACTACTAACACTAATTAACTATTGCCGAGCTACTGCAAAATATGTCTATCCTCCAGCATGACCTACTCCCAACACCCCAGCCACAGGGTCACGTGGTGGTTTTACACTGCCACCTAGTGGTTGGAGGCTGTGCATAACATTATGTACAAATTTGCTTTCAGCATATCATCACACGATCCGGTTCTTTCTGTCACGATCTTGGCGAATTTGCAGAATCGCATCTTGTCACCGCTTCTCATGTGGGTTAATATTTTTTTAAAAGAGAGGGAAATTGGGCAATGTACCCAGAACAAGACTCGCCATCAGGGGGAAAAAAGAAACTGCATATTCTCCATCGGCCGTCCTTTGATGCAAGTCTGTTCCCTGCCTGTGAGGGTGACTTTGAGCTTCTAGTCACTAATCATTTTAATTCTCTGACCTCCCCGCTCCCAGCTTCCTCCTCAAGTCTCTTCAGAGACAGTCCGAGAGAGAAAGAAGTGTCAAGAGAGAGAGATCGTCAAAAAGCAGCAATGGCGACACCAGGAAAAACGTCCATTTTTTAAGACGCAGCGAGTTGGTTAGGGTCTGGAACGCAGTGTCCGAGAGTGCGGTGGAGGCAGCTGCAATCATTGCTTTCGGAAAGAGAGCGGGATCGTCATCTGATGGGAATATAATTTACAGGGCTGCAGGGGAAAGATGAGCGAGCAGCTGAGCTGCTCTTGCAGAGAGCTGGTACAAACATGATGGGCCAAATGGCCTCCTCCTGCACTGTAACCATTCTACCATTTATGAACTCAAACATTAAGGGACGTAGCTGGTGGAAAATTACTCATGCAGCAAGATTCATCAGAAAACCAACGCAAGGTCAGTAAGACACAGGAAGTGGTTCAAGGCCTCTCGAACAACAGGGACTGTGAATTCTGCCTCGCTCCGAGGCAACAGCAGAACTGCAGTCACATCCGGTAGGTGCACTTGGCCCCTATGGGGTTGAGCCCAGGATGCAGGAAGCCGTCCAATGTTGGATTGATGCTCTATCGAGCAGGACGCCACAAAGGGCAGACGGACCGAAGGTGTTGCGGAAAAGCTGCACAGCAAGCGGCAAGTGTTAAAGTGCCGGAGTTCTGCGGACCGACCGGGCGGGACCTGCGGCCAACTCCCACCACGATGCCAGGGCCTTAGTTCTGCAGCTTTGCACACCGTTCAGCCTAACAGCAGCACCAGTGCGGTCACCATGAGGCAATTCCACCAGGAAAGTCTGAGATGGGAGTGATTGCGACATGGAGCGAGGCAGGTGCAAGAGCAGAAAAGGGTTGGCATTCTCAGTTGAAGAGTAAAGAACCCCTGTTATATGGAAGGCAGAGGCAGACCCATCCTGAAATGTTTGACATCATTTGGATTCAACAGCGTTCATTTGTACTCATTTGTTATCAATTACGCTCAAAGGCAATCATTTAGCATTACAAGCACCATAACCAACATCAAAGGCCCCAAACCACAGAGTTCAAGCATTTGCAGTTAGCAACATCACTGAAGCATTTCGGCACCAAAAATGATCACAAAGTTTATTCCCATACTCCTGAATTTCCATAGCTGCAAACGTTATAAAACTGAGCTAACTTTAGAAAAAGCAGATCGTGTTTTTGTGCTTTTCCTTAGAAACCTCATGCAACGCAACCTGTCCAGCCCCTGGATTGGTGATTGGAAAATCACCAATCACTTTTCCCACAATGCAGGGTTCTGACCTCCATTTAATACTTAGATTGGGATCATGAAGCTGGTGGGAAAGGTCATGGTCTGGGTGTCTGAAACGGAGTGGGGGGGGGGGAGGGGGGAGGGGGGAGGTATCTTTGAATGTACATTGCAGAGCGTATTTGTACCTCTGAATGTGCTGGATACCTTTGAGCTCACTATCAAATTTGAGGTCAAATTCAGGACGCATTAGAACTTTTGATGTCTAACCATTCTGGAGAGCGTTGAGTACACTCGGAATACAAAATTATGTGAAAGTCCTCGGTTAGGGAAGGCAGTGCAGTGCACCCCAGTGAGGTCAAATGTCCCTTCCCCTTGCAAGAAATTAAATGATCTCATCTGAACGGCGAAGGTAAGTGACATGCTAAATAAATGTCCTGACTGTCTCCCAAAGCCACTTGACCAGTCTCAATGTTGAGGAATTCACAGGAGGCATACTGCTCCATGCCGGTGGTCTGTCTGTCACATGCCCCCCCTTCCACTTAACATCCCCTTGCTCTGAAGTCACCCCCACCCACCCACCCACCACCCCTGTCCAAAACAGCCAGGCCCATCAATCTGTCTCGCCACATACACCTTGAATGTAGACAGTCAATCTGAGGGCATTGTGTACACTCCCGGAAAACATGTTTTGGACGAGTGAATGGTCATGGGGAACGGGGCGTTGTGTCAACATGACCAACCAATTTGGGCTTTGCGGCCTGAAAAGGAGGCAGCTGAGAAGACAGCATCGTATTGGTACGCAAGGTGGCAAGCGTGTGGAAAAGGCTGATCCAGGAAAATGCTTAAAAAAAAAGTCTGAGTAGAAAACGGGGAAGCATGGGGCCCAAACCGAGGGCTGATATCAGAATCCTTTTCTTAACATAAAGGGTAATCAACATATGGAAAGGATTCCAGACTGGGGGTGGCAAAAGAAGGAGGAATCATTGAGGGGCCATTCGAGATTGTTGAGGAAGAACTGCAGGGTATTTTCCCGAGCGGATGGCGAGCTTTCCTCTGGAAAATTCTCTTTCACAATCTGAGTGTGGACAAACATCTGGAAGACTGGATTGTATGAATCATTGCTGAGCAAACTTCAAATGCGGTTACACAAAGTACAGAACAAGACGCCAATTGGGCTCTGGCTCCTGAGTATCTGGGTGCTTATTGCTCTCTTTGTCATAGTAACAGATAACGTCGAAAGGAGCGGATCTTTGGGGGGAAAAGGGGGGAGGTGAACTGGAAATTCCAAATATTTTCTGGCACTAGATGGACAACTTTAAAAGCAGGATTTAAGGCTTTTTTTTTATGGCATGGAAGCAAGGGAGGGGGAGCAGCAGTTCCTGGGTTAAAGGGTGGCGTGCTTTCATTAAAACGGCACAGAGCCGAGATCATTTTCTTCCACTGTGAAAATCAGATAAAATGAGGAGGCCGCATTCTTGAATCTGACTGAACATCTGGCAGCCACGTTAATCTTGGCTGCCTCAAAAAGGTCAGAATTGAGCACCACAGCTGTACATCAATCAGAGCTTGCTCACGAAGCTCTGCTGTTTACCCATTCGCAGACAATATAAAAAAAAGTTACGCCAACCTTTCAGTCCCCTCCGTCCTCAGTTTCAGGACAGTGAACGCTACACCGGAATTTCAAAGAGGAGGCGACACTGCAGCACGTTGTGTGGGAGAGTGTTCCATCTTGTCCTCCGTCTGAACTGCATTTGTTGGGTACGTGCATCATTCACCTTGGGAATAGGAAACTCTTGCCCTGTGGTCCCCCCCCCCCCCCCCCCCCCCCCCCCCCCCCCCCCCCGCCCCGGCTCTTTCCAAGCACTTTCCTTCCCCATCATCCATTTCATCATTCACTCCCCACCTGCCTCAGATTGAGCTGGACATTGTCATCGCCATTTTCACTGCCTGTCTCAGTCAGCAGGTCAGGCCACTCCAAATCCCAGCAATGAATGCACTTGGACCGTCAAAAAGTGCGGAGGTATGTCTGTAATGGTGCACGCGCACACGGGGCTTCTGATGATTCTCAGGGAGGGATCTGACCCCCCCCCCCCCCCCCCAATGCCCGCCAGCTTCGAGCAGCTTACCTGGACAAATGGACTCTTTTCTCTGTGAACTGTCCTTTTCCGTGA
This sequence comes from Scyliorhinus canicula, assembly GCF_902713615.1. Classification (NCBI taxonomy): domain Eukaryota; kingdom Metazoa; phylum Chordata; class Chondrichthyes; order Carcharhiniformes; family Scyliorhinidae; genus Scyliorhinus; species Scyliorhinus canicula. Next base: position 14,516,642 of record NC_052160.1, on the reverse strand, counting down.
ACGGGGTCATCGTGAGGTTCATTTTTAACGACTTCCACCCCCTCGCCCTTGTCGCTCTGTTCGTGACTGTGTTTGCTGATGGTGTACAGCTGTCCTATCCTGTACTGTGAAAAGAAAACATGATTGTATCAATACCAAACTGTCCGTTTCCAACCTGACTCAGCGCAAACACCTCACCAGAGCCAGGAATGGGAGCAGAATCCACTAGTAGCTTTTAAAATGGAAAGTGCTTCAAATATTCTGAAACAAATAAAAAGGGTAATTTTTTTCCTATAGTCTTTCAGAGGATGTGGGTGTTGCTGGGAAGGCCAGCATTTGTTACCCATCCCAAATTACCCTTGAAGGGAATGACACGCCAGGCCATTCCGGAGGGCAATTAAGGCTCAAACATATTGCTGAGGACCTGGAGTCATGTGTAGGTCAGACCAGGTAAGGACGGTAGATTTCCTTCCCCAAAGGATATTAGTGAACCTGATGGGTTTTTGCGACAGTCATCATAGAGCATCAAGGTCACCGTTATTAGCTTCATACTCCCTATTATTAATTGAATTTCAACTCTACTGTCGAGGTGGGATTTGAGCTCGTGTCTCCACAACACTAGTAGCCCAAGCCTCTGGATTATTAATCCAGTGATAATACCACTACGCCAGTCTCCTCTCAAATAGGGAAAATGGAACCCTCTTTCAGAACGCCGAGGGAGGAACGATGGGATGAATGGCCTCCTACATTGGAACATTCTGCGATTCCCTGAGCATGATGTGCAACTCTGGTGAGCTTCAGGTTATTTTAGCTGAAGCAGTTTAAGCTTAACAAAATAAGTGTTAGCCATTTACTGATTCATACCCCAGGGCAATATTTTGGCCAATCAGGGTCAAGCTGACTGGTTTAAATTTCAAACATTGCTTGGCAGTTATCTGTCAATTTCCATCAACTGATGCATTCTCCATGGCAACACCACTGCCAATCAGAGTCCAGCTGCCAACCAATCAGCATTTCCTTCTCATTGTTGTTTCCCCAGTAGACTGATATTCTTGACGTTTTCTGATGAGTGTGAGACAAAAAGCTTCAACGTGCCTCTCTTTTTTCAGCAATACTCAAATTGTGTTTTCCCAAACGACGAAGTGTGGCAGCCAATTTCTGCACAAAGAACAAAAATAAGGGAAAGCCATTCCACCTTGGGAGAATGTGGATTTGATAATTTTATACATCTGGGAGAATGTAGTAGTGGATTATTTTATTCAATGGTTACTGCCAATGACCACATCAGCAAAGGTTTGGGAGCAACACACAAGAAAGTGAGAGAAAGAGAGCTGGATTCATATAGCACCTATCACAACCACCGGACATCTCAAAGCACGCTGCAGCCAATGAGCTAGCTTTGATATGCAGTTATGATTGAAATGCAGGAAGCACAGCTCCCACAAATAGCAATGTGACAAAGGCCCGATTATCTGTTTTGGTCATGTTGATTAAGGGGTCAACATTGACCAGGACATCAGGCATAACTCTCCTGCCCTTCTTCAGGAATGGTAGCCATGATGTGGAGACGCCGGCGTTGGACTGGGGTGAGCACAGTAAGAAGTTTTACAACACCAGGTTAAAGTCCAACAGGTTTGTTTCGAATCACTAGCTTTCGGAGCACTGCTCCTACCTCAGGCGAATGAAGAGGTGGGTTCCAGAAACATAGATATAGACAAAGTCAAAGATGCAAGACAATACTCTGAATGCAAGCATTTGCAGGTAATTAAGACCTTACAGGTCCAGAGAGAGGGGTAATCCCAGGTTAAAGAAGTGTGAATTATCTCAAGCCAGGACAGTTGGTAGGATTTCGCCAGATGGTGGGGGGGGATGAATGTAATGCGACATGAATCCCAGGTCCCGGTTGAGGCCGTACTCATGTGTTCTGAACTTGGCTATAAGTTTCTGCTCTGCGATTCTGCGTTGTCGCGCATCCTGGAAGCCGCCTTGGAGAACGCTTACCCAGAGATTAGAGGCTGAATGCCCTTGACTGCTGAAGTGTTCCCCGACTGGAAGGGAACATTCCTGCCTGCCGATTGTCGCGTGATGTCCGTTCATCCGTTGTCGCAACGTCTGCATGGCCTCGCCAATGTACCACGCTTCGGGACATCCTTTCCTGCAGCGTATGAGGTAGACAATGTCAGGAATGGTGCCATGGGATCTTTTACAATCCATCTGAAAGAGCAGGCAAGGTATCTGCTCAGCATCTTGGCCAGAATGTTCCGGTCGTTGGGATTCTCTGTTCCCGCCTACCGGATTTCCTGGCGGCGTGGGGTGGCTTCACTGGGAAATCCACTGACAAATGGAGGGGAGATTGAATACCGGCCGCCGCCAGCGAACGGTATGCCGCTGTGAAACACACAGCTGGGGGATCGGAGATTCCATGAAATGAAACTCGCTTATTGTCACAAGTAGGCTTCAAATGAAGTGACTGAGAAAAGCCCCTAGTCGCCAGATTCCGGCGCCTGTTCGGGGAGGCTGGTACGGGAATCAAGCCTGCCTTGGTCTGCTTTCAAAGCCAGCGATTTGGCCCTGTGCTAAACCAGCCCCTTGTCTGAAAAACAGCACCTCCAACAGAGCAGCACTCTCTCCATCCTGCACTGGAGTGAAAGACTCATGCTGAAGTCTCTGGAGTGAACCCAAAACCTTCTGACTCAAGAGGGAAGAGAGAGAGAGAACAACCAACTCAGTTGTGGTTGACCACAGGAAACATTGTTCAGGGAACACGTTAAAATTACATTGCTGACAAATGTATTCTATCCGAGTTCTTTAGATAATTGAAACAGAAAAGAATTGGACTGTTTCAGCATCTGGAGGGAATAAGAGACAACAATCTCTCCCTCAATGCCAGCAAAACTAAAGAGCTGGTCATCGACTTCAGGAAGCAAAGTACTGTACACACCCCTGTCAGCATCAACGGAGCCGAGGTGGAGATGGTTAGCAGTTTCAAATTCCAAATCACCAAAAATCTATCCTGGTCCACTCACGTCGACGCTATCACCAAGAAAGCACAACAGCGCCTATACTTCCTCAGGAAACTAAGGAAATTCAGCATCAACGGAGCCGAGGTGGAGATGGTTAGCAGTTTCAAATTCCTAGGGGTGCACATCACCAAAAATTTGTCCTGGTCCACCCACGTCGACGCTATCACCAAGAAAGCACAACAGCGCCTATACTCAGAAAACTAAGGAAATTCGGCATGTCCACATTAACTCGTACCAACTTTTACAGATGCACTATAGAAAGCATCCTATCGGGCTGCATCACAGCCTGGTATGGCAACTGCTCGGCCCAGGACCGCAAGGAACTTCAGAGAGTCGTGAACACCGCCCAGTCCATCACACAAACCTGCCTCCCATCCATTGATTCCATCTACACCTCCCGCTGCCGGGGGAAAGAGGGCAGCATAATCAAGGATCCCTCCCACCCGGCATGCTCACTTTTCCAACTTCTTCCATTGGGCAGGAGATACAGAAGTCTGAGAACACGCACGAACAGACTCAAAAACAGCTTCTTCCCCATTGCCACCAGACTCCTAAATGACCCTCTTATTGACTGACCTCATTAACACTACACCCTGTATGCTTCATCCGATGCCAATGCTTATGTAGTTATATTGTATATCTTGTGTTGCCCTATTATGTATTCTCATGTATTTTCTTGAATTGTTTAATTCCCTTTTTTTCCATGTACTGAATGATCTGTTGAGCTGCTTGCAGAAAAATACTTTTCACTGTACCTCGGTACACGTGACAATAAACAAATCCAATCCAATCCAATCCAAATTAGACCTTATTTGGCTCTTTGCTGACAAGGCGCTCTGAATTATTCAAATCAAACAGCTGCCGACACGAATTTTGCAACCCCTCTCCCCCAACCCAATACATTTTCCCTTCACTTCCCTCACACTTGTTGGGTCTTAGTCGTTTGGGAGCGCTTTGTGACCTCAAGCCACAGTTCAGTCGGCAGTGAGATCAGCAGACTATTTGACTGCAAGGGGCATCACACCAGAGCCTGGTCTCGTCCCAACTTCCAGCAGAGGTCATTTTTGGGAGTGACCAGAAGGGGAAACACTGGTCAAGTAACTGGGGCCTAAAATAGATCGTCTGCGTCCTACATTTCAACAGTGGCCACACTTCTTTTCTATAAATTTAGCGTACCCAATTCATTTTTTCCAATTAAGGGGCAATTTAGCGTGGCCAATCCACCTACCCTACACATCTTTGGGTTGTGGGGGCGAAACCCACGCAAACACGGGGAGAATATGCAAACTCCACACGGACAGTGACCCAGAGCCGGGATCAAACCTGGGACCACGGCGCCGTGAGGCAGCAATGCTAAACACAGTGGCCACACTTCTAAAGACTTCATTGGCTGTAAAGAGCTGAGGTGTCCTGAGATTGTGGAAGGGGCTTCAAAAATGCCGGTTCTTTTGTTTTTGTCCCCCTCCAAATAGCAAGTGAGAATTGAACCTGGGACTGTCTTAATCTATATGGTGGCTATCTCCAGCGGAATCTGCTGAATCTTCAGATATGGCGGCAGCTGGGAGGAGGTTGAAAAGTGGGCAGAGTATTTATACTTAGGGGAGTTGCAGAAGGGGTTCAGCAGGAGGGCCGATAGTGGTCACCCCAGAATGAAACCGCAGGCAGCACAGTGGCATAGTGGTTAGCACAGTTGCTTCACAGCTCCAGGCCTCCGGGTTTGATTCCTGGCTTGGGCCGTTGTCCGTGCGGAGTCTGCACGTTCTCCCTGTGTCTGTGTGGGTTTCCTCCCACAGTCCGATGATGTGCAAGTTAGGAGGATTGGCCATGCTAATTTTCCCTTGGTGTTCAAACAGGTTGGGCGGGGCTACGGGGAGGGTGGGGATGTGGGTTTGGGTAGGGTGCTCTTTCCAAGGGCCGGTGCACACTCGACGGGCTGAGTGGCCTCCTTCTGCAGTGTAAATTCTATGAAATCTATAATGACGTTGCACTCCAGTCCCCCCAGAGCCGACTGTTACTCAGTGCGCACGCAGCGCACTTCTCAATCAGATAACACACAAAACCTGGACTGAGCACTGCACCGTTAGAGCTGCTGTCTTTCCGATGTCACTTTAACCCCAGACTCTGCCTGCCCCCCTCCATTGCCCCCCCCCCCCCCCAATCCGGTTCCTAAGACGACCGGTCCGGGGGAGTTTATCTCTTTATATCTCAACCAATACCATTTAAAACAAAACACATTGTTCGATCTTTGTCACACTGCACCGACTGGCCGCTGCCTTATAGCGGCGACCACACCTCAGATGTACTTCAGCAGAAACACAGCCGATACTTGAAAAACTCAGCAGGCCAGGCAGCGTCTGTGAACGTTCCGGGTCGACGACCTTTGACCTGAACTGGAAATAAAGGCCGGAATTTTCCCTGCCGTTCGGATTCTCTTTTCCCGCCGGCAGTGCACGCCTCCCCCCCCCCCCCCCCCCCGAACCCGGCGGTGTAGGGTGGCTTCGATGGGAAATCCCATTAACAAATGGCGAGAGTAGAGAATCGCGCAGCCAGTGAACGGTGCGCCACCAAGAAACACGTGGCTAGGGGACCGGAGAATCCCGCCCAAATAGAGATGCAACAGATTTGAATCAAACATGGAAGCAGGGGATGTGGGTTGGGGTGAAGAGCAGAACGCCTGGAGGGAGCACTTCCCGCACATGTTCAGTTCCAGTCTCGATGTCTGTGTCGAGTATTCCACTATCTAGTGTACAAACCTCCTGCCCAAAACCCACTGGATCAAGACTCAGGAGGCACAAAAGCCTCATTGGAATTGCGATCACATCACAGATTGGGATCTGGGATGAATTGTTACCAGCTGCTTTTCTTTGGGCTCTAAAGTGCCACAGTGGAATTCACATTATTGAGCCACTTGGTGGCATTGCTGGCAACGCACACACACGCGAGTATTGAATTTTAACATAGGAAATGCTCACATGTTTAGGCTGGGTCGTTAAGCATGTTCAAGGCTGAGAGGGACAGATGTTTAATCAGTAAGGGAATCAAGGGTGATGGTGATAAGGTGGGGAAGGTGGAGTTGAGGATCATCACATCAGACCAGTCATGATCTCATCGAATGGCGGAGCAGGCTCGACGGGCTGAGTGGCCTACGTCGGCTCCTCCGCCTGATGGTCGATAGTCCTTGATCAATGCAAACCCCTGCCGCTGACCAGAAAGGTGCCAAGAACGGTTGTGCTGGGACTGGCAGCCGCAGGATGGGCAGAATGTACATCCATAACCGTTCCTGGTACCTTTCCAGTCAGCGGTAAGATTTACAGTGAAGAACAAAAGTTAAGACCTGCGGCTGGGTGGAAGGCAGGAGGGATTAAATGTCAAGTCCTGCGGCTGGGTGGAAGGCAGGAGGGATTAAATATCAAGTCCTGCGGCTGGGTGGAAGGCAGGAGGGATTAAATGTCAAGTCCTGAAGGTTGTAAAGTGCCGAACCAAACGAAGCTCACCATTTTGATCAGAAACACTCTGGTCTTCCAGACTCAACATAGAGTTCAACACTTTCAGATCACAACCTCTTTCCTGCTCTTTCCTCCTCTACTCCCCCCCCCCCCCCCCCCCCCCCCCCCCAACCTGCTCACCCACTCCATTCCAGGCAACCCCGACCTCCCTCCCCCTGTGCTTGCTTGAAACCTGCTACACCTCTAACCTTTCTCAGTTCTGATGATGGGCGGTACAGTAGCACAGTGGTTAGCACTGTTGCTTCGCAGCTCCGGGGTCCCGGGTTCGATTCCCGGCTTAGGTCACTGTCTGAGAGGAGTCTGCACGTTCTCCCCATGCCTGCGCGGGTTTCCTCCGGGTGCTCCGGTTTCCTCCAACAAGTCCCGAAAGACGTGCTTGTTAGGTAATTTGGACATTCTGAATTCTGAGTTTGAATAAACTTGGTTTGTTCTCACTGGAACAAAGGAGGTTGATGGGCGACCTGATAGAGGTCTACAAAATTATGAGAGGCACAGACAGAGTGGATAGTCAGAGACTTTTTCCCAGGGTAGAGGGGTCAATTACTAGGGTGCATGGGTTTAAGATGCGAGGGGCAAGGTTTAGAGGAGATGTACGAGGCAAGTTTTTTACACAGAGGGTAGTGGGTGCCTGTAACTCGCTGCCGGAGGAGGTGGTGGAAGCAGGGACGATAGTGACATTTAAGGGGTATCTTGACAAATACATGAATAGGATAGGAATAGAGGGATACGGATCCCGGAAGTGTGGAAGATTTTAGATTAGACGGGCAGCATGGTCGGCGCAGGCTTGGAGGGCCGAAGGGCCTGTTCCTGTGCTGTACTTTTGTTTGTTCTTTGTTCTCCATCTGTGTATCCGAACAGGCGCCGGAATGTGGCGACTAGGGGATTTTTCACAATAACGTCATTGCAGTGTTAATGTAAGCCTACTTGTGACAATCAAGATTATTGAAGATGAGCGAGATGTCATCGCTCTGAAACATTAACTCCCCCTGTTTCTCTACAGATGCTGCCTGACCTGCTGAGTATTTTCAGCATTTATTACCATTGGCTGTGATGTGCTTCGGGACATCCTGGGGTTGGGAAGGGCGCTACAGGAATGCAAGTCTTCATTTCAAGTGGGGCGACCTTGTTCAAAAAGGGGGGAAATCTACAAGGCTTGCAAGGGGCTTTTCACAGTAACTTCCAAATGGGCAGCAGGGTAGCATGGTGGTTAGCATAAATGCTTCACAGCTCCAGGGTCCCAGGTTCGATTCCCGGCTGGGTCACTGTCTGTGTGGAGTCTGCACGTCCTCCCCCTGTGTGCGTGGGTTTCCTCCGGGTGCTCCGGTTTCCTCCCACAGTCCAAAGATGTGCGGGTTAGGTGGATTGGTCATGCTAAATTGCCCGTAGTGTTCTAATAAAAGTAAGGTTAAGCGGGGGGTTGTTGGGTTATGGGTATAGGGTGGATACGTGGGTTTGAGTAGGGTGATCATGGCTCGGCACAACATTGAGGGCCGAAGGGCCTGTTCTGTGCTGTACTGTTCTATGTTCACTGCAGTGTTACAATAAAGATTATTATTATTACGGTGTTTTTCTCAGCTCCTGTCAGCCAAGAATGAAACTACTGAATGCTTTGCAAAGGCTTGTGATGAATGCCGCAGGAGATTGTAAAGGAGCAGTCTGTCCTTTCAGATATGTGCCTGTGTGCCTCAGAGTGGACCTCGGTGCTGAGTTTTCTAATTTCACCCCCTTCAATATTCTGCGCACACAATCCATCACCGTGAGCAGGGTCTAATTCCCCTCGCCCAGGCAGCGTGATGTTTAACAGATGAGCTCTTTCCTCCCCGGCCTCCTAAAAATAACACCAAGTGAGGCAGTCACGTCACTTTGATGTCAAGAGGTAGCTAAAAATAGCTGCCCGCTTTGTTGCAGTTAATGATTTGGTTGCAAATGAGAAAAGCGGCCACACTTCACTGCTGTTCCAAGCACATTCTCCCGCGAAAAAGTGCTGGGGCTGCAGAAATTGCCAATAAATCTTTCAACGTGCGAGGAGAGGTCATCAACCCCTTCAGCGGTCTCTCTGCCACTACACAGGATAGGGTGCGAGCGGATGGAATGCTCTGGGCAATCCGGTAGCACCTTGTGCCTTATTGAGCTATCTTTATTACTAAATAAAACACCTTATATTTGTATAGCACATTTAACATAATGGGCTGAATTCTCCGGACACCCAGATGCGCGATTCTCGCTGGCGCACCATTCGCTGGTGGTGGGATTCTGTATTCCTGCCGATTGTCAATGACGATAGCCCCATTGAAGCCTCCCCACACCACCGGGAAACCCGCGGGCGGAGATACGCTATCGGCCGAAACCGTGAATCGCCGGAGAATTCCTGCCAGTAAATATGTGTTTTTTTACATATCATAGAAACTTTACAGTACAGGAGGCCATTCGATCTACCGAGTCTGCACTGGCTCTCCTAAAGAGCATTCTCCCCAGTCCCGCTCACCTGCCTCATCCCCGTAACCTTGCACATTACCTCTTTCCATATAGCAACCCAATTCCCTTCTGACTACCCCCAACAAACCTGCCTCCACCACTCCACATCGTAGATAATGGCCATGGCTCAGTTGGCAGTAATCTCGCTTGACTCAGTCAGTTGTGAGGTTTCAAGTCCCACTCCAGAGACTTGAGCGCAAAAGTTTGGGTGGACACTCCATAGAACATAGAACATAACAGCGCAGTACAGGCCCTTCAGCCCTCGATGTTGCGCCGTCCTGTGAAACCCCTCTAAAGTCCCTCTACACTATTCCCTTATCGTCCATATGCCTATCCAATGACCATTTGAATGCGTTTAGTGTTGGCGAGTCCACTTCTGTTGCAGGCAGGGCATTCCACGCCCTTATTACTCTCTGAGTAAAGAACCTACCTCTGACATCTATCTCCCCTCAATTTAAAGCTATGTCCCCTCGTGCTGGACATCACCATCCGAGGAAAAAGGCTCTCAATGTCCACCCTATCTAATCCTCTGATCATCTTGTATGTCTCAGTTAAGTCACCTCGTAACCTTCTTCTCTCTAACGTAAACAGCTTCAAGTCCTTCAGCCTTTCCTCATAAGATCTTCCCCCATACCAGGCAACATCCTTGTAAATCTCCTCTGTACCCTTTCCAATGCTTCCACATCCTTCCTATAATGTGGCGACCAGAACTGCACGCAATACTCCAAATGGGGCCGCACCAGAGTTTTGTACAACTGCAACTCCAGTGTGGTACTGAGGGAGTGCCGCACGGTCTAACCTACCGTTTTTCGGACAAGGCGTTAAAACGAAGGCCCCGTTTACCTCCTCGGATTGGACATAAACAATCTCACGGCACTGCCATGAAGAAGAGCAGGGGAGCCACCCCCAGTGTCCTGGACACTTTTCTATCCCTCAAATCGACAGCACGGAAACATTATCTGGTCATTATCACGTTGCTGTTTATGGGATCGTGCTGTGCATAAATGTGCCAACATGTTTACTACATTACAACAGTGACTACACGTCACAAGTACTTCATCTGTTGTAAAGGACTTTTTAATGTCCAGAGATCGTCAAAGGTGCTACATAAATGCAGGTCGTTTAAAAAAAAACATCCCAGGTACTACACAGGAGCGCAACCACGGGTAAAATGGACACGGAGGGAAATGAGGAGACATCAGGACCACTGTAGTACATCATATATCACCCATACCGTGGGCCATTTTGACTCTGTCAAAGGCTCCATCTCGATACAAATCAGTCTTGCCAACCCTCCAGAAGTCTCCAGAAGGCGAAGATTAATCTTCTCTGGACACGACTGCCAGTTACTCAGGAGAAATATTTTCATTTGTCTTTGAACACCAAAAGAAATGTTGGAGATGTGGCGGGAAAACGCTGGTGACTGAGAGGGAATAATTATCCAATTGTTTCATGTGGATGGACAATTACCACTTTGCAATAGTGGTGGGGAAGCAGGGGGCAGTGCGGGTGGGCATACCGAGTGACGGCTGGCAGGACTGTGAGGGCACGGGAAACCTGCCAAGAATATCGGCAGCGAGCATTGGCGACGATCCGATTTGTTGCTCTGGAGGCTGGACACACTTGTTATTTCCGTCCCAGAGCTCAATGATGAAACGTCGGCAGGGTTAATAAAGCTGTGCTGGCCCTTTGGTCACATTAGCAATAACTAACCAGAGTGGCAGCAGTACCTCATTTACTAAATGAGTTAAATATTTATGGCTGGACTGACAGCACGGTCTGAAAATGGATTATTTCTGGCGGACCCGCATTGCAAAGAAATGGATACAAGTTGCTCCCCATGGAAATTTAAGTTTAGAATAAAACTGGGAACTCTTCATCCTTTTTTTTGCACCGATCTAGCTGCTCCAGGGCCTATTCTGTGCACTGCGTGGTGTCTGGTGTTCATTGCAATCTGACTCAACATGAGGGATTAAATTATGGCTGCATTGTCATCACTACCTTCAAATGACTCCATGGCTTCGAACCTCTGCTCCCGTCCTCCGAGATTTCTGTGCTCCTCTAATTCTGGCCCCCTTGTGCTGCTCAGACTCCCTTCACTCCATCATTAGAGGCCGTGCCTTCAGCTACCAGGTCTAACGGTTCTCAAATTTCCTCTGGAAGCCTCTCACGCCTCTGTAAGATTCCCCTTAAACCTAAATCTTTCCACGGTTCTGGTCACCTAGAAAATATCTCTTGTGATTCAAAGACAATTGTTGTTGGTTGTGCTCCTGTGAAATCCTTTGGAACATTCTCCTCAACTCAGGAATTTTTCTTGACCAATGGTGCGCTGCGAAGGCGATGGCACGATTTTCACCTCATTAAAACTAATCACCAAAATCCCTCTCGGTGCATTGCCCGTGAGCCTCCCACTGGAATGGACCATCATATTGCATTGAAGGACCTTATCCAATGCTGATGGAGGATTCCTGGTATGCGTAGGTTCCCTGCAAATAGATCTATGGGAAGAAAGCAGGGGGAGACTCGGGTTACAGTGGGAGGGAGTAGGACTAATTGTGCGCTTCTTCCACACAAAGAGCTAGCCCAGACACGAAGGGGAGAGTGGTCCCCTCTACAATTCTACAATCTCTTCTTGGTGAGAAAAAGCCGTCAATTCGAAGCAAACCGAATGAAGGTTATGGAAACAAGTCATCGTGCATGGTCACTAGGGGGAGATTTCCGACCTGGCCTCCATTATTAAACTGGCATCGCAGATTAGTTGCCTGTTGTAGAATTGATTCTCATTTCCATTGATTTCAGTGCTGCGCAGCTCAAATGTCCATCGCCACGGTGTAGCATTATAATGTGGCGTATTATACCAGTCAGTTCCCCATAGTCAACTGGTCCAACGAGACGTCTCCTTGGAGCCAATGCGATCAAAACAGTCAGGCCCAATTTCTCCAAACAGATTTTGCGCCACTTTACCTTAAATCAATCAGCAAGAAAATTGAAGATTGTTCCAAATTCAGCACCCAGGGAGATATGTGTTGGGTTCAAGTGCTGCCAATTCCTCCCCGTACAGCTAACTTTAAGGGAGTTAACTCATGTGATTCTATATTGCTCTGCAGCTCAATGTCCTGACCGAGGATCACAATAATAACATCCCTTTGTGATTCAAAATGGATATGCCAAGTCTTTAGCATGAGTTTTTTTTATAACGTCTCGGCAGGTGGCCAGGACAAACGCTTGGTGCATTGATACGAATCATTACACTGCTTTATTTCAGCGTGACAGTACATGCACAGCAGTATTTATAATGGTCTTCACTCTGTTCAACTGTTCCTCACATCATGGTGCAAAAATAATGACCATGCAATGCTTTCATGCTTTAGCCCCTGTCTAACTAACAAAAATGTCTAACTGCTCTCTGCATCCAAGGCCCCCATTGATTCCAGCTTTTCTATTTAAAAAACCCGACCCCCTGCGTAATGCCTGTTTTGTACGAGCCTGCCTCCCTGTCTTAACGTAATGTTCAGAGCCGTAGGTGTGATCGTGTAAGGCACATAAAAAAATAGCACGCAACTACAGCAAACAATGAGGAAAGAAAATGATAGGTTGGCCTTTATTGCAAGGGAATTGGAGTACAAGAATGAAGGAGTCTGGCTACATGATGTTTGGCGAGACCACACCTGGAATACTGGGCGCAATTCTCCCATCGGGAGACTAAGTCCTGAAAACCGGAGTGTTTCATAGAATTTTTCATAGAATTTACAGTGCATCAGGAGGCCATTCGGCCCATCGAGTCTGCACCGGCTCCTGGAAAGAGCACCCTACCCAAGGTTAACACCTCCACCCTATCCCCATAACCCAGTAACCCCACCCAACACTAAGGGCAATTTTGGACACTAAGGGCAATTTTTCATGTCCAATCCACCTAACCTGCACATCTTTGGACTGTGGGAGGAAACCGGAGCACCCGGAGGAAACCCACGCACACACGGGGAGGATGTGCAGACTCCGCACAGACAGTGACCCAAGCCGGGAATCGAACCTGGGACCCTGGAGCTGTGAAGCGATTGTGCTATCCACAATGCTACCGTGCTGCCCTCCGGGCGTCGGAGGCTGCTCCCAGCCCCCTATTCTCCCACCCCCGGGGGGCTAGAAGCGGCGCCGCATCATTTACGAGCGCCGGGCCTTGGTCCCACGTAAAAGCGGTGCCGCGTAAATGACGTCGCATGCGCAGGTTGGCCAGCGCCAACCCGCGCACGCACGGTTGCCGTCCTCCCCGCGGCTGCCCCACAAGAAGATGTCGGATGGATCTTGTGGGGTGGTGGAGGAAAGGAGGTCCTCCTTCAGAGACGCCGACCCGCCGATCGGTGGGCACCGATCGCGGGCCAGACCCCTTTTGAGGCACCCCCACCGTGCAAGAACACCCTCCCCCTCCCACAGGCCGCCCCCCCCCAGCGGTCCCGCAGTGTTCCCGCCGGCACCGACCAGGTGTGGACGGCGCCGGTGGGAACCTGCCGTGTTGGGCAGGCCGCTCGGCTCATCTGGGCCGGAGAATCGGCGCTTGCCTGTTACAAATGGCGAGCAGCGATTCTCCCAGCGGCCAGCCGTGAATCTCGCCGCGCCGGTGTGTGGGGGGGGGGGGGGGGGGGGGGGGAATCGCGTGCAGGTGCCGGGGCAGCGTGGCGGGAATCGCCCCGGCGATTCTCCCACCCGGCGTGGGGGTGGGGGGAGAGGAGAATTCCGCCCACTGTGTGCAGTTTTGGTCTCCATGGGCACGATCCATCAGACTCGAGTTGGCACGTTTATCAGGGTGTTTCTCAGCGCAGCCCCGCTATTCAACGACACTTTGCTGTTTTTTTCTGGCCTCCCCGTCAAGGCCCTAAGTCATTTCCTGCACTGGCGAAACTCACGGATCGGGGTGCCATTTGTAAAGGCAGCCCCGATCTATCGACCCCCCTCAGGGTCCTCCACTTCACCCAGTTTACCTCTTCCAGGCCCAACCCCTAGCACAGGCAGCCTGCCACCTACTCACCTTGGCACTGCCGGCCTGGCACCTTCGCAGTGCCCTTGCCAGCCTGGCAGTGCCGCTTAATCTTCTCTTCTCCAAGCAGAACAGTCCCAACCTCTCCAATCTAACCTAATGACTGACGTTTCTCGTCCCTGGAAACATTCTTGTAAACGTCTTCTGCACTCTCCCATGTATTCATATCCTTCCTATAGTGTGGCACCTAGAACTGTACACAATACTCTAGGCGAGGTCTGAGGTCTCATGGGCGCGATTCTCCGCAAATCCGGCGTGTCGTGAAGGCTAGCGTGAAACTGGCCGTGTTTCACGCCAGCCTCGGAGCTCCGTCCCGGGACCCTATTCTCCCCCCCGGGCGGGGCTAGTATCGGGGCCGGGGGAAACACAGAGACGCGGAGTTAGCGAACGTCGCTAACTCCGCCCGCCAAGAGTCACGGCGGCTGACGCGCACGATTATGTCAGCCACGCATGCGCAGGTTGGACGGCTCCAACCCGCGCATGCGCGGATGACGTCATCACGCAGACGCGTCAAAACCCACGCATGCGCGAGCCGTCATGCCCCTCAGCCACCCCGTGGACTGATCCTGCGGGGCGGCGGAAGAACAAATAGTGCGCGGGTATCGGACCCACTGCCCGCGATCGGTGCCCACCGATCGCAGGCCCATGCCACCCTTGGCACGGCCATGCCAATCGGTGCCATGGTTGTCCGGGACGGGCACTTTGCGGCCGTTTTCACGAACGCTGAAAGCAGGTGTGATCGCGGCCGTGAAAACGGCCGTAAACTCCGCAGTATTCGGCCCATCGGCCTGCGGAGAATCGCTGTTCGCCGTAAAAAACGGCGAGCAGCGATTCGTATCGGGGGGCGGCCGGAGAGGGGGGAGAATAGCGGGAAGCCATGAAAATTGTCGGGAAGGCCCTCCCGCTATTCTCCGACCCCTCATGGGCAGCGGAGAATCGTGCCCCATATATGTTCAGCATAACCTCCTTGCTCTTGTTGCCAAAGCTCAGTATACTTGATGCTTCATTAACCACTCTCTCTGCCTGTTCTTCCACCTTTACAGATTCAGGCACATTTACATCCAGGTTCATCTGCTTCTGCATCCCTTGAAGAATTTTACCCCCGAGGGTAGTGGTTAAACACTGCTGTCTCATGGTGTTGAGGAGCCAGTTTCGATCCCGGCCCTGGGTCACTGTGCGTGTGCAGTTTGCACATTCTCCCCGTGTCTGTGTGGGTTTCGCCCCCACAACCCAAAGATGTGCAGGGTAGGTGGATTGGGCATGCTAAATTGGACCTTAATTGGAAAAAAAAGAATTTGGGTACTTTACATTTATTTAAAAAAAGAATTTTACCCCCTATTGTATATTGTCAATCCTTGTTCTTCCTCCCGAAATGAATCACCTCACACTTCTCCACATTAAACTTCATCTGCCACTTATCTGTCCACTCCACTGACCTCTATCTGTATTTTTGAAGTTCCACATTTGTCCTTTTCACGGTTCACAAGGCTTACTAGTTTTGCAACAGCTACTTTGAAATTGTCCCCTGCACAACAAGAATTTAGATCATAAATATGTCAGGAAAAGCAAGGCTCCCAATACCGACACTCGGGGAACTGAACTACAAACAGAATGTCCAAAATTAGAAACCGCAAGAGGTGGGATATCAAATTTATGCCCCCTTCCCTTTGACATCAATAGCAGCCTACTTCAAAAGGCTGCAATTTTCCATATTCCGAAGTTAAGTGTGGGAGTTTAAGGGGAAAAAAAATGAAAAGGTGAAAATGATACCTTAACGAACCTGAGGGTTAGACGCCCAAAATTACAGTTGTATCAGCTACAGCTTTACCATTTAAATTGAAGGTTAAATCCTGAGCGAATGCCACAGACAGAAACCAGGGGTCTTTATGTTATTAACCTGAACACACCATTGATATAGTATTATCAAATGTACCGCCAAACCCCTGGGATTTCAGAGCGGTATTTGGAAAGATAAAGTCCATGAACACTCTTTACACAATTTTCTGTTCCGAAACAAATTAAGAAGCAGAGACCAGCAATCCTGTTAAAATCAATAGCAAGCGTGGAATAGGACAGCTAATTATTAAAACTAACACTTACACGCGTCAAGAGGCGATTGTAAAATATGGGCAATAGATTGTTTGCAGAACTGATCAATATTCTCCAAAACATCACTTCCCGCTTTAAAAATAATTAATCCTGCTGTGTAAAAACCTTGCTCTATTCTAGAAGTCGTGCTCAATTCATTCTTTCACCTCCCCCCCCCCCCACCCTCCAAATGTGGTCCTTCCTTTGGTTTATTTTTCTCTCTCACCAGGTAGAGTGAGATCATGATTAGTTGACTGAATAGAAACAAAAATACTGCGTTTTCAGATGTTTCATGTTTTTTTCAAAAATTCATTTTTGGTTATGGGCTTTGCCAGCAAGTCCAGCATTTGTTTTCCACCCCCAATTGTCTTCGAGAACGTGGAGCTGAGATACCTGGATGAATCACTTCACTCCGTGTGGTTAAGGCACTCCCACAATGCCTTTAGGTAAGGCGTCCCAGGATTTAGATCCAGTTGCGACGAAGCAACGACGATACACTTGCATTACCTGATGAGGAACCTGAATATGCCTCTGGAGTCGGAGGTCACGGTTTGAGAGAGGCTGCCAATGGAGCCTTGACGAGGTGCAGCAGTGCATCCCGTACATAGTAGTCCGCAGCCATGACAGGTTAGCTGTTAGAATATGGTGACAGTGAACAGTAAGGAAGTTGTCGTTATTTTGGAGCTTGTCATAAAGAAGGCAGGGGGAGGCCATGTGGTGCTGTGGGTTCGAATCCCACCCTCGGACTTGACGGCCAAGAATGGTGCGTTCATAGTGCGATCAAACAGGTTGAGTGTCGACTGTAAATCCTACCAAACACGTCAATGGCTGGGGGTAAGAGCTGGAGAGTTTCTTGGTCAACCATGCTTGATGTGGGGCGATGTCCCCAAAAACTATAAGCCTCTGGCGACAGACTAGCGAACTGTTCAGGGAATAACTAGATATGGAAGCAGACAAAAGTGCAGCACTAGGTGGGAAGAGTGCGGGAAGAGCGTTACACTGGATAAAGAAGGAATGAACTGACAAGCGATTGTTGGTAAACTAATCAGCAGATAACCCAGCTACCCACAGGATGTTGTGACTGAGGAGAGATTGCTTCAAATGCCTGCAAAAAAACGGAATGCAAGTGACCCATTACGTACAACTAGGATGTCCCAAAGGATGTTTCTGCGGACCATGTTGATTGACAGTACAGTGCCCAGACCAAAAAGATTATGCAGCAGATTTTGACTGAGGTTCCTTATCTGCAGTACCTTATCCTCTATTAAGACAGGTAGTTCGTTCTCCTTAATGAACCGTGAGCCCAACTCGGTGGGTGGACTTAACCCTGGGTATCAATTTTGGGCTTCAAACACTGACCCAGGTTCCATGAAATGCTCTGGAGTGTCAATTCTTTTTATTATTGAACTGAAGATTTCGAAGGTGCATGCTGTAATCTGTTGCTTTCCCACTAGTTTGTGTTTTTCACTTTGAGAAGCCATTGATAATATCATTGTTAATAGCTCTCTGGTCAGACAGGTACTCATCAACCATTACCTGAAGAACCTGCAAAAGCGAAGTTACCCAATACCGTGCATTGAAAGTCACATTTGTATTTATAAGGAGTGAAGAGTCCCCTCAATGGACCTTGACAACATTCGTCACTCCAGCAATCCCAATATCAGAGTCTCGCCGTTGGCGAAGGGAGAGATAGCTTCATCCAAATTATAACACAATGCGTACGCCACAGAATGGGCAATCTTTGCCTTCATTCAACAATCGGCAATGGCTGTTGTCATTTCTCCTTTGCTTGCGGGGGGCTTGCGGAATGTACAGTGTTTGCCATGCTTCCTCACGGAACAATAGTGACAACCCCGCTTCAGTCAGCTGTGGGTCAGTTTGCAACATTGTGAGGAGAGGATTGCGACTATGCTTTCAGCTGCTTGGGCCCCAGAATCTCCTCCCTAACCCTATCTGTCCCTCACCTCCTCCTCAATGCTTGTTCAAACCTACCTCTTTGACCATCTCCCTAATGCAGTGATAGGCAGTGAGTGGGCTGCATGAGTGACCCTCCTTCACCTCAGCGGGCTGCAGGATTGAAATCGGGTTTGTTCGCTAACCGTGACTCGGAACGCAGACAGGTCACATGTGGCCCACAGGCTACAGGTTACCCATCACTGCCCGAAAAGGGGCTGATTTAGCACCAGTGGGCTAAACAGTTGGCTTGTAATGCAGAACAAGGTCAGCAGCGCGGGTTCAATTCCCGTACCGGCCTCCCCAAACAGGCGCCAGGTGGCCACCAGGGGCTTTTCACAGTAACTTCATAGAAGTCAATAAGCTATTATTAATATCTCCTGATGAGACGCAAGGCGTGATTTAACCAAATGGGAACTATGTCCCATCGCGAGCACATTTAACCGCGTGTTTCCCGATGCTCACAGTGCCGAGAAACACAACCCTATCTTTTTTTTAAAGTTTAGAGTACCCAATTCTTTTTTTCCCAATTAAGGGGCCAATCCACCTACCCTGCACATCTTTGGGTTGTGGGGATGAGACCTATGCAGGCACGGGAAGAATATGCAAACTTCACCTGGACAGTGGTCCGGGATTGAACTCGGCTTCTTGGCGGCGTGAGGCAGCAGTGCTAAACACTGCGCCACCGTGCTGCCCAACACAACTCTATCTCACATGTGTCTGGTTAGATACAGGGCCGAAGCGAGGAACGTGCAGCTGAGGACACAGGTCTCGTTGCCTGATTTGAGGAGCTCCACTCGTCAAAACCCCTCAGTTCAGGGAGGGATCAGGTTTTAAAAATGGCGTCCCAATCTCTCGAAGGCTCAACATGACCCCCCCCCCCCCCCCCCCGAAAACCCACAGCCCCAACTCACTGAAAAGGGGTACCCTGCCCACACCCATGCAGGGCACCCTCTCCCAATCACCACCCCAGTGGTGCCCCAGCCAGCACCACCTGGGTGCCAGGCTGGCACTGCCAAGAGTACCACCCTGCCCAGTGGGCAAGGGCCTGGGCTTCCAATCCCCTGGGAGACCCCAATGAGTGCCGTTCTGCTTGGTCCCCATTTGTGGAGACCAACACTGAATGGCGCTCACCCATGGGGCGGGATTCTCCTCCCCCCTCCCCCCCCCCCGGCGATTCTCCGGCCCACGATGGGCCAAAGTCCCGCCGCTGTCATGCCAGTCTCGCCGGCGGGAATCAGACCACCTACCTTACCGCCAGGACCAGGCGGCGTGGGCGGGCACCAGGGTCCTGGGGGGGGGGCAGGGCAATCTGGCCCCGGGGGGGGGGGGGGGGGGGGGGGGGGGCCACGGTGGCCTGGCCCGCGATCAGGGCCCATCAATCGGCAGGCAGGCCTGTGCGGGGGCACTTTTCCTTCCACCTTTGCCATAGTCTCCCCCTCCCCTGTGCCTGGATGACATCAGCAGCCGCTGACGCTCCAGCACATGCGCAGACTTCCACCGGGTGCCGAAGTCCCTATCGGCCCCAGCTGGCGTGGCGCCAAAGGCCATTCCCGCCAGCCAGCAGGGCTCCAACCACTCCAGCACAGGCCTAGCCGCTCAACGATAGGGCTTGGCCCCTAAAAGTGTGGAGACTTCCGCACCTTTGGGGCAGCCCGACACCAGAGTGGTTCTTGCCACTCCAACACGCCAGGACCCCCCCCCCCACCGCCCGCCCGCCCGCCCCGCCAGGCAGGGGAGAATTCCACCCGTGGTCGCCAGGGTGAAAGGGATAGATCCCAATGCCTTGGTTGCCTCAGGGAACTGCACATCAGAGTGAGACTAGCTTATCTCGCTTTAATATGCAGATTTGCCAAAAAGTGATGCCGCCCACATTGGAGGGCTTCACATTGCGATGTCTCGCGAGACTGCGTTAGATATAATCGAATAATCAGCAATACTGGGTTCTATAAAAAGCAGTATACTTCCCAGGGAGGGGGAGGGGAGCTGACTGGGGGACAGAACCAGCCGCCACAGAGAATTCCAGTTCTCTATGAGGTAATGCTCAAATTCCTGCTGACTCTCCCCCCCCCCCCCCCCCCCCACTCTTCCTGTCCCCCGGCTGCAGTCTCCCACACAAGGAATGTGATGAACTAGTTCCGAATATGCTATGAGTGCACCGGTCAAAGTAAATTGAAAGATGTCTGTTGTTAAAGACGTGGTGCACAGAAACTAAAAGGCACAGCCCGCTGAAAGAACAGATGTTTTACTCAGAAATCAACAGGGGAAAGATTAAGTGCTGAAACTTACACCATTCCTCCATTAGGAAATTTGTCAGGCTGACATTAAAAGAACTTTTACACAAAAGTACATTAGTATTGGAAGGGCTTCTTATGGATTTTGTGCAGCTGATTTTTCAGCACCAGGCTGAGCTGAAGCAATAGGAGGTTCTTAATAGCCTGCTTTTATTTCTTCCCAGGACCTACATGAATCCACGCCGGGTTGGTGGAATTAAAACTAAGACGCAACAGTTTTCCTTGCTGCAGAGAGAGAGCTTATTGACTCGGTTCACAGTCAACACTACTCCCCACCCCAGTGTCCCAGCTTTCCCCATTAATACTCGTTCTGAGCAAAAACAACCAATTAAACTAAATCAAACAAACTGGAGGGGGGGGAACGAGATGTACAAATACCCATCATCTGTTAAACAATGTGACTGCCATTAAACCTTAGCAATGTGATCAATAAGGCATTGGCACTGTTCACAGTGTACCAGATTCTTGTCAGCGATATTGGGCCCTTGATTAAATTCCAAGATTAGAGCACTTTTCTCACCAGCTCATGTTCCTCTCGCGCGCCTCCCCCTTCACCGCCTCCGTAATTAAACTCTCCTCCGCCAGCAGAAACAATAATTACTGATCCCCATTACTCTTCCACAAGAAGCAGAGCTCCTGTTCTGCCCATTCCGCAGCTTTTGGAAAGTTGCCACCTGCGAACAAAGCCGAGCAAAAGCCCGTCCCAGTCTCATGCACATTAGAGAAGAAATTCCAAATCCCTTCTGATAAAACAATTGTGCTCACCGAGTTTCCTGGTCTGGTTATCTGGAAAACCGGCAGCAAATGAGATCGGGGCGACCGACACGGTCAACTTCAGCGACAGAACTCAATCCGCCTCAGCTGCTTTATCTGTCAAACATTTCAAGGCTTCCTCAACACTAAAACTGAGGCTAATTTTCATGCTTCCAATTGAAGCTAGGATTAAGGTTAAGAGTTAGCTTTTAAAACCTAATAATAATAATCGCTTATTGTCACAAGTAGGCTTCAATAAAAAGTCCCCAGTCGCCACATTCCAGCGCCTGTTCGGGGAGGCCGGTACGGGAATTGAACCCGCACCGCTGCCTTGTTCTGCATTACAAGCCAGCTGTTTGGCCCACTGTGCTAAACCTGTTCCACTATTCAAAGAGAGGGCTGCTGTGTATTGTTTTTTTTAATTCTTTCATGGGATGTGGGTGTCGCTGGTTAGGCCAGCATTTATTGCACATCCCTAAATGCCCTTCAGAAAGTGAGCTGCCTCCTTGAACCACAGCAGTCCATGTGGGGTAGGTACAGCCGCAGTGCTGTTAGGAAGTTCATTTATCTACCTTGGCTCCACATGCCTCAGTATCATTGATATATTTTTGCCAGCCAGTCTCAGAGTTAAAAGTACTAATTGAGTGAAAACCTACTGTTGTTTATAGAATAAGAGTTCCACACTTTGGCCACCACTTGATCAAGTGTTTTCTAACTTCCTTCCCCAATGGCTTGGGTCCCATTATAAAGTTCTGCCACAGTGGATGAATGAATGAAGGGGCACTCAGTTTGGGGAAGTAGGGGGGTGGTCGCGAGGGAGTGCTGGCAAGGCTGAGAGTGGGCGGGGAGGTGGGGGGTAGTTGGGGTGAGACGTGGGGGGGGGGGGAAGCGGATGGGTCTGTGAGATCAGGCCACTGAGAGGAGACCACCCACAGCCTTGCGCATCGATTGTGATGCTGCTGGCTCCCCCCTGCTCCCCCCCCCCCCCCGCCACCGGTAATCTGCAGAACATCTGCGGACTCAACCCACTTACACGCTGGGACAGACACACAAGCAGAAACAAGTCTCGGGAGAAAGAACACATAGAACATAGAACATAGAACAGTACAGCACAGAACAGGCCCTTCGGCCCTAAATGTTGTGCCGAGCCATGATCACCCCACTCAAACCCACGTATCCACCCTATACCCGTAACCTAACCCCCCCCTTAACCTTACTTTTATTAGGACACTACGGGCAATTTAGCATGGCCAATCCACCTAATCCGCACATCTTTGGACTGTGGGAGGAAACCGGAGCACCCGGAGGAAACCCACGCACACAGGGGGAGGACGTGCAGACTCCACACAGACAGTGACCCAGCCGGGAATCGAACCTGGGACCCTGGAGCTGTGAAGCATTTATGCTAACCACCATGCTACCCTGCTGCCCCCTGGGACAAAATGTGGCCCAGGGAGGCCTGGTGGATGAAAGGCCTAAATTCAGAATGGTTGGTCACCCTGCCTTTTTCTCCGAGCCTTCCCTACCAGCCGAAAACATTTTTCGTGATATACTCCACCAATTCCTTTAAAATTCCCCCTCAAAGAATTGAATCGAATCACTACTTAATCCTCTAGATTCCAAGGGATAGAAGTCTATATGGCGCGTCCTCATCAACAAATCCTTGGCAGAAATACCAGACGGTGATTCGTAAGGCCAGAAAGACACTGTGGTAGTCACTGCTGATGTATATATTGTATATAGAGGATGTCGGTGTAGGTGTTTTGTGGTAAGGCCCCTGTACTACAGGTACGGGGGTAGTTCCCTGCCTGCTGGCTCCGTCCAGTAGGCGGAGTATAAATATGTGTGCTCCCCGTACAGCAGCCACTTCGCCAGCTGCTGTAGGAGGCCGCACATCTTAGCGTAATAAAGCCTCGATTACATCCAACTCTCGTCTTTGTTAATTGATCGTGCATCAGACACTAAGGGTGGGAGGTGGCGAATATTAACTGCTGCCAACCCCTGAACTAACAGCTGGTTTGACAATGGCGATGAGAGAACCAAGGAAACAAATAACTGACAGAATTGCCTGAAGATACATAGGCTGTTGCTTTGGGGCAGCCTTTTAATCTGACCTTGCATGACCCCCATACTCACACTACTAAACGACCTGTTATGCAGTCCGAGTATTTTCCGGTTTAATGCCTTTACGACAGTGCTTTGTTTAGTAACCATTCAGGAATGAGGAATTGTTGCACAACTTAATGAGCTGGTTATTCATTTTATTGCTGTGTGGGGGACAGGGCTGTGGTCAAAACGAATCCTGCATTGTCTACCTAACAGTGACTGCAGTTCAAAGTACTAAATTATAACTGGAGGGTTCTGCGATGTTTCTGAGAGACCTGCTTTTTAAAATGCACAGTTTTTATCCTTGCATATATCCTTCCCATGTCAAATGTTGCTACTGTTTCTATCCGACGAGAATGCTTAGAATTGTACTTACAGAGCATCGCTCATTACGCCACGACAGTCCAAACCAATCCTCAGCTATTGAAGTACTTTCAAAGTGTCAGCACCGTTGGCTGGGTCAAAATCCTGGAACTCCCTCCCTAACAGCACCGTTGGCATACCTACACCTCAGGGATTGCAGCGGGTTCAAGAAGGCAGCTCACCACCAACTTCGCAAGGGCAATTAAAAATGAGCAACGAATGCTGGCCTAGCCAGCGAAGCCCGCATCCCAAGAACAAATTTTAAAAATGCAGCAGCCAATTTGTGCACAGCAAGATCCCATAAATAGCTGTGGGATAAGAGCCTTCTGTCATTGCATACAACTATCCCAATCTATTTGCATACAACTAATCATTGCATACAACTAGCCCAATCTATTTGCATACAACTAATCATTGCATACAACTATCCCAATCTATTTGCATACAACTAATCATTGCATACAACTATCCCAATCTATTTTATCAGGGAAACGTGTTGGGGGGGGGGGGGGGGGGTTGCCCAGGAGGCGATTTCTTCCCCCACCAGCAGTACCCCTTTGATAGAAGAGGAGCAGGAAGAACAAGTCTAGTTTAATTGTACTAAATCCATCAGCATTGCCGGTCATAAAACAGAAAAAGAAATCCTCTTTTGCAATGCAAGATTCTGGCAGTTCCTTCAGCTACATTGGAATAAATTTAAAAGATGTCGACCCTGCTCCATGAAACGCTTTTGAGGTTAATCCTTCACAGGATGGTCAATGAGTTATTATTAGCCTGCCTTAATATAGAAGTCAACTGTTTCCTGACACACCTAATAGGTAGAGGATAGTTATTTAGGATAAATATTAAGCCCCAGTCTTACGCATTTTAAATTAAGGATTTCAACACTCTCAAAAAATAAGTTTAATAGAAGCAGCACTTACTAGATTAAAACAGACAGTTTAACTGATTTAATGAATACATTTTTCAAGTCAGTATCCAAGGACAGGGCAGGACCCATAGCAACAGCATTGCACGACAAGATAACTTGAAGGCTCTATTGTTATAATAGCTAAGCCAGCAGAAAACTAGCTTTGCTGGCCTTGATAAAGCAAAATATCGCATTCTTCAACATACACAAGTATGCAGATACGAAACAACTAGAACTAATGTTGCATATTAAAGATGGATGGCTTGCCGTCAAATCAGATGTGTTTGAGTCTAACCCAAACCGATTAGGATTATATTGGGGTGTGATTAGATGGCTGAAGACAGATATGAAACAGTATAGCTGAAATGTTTTGTTTGGCCATTTTTGGGTGGGGTTGGTTTGAAGCTGAAGATTAGCTGGATTTCTTTCTCTCTCTCTTTTTCTTGAATCAGCTATACTTTGATCTGAACTATTCACTGTCTCCCTGTATTTCATTTTAGAGCTGTTTGCCTGAGCAAGAAGATCATTTCTGTGATTCTTTGAAAGCTTCAAATTGTCTGCGAATTGCCTTTTTAAATGACTTTCAAATTGTAATCCATTGAAGGCAAATAAACAATTCCTATTTGCACCTGAGAAGTTTTAACTTCAATTTCTATTGAGTTCCAGTAATCGCAAAGTGCTGCTGGTAACCGAATGGTTAAATCCACTTTGCTGAATCGGCAGTAAACCCTCATTCCATGTACATTGTGAGAAAGACTGATCAATTATTCAAATCAATAGGGAAGATTCAATGCCAATTCATCAAAGGTGCCCTTTTCAACTCAACGTGATGCCAACAAGGTGCCAAGTGACTTTCTTAATTTTCCTCTCCACACCATATAGATGAAGGTGTAGAAAGAGCAAGCAGCTCTTCTTTCAATTCATAATACAGTTAATATGGAAGAAATATAAATCAATTAGAAATGTATTTAGTCAGCTACAAAGTACTAGGTGTTGATCAAGCACTGTCGCAAAGGCCCAAACTGACCAAATTAACTCCGCTCAGGTAAACGTGACAAGAGTGAAGGCCATGTTCTTTGGGTTGACCGATATTTTGTCCCCTTCACTGTCAGGTCAGATTACCTGAAAGTGCTGGTGATATGGTTCGGAGCGGCTGGGGCATGCGCCTAAAACTGGGAGGAGCATATCGCCACGGTAAAGCAGTAAGTGAGAGCAACGCTCCCTCTCCATTATGGGAAAAAAGCCTGGTCATCAGGTGTGAGGTACTCTTGACATTGATGTATGTGACGCAGGTCTGCACCATTCCCCGATCCTGCGCTGCAGCAGTCACCCGAGCCATCTGCAAGTTCAACTAGAGATCCAGGCGGATCGTATCCGAAGGGACACCATGAATAATTGGGATAAACGTACCCAACGGCGCCCTCACCTCGATGGCCACCTTTGTGTGCAGCTGCATCAAGCTGTGTGCAGATCCCCGGCACACAAACACCAAGTGTCACCACATACTGAGGTTTTACCTGTGTCCGGCGAATGAGGAGTCTGACCATCGTGCCATGGAACGCTCCAAATAGTTGGAGCGTACCACGTCACCTGTCTCTTGTGGAAAAACCTGTGAAGAAAACCACCTTTGACCACCAAGCCACCAAGCAGTGGCTACACGTAACACCCTCAAGGTGCTGAGAGAAAAGGAGATGGTGGAGGCTGTCGGATGCTTCCCTCAGCAGACAGGTCAGAGTCATCTGGCAGAATTCCTCATCACCAGAACTTGCAAAGCACCAAGACCTAGCTTGGCTGGTGGCGGGAAGAGGACATGCAAAGTATCTATGCCACCGCATTCTTCCGTGGCTGCGGAGAGAAAGTACCAACAAAACACTCCATCTAGCAGCCCTAGTAAAAAATGGTAAAACCCGCTCGGGGCTCCCACCAATGGGGGGTAACGTAATTCCTCAGGCCAGTGAAAACCTCATTCTCTCAGGAGCCTTTGGTCAGTTCAGCTAAGCTACAGTTAATACCAATTCAGTATCAATGGAAACTGAATGAGAGAGCTGGCCTGAGGAATGCAGTTGCCAACTCTTGTTGGACATATTCCTGGAGATTTGACCTGTTGCCCTTCTAACTACCCTCCTCGTCCATCGCCAATATATACATATAACAGCTAACAAATCCCGGGCAATCCCCACAAGTAACATATTTCAGATTTATCACAACTCATCAATGCCAGTCAACCCTGGTCCCACCTTCCCAATCTGAGGGGGATGGGCCACCCACTATTCCTGAAGGAATCAGACATTGAGCTAACTGTTGACCTTTTCTTTCTTAGCCAGGCAACAGACTGTCTGGATCCCCCCTCCATTTTCATCAATTCAATAAGACTGTACTTCAGGACCATTAGAATTCCTGAGTGCACATAATAACTGAATCAGTATCCTGCAGTCAATGGTTCAAAGCAATACAAGTTATTACCTCACATTATAAAGTGCCCAGATATATTCGTGACTGTAATATAGAGGAAGAAACTCCAGAGAGCAGTGAAAAGCCAAGAGACACCCTGAAAATGCCAGAATTGCGGTTCACAGGCATCCATATTCCGAACAAACAGAAAACATGATAACATTTCCCCCTCGGTGCAAAATCCTGTGTTTTTCCAGCACAATTCTCTTGGGCAGGCGGCACAGGGAAGGCCGAAGGGGATGTCTGTTCAAGGGGTTCAAAGTCAGGAGGGGGGTTCTGGATGGAGTGCATGGGGAGAAACCGTTCCCGTCAGCGGAAAGCTGGGAAAATGGAGGAAGCGGTTTCACTGAAGGCAATCGGTAAGGGAACCAGAGACAACAGGAGGAAAAACACTTCAGACAGCGAGTGATTCGGATCTAAAAGGCCACACTGCTCTAGAGAATGTGGGCGGGCAGTGACTTTAATTGTTCCTTTCAAAGGAGAATCGGACAATGACCCGAGGAGAAAATTATTTACAGAGCTATGAGCAATGGTTGGGGTGGGGGGGGGAGACAGAGTGGGATTAAATGAACTGCTCTCAATGGTGCCAGTACAGGCATCACAGGCCGAATGGCCTCCAGCTGAACTGACCATTCCATGAATCCAAGTACATTTTTCTGGGGAAAAGAAGACAAATCGATGCTATTATGCTGCTCGCGTTCTTCAATTAAAATGACTGTCAAAGGAAAGGTGGATGAAGGATATTAATTTCTGCAACGGCCAATCTACACATAAACCGCCTACTTCCACAGACATCATTACCGATCAACAGACAGGGCTACAAACAACCCAAGTTTCCATTGCACACAGCACGCAAGTCACAGGTCACTTCCGTGCAGGACTTTGCTAAACCTCAGAGAAACCCCCCTTATTTTGCTGCACCTTCCTCACCCATTCTCAGAACAACAACCTGGATTGTACAGAGCATCTGGAATGGGAAAATGGCCAACTGGTGCTCACGAGATCGGGCCTCTCAGTTAGAAGGTTGCAGGTTAGTCATGGAATCATACAGCAGAGATAGAGACTCTTCGACCCATCGAGTTCAAGCTAGCCATCAAGCACCTATCAGTTCTAATCCCATTTTCCAGCACTTGTATGCTATTGCGGTTCAAGCGATCATCTGAATGTTTCTTGAATGATGTGAGGGTTCCCGCCCCTACCACCCATTCAGGCAGTGAGTTCTATATTCCCACCACCCTCTGGGTGGAAAACTTTGTCCTCAAATCTCCTGCGTCTTACCTGAAATCTATCTAGGGTATTGACCCCTCTCCCTCCCCTACAAAGGAGAAAAGTTCCTTCCTATCTACCCTATTTATGTCCTTCATAATATTGTACAAATCAGGCAGGCCGTCCCTCAGCCTTTACAGCTGTAAAAAAAACCCACCTCAGCCTAGCCAGCCTCTCTTCATAGCTGAAACACTCTAGCCCAGGCAACATAGAACTATAGAAACCATGCAGCACAGAAGGCAGCCACTTGGCCCAGCTTGTCCTTGCCACATCCTAGTGAATCTCCAGTGAATCTTACCGTCCCACCTCAGAGATTTGAGCACAAGTTCCATGCTGATGTATTAGTGCAGTACTGAGGGAGCGCTGCGCTATGAGAGGTGCTATGTTCAGGATGGGACATTAGAACAGAGTCTGCTCTCTCGCAAAATCGCCAACGACTCCAGGGCATTATTTTGAAGATGAGCAGGGGAGTTTTTCACCTTACTTATCCCAATATTTATCCTTTAATCAATATCATTGAGTAGATCATCACATAGTTCTATATGGGAGTTTGATGTGTGAACATTTGTTTCTATTCATTAGATCTATGACACTTTAATCTAAATGTAGCAAGAATTAAAATTATTGGAGACTCATAATACTTTTGGAAACTGTCATCCCCTGTCATCCTCCCCCCTCACCCCCCCACCAAGCTTCAACACTCTTGTTGTTTCCCTGGGTCTGGAATGTACAAGCTTGTAAAGCCTGAGCTACGATGTCCTCACTTTCTTCAATCAATTCAACTCGGATGATATTACATATTAGACTTTACAAACAAAAAGAAAAACCTCTGTCTATATTTGTGACCTCTTTTGGATGACATGGGGCGGGATTCTCCAATAATGGGGCTATGTCCCCACGCCGGCGTGAAAACCAGCGGCAACCACTCCGCCGTCAGTGGTGGATTTCCAGTGAGGAATGCTCCCCTTTCTAGGGGGTTAGGTTGCCGCCGGAGTGGATCCCGCAGCTCCAGCCAGTGCCGAACGGCCCACGTGAGTTCGCGCATGCGTGGAACGGCCGGCGCATTTCCGCGCATACGCGGGGTTCCATTCTCCGTGCCGGCCCCCGGGCAATATAGAGGAGTCCGGCAGGGGTCTGGCCCGGAGTAAAGAAGTAGGCCCCCACAGAACCAGCCCGCCCGCCGATCAGTAGGCCCCGATCGTGGGCCAGGCCACCGTGGGGGCCCCCACAGGGGTTGGATCCCCCCTCCCCCTGTCAGGACGGCCCCCGCACACTTACCTTTCAGGTCCCGCCGTGTGTGAGGTGAGTAATCCACGCCGGCGGGACTCGGCAAAACACGCCGGCCACTCGGCCCATCAGGGCCCGGAGAATCGCCGGGGTGGGGGGGGCTGTCAACGCCCCTGACTGGTGCGGCGGGAATCCCGAAAAACGGTGCCGGAGAATAGGGAAGCCAGCAGCAGGGTGGGATTCGCGCCTCCCCCCGGGGATTCTCTGACCCGGCACAGGGTCGGAGAATCCCGGCCATGATGTGGAGATGCCGGCCTTGGACTGGGGTGAGCGCAGTAAGAAGTCTTTCAACACCGGGTTAAAGTCCAACAGGTTTATTTGGAATCACTAGCTTTCGTTGCATATGAAGGAGCTATGCTCCGAAAGCTAGTGATTCCAAACACACCTGGTGTTGTCAGACTTCTTTTGGAAGAGTTTTCTTTGGTCAGCTGAAGATTGTGATGCTGAGTGTCGCAGTAACAAAAAAAGTCATGATCTTCACTCCTGGCTGGAAGGTTTGGTATGGAGCCCATGCAGCTCATACGGATGTTTGACAACTTGAATTAGAAAAGGACAAATGAAGTTTCCAAAGATCCAATATCAAAGGAGAAACGAAGCGGACAAAGTGGGAAAACTAAAAGAGGCTGAATCTCGCAAGAATAACGCGGAGGTGATGAATTATTCAATCACAGACGAGGCACCAGACTCCCAGCTCCAAGTATCAGAAAAACAGGAAGATTAAAAACTTAAATAGCATCAGAGTGCCTCACAAACAACACCTTCTGCTGGTTGACAGTCTGAGTCCTAAATATAAAACATATTGGATGTCTTTTTTCAGCACTGCTATCTCCATTTAAGATCATTATGCTTCATTACTTTGGGTCATGGGACGGACTGCATCCACCCTCAAAAATAGATTTGTGGCCAGGACGCGCGCACACTTCTAATCATTTTTCTATCCTTCCTGTAGTAGTCATCGGCCTAAAGGAGGGTCCTCGTTCCTCCACCTCTCGTGGCCCTGGGCTCCGCTCTTCGATTAGACACAAATGCACTGACGCCAATTCCACTAGGAGCCGCTGGGCACCAGTCAAGGTTGGGATAACAAAATGTCTGATAAAGGGACAGGACTGCTGTAGCCAATTTTGGTGCCTCAATTGAGATTAGGCAACTTTGAGGTGTTTTTTTTATTCCATGGGATGAGGGCATCGCTGGCAAGGCCAGCCTTTGTTGTCCATGCCCAATTGTCCTTGAACTTAGTGGCTTGCTGGACCATTTCAGAGGGCTAATTAAGAGTCGAACATATTGCTGTGGCTCTGGAGTCGCATGTAGGCCAGACTGGGTGAAGATGAGAGATTTCCTTCCCTTCAAAGGCTTCAGTGAACCAGATGGGCCTTTTACGACAATCAAGGGTAGTTGGTAATCAGTACCGTTCACACCATTACTGGACACAAGTTTACAATTCCAGATTTGTTAATTGAACTTTGCTAATTTGAAAGAGCCATGGCCTTTGGATCACTAGTCCAGTGACATCACTACACCATCACCTTTATTCACATCAGTGGCAAAACTTTGGGCCTTGCCCCGTCAGAGGGTGACAGCACAGAAAAGGCCCTTCGGCCCATTGCATCTGCGCCAGTCATGAACATTTCAGTTCCAAATCCACGGGGGGCAAAGACCAATCAACAAATTTGTTCTTCCAGGAGATTTATCGGAAAAGGCTTACTTTGGGATGACTGAAATTGACGGAACAGACGTGTTTCGAAAAGATCTGGGTAATTACGGGAGACAGGAGTACGGAAAACGATGCTGCCAGTTCACTGATCAATCACAAGCGGGTTAACATTACAGAGGATGAGGTAAATCATGAGCATTTACTAGGAGCTATTTTTTTTTACAAATGCACAATTGTTAAGTGCTAATTTATTTCAACACCGGTCACTTTCTATTTTCAGTTAATCTCTTATCGTTCCAGCCTGCAAATTAATTACTTCTCGATGCTGCAATCGCCTCGACATCATTGATATGCGCATTGGACAAATGAGCTCAGTTGACACAACTGAGCAATAAATCTAATACCATAATTCCCCAAACCGAATTCTGTGGATGTAAGAATTGGAGACATTTTGATAATTCATTCAGCATGAAGATGCTCTCCTTACAAACCATGACCATTAACCAGCAAAGTAGGACCAAGTTCCTGGAATCCCATGCCTCAGCATTAATTGTGTTAGATTTGGGCAGGATTCTCCGGTTGGGAGACAAGCGTTGATGCCAGCGGAGCATGTGTGGACTTTCACGACCGAACAATCGGCCCGAACCCTTCACCGATTCCGGTACCGGTGAGGGGCTGGCAATTCCCTCAGACCGTGCCGAAAATGGCCGGAGAATGGCCGCAGCTGATGACTTGTACTGGTCGTGCCGTACAACATGGCGCCAGCCGTGCACGAATCCAACCTGCCAACCACAGCTAACCCCCTGGTCCTCCCCAAGGATCGATCCTCACCCCCCCCCCTCACCCCCCCCGCCTCCTATTTCTCAACTACCTGCAGCCTCTCAACAACGCCATCTGAAAACACCGCCCTAGTTTTCACATGTACATTGATGACACCCAGACCTACTTCATGGTCACCTCTCTGGACACCTCCACTATCACTAATTTTGTCGGACTACTTATCCAACATCCAGTATTGGACGAGCCGAAATTTACTCCAACAAAATATTCGGAAGAACCAAAGTCCCACCACAAACTCCATGGAAGTGTCTCAGATGGAATCAGACCCCATGATAAATTCTGCCACATATATCTGCACCTTGACCAGGACTACCCACTTCCTCATCCATCCACTTCCACAACAATCGGCAGGTTGCATCTCTGCCTCATCCACCCGCTGCCGATACTCTCCGTTTTCAAATCCCTCCATCCATGACCTCGCCCCTTCCCAACACTCCGTTTTGAAATCCCTCCATGATCTCGCCTCTCCCCAACTCTGTAATCTCATTCAGGCCCCAAAAGCACGAAGGTTATTTGCTCACCTCCAATTTTCACCTCTCGATCGTGCACTATTTTAATTGCTGCCATTGGCGGCCGCCGTGCCTTCAGCTTCCAAGGCCTGAAGTTCTGAAATTCCCTCCCCAAACGTCTGCATCTCTCTTTTGCCTCCTTTAAAATACATCTTCAAAATCTACCTCATCGAGTAATTTCTTTGTCGTCTTCCCTAAAATCTGCTCCTGTCAACTGTTGTTGAAAGCTAACACTCCTGTGAGGAACCTTGGGACATTTTAGTGATATTAAAGATGCTAAGTAAGTGCAAGTTATTGTTGTCGTCATTTTTGGGATGGCCAACATCTTGGTCTAATGAGTTTGTGTCAGCGTTTTGCTGGGCCGACAAAGCGAACCCACTGTCCAGCTTTGTCCAGATGTCCCCCCGTCGGTTCCTCAGCTTCAGAATCATTCTCCCTCCCATCTCGGCCCCGTCAGTTTTTCAAAAATGCAAACTGCGGGGTTGACGTGATTTGAGTGTGGGAGCGGCTGCATTTTCATGAGCTCTGACTCTCTTCATCCGTCTTTTCATCCTTGTGCACATTCCTTTTTGGATTTTTCTTGGTGTGCTTGGGTTGTAGTGCATCCTGAGAATTGTCAGTTGGTATTTCTGCACAATAGAGTCGAGAATATTTGAATCCTCGCTTGTTCTTGGCTGGAAGGAGTCAGGGCGGGGCCCTGCCTTTAGTTGCACAACTGCTTTTGAGCGAGTTCCCACCCTGACCGTGCAAGTGCGCATTGATGGGTGATTCCCGCCTTGATGGTGCGGTGTGCACTGACGGACGATGGCTGCTAACGAGGATGCGGTCTGTGTTGAAAGTCTCGGTTCTGCAGTGTAGGTTGTCAGGGTCCCAGTTCCTATAGCGTGCAGTGTTTTTATGAAGGCGATGGAGGTGCATGAGGAGGTTTGTGCTGTGAAGACAGCACGCTTCCTGGTGACAGCTGCTTGAATTCGAAGTCTATAATGTGGGTGAGATGGCCTGTACTATCGGTTATCCTGATTTAACAAGTTCAAATCATGTTAAACTGAATGTGGTATTCGGGATTTGTGCACAATCTTTATTCTAAAAGTATTTGGGTCTCATAACAGCTGGTAATCATTGTGGTGGCGGGATGGGCTTGGGTGTGTGCCTTTTTATCTCCCCCCCCCCCCCCCCCCCCCCCCCCCCCCCACCCCTCCGTCGTGTGAAAGGAAGGCGAGCAGAGCCGGACCCCAGTTAGAGCTAATTGGTTTCAGATTTTTTTTGTCTTTTATTTTTAATTTTGATTTAGAGCATCTGTGCCTTTATCAATGGAAGATAATTCCCCCTTAGATCTAGGGTTTTGTCCCACTATTGTTTTCCTTTGAAGTGATGGGTACGATGTAACGGTGTTGTTGAATGTATCCTGTTTTGGTGCAGACGGGTCTTATATGAGTGACGGGAGCACTTTGGGATATTGTTCCTGACACATCCTGTCTTACTTGTTCCTAAGCGTGCAATTTCTTGGGTTGTGTGCTGGACCTGCTTTACATTGATACTTATGGGCCTTTGCCTCTTTTGCTGCTATACTTGTGAAAACTAATTTCAGCAAAAAGACATTTTAAAAATATATACAAACTGCTTCTGAGCAATTGCTAATTCGCTTTCCTCCATTTATTATCCGCCTAATCGCAATGTATCGAAAGATTGGCGTGTAACTTTAAGCCAACACAATGCGCTGCAGCCATACGGTCAAACTGCACGGCATCAGAAAGGCACAATCGCCAATGGTCTGGCTTAATGGGATTCAGTCCGTGCCAGAGAAAGATCGCCAGTAATGGTCTTGAGAGTGGAAAGATCTCCACTGAGCGGCAGGAAGATAATTGTGTTATGGTCCAATTCATCATCATAACTTAGAGCAGAGATTCTATCAGCAGCCGATGGTAGAGTAAACATTACTAAAGTACGCAGAACACTTTGTCTGCGTTAACTTCTTTTATTGCATAACTAGGCAGTCAGAGGCCAGTGTGACAACAGTTATTAAGTTGGCAATATAT
This sequence comes from Scyliorhinus canicula, assembly GCF_902713615.1. Classification (NCBI taxonomy): domain Eukaryota; kingdom Metazoa; phylum Chordata; class Chondrichthyes; order Carcharhiniformes; family Scyliorhinidae; genus Scyliorhinus; species Scyliorhinus canicula. The sequence continues at coordinate 14,482,123 of NC_052160.1, read as the reverse complement.
CAAACCCGGTTTAAAACAGGAGAATAAAAACTGTCAGTTCCTCAGCCCGTTTGACAAAAGGCCCAAAGGGATGGACAGCCATTACAAACTATTCCGTGCTGAGGATTCGCAGCAGTTTGGCATCATTGCTCCCACCATGGCCTCTCACCAGAACCCAGGAGGTCGCCAACCCAAGCTCTGGTCGGTGGGGGTGACCCGACCGGTTCAGCCCCCTCCCACTTCCCATGGCCAATATCCGGAACGCAGGACCAGTGAACAGCCATTACAAACTATTCCGCGCTGAGGATTTGCAGCAGTTTGCCACTCAAGTGCACATTTTGTTATAGACGTCAGGAAGAACCACATTCAGCCCCACCGATCAGGACCATGTCTATGCGCCACACGAGAGACCACCCACCTCTCCCTCTCCAGTCCAACCTTATTACTACAACTTTCTATCCCTGTCTATCTCTCAGGGTTGTTAATCCTCCAGGACTGTCCTGGAGTCACCAGGAATTTCAGATCGATCTCCAGGTTACTGCTGTAAGCAGCCCTGGAGGCAGTAAAAAAAAAATGATGTTTGTTGTCGGTTTCTTTGAATCTTTCTCATTACCGGGTATAAAAATAAGGAAATCGAGGGGAAAAGACTGCAGCTCAACAGTCAAGCATCGTCCAATTGCTTTTTTTTTACATTTAGAGTCTCCAATTTTTCGTTCCAATTAAGGAGCAATTTAGAACAAAGAACAAAGAAAATTACATCACATGAACAGGCCCTTCAGCCCTCCCAGCCTGCGCCGATCCAGATCCTTTTCTAAACCTGTCGCCTATTTCCCAAGGATCTACTTCCCTCTGTTCCCCGCCCGTTCATATATCTGTCCAGATGCATTTTAACTGATGCTATCGTGCCCGCCTCTACCACCTCCGCTGGCAAAGCGTTCCAGGCACCCACCACCCTCTGCGTAAAAAAAACGTTCCCACGCATATCTCCCTTAAACTTTCCCCCTCTCACCTTGAAATCGTGACCCCTTGTAATTGACACCCCCAATCTTGGAAAAAGCTTCTTGCTATCCACCCTGTCCATACCTCTCAGAATTTTGTGGAGCTCAATCAGGTCCCCCCTGGCCAATTCACCTAGTCCGCAAATCTTTTTTTTGGGGGGGGGGGGTTGTGGGAGTGAGACCCACGCATACACGGGATGTGCAAACTCCACACAGACAGTGACCCAGGGGCTGGGATCGGCCCTGGGTCCTCAGTGCCGTGGGGCGGCAGTGCTAACCTCTGCGCCACCCCTCCCCCCTCCCCCCCCCCCCCCCCCCCCCCCCCCTCCCTATCCAATTGGGGTAATGAGTCTTTGGCCAGGATTTTCCGTGCGCCCTTGCGGCATGTTGTGTGGTAGCAGAGGCAGCCTGCCATTGGTCAGCAGATGTCAGTGGGGTTTCCTGCTCTATGCACCCCCCCCCCCGCCCCCCACCACCCCGCTGCTTCTCCAGCAGGACTGGAAGCCCCACCAGCGAGAACGGCTGGAATATTCCAGCCTTTGTTTCAGCTTTCCAAGCGTTGCCTCACAAGATTGGATGTGATGCAGTGTGGGTCAGGTCATGTGACAAAACCTTCACCATCACAACTTCCCTTAATTACACCCACACACTGTTCACCTCACTCTCAGGTAGCGGCTTCCGTGTTCTAACCACTCTCCGGATAAAGAAACTTCTCCTGAATTTGTTACTGAATTTATTACCGACTCACCCACGTTATATTTCCTTTCTTCAGCTGTTTGGGTGGGGATCCCAAGTCTGACCACAGATTTTAAGGGCTTTACTTTTACTTTCAGACCAGTTGGCCACAGGGCAGACCGTTTTGTGATCCAAATGTCCTAATTGGTATGGAGTCCAGCTCATTCCACAATCTTTTTATAATTGTTCATGCAATGTGGATATCGCTGGCTAGGCCAACATTGATTGCCCATCGCTAATTTCCCTTCCGAAGCTGGTGGTGAGCTGCTTTATTGAACTGCTGCAGTCCCGGAAGTGCAGGTACACCCACAGTGCTGTTAGGGATGGAGTTCCAAGATTGTGACCCTACAGTAGTGAAGCAACGGCAATATATTTCCAAGTCAGGATGGTTCCATGTGGTGATTTTCCCATATGCTTGCTGTCCTTGTCCTTCTAGATGAAATGAAAATGAAAATCGCTTATTGTCACGAGTAGGCTTCAATGAAGTTACTGTGAAAAGCCCCTAGTCGCCACATTCCGGCGCCTGTCCGGGGAGGATGGTAGTTGTTTGTATGGAAGGTGTTGTCTCAGGAACCTTCACTACATCTTGTAGATGGAAATACTGCTATCACCATGTGTTGATGGAGGGAGTGAATGTTTGTGGAAGGTGTACCAATCAGTTGCCCTGAGTGTTGTTGGAGCTGCATTCATCCAGGCAAGTGGAGAGTATTCCATCACACTCCTGACCTGTGTCTTGTAGATGGTGAGCTCCAGGGTCTCCAGTTTCTCCCACAAGGTTAGGTGGATTGACCACGCTAAAATTGTCCCTTACTGTCCAAAGAGGTGCAGGTTAGGTGGAGTTACGGGGATAGGGTAGGGGAGTGGGCCTAGGTAGGCTGCTCTTTCAGAGGGTCGGTGCAGACTCGATGGGCCAAATGGCCTCCTTCTGCACTGTAGGACAGGAATCCTCCATTTCCGGAGTGTTAATTGCCCACGTCATGCACTGTATGTGCGCAATGAAAGTAGTCACTCCTGATAACAGTAAATCACACAATTAATGTCACTCGGAACATGTTTTAATGTCTGATCAGGTCTGAGGAAAAATTAATTAACTGTGCCCAGTGCATGATTTAGAGGCAGACGCACTGAGCACAGTTATACACATGGAGAAATGGCACTATGACATGAAATTCAATCAGACCGCATGCTGGTGCAAATTCTTTCCTTGGGTGAATCACACCTTACACAGGATAATACATTTGCTTGCAATTTAAGAACACGGATTCACCAAACATAATCCTTTTTGCCGTGCATCTGGGAGTTTGGCCTGATGAAATGATATGCAAAGCATTAACTAGCGCTGCACTCTCACAATGACCTGGGTCTCGAATACAGGGATTGGGGACATAACGTTGACACAAATTTAAAAAGCTACCTTGGAGGTTCCATAGCTAACATTGCACTATTATTAAGACTGTCCGTGGGCGAATTGTACAAACGGTTCATCAGGCCTGATGAAGGGTTATTGACCTGAAACGTTAATTCTGCTCCCCTCTCCATAGATGCTGCTGTCTGCTCTACAATGTAATTTAATCCTCTCTTTGCACATGGACCTGTTCGCCTCTAGTGGGAGATCTATTGACCCACTCCTTGTCTGGATACAACAACGAGAAGCAGGCAGAATGGTCAGTGGCAATAATAGATTCCCCATGCTGAGGGGTGTCACGGTGACTGATGCACACAGCTTACACATCAAAAAGGCGTGCTTGAAAAAATAGGGCCCTGCCTTATGCACGCAAATTCTCGCACACTTATAGGCTTGAAAATGCCAGACTGAAGCATTTCTCTCAAAAAGGGAGACACAACGGGCGGGATTCTCCAGTATCCGGCGGGCGGGCCGTACCGGGGCCAGAGAGTGGCGTTAACTACTCCGGCGTCGGGCCACCCGGAAGGTGCGGAATCCTCCACACCTTCGGGGGCTAGGCCAGCGCTGGAGTGGTTGGCGCCGTGCCAACCGGCGGCGAAGGGCCTCCGCCGGCCGGCGCGAGTTGCCGCATGAGCAGGAGCGCCAGCGTGTTCCCAGAACCGCTGCCGTGATTCCTGCACATGCGCAGTGGGTTTCTTCTCCGCGCCGGCCATGGTGGAGCTTTACAGCGGCCGGCGCGGAGGGAAAGAGTGCCCCCACGGCACCGCCCGTAGATCAGTGGGCCCCGATCGTGGGCCAGGCCACCGTGGGGTCCCCCCCCTCCCCCCGGGATTCCACAGGGCACCCGTAGAGCCAGGTCCCGTCGGTAAGAACCTTGTGTAATTCACGCCGGCGGGACAGGCCGAAAACGGGCGGCCGCTCGGCCCATCGCGGAGCGGAGAATCGCTGGGGGGGCGGGGGGGGGGGCGACACGATTCCTGCCACCGCCAATAAACCGTCGCCGGAGAATTCGGCAGCCGGCGTCGGGGCGGGATTCACCCCGCCCCCCCTCCCCCGCCGCGATTCTCCGGCCCAGCAGGGGGTCGGAAAACCCGCCCTACATTCTGGAGTTTTACCACAAAATATGCTAACTGCCAAATTAAGCTTTGAAGGTGCAAAACGATTGTGGGCTTGATGATCAGCTGTTGATTTTTGTTAATATTCAGTTATTTATTATTCAGACATTAATAATTATTCACTGTACAGAGTAAGACGTCATTTGCAAAATGATCTGCACCCGACAATTAAACAAGGAAAAGTGGTGATATTTTATAATTCTGCACTTTGGGCTGCTCTCTATCAGGTTCTGCTCCATTCTGCAGGTACAGGTTACTGTAGGATATGGTTTAGGAGCCAGAGGCTGCTATGAAGGAGAAGCCTCCCCAACGTAGAACATCACTAACTCGACAAAGCCACCCAAGGTTTAGAGCAGAGTATTCCAATCCACAGGACGTGAAGAAGTGTCCCACCTGGCCCTTACTGAGACAATGAGACCATTGATCCAGCAATGTGCGTGGATACATTATAATTAATGAGCATCACACAAGACACACTCGAGTTGAAGACTCTCTCGTTTTGGACCGCTAGTATTTGCTTCGGTTGTTTAGAATGTAATTAATGGTGCATAATTAATCAGCAATTGACAGATTATCATTAATTAGCAACTAGAGGTTTGCCACTGAAGGAACAACGGTAATCTTTGCAGTTCAGAATTTGTTTTTTGTCCACAATTCCCCGGTATGCAGATCGCATGGTCCAGAGTTTTTCAAGGTCAGGGTTGCGACCCACTGGTGGGTGGGTGTCGGGAGGGGCGCAGAGCGATCGGTCCCGCCATTCCTGCGGTGGTCCCCATCGCGGAGAAGCGCGCCAAAGCCGCCACCGTCTTTTGCATCGGGAATTGCGGCTGCAGCCGCCTTTTAAATGGAGATCCATTAGGCTGTTTGGAGTCTTCCGGCCAGTAGCAGCAGCAGAGAGCAGGTCACGTACCCTGCACGTACAATTGACGGAAAGCACCGTCCAGGGATGTGCTTTTGGCGCCAAAGCAAGGAGCAGAGTTGCTTCGCTGTTGACAAGCAAGGCAATTGAACTGTGAAAATAAATGATTTTCTTAAAAGTAAGTGACGGCCAAAGATTAAAATAGGCAGTTTACCTATTGGGCAGTGTGTTGTACTTTGAGTAACGTAAGCCGCTACTTGATGTAGGCATTGCTGAAGGATACTCCAGACCTTGAGGTAAGATGAATATATTTATTGAGCGATTAACAAAGCTCCTAAATGAGTTCCACACTCTACTAATCTGACTCTAGTAACACAGTACACTCTACTCACTATATGAGCTTTCTCTAGACCACGTGCTATGGTGTGACGGTGCTGTTAACCACACACGTCTTGATCTCTAGGTTTCTGCCAGTGGAAGAGGCAGGGCCTGTGTGCCTTGTCCTTTTTATAGTGGTCATGTGGTGCCCTCTTGTGGCGATGCCACCGCTGGGTGTCCTGTTTACCCATTGGTTGTGTCCTGTTCTGATGACCCATTGGTTACGTGTCTGCATATCATTACAGACAGGATCTCAAAACACAATCTGCTGGAGAGAGCTGCACAGGAGAGTCCAGGGCAGGACAGATCAGTGGTATTGTTCGAGTTCCAGGGCCTCTAGTTAACATTCCTGAAGAAAATTAACTTGGAACAAAAATGTATAAAGATGATTTCAATTTTGACAATGCAAATAAGGAGGTAAAGCCCTTGGGTTGGATTCTCTGATTTTGCGGCTATGTCCGCAGGATCCGTCTGGTCTTATGACCAAAATGTCGGCGCAGTCCACACACCGATGCTCTGCCCGGTGGGGGGCTAGCAGCCGAGCCACATAAAGCCCCCGGTTTTACCTGCCGATATGGACGCAGAATTGCCGGGTCCATGGCCGTGCATGTGCACGGCGGCGGCCACGTTGTACAGCATGGTGCCGGTCACACCTGGACCCGGCCTACCAAAAACTGTCCCCCTGTAATCCCCCCTGGACCACCTCCCACAGACCCCGCCGAAGCCCCCCCCTGCCAGCGTAATGGCTCCTCCCCGACTGTGGCTGCGCTGGACACCATCCGCAGCCGCCGCACAAAGTCCCCGAAAAGTGAGAGGACACGCGATCAACGCCATCTTGGACACGGGCCATCGGGGGTGGAGCATCCAGAAAGGGCCTCAGGTGACATCCTGAGGCTGTCCCGATGGTGTGGGGCGTACTCTTCAAATGCGCTGTTTTTGAGGGTGCAGAGCATCGGAAAAACCACGCCACTCCCGATTCTACTGTAAAAATGGATTCTCCGGCCAATGGCTGAATGCGATTTCAGCATCGCCGCTCGGAGAGTCCCGCCCCATGTGTGTTATATGCAGGGACGTACTGGCAAATGAGAGAGGTTTCAGAATTTGAAAGAGAAGTAGTGGGTGAAAAATTTCCTTTTGAGATTGAGACCCCAAAGTCAGTTATTAACTTACAGCTGACTCCAAATTATAAGACTACACTGCTGTAGCTGACCTGTAATACCACAGTGAAAATGTTGCAAAAGCCCACAAGGCTGTCAACGTTCTGGTGTAGCATCACCCAGGAGAATCCCGTGCTGAGTAAAACAAGCATTTTGTTGCTATTGCCCTTCACAATGACCTACATGTGAGAGGTTGGGTTTTCCATTTTCACAAAGATGAAGACGGCACAAAGGAACTCGCTGAAGTCTGCACCTGGTATGCACACATTGCCCTCTCCTCCTTTGAACCGTATTTAAATGAGATCGCCTTTTGCATTAAAAGGTAAACGATCATGGCGTGTGTTGCGAGGATTGGCCAGTGTGGGTCGCGAAGATCGGCCGGTTGCCAAAAGTGGGTCGGGGGAAAGTAACGTTTGGATCACTGGCTGTATTCCCCTGCGTCCAATTGATTTAGGACTGATCTAACTGAAGGATTTAGGATGACTAAAGGTGTAGATCGGGTAGGTAGAGAAACAATTGCCTCTGTTGGGGGAGTCAGAACAACCTTCGATGTCAGGAAGCCTTCAGTGGGGGGAGGGGGGCATAGTGCCAAATTTTGAGGTGCAGCAGTTCTAAGAAAACGTGTTGGTCAAATCATAACTAAAACTACTGTTACGTTGTTTTCCTATGTATTACTCATTCCGAGTCCCCGAAGGTCAGCAAAACAGTGCTTTTAAGTGGAAAATATTAGTGTCAATCAGCATTTTCAAACCATGTGGTATTTCAAATATCATTAGACTTTAACATAGCTTGAATTTCATTATTCGATAAATTATTTAATTCAAGCCTATTAAAAGCAAGAATTAGAGAAAGATTTACTTCGCAAAAAGATACTTCCCAGAAAGCTTTGACTATACCAGTGGCTACTGGTTACAGGCAGTGAAAACATGCTCTGCGAGTGAGGGGGTCAGCAAATCGAGCTCAAGCTAAAGGAGACACTGCGATCCTCATATTAAAGTGGTCTTAGATACAATGACAATTGACAGGGCAGCACGGTAGCACAGTGATTAGCACTGTTGCTTCAAATAGCCGGGATCCCAGGTTCGATTCCCGGCTTGGGTCACTGTCTGTGTGGATCTGCATGTTCTCCCCGTGTCTGCGTGGGTTTCCTCCGGGTGCTCCGGTTTCCTCCCACAAGTCCCGAAAGAAGAGCTTGTTAGGTGAATTGGACATTCTGAATTCTCCCTCACTGTACCCGAACAGGCGCCAGGATGTGGCGTTGAGGGGATTTTCACAGTAACTTCATTGCAGTGTAAGCCTACTTGTCACACTAATAAAGATTATACCTTATACCTTATTATATTTGTTGATAGAGCCTCTTCCACTGGAGAGTGGCTTATCTCCCACCTCACAGCATTGGGGAACAGGTCCACACCAAGCAACAACTTCACAAATGGAGGCCATGTTGCTGAGTAATATAATAATAATCGCTTATTGTCACGAGTAGGCTTCAATGATGTTACTGTGAAAAGCCCCCAGTCACCACATTCCGGCGCCTGTTCGGGGAGGCCGGTACGGGAATTGAACCCACGTTGCTGGAATTGTTCTGCATTACAAGCCAGCTGTTTAGCCCACTGTGCTAAACCAGCCCCTAAAGATGAAAGTGGAAACTCTGGACCATTTACATCTAACACCTTGGGTTCAAAAATAGGAAGGTGGAAGGGTCAATGCCAGGTTTGTTAGTCAACCTCAGGTAAAGAGGGGAGTCACAACTGGCCTCCTGGCCATAGTCTCGGAGGGAGGAACTGGCCACTTGAATGTCCCGGGTGGTTTGAGTCGGGGTGACATGAAACCCGGGATGTAGGGGCTGGTTTATCACAGGGCTAAATCGCTGGCTTTGAAAGCAGCACGGGTTCAATTCCCGTACCAGCCTCCCCGAACAGGCGCTGGAATGTGGCAACTAAGGGCTTTTCACAGTAACTTCATTTGAAGCCTACCTGTGACAATAAGCGATTTTCATTTCATTTATAGTTCTCTCATGAGAAGAAGCACAGAATGGAATGTCCAAAACAATGGGAACATACCCAGAATCCCTTGTAATTGTAGCCATGTGGGATAGTCAGGGTTAAAGCAACTGGGATAGGTGTCGGAGTTCTGGCAGCACTACCCACCCAATCCAAAATGCTGTAAAGGCTGGGAAAATCTACTGAAAATTTCAAAACAGAGATTGATTTTTGTTAGGCCAGGATCTTAAAGGATTATGGATTCAAGGTGGAGTTACGATACACATCAGGCATGATTTAGTTTAATGGCAGAACAGCTCTGATGGACTGAATGGCCTTCCCCTGCTCCTCTGTTCCAAGGGGAACATAGGTTGCCGGGCTAACGTGGTGTGACCTGCAACCTCCCAACTTCCAGAAATACACCAAGGAAATAACTGAGATAAGAAAAGACATTGTGAATCGTGCTGTGTATTTGCGGACTGCAAACACCCTACTACACGATGGGAGTGGAGAGAAGGAGCACCTCACTGTAAAAGCAGACAGCACCACAGCAATACTACACTGGGGGCAACCCCAACAAGGTGACAGTGTGACAGGAAGTCCTGTTCCTGAGAGCCTCTGGCCAATGAGGCACCAGACCAGGGGAGCGGCCAACACGGGGACTACAGGGAGATGTGAGAAAACGACAGATTGATACTGGACTTCAACAGAAGTGTAAGGATTTGGGTCGGGCAGGATCAGGGAGCCTAGTGAGGGGGGTGGGAGGGGGATGGTGATGGTGGGGAAGGGGCTGCTGTTGGAGGTACAATGGAGTGCTCACGATGGACACGTACCCCACCTTCTCGCCTTTCGGCCAAAGCTGCCAGCTTCTTTAAGCTATCGCCAGCCCAATGCATCATGGTGGCAGGGATGGAATGGGAACTTTTAAGTGGCCTTTAATTGGCAAGAGCAATCACTGCCGGAATGATGGGGCGAGATAGCTGCCTTAGACAATTAACAACGTGTTAAAACAAGATGATTGATCTTTCAACAGTCCTCCCTTAACAGAATACAGAGCTACTGATTCTTCAGTCAAATTCTGAAAAGAATATTTTGGGGATCAAAAGTATTCACCATCATCATAATTTCCACAATGTTTCAGAGCCTTTTTAAAATCAGTCCTTGTGTTATCTTATCTTGTACTAAAGCACACATAAATTTATTGATTAATATTAAATTGATGAGGAAGGCATTTGCACAGCTGTCTTCCGACCTCATAAAATAATGTACAATGTAAATGTCGCCGCAATCTCGGAGGATCAAAGGCTGCTCTCCCGTTTGACAGCTGACTGGTGGTGATTTAACCTGCGGGCCACCGCACCTCAGGTGAGGGGTCAAGGTTGAGAAGGCGGGGCCTTCATGAATAACCTCAGCCGGTACGGGGATTGAACCCACGCTGCTGGTGTCGCCCTGCATCACAAACCAGCCGTCCAGCCAACTGAGTAAAACCATGTGATGGAAAGACATAAGAAAGGAGCCCATGGTGTTGGAGGTAGTTTATTGGCATGGATAGATTATTGGCTAACGGACAGCAAAGAGCGAGTGGGGATAAGGGGTTCTTGATCAGGTTGGCGATGTGTAACCAGCGGGATTCCACAGGGATCAGTGCTGTGGCCACAACTGTTTCCAATATATATTAATGGCTGGAGGAAGGAAGCGAGTCTACTGTAGCCGAATTTGCAGACGACACGAAAATAGATGGAAAGGCAAGTTGCGAAAGGGATACAAATAGTTTGCAAAGAGATATTGATAGGTTACGTAAGTGGGCAAGAAGTTGGAAAATAGGGTGTAATGTGGGAAAATGAGAAGTTGTTCATTTTGAAATGGAGCACAAAAGAACAGAATAATGATGGAGAAAAAGTGCAGAAAGCAGCAACATAAAGAGACTTGGGGGTACCCGTGCACGACACCCAGAAAGCTGGCACTCAGGTGCAGCAGGTCATCGGGAAGGTTAATGGAATGTAGGCCCTTATTTCAAGGAGGTTGGAGTATCAGAGAAGGGAAGTCTTTCTGCAAGTGCCAGGTACTGGGGTGACCATGGGGTGGGATTTTCCGACCCCCCCCGCCGGGCCGGTGAATCGCCGGGGGGGGGCGGCGGGGTGAATCCTGCCCCGCCACCGGTTGCTGGATTCTCCGGCGCTGGTTTTTCGGCGGGGGTGGGTATCGTTCCGTGCCGCTCGGGGGCCGTTGGCAGCGGCCCTCCTCCCCGGTGATTCTCCGCCCCGCGATGGGCCGAGTGGCTGCCCGTTTTCAGCCGGTCTCGCCAGCGTTTATTACACCAGGTCCGTGCCAGCGGGACCTGGCTCTGCGGGCAACCTGTGGAATCTTCGGGGGGGGTATACGACCCTTTGGAGGGCCCCCACGGTGTCCTGGCCCGCAATCGGGGCCTACTGATCGGCGGGCGAGCTGGTTCCGTGGGGGCCTATTTTACTCCGCGCCGGGCCCCTGTAGGGCTCCGCCATATTGCCCGGGGGCCGGCGCGGAAAAGGGAACCCACGCACATACGCGGAATCACGCCGACCGTAGCGCGTCGGCTGGAGCTGCGGGGCCCACTCCAGCGCCGACCTAGCCCCCTAGGAAGGGGAGCATACCGGACAATTGAGGACCGTTGACGCCGGAGTGGTTCACGCTGCATTTCATGCCAGGGTCAGAACTTGGCCGCAGGATTGGAGAAATCGGCCCCTTGTGTATATTTCAGGCTGAGGTAAATAGATTCTTGATCAATGAGGGAACCAAGGGTTACAGGGATAGGGCAGGAAAGTGGACGCGAGGAATGTTAGATCAGACATGATCCTTTTGAATGGTGGAGCAGCCTCGCAAGGCCGAACAGCCAACTCCTGTCACTACTTCTTCTGGCTTTACAGAAAGAAAGCATCAAATACAACACCTATGTAAAATGCATGTTGCCAATTGCCTGGATATCCGGTCTAGATCAGATCAGGTGCCAAAACCATGAATGATTATGTCCATTTTGGATGGGCGTTGATTTTGGCGCCTATCTCCTTGCCTTTCCTGGGCTGGTGGTCATGGCACGAGGGCTGAGACCTGTTTTTTTGGACAGGGAACCAAAAAAGAATCCATAGATGCGATCTTGAAGCTGTTAGATATTCATTAAAATCCACCTGGTTCACAAGAGGACAGGAAATCTTTACACAAACTGACCTCTGACCCGAGTCCCACATTGTTGTGACTGACCCTCAAGTGCCTTCTTGAGGTTGCTCAGCAAGTCACTCAGCTGTTCCAAACTAGAGATGGACAGTAAACGCTGGCCATGCCAGTGATGCGCACACCTTGAGAAGGAATTAAAGTTAGGGAAAAGGGAATTGCCCAGTATTACACTAGTGTCCCAGAGGAACAAACCCCAGTAACACACTGCCAAGAGGAGCCACCAGCGATACCCCCATTGCACCATAGCCCAATGACGTAGAACCATAGAATTGTTACAGTGCAGAAGGAGGCCATTCGGCCCATTGAGCCTGCACCGACCCTCTGAAAGAGCACCCTATCTAGGCCCACTCCCCCGTCCTCTCCCTGTAGCCTCAGCTAAGGGGCAATTTAGCATGGCCAATCTACCTAACCTGCATATCTTTGGACCGTGAGAGGAAACCGGAGCACCCGGAGGAAACCCACGCAGATAGGGGGAGAACGTACAAACTCCACACAGTCACCCGAGGCCAGAATTGAACCTGGGTCCCTGGCGCTGTGAGGCTGACCACGTGCCACCGTACCACCATCGAAAAATCTTGTTGATGAATTCTACTCATGCACTGCTCATCCAGAATCAAAAGCAGCAACAGTCTCACACGTTTTAAATTCAAATAAATCTATATCTGCTAAATATCCAATTATCACCTCCCAATCTCCATTGGCAATCAAACTCGATCAGGCCGCCATTTTGAGCATGCTGGCTTGGCAGAGAGCAATTTCGAAAAAGCTTTAAACCTGACAGACAAATGGTGTAAATCACATTTAGCATTTCATTGCCCTCGGGGGGGGGGGGGGGGGGGGGGGGGGGGGGGGGGGGGGGGGAGACAACAATCATACAAATCAAATTTTGCCATTAAATATTCGAGTCGGGTCTTGGAGCATTCTCTTGAGCAAAAGTGAACAGCAACTCGTCTACTGAATCAGTGACAGTTTACCAGAGTGAATGCTGACAGCTAATTATTCTGCTTTGGCTTGATAAAAAATGAAGATATTGTTCTGCTGCTCCACTTGCTCTTAATTATTTCGATTAGCGGAGCAAAAGCACTTGGTTTCCTTCCCAGCAATCTTTAGTGGCGGTGGAGTTAAGCTTTGGCGCAAAGTGCTGCACCTGGATGGGGGCAAGGTTCATCGCCAGAGCGAGGGGTGGAGGTATTAGTGACCCTCAAGCTCTGGGGAAGAGGGTTACCAACACTCCAGGATTATCGCGGAGTAATCCAGAGGACGCCGAATGGGAAAGAACACGGTACGGATTTCCGGCCGATTTGGGCCCAGCTCAAATCCCGCTACGTTGGCGGGAGTTGCCGGAGAGCCTCGGAACCAGGGTCGGAATCCTGCCGACAGGGAATGGCACGCCACTGAGAAACACACAGCTGGGAGGGCCGGAGAATTCCTCACGGGATTTGCGCTGGGCGCAAAACACTTTCCTATTCTCCCGGCCCGCTCCAGCTGGTATGATCAGGATTTGCCCAGGAGAGGCGAGGTCTGATCACGGTTAATTTGCATTCATTTTAATCTCATTAGTGGAGTTAAAGTCTTTCTAACACCCCAGCAGGCAGCCACGCGAGTGCAAATCACTATTGGTCCTTAACGTGGGGACCATTAGCCACGGACATCAATGGGAAGCCAGGGGGGTCAGTACCCCTCTCCATTTACCTCCAGGAGGAACAAGGGCACAGCAGCCGCTGGCCAGATGTCGTTGGGGGGGGGGGGGGGGGGGGGGGGGGGGGAGGTCTTTCAAGTGAGCTGGTGCTTGGGGGTCTCAGGGCTGGGCTGGAGGGGCCACCCCATCACAGGGCAGAGCACAGCTGCCGCTTGTCTGTCCGAAAACCTTCTCACAGGGCAGGGCCGTTCTGAAGCTCGATTCTTGGAGAAGCATTATGTGTGAAGAGGGGGTGTGGCTTCAGTGTTGCAGTATGCCTGCTCTTATTCATTGGTACTTGGTTGTTTGCATCGAATTTCACACTCCATTGACCTTCACAAGCCTCTTGATTGGCAGCTGAAGGCTGTCTCAAAGGAGGACAGTTTTGATTTTATAGCACTTCACGGTCCATTAACACGTGAAAAGGACAGGACCATGAAGGGGGCATCTGGTGACCCCCATAGGGTGTTGCTCAACTGGTGGAAGGCGGCACGGCCATGGTATTGGCACTTGTGGGGGAGGGGCCAGATGCCGACAACCAGATGGAGGGGTCCTTGTCATTGAGAACGGGGGAGGGTGGCAAGGGTTATTCAGAGTTCAGGGCACCCTTTTCCGATCTCGGAGGCCCCATAAGCCCGTAAGATCTAGGAACAGAATTAGGCCATTCAGCCCATCGAATCTGCTCCACCATTCAATCATGGCTAATATGTTTCTCATCCCCATTCTCCAGCCTTCTCCCTGTAACCCCAATCCGCTTATTAATCAAGAACTTATATATCTCTGTCTTAAAGACATTCACTGACTTGGGCTCCACAGCCTTCTGCGGCAATGAGTTCCACAGATTCACCACACTCTGGGGAGTGGGCAGGAAGGAAGGTGTAGGTGAACCCAAGGCAAGATCAGCCATGATCATATTAAATGGCTGAGCAGCCTTGAGGGGCTGAATTGCCTACTCCAACTCCTAGTTACTCCTGATCCTAGTTACTCCTGCTCCTAGTCACTCCTGCTCCTAGTTACTCCTGATCCTAGTTACTCCTGATCCTAGTTACTCCTGCTCCGTGTTACTCCTGCTCCGTGTTACTCCTGCTCCGTGTTACTCCTGCTCCGTGTTACTCCTGCTCCGTGTTACTCCTGCTCCTAGTCACTCCTGCTCCTAGTCACTCCTGCTCCGTGTTACTCCTGCTCCGTGTTACTCCTGCTCCTAGTTACTCCTGCTCCTAGTTACTCCTGCTCCCAGTTACTCCTGCTCCCAGTTACTCCTGCTCCCAGTTACTCCTGCTCCTAGTTACTCCTGCTCCCAGTTACTCCTGCTCCCAGTTACTCCTGCTCCTAGTTACTCCTGCTCCCAGTTACTCCTGCTCCCAGTTACTCCTGCTCCTAGTTACTCCTGCTCCCAGTTACTCCTGCTCCTAGTTACTCCTGCTCCTTGTTACTCCTGCTCCTAGTTACTCCTGCTCCTAGTTACTCCTGCTCCTTGTTACTCCTGCTCCTAGTTACTCCTGCTCCTAGTTCCTGTGTTTATATATTTTTCTCTCCACAGATGCTGCCTAACCTTAGTATTTCCAGTATTTTCTGTTTTTATCTGAGCGAATTTCAGCTTGCAAGCTGGCTTCATTGGCAGCAATAAATCCGATTGTTGCAAATTCAATGAGACAGATGGTACAACTCTAATATAATGCTTTGTTTGAAGATAAATTACAGCTAGGATTTAAACTTTTGATGGGGTAACCCCCTTAAAAAGTTTTTGAAGGTTTTGTGTCTTATTTAATTGGCTTGTTCTTAGTACAGATATCAATCACACTAACACAGTTTGCCCTTCGGCCAATTGTATCATCAGAAAATCAGGCTGTTTCTCTATATTATGAAAATAGAAAACCTTCAATGAATGGAAAGTGCTTTGAGACAGTAAGTTTGGGCATTGTCCCTCTCATTCTGGGTATATCAGGGTCAGTTACCTTCACCAAGTACAAGTCAAGCGTGTGATGGAATACTCTCCACTTGCCTGGATGAGCGCAGCTGCAACACTCAAGAAACTCAACACCATCCAGGACAAAGCAGCCCCGCTTGATCGTCATCCCTTCCACAAACATTCACTCTCTCAACCACCGACGAACAGTGGCAGCCGTGTGTACCATCTACAAGATGCACTGCAGTAACTCACCAAGGTTCCTTCGGCAGCACCTTCCAAACCCACGACCACTACCATCTAGAACGACAGGAGCAGCAGACATATGAGAACTCCACCACCTAGCTGCTCCCCTCCAAGCCACTCTCTATGCTGACTTGTAAATATATCGGCCGTTCCTTCATTGTCACTGGGTCAGAATCCAGCCTACTTGTGACAATAAGCGATTATTATTTTTATTATTATTGGAGGCAAAGAGGCACCAAAAGAGCAAAAAACAAACAAATGCTACAGAGACAAATTTCACAGCCACTTTGTTCATAGTTTCCTCGGGTATCCTGCTCCACCTTTAGAACATAGAGCAATACAGCACAGAACAGGCCCTTCGGCCCTCGATGTTGTGCCGAGCAATGATCACCCTACTCAAACCCACGTATCCACGCTATACCCGTAACCCAACAACCCCCCCCTTAACCTTACTTTTTAGGACACTACGGGCAATTTAGCATGGTCAATCCACCTAACCCGCACATCTTTGGACTGTGGGAGGAAACTGGAGCACCCAGAGGAAACCCACGACACACGGGGAGGACGTGCAGACTCCGCACACACAGTGACCCTGGGACCTGGGACCCTGGAGCTGTGAAGCATTGACGCTAACCACCATGCTACCGTGCTGGCCCATAAGGAAAGCTTCATTGCAGGAACACGGGGAGACCATGGCGTAGTGGTAACGCCACTGGACTAATAACCCAGAGGTCCAAGGCTATTGCTCAGAGGCCATGGGTTCAATTCCCACCACAGCAGCTGGGTGTTCTTGTACACCAGTCAATGAAAGTGGTACGGCGGCCTCAGCAATCAGGAAGGCAAATGGTATGTTGGCCTTCGTTGCAAGAGGATTTGAGTTCAGATGTAGGGATATTAAACTGCAGTTATGCAGAGCCTCGGCGAGACCATACCAGAGGTACTGCGTGATGTTTTAGACTCCCTTCCCAAGAAAGGATATACTTGCCATTGAGGGCGTGCAATGGAGGTTCACTAGGCTGATACCGGGGTTGACAGGACTGATCTATGAGGAGAGATTGATTCGGCTGGGGCTGCATTCACTCGCGTTTAGATGGGAGGAGATCTGATTGAAACACTTT
The DNA here is from genome assembly GCF_902713615.1 of Scyliorhinus canicula. Taxonomy (NCBI): domain Eukaryota; kingdom Metazoa; phylum Chordata; class Chondrichthyes; order Carcharhiniformes; family Scyliorhinidae; genus Scyliorhinus; species Scyliorhinus canicula. The sequence continues at coordinate 14,465,360 of NC_052160.1, read as the reverse complement.
TCAACTGGGCTAGACAGACTAGGTGCAGGGAGGATGTGTTCCATGGCTGGGGAGTCTAGAACCAGTGGATGCAGTCTCAGGATACAGGGTTTAGGACTGAGATGAGGAAAAATATCTTCACTCAAAGAGTAGCGAACCTGTGGAATTCTCTACCACCAAAGACTGTGAAAGCCAAGTCGATGAATGTATTCAAGAAAGAGATAGCTAATTGTTTCGACTTTAATGGCGCCAAGGGGTATGGGCCGAAAGCAGGAGTATGGCTTTGAGATCGAGGATCGGCCGTGATCATATTGAATGGCGGAAGAGGCTCGAAGGGCCGAATGGCCTATTCCTGCTCCTCAATTTGAGGTTTTTAATTAGGGATGGGCAACAAATGCTGGTGTGGTCGGCAAGGCCCACATCCCAAGAAAGAATAAAGAAAAGGAACAGACCAGCACAGTTTCCTTTTGGGTGGGGTGGTGGTTGACAAAATGGCGCTTGGCTGAAGTTACTGAGGAGACAGATTTATTTGGTTATCTTCCCGGTTTCGAGGAATTAACTACGTTAGAACAGCAGTTTTCCACCATGCCTGAAATTGTTAAAATTACCAAGTAATTAGATTCTTTGGTTTTACTTATTGGAATGTTTCCTCCAAATGCCATATGTTAATAAAATAAAGTACTTAATTATAACTTATTAATCACCACTTCAGACTAATTGAAATGCAGACTGGAATAAAATGTGAACATTTTTAACTCTGGTCCAATGCACAAAACATAAGTCATTAGATATGATGCTTTAATCACAGTAATGCTACAATCCTCGCAAGGCAATTAAATTGAAACTAGCCTATAAAGTATACCTAAATGGAACAGAACGTAATCAGGTCCGTCAACTCAGGACCATAATGTTCACTACAATTAACTTTTCTTGTTCCACTCCCTTCGTGGATACCTTGGCATCGGGGCTGGGGGAGGATTGTGGGTGCACCGTCCAAACAAGGTAGGATGACCAACCATCCCGTATGTTGCAGAGCTGGCCTGTTATTACATGGTCTGCTGGGAGTCCACTCTTGCCACCGCAAATGTGACTTTGTCTTTATTGTGCGGGCACACTGCACTCCCACCGTCGACCACAAGGCGGAGGAGGAGGGCAAGGAGAGCGGGGACAGCTGGATCGCTGGTCATGGCGCACGTTTTTGTGTGAGGTGCAACATACTCCGTCTCTCTCAGCTCCCCCCCCCCTCCCCCCACCCCGCCACCCCAGGTCACTCTGAATTAAGGATGGTGTTTGGGCTCTCAAAAGATGGAGGGGCCAAACTAATGTTGACATGTGACAACTTTCATCAATTGTTCTAAGAAACCATCTGTTTCCTTCCCGAAGGGAAGGGAATCTGCCGTCCTTACCCGGTCTGGCCTACACGTGACTCCAGGCCCACAGCAATGTGGTTGGCTCTTAACTGCCCCCTGAAACGGGCTGGCAAGCCACTCACCTCAAGGGCAATGAGGGACAGGCAACAAATGCTGGCCTTGCCAGCGACGCCCACAAATCACATGATGGAATATATATATATATATATTTTAAATATTGCTGCGAAGCAGCTGCCAGGCTGGCTTTTCAGTTGAGTGAAATGGATGGGGCACCCCGAAATGGAGGCATGCTCCATCCAAAGGTTTTCTTCAAAAACGCAAAACACAAAGCTCCCTCAGCAGGTGGGCCACCATCGTGAGTTCTGCCATTAGCAGGCAACGTCCAGACAATAGGCCTCAATAGGCCCTGCACAGGTTGAATTGACTACCCACTGCTTGCAGGCAAGAAGCCAAAGGTTTGCAAACACCCAAGGTGCTTGTCTTCCCCCCCGCTCTTCCCCCACACACAATTCGCTAGCCACTTTTTTTTAGGGGGGGGGGGGCTGTACGTCCTTTACCAGGCAGCAGACCCGTTCACCCAACTCCGGAACGTTATTCTTATTGAAGTGAAAAATCCCGAGGGGTGGAAAACAGGCTGCAGACTCGCTGTCACGCTCCTGCACAGAAAGTGATGAGCTCCTCACTTTGGTCCCATCAACAGTCTCCATCTGTCTTAACTGCTGTTTCTCGAGGGCCCTGAGATCACGTGTCGGCATACCAACAGACTAACAGCAACGCATCGCTCCCGAATCCATCTCTGCCGGGTTGACAAAGACATTAACCCATTTATTTTAAGCTGGCTGGCACTAAAATAAGGAGGGGAGGAGTTTCAGAAGAAAATTAAGCGTTCATCAAATGGTATCAAATGCAACCTATAGCATTGATTGCAAAGGCAGGGGGAGTTGTGTACACATTCCTTCTGCTTATTCACGTCAATTCTTCATCGTGCTCTGTCCAACTCTGGTCACACGGGATACTAAATCAGGCTCTCCAAAACCTCTCCCTTTTTTCTCACATTCTGATCTCTCTGTTTACTTCATCTCACGGACCTCCCACTCCAGGTTCTGCTTCACCACTAAATTTCTTTTAACCTTGTTTAAAAAACACAAAATACCCCTACCTCTCTTTTCCTCATACCGAACGGCAGGAAGGAATTTATCGAGTCTGGCTTGATGTCATGTTACCTGGGAAGATGCAGAAGCGCTGCCAACATGCAGGACACGTGGGTGACATTACACTGGATTATTGAAACAGCTTCTGGGAGCAGCTGTGGAATGGAATCCCGTGCTGTTACTGAGTGGTATTTAAAGTTTGAGAGAGATGTTTTGGGACTGCACCTTTAATTTAGGACAAAACAACGGATGTCATGTGGCGTGCTCTATCGTCTGCCTCGCTAAAGTCTCGGGTGATGCGGCTGTTAAAAATTAACGGGAGGCCTGGGTTGCTTTGCTGGGAAGACAATGGCAGCAGCAATTGTATTTACAGTGGGTAGACTGCTTACCTCCAAAGTCCTCATGTGGTCATGAGAATGCTGGGTTGTAAATAGTTGTGCTTTAAACTGTCTATTTACTTCCAAGATAAAAGAGAACTGGGGTAGAATTTCATTTCTGCCTGGATACAAGGCCCATGTGATTAATGATATCCCTGAAAGTCGCCAACACAGACAGGATACAAGAATACCAGGATACAAGAAAGTGGGAACAGCTAGAAGCCGGAAGGATGCAGGAATATAGCTGGGAGCTCACGTTGAGATTGAAAAGACCAAATTCATGAGGATTTGAAATGAAGCAAGAAGGTTCGCCAAGCTCGCACGAGAGGGAGATTCATCAGGGCAAGCCCTCACTCTGGAAGATAGTTCAGGCTGGGAAAGGAAATGAGTGAAAGTAAAAATAATGGAATTGCGGAGGAAGGGTGGCTGGGGGGGGGGTGAGGGGGATAGGCGGGTGGCCTCAAGTGGGGGCTACCATGTTAGCTGGTTGGCTAGTTAACAGAAGTGGGGGAGGGGAGGGGAGGGGGGGATGCTGACATGGGTGGGGTTGGTGTGGCGCGGTTGGTTAAGGGGAGATGGCGGCGGACATCTTGGGAAGGGCCCGAGGGTGAGCGAGGCACGGACCTGGGGATCTGGTTAAATAGGGGCTATGGCTGATCGGTGAGTGGGGCATGCAGCGACACCCCCCCCTCCCCCCGAGACAGTTGATTATGTGGAACGTTCGAGGTGTGAATGGCCCGGTTAAAGGTTCTCGCATTTTCGGTGTTTGAAGGCGGACGTTGTGTTTCTTCAGGAGGCGGGCCGGAAGTCGGGGGACTGGACAAGGCTGAGGAAGGACTGGGTGGGGCAGATGTTCCAATCGGGGTTGGATATGAAGGCGAATGGGATGTGGCGGTGTCGATCGAAAAGAGGGTGGGTTTTGAGGTAGGGGTTACTGTGACGGACCCGGGGGGGGGGGGGGGGGGGGGGGGGGCTAGGTTTGCGATGGTGAGTGGGAAATTGGAAAGCATGATTGTGGTGCTGGTGAACGTATTTGGCCCAAATTGGAACAATGTGGAATTTCCGAGGCGGGTTTTAGCAAAGATTCTGGACACACACCAATTGATTATAGGCGGAGGGTGGATTTTAATACTGTGCTGGATGCTACATTGGATCATTCGTGCCCTAGGTCCCTGAACGTTTTGTCCATGGCAAAGGAGCTGTTGGGGTTTATGGAACGCATGGGAGGGGGCGGACCGATTGGGGATTGAGAGGCTGAGGGCAAAGGAGCTTTTGTATTTCGCGCACGTGCACCTGGTGTACTCTCAGATTGACTTTTGTCTTAGATAATGCGCTGTTGGCCGGGGTAGCTGGATCGGAGTATTCGGCGATTGTGGTGTCGGACCGTGCGCCGCATTGGGTGGGCTTGTGGGTGGCAAAGGGAAATGCCCAGCCGCCGCAGTGGAGGTTGGATGTGGGGGTATTCGCGGATGAGGGGGGTTGCGAAAGGGTGAGGGTGGCTATCCGGAACTATGTGGAGCAGGATAAGGTGGTGGAGGTTTCCACCTCCACGCTGTGGAAGGCAGTGGTAAGGCGTGGACGTCATTTTGATTTGGGCGCCCGGGGAGAGGATGGAGCGGGTTAAGGGGTTGAGGTTGGTGGGGACCATCTGAGGGTTGACCCGAGGTACTCGGTGGTGCCTGAGGAGGTGCTGCTGAAAGAGGGACAGAGGCTTCAAATGGAGTTTGGGCTGGTGTCTACGTGAAAGGAAGTGGGGCAATTGTGTGGAGCCAGAGGGGCGGTATTTGAGTACGGGGAAAAAGCCAACAGGATGGTTGCGCTCCAGCTGAGGAAGCAGGCAGTGACGAGGGAGATTGGGAGGACGAGAGATGATAGGGGCACAGTGGTATCGGAGCCAGAGGGGTGAAAGAGGTTTTTGAGGCTTAGAACATAGAATTTACAGTGCAGAAGGAGGCCATTCGGCCCATCGAGTCTGCACCGGCTCTTGGAAAGAGCACCCAACACAAGGTCAACACCTCCACCCTATCCCCATAACCCAGTAACCCCACCCAACACTAAGGGCAATTTTGGACACTAAGGGCAATTTATCATGGCCAATCCACCTAACCTGCACATCTTTGGACTGTGGGAGGAAACCAGAGCACCCGGAGGAAACCCACGCACATGGGTAGGATGTGCAGACACCGCACAGACAGTGACCCAAGCCGGGAATCAAACATGGGACCCTGGAGCTGTGAAGCATTTGTGCTAACTACAAAGCTACCGTGCTGCCGGCTTTTCACCGGAAATTGCATAGCTCGGAGCCTCCGGTGGGGGCTGAAGGGATGAGGCGGTTTTTGGATGGGCTGGAGTTTCTGAGGGTGGAGGAGGCGAAGGTGCAGGGACTGGGGGGACTGATTGAGCTGAGGGAGGTGATGGAAAGCATGAGGTCGATGCAGGCGAGGAAGGCCCCAGGTCCGGATAGGTTTCCAGCCGAGTTCGATAAGAGGTTTGTGTTGGAACGGGGCCTCCTGCTAGTTGAGATGTACAATGAGTCGATGGTGAGGGGAGAACTTCCCCCCTCAGGCTTCAATATCACTTATTTTAAAGAAAGACAAGGACCTGGAGCAATGTGGATTGTACCGCCCCATCTCGTTGTTGAATGTAAATGTGGAGTTGTTGGTGAAGGAGCTGGCGATAGGGATAGAGGATTGTGTGCCGGGGGTAATAGGTGAAGACCAGACGGGATTTGTGAAGGGGCAGCAGCTGTCGGCGAATGTACAGAGATTACGTAATGTCATTCAGATGCCCTGGGCTGCTGAGAGGCTAAAGAGGTTGTGGCAATGGATGCGGAAAAAGCTTTCAATCGGGGGGAGTGGGCGTACTTCCTCGAGGTGCTGGGCCAGTTCAGGTTTGGGCAGGGATTTGTGATCTGGGTTCAGCTGCTGTATAAGGCACCCAAGGCGCGTGTTCGGACTCACAGGGCCAGCTCGGAGGGCTTGGCTGTTTTTTCCTGTTGCCACGGGTGGCTTTTCTGTTTCTTTGTTCTGTACGTATTTAAAATGCCTTTAACTTCATACATTTCACAGAAGTTACAGTGCAGAAGGAGGCCATTTGGCCCATCAAGTCTAGACCGGCCCTTGGAAAGAGCATCCTCCTTAAGCCGACATCTCCACCTTATCCCCGTATCTCAGTAACCCGACATAACCTTTTTGGACACTAAGGGCAATTTAATAAAATGTTTGTTTTTAAATTAAAAAACAATCTCTGGAATCTCCTCCTCCAACCCCACAACTCACTGAGGTATTACGCTCCTCTACTCCTGGCCTCTTGTGGAGTCCTCATTTATAATTGCTTCACCTGCCTCCCAAGCCCCCAGCTCTGGAATCCCCTCCTTGCCCCGCCCTATCCCGCTCTCCTTTAAGACTTTAAAACACCTTCTTTAAAACCTGTCTCTTTAACCAAGCCTTTAGTCACCCCACTGTAAATGTCCACATATGGTTCAGTGTCGCGCTTGTCTTATAATGCTCCTGTGAAGGTCCTTCATGACATTAAAGGCCGATGGTGCTTCCCCAATTCCCACTGCACCTGCTCAAAAGAGGAATCACTTCAGACTTAATGGACTATGAAGACAAAACAAAGTAAGAACAAACAAAGCATTCCCCCCCCTTTTGAAATAGCTTGGACCTTTCAATCAAGAGACTTGTAAAGATAATAAGACAATGAAATTGACTGTAATAATGCAGTTCAAAGCTTTTAGGCTTCTCAGCAAGACCAAAGGCTTGAAAAGGTTAAAGGAGAATGAAATTGAATGTGAAGAAAGCGCATCAGGTTTTTCCGAACACAGCAAAGGGAAGACTTCTTCTTCACCTGACATACCTTTGAATTTGGTATGTTGGGGGAGACATCAAAGGTTTTCAAGGCTCACGGGAAGACTTGCCACATGACCTCCATCACAGTCAAGCCCTCCCCCCCCCCCCACCTCCCCTGAAGGCCCCCCTCAGCACCCTGTAGGTAAGTGTAGAAAGGGTACTCACTCCTTTGCTCCTCCTCTGTGTCCCTGTCGTCTGGTCCCCGCTTTTAGGGAGCAGGAGTGATTTGCGCCCACAAAAGGGGGCATTCGGGAGGATGAGATTGAAATGAATGCTATTTCTGATTAGGTTCTTGCCGTTTCTGGGCAAGGGCTTGATCGCGCCAGGAGCAGTGGGCCAGGAGACTCCCGACTGATTTGACACCTGGCGAGAATCCAGTTTTGGGCCTCATGGCTGATTCAACGGGCCAGCAGGAATCTCGGCTCGGGCTAACAGCCCGGGAGAATTGCACCCCTGCCCTCAGCTTAAAACCTCACCTGAAAAACAGATGTCTGCGCGCCCCTGACAGTGCAGCACTGCCCGAAGCCTGCACCAGAGTATCAGCATAGAATTGATGTTTAAATCTCCGGAGTGAGGTAAACCCACAACGCTGTGGCTCGGAGGCGAGAGTGCTGCCAATGGAGACACGACTGACACTTTGCAAACGGCGCTATGGTTAATTTATTAAGCACGTCTTAATGAAGGGACACTTTGCTTGCCAAAGTGATGCTGCCATTAACAGGTTTCTAATGTGCAATCATCATCCAGCTGCACAGAATCAAGCTGCATGTATGATGTGGTCGATTTACCACATCACCGTTAAACCGATTTACGTAATCAGCGGGTCCAACTGCAGTTCACGTGACCTGGGCGTGCCGTTGGCTGGCGAGAGTTTCCTGCACGCCAAGTCGCTACATTGTCGGCTGCTGACGAACAGGAAATGGTGTCAAAGCCGTTTCCTGTAAGACAACGCAGCCAAGATTCAAAGCACAGGCAGCTGTATTGTTAAATTTGCGAGTCCGAATTGCGACCTTAAAGCCACAGGCAGCTTTTCCCAATATTGTGCTGATCCTGCACTGAGTCACTAACTGTGAGCTCAGTCACCAGGACAAACTGCAGCTTACATCTCAGACTGCTGAAGTTCGATTTAAATAAGTCACCATTCACGTGATCAGGTTACATTTTTTGCCACTATGTCTTGAAGATGTCAATGTGATCTCAAGGCAGAGTTTTAAAAATTGACCCTTTATTAAAAAAAAAGTCTCAGAGGGCCTCACTTTTCACATCAGTTAGATAGACAAATGCAGTCTGCAGCTGGTGTGACAGTGAGGTTGGTTCTTGTGCAGAGTTGGTTATTGTCAAACTGGCAATGGAAAAGTACACCGATTACATATATATTTATTAGGCAAGGGCACGAAATGTTTACAGAACAAAGGCGAGTAAAGGCCATGATCTGACTGAGTGCCAGTGAGATATGATATTGTGGACCATGACAAGCTCGAGGGGACGAATGGCCTGCTGTGGTTCCCGTGTGCCTGGTGTTAATAGGTGAGAATGGAAGCTGGACGGGCAAGTGGATCTAATCAACCAGAGTTCCTGCATTCTGACTGGGAATTCACTCCTGATCGCTCTCCTGTGTCTATCAGCCAGAAAACTGAACACCAGGGGAGGTCTTTGGCAATGACATGCCCAATTCAAGATCTGCCCAGTTGTGATCACAATCCAACAGGCAAGAGTCACCGTGTGGACTGCCAGCACCCAGGCACAGGCCATTACAGCCAAAACAGGCTGGGACAGCTGCACAAGGATACTCACTAAATTTACAAGGCTGGATTTTCAGGTTATGCTGATGACAGTGGTCTGGTTAATCTGTTTCAGTGAGGGGATATTATCGATCGGGGCTCCAGGGATAACTCCCCACCCCCACCCCACCCCTCCTCTTATTCATGGGCTTCGATGATGAAATAAAGGCAACAGTGTTACAGGATCACAGAAACAGGCCATTCAGTCCATTGTGTTGTGCTGGCCTTCTGACAGAGTTAGCAGGCCATTCAGTCCATTGTGTTGTGCTGGCCTTCTGACAGAGTTAGCAGTTGGCCCCAGACTCCTGATTCCTTTCCCTCACAGCCCTGCAGAGCTTTCCTTTTTATATACACCTTTGTGAAATATACAATCGAATTTGCGTCCAGCACACTTTCAGGGAGTGCTTTCCAAATCATAATCCTAGAGTACAGTGACGTCTCCGTTTCTTGTCGCCAATTGCTTTATTTCTTGCGTCCTCTGGTTACCGGCCCTTCCTCTTGCCAGTCGCCGAGGGCAGAAATTGGCCTGTGCGCCACTGCTTATTGATGGCGTTCATGAACTCTGCTCGCAATGCTGCCTGCCCCCAGGGAATCAACTCTAAGTCTGAGTGCGCAAACAGATTTCTCTCCAGCTACTCCATCAAAACCTTTCGGCATATTGAACACCGAGAAATTCTCTGGGGGGGGGGGGGGAGAGAACAAAAAATCCTAAACTTCCAAGAGAAAGATCACCACCATTGAACGCAGGGAGCGAATAGGCGCAAAGAAGAGCTTTCGACGGTTTTTTGTGAGAGACAGAGATGGGACCACCAGCCCTTCGCAAGTTCTATTTCCAAATCAAATCACTTTCCCACCCGCTGGCTTTTGATGTGAAATGAAAATCGCTTATTGTCACGAGTAGGCTTCAAATGAGGTTACTGTGAAAAGCCCCTAGTCGCCACATTCCGGCGCCTGTTCGGGGAGGCTGGTACGGGAATGTTGCAATTCATATGAAGTTTGAATAGAATCCTTCCAAAATTCCGCAGTGCTGACTTTGGTATTGAAGTTCTGGATTTAGTGCGGCTCATCGTTATTAAGGGCTGTCATCCTCCACACCATCAATGACGAGTTCGCAAGCCACATCATTCTCCACTGAAAGCACTAAAGAGAAACATGTTTCTCTCTCCCCACCCTACACCGATGTTTGTTGAGATTAGAACAACAACAACTTCAATTTATAATTGGGGAAGCACCGTAGGCCTTTAATGTCATGAAGGGCCTTCACAGGAGCATTATAAGACAAGCGCGACACTGAACCACATATGGACATTTACAGTGGGGTGACTAAAGGCTTGGTTAAAGAGACAGGTTTTAAAGAAGGTGTTTTAAAGTCTTAAAGAAGGAGAGCGGAATAGGGCGGGGCAAGGAGGAGATTCCAGAGCTGGGGGCTTGGGCGGCAGGTGAAGCAAATATAAATGAGGACTCCACAAGAGGCCAGGAGTAGAGGAGCGCAATATCTCAGTGGGTTGTGGGGTTGGAGGAGGAGATTCCAGAGATTGTTTTTTAATTTAAAGTATCCAATTCTTATTTTTTCCAATTAAGGGGCAATTTAGCGTGGCCAATCGACCTAGCCTGCACATCTTTGGGTTGAAGGGATGAGGCCCATGCAGACACGGGGAGAATGTGCAAACTCCACACGGACGGCGACGTGGGGCTGGGATCGAACTCGGGTCTTCGGTGTCATGAGGCAGCAGTGCTAACCACTGCACCACCATGCCACCCTAAAGTTCCAGAGATAGGGAGGGGCAAGATCATGGAGGGATTTTGAAAACAAAGATGAGAATTTTAAAACCAAGACGTCACGATGGGGGTCACCTTCATGGGGGCCGGAAAGCCCCTCCAGTTGTTTTCTCACAGGATTGGCAGCGGGCAAGGGGTGATCTCCAGCCTCAGCAAATCTGGTCTCTTAGCTTCTTGCCTGCTTTGACCTACATGCCACCGTGTAAAACACCAGATTATGACATTACCCTGCAACGTGTCACCCACCACCGCCACTTCCTGTAGCCCATTCAGCAACAGGTCATTGCTGCGGTCAACTGCACCTCTGTGATTGTGGGAGATGTTACACAGGAGAGGGGAACAACAGCAACTCATGTATATGGCACCTATGACGTAGTTACATACCTCCCAAGGTGATTCGCACGAGACATGAGGGCAGTTCTCCAAAACCTCAGTCAAGGAGCTGGGTTTTCCAGAGTGTCTCGGAAGGAGGAAAGAGTCGTGGAGAGGGAATGATTTTGAAAATTCAGGATCTAGGAGGGCGTGGGCGATGAAAATCAGGAATGCACAATAGGCTAGATTTGTAAGAGAGCGGAGAGGTCTCGGATGGGGGTGACTTTCTGACACGCTATCCTAACTTTGCTGTAAGCAAATTCTTTTTTTTTTTATTTAGATAACCCAATTATTTTTTCCAATTAAGGGGCAATTTAGTGTGGCCAATCCACCTACCCTGCACATCTTTGGGTTGTGGGGGCGAAACCCACGCAGACATGGGGAGAATGTGCAAACTCCACACGGACAGTGACCCAGAGCCGGGATCGAACCTGGGACCTCAGCGCCGTGAGGCGGTTGTGCTAACCACTAGGCCACCGTGCTGCCCTTGTAAGCAAATTCTTACCACACCTCTTTTAAAGCTGATCCCAGCCTCCCTAGATCTCCACCTCTTGCTTCTCTCTTTCACTCTTGTTGCCTACCCTGCTGCACATTTCCGAAAAAAAATGAAAATGAAAATCGCTTATTGTCACGAGTAGGCTTCAATGAAGTTACTGTGAAAAGCCCCTAGTTGCCACATTCCGGCGCCTGTCCGGGGAGGCTGGTACAGGAATTGAACCCGCGCTGCTGGCCTGCTTGGTCTGCTTTAAAAGCCAGTGATTTAGCCTAGTGAGCTAAACCAGCCCCGTTTGTTTTTATTTCTAGATTTCCCCTGTTGGGCCCTGTTTCCATCCCCAGCAGGGGGCCATTTGACCTGCCCTGTCAAGTAACCTTGGACACTTAATCGGCAAAATTCAGCCGACACATCCTCAACATGTTGGAAACAATGGATGACTACCCACCAGATGTATTTCCTCTCATTTATGACTGAGCCACGCGGATGTCCGTGCAACAGATTTGATTGCCTCAGATGGGTCCTGCCCACCAAGGCAGTTTGACCGACGGCATGGTGGCACAGTGGTTAGCAATGCCGCCTCACGGCGCCAGGGACGCGGGTTCAATTCCGGCCTCGGGTGTCTGTGTGGAGTTTGCACGCTCCTCCCCCCCTCCCCCGTGCCTGCGTGGGTTTCCTCCGGGTGCTCCGGTTTCCTCCCACAATCCAGGGATGTGCAGATTAGGTGGGGTTATGGGTATTAGGCAGGTTTGTGGGTCTAGGTAGGGGGCTCTTTCAGAGGGTCGGTGCAGACTCCTTCTGCACTGTAGGGATTCAACGGTTAACACTGGCAACCTCTTGAGCCCAGAAACAAAAAGGCTGGAGTTTCTTTGCGAAACACTAACAAGTTGACAGATGGGGAAGGCTGACTTGTTCAGTATAAACGCTGACAGATGGTATGTGTGTGTGTGTGTCTCATGCCGCTTGTGGGTCAGCCAGTGTAGTGAATGGCTATAGGCCCGTTAGTTGTTCGTCAAACTCAAGCACACAAGTCAGTCACAATGCAGCATCCACATGCTAACAGAACTTAGTGCAGCTATTCTTCAGCTAGGTCTTCTCAAGGGTACTTGGGCTGTATCGTAGCAACGTACCTGCTGACTTTCACATGAATGCCTCAAGCTTATGGTGGGGTGTAGGGGGAGGGGTATTGGCTGCTGTCTATCAGGGCAGTTCTCCACTCTCGCTCGCTGCCACTTTTTACATGTGTTTCAGCCTCCCCACGCACACAGATGGCTTTTTATCCGTTTAAGACCCCTTTCTTTACACATCTGCCCAGTGCTTCCGTTGGTGTAACCCCACAGACACCAAATAATACGTTTTCCCCCTTTAGAATTTGGAATTTAGGGAGACTCCTTAAGGTTCAAAAGACCATCAGTGTAGGATCAGTGTTTTGCCACATTTGCCCATGCTCCTAAATGTGTTTGCCCAGGTCAAAGGTGGCACGTGGTAACACCAACAATGATGACAGGCATTGATATAGCGCCTTTGACATAGTAAAGCATCTCAAGGTGCTTCACACCAGCATAGACCAGGCAGAAAATTAATACTGAGCCAAGAGTAGAAACAGGAGGTGACCAAAGGCCTGGTCAAAGAGGTCGGTTTTTTGAAGTGGTTTAAAAGGAAGAGAGAGGTGGAGAGGTTTACGATTAGAATTTCAGGATTTAGGGCCCAGACAACTGAAGGGGGAGGGGGGGGTTGTGAAGGAAGTCAAGAACACAAGAGAAATGCTTGATTCTCGAAGGCTTGTAGGCCCGAAAGAGGTGAGGGAGAATAAGGAGGCCACAGATGGCTGATTCGAGAATCAACTTGCAAAATGGCAGCGCCCTTAAAGTTACAGCTAGTGGGGGCAGCACGGTGGCGCAGTGGGTTAGCACTGTTGCCTTGTGGCGCCGAGGTTCCAGGTTCGATTCTGGGTCACTGTCCGTGTGGAGTTTGTACATTCTCCCCGTGTCTGCGTGGGTTTTGCCCCCACAACCTAAAGATGTGCAGGCTCGGTGGATTGGCCACGCTAAATTGCCCCTTAATTGGAAAAAAATGAATTGGGCACTCTAAATTTATATTTACAAAAGTTACAGCTAGTGACTACACTAATTCCAACTGCAACAGTTGTCCGTGATTGGGACACAGCGGCAGACCTGAAGTCTATTCTTTTTAAGAGTTGGTTCGATATTGCACATGGGGTAAAGGGAATCAAAGGATATGGGGGGCGGGGGTCATAGTGAATGGCGGAGCAGGCTCGAAGGGCCAAATGGCCTCCTCCTGCTCCTATTTTCTATGTTCCTTCTCATAAGTATTGGCCCCAGCTGCTAGAGCAGGCTCTGGTTCCTACTGTTAAGCTGCATCTTATCTACATCGTAAATGGTGCAATGTTTAGTGTTGCACCAGCTCATTGGCATACCGATTGGCAGGTTAAGCATGCCAACCAAATGCTGCAATGGTCAATTTGACCTTAAATCGTAAGAAAATGAATAGGAGCAGAAGTAAACCACATGACCCTTTGAACCTGTTCCACTGTCTACTTCAACTCCACCTCGCCTCACGGTTTCCAAATCCCTTAACACCCGGAATATACTGAACCATTGAGCAGCCACAATGCTCTGGGGTTGGGAATTACAAAGGTTCACAACCTTCTAAAAGGTTTCTCCCCATCTCAGTCCTAAACTGCTGAACCTTCGTCGGAGACTGTGCTCCCGCATTTTGGCCGGGATTCTCCGACCCTGCGCTGGGTTGGAGAATCCCCGGGGGACGCGGGAATCGAACCCCACTGCCCCGAAGCGCCGGCTTCCTGATTCTCCCCCGCCGATTCTCAGGCACCCGCGGGATCGCTGCCATGATGGTCGGGTGCCGTTGAAAGTCCCCCCCCCCCCGCCGCCGCCCCCCGCCTCGGCGATTCTCCGGGCCCCAACGAACTGAGTTCGGCCGAGTCCCGCTGGCGTGGGTTACTCAGGTCCCACAAGGTGGGACCTGGAAGGTGCGTCTGCGGGGTCCATCTTGGGGGGGGGGGGGGGGGGGAGCGGGGGGATCCGACCCCGGGGGGGTCCCCACAGTGGCCTGGCCCGCGATCGGGGCCTACTGATCAGCGGGCGGGCTGGTTCCGTGGGGGCCTATGTTCCTCCGCGCCGGACCCCTATAAGGCTCTGCCATATTGCCCGGGGGCCGATGCAGAGAAGGGAACCGCTGCGATTGTGTGGAATCACACCGGCCAAAGCGCACATGCGCAAACTCGCGCCGGCCGTTCCACGCCAGCTGGAGCTGCAGGGACCACTCCGGCGCCGAGGAAGGGGAGCATTCCCCATTATCAGGCACCGTTGACGCTGGAGTGGTTGGCGCCACTTTTCACGCGGGGGTGGGGACATAGCCCCATTATTGGAGAATCCTGCCCTTTGAGTTTCCCTGCTGGCAGGGAATGACAAAACATATTGAAAAAAGGTATTAATAATCTGTCCCATTCTGTTTGGTTTTAGCAAACCATGCGTGTTGAATGGCCCAGTTCTTTCAATATCAAAATCCTACATGGGAAATGCTCACCTCCGTACTCATGCTGTTTTAGTCTCCCTTTAGCTTTTAGTCGTCTCCAGGGAATTTTGTGCGGCAGCTTTTCTGCTGAGGTTGCATTACTCTCCACTAAACGATTAACCACTTACAGGGCCAACACCTTCCCTACTATTTGTCAAAGAACAAAGAAAATTACAGCACAGGAACAGGCCCTTCAGCCCTCCAAGCCTGCACCTAGCATGCTGCCCGTCTGGACTAAAACCCCTACCTTTCCGGGGACTGTGTCCCTCTATTCCCATCCTATTCATGTATTTGTCAAGACGCCGCTTAATAGTCACTATCGTCCCTGCTTCCACCACCGCCCCCGGCAGCGAGTTCCAGGCTCCCACCACCCTCTGTGTAAAAAACTTGCCTCATACATCTCCTTTAAACTTTGCCCCTCGCACCTTAAACCTATGCCCCCCGAGTAATTGACTCTTCCACCCTGGGAAAAACTTCTGACTTTCCACTCTGTCAATGCCCCTCATAATCTTGTTGACTTCTGTCAGGTCGCCCTTCAACCTCCGTCATTCCAGTGAGAACAAACCACGTTTCTCCAACCTCTCCTCATAGCTCATGCCCTCCGTACCAGGCCACATCCTGCTAAATCTTTTCTGTACCCTCTCTAACGCCTCCACGTCCTTCTGGTAGTGTGGCGATCAGAAATGAACACTCTACTCCAAGTGTGGCCTAACGAAGGTTCTATAAAGCTGCCACATGACTTGCCAATGTTAATACTCAATGCCCTCACTGCATCAGGGAAGAAACGGCGTTTGCCCGTTTCCAGGCACCAACATTGCACTGCAGGCCCTTTGTCAGCCGGAACCACTGGTTATTTGACCGAATTCTGCTCATTCCTTCCCAGGAGACCCAGGGCCTTGACGTTCGAGGTACTGCCTTCCTCTTGGCAGTCGGGAATGGGGAGCAAGAGGAGGCTGTTTTCGTGAACTACTGGATCAATCCACGCATTGGGAGGTTATTTGGCCAGCTCTTTGAAAGGTTATCCCATTAATCCCAACTCCACTGTTCTGCAAATGTTCCCTTTTCGAGTACATATTCCTTTTGAAGGTTACTCTGGAATCTGTTTTCAGATGGGACGCTCCAGGTCATAACACTTCGCCACTTAAATAAAATAATTTCTCTCCCCTGGTTTTTTTGGCCAATTATCTGAAAACTACATCTGGTTCCCAACCCTTTCTCATCATTTGAAACAGTTCCTCCCTATCGTCACTGCCTGAAAGGGTGGTAGAAACAGAAAATATTATAACATTTTAAAAGTTCTTTGATGTGCACTTGCTGTAACCGAGCAGGGGTCGAGCAAGAGTTGAAGGTGGGTTTAGGTTGGATGGTTCCTTGTTGGACAATGCGGACACGATGGGCCAAATGGCCACCTTCCATGCTCTTGTATTTCTATGGTTCTATGAAAACCCTTTGTAATTTTGAACATCTCCATCAAAGGGCTGTATGCTGGCACAGTGGTTAGCACTGCTGCCTCACAGCGCCAGGGTCCCAGGTTCAATACCGGCCTTGGGTGACTGTCTGTGTGGAATTTGCACGTTCTCCCCATGTCTGCGTGGGTTTCCTCCAGATGCTCCGGTATCTGATGCGTTGGACAGACCTCCAACACTTGATAAGATGCAACACAATTTTATTTAACGTCTTAACTATTATACATGTTCAACTGTGGGTTGACACTATGCTGACTTGACTGGAGACCTGGTACTAGCCTGACCAGATTTACTAGCTACCGCATGGTGTTTACACTGTCTAGCTCATGGACTCTGACTGTCTCAGTGGCTGGGTCCAGAGAGAGCGGGAAACCTAGTGCCCTCTGGCTTTATAGCGGTAGTGTCCTGTCTGGTGATTGGCTGCTCTCTTCTATGTGCTTACTGGTCATCCTGTGTGTCAATCACTGCCTGTCTGCACTCCATTATATACATAGTATGTATATTTTGACAGTTTCTTACCACAGTCCAAAGATGTGCAGGTTAGGCGGATTGGCAATGCTAAATTGCCCCCTGGTGTCCAAAGGTTGGGTGGGTTACAATGTTAGGGGGGGGTCCTATGTCGGGTGTTCTTTCAGAAGGTTTGTGCAGACTCAATGGGCTGAATGGCCTCCTTCTACCCTGCAGGGATTCTACGAAACCTCCCCATAACCTTCACTGCTCTAAGAAGAACAATCCCAGTTTCTCTATTCCATCCAATTAATTGAAGCCATCCATGCCTGGTACCATTCTAGTGAAACTTCTTGCACCCTCTCCCCAAGGCGTTGACACCCTTCACAAAGTGCGATGGCCAGGATCGGATCACTCCAACTGGGACCCAAACTGTGAAAGGATTAGCATAACCGCCTTCCTTTAACTAGAACAAAATGAAAGCAGAACCAAAATATATCTTCAACGGCAACTACTGCAAAGACAGAGATACGTGCACGTAAAAGGCAAAAACATGGATGATTACCATAGAGATGGACAGATCACATCCGCAGAGCATGAACAAGTCACACATAGATAACTATTCTGTCCATCCATCTGTATTTCCACTTCTTATACAGACATGCATGCGTACACACACAGGGATGGACATCGATCAGACCATTCCCTGTAATAAAGAGGTGGTCATTTCGCAACGTTACGGTGGGAAGAGGATAATGTTTAAAAGGATTTTTTTGAAACAAGGCCTCATCAGTCCAGGCTGAGAAATTCAGAGGGAATGTTGATTTGGAAGCTAAGTTAATAAAGTTGGCTTTAAGCGGTGTTCTCCAGCTGATAGCCAGTGCTAATGCTACTTGATACACCACATCCGCTGCTACCTTTGTACTGTAAAGACCTGGATTTTAAGGCATGCTGCTATTTATCATTACGAAAGCAAACACTCAAGTCACGGAACATAGAGACCAAAACACGAGCACGGTGTTTACTATTAGATTACACTTTGCTGCTCTTTTTCCATTTGCGCTGTCACAGTTCGAAGCTGCTCAGAAATGGAGCTGGGTGTTAAGTCTTTAAATAGAGACAGATAACAGAGATGGTCACACCTCATTAATTTGACCTTCAATCAATCACAGAAACATCAGATGCACAAGGAATTCAGTCACAAGGGGTATAACCCTAAATAAAACGTTCAACCTGGCAAATGTCCAGCCAGTTTCTGATTTTGGGGGGGGGGGGGGGGGGTTGCTGCTATCATACTGGTGATCTACCTGGCAGCTACAAAAAGCCCTGGAAATATCAGGACAACACCACAGATTATTTGTCAACCAATGTCAAAACCTTGACCTATAAACTGTTTGCAAGGTGGGATTCAATCTCAGGGCAATTCAAATTGAAAGAGAATTTCTATCTGAAGAGTTAGGCGGCTCTATCTCCAATTTTTAAATTATTGAATGGGATGTGAGCATCACTAGCATTTATTACCCGTGCCTAATTGCCCTTAATAAGGCTGCGGTGAGCTAGCTTCTTGAGCCGCTGCAGTCCACGTTGGTGTAGGTACGCCCACAGTGCTGGTAGGGATGGCGTTCCAGGATTTTATCCAGTGGCAGTGAAGGAACGGTGATATATTTCCACGTCGGGATGGTGAACAGCTTGGAGGGGAACCTCCAGGCGGCGGTGTTCCCATGTATCTGCTACACTTATCCTTCTAGACGGGAGCGGTGGCAAGTTTGGAAGGCGCTGTCCGAGGAGCCTCGATGAGTTACTGCACCTTGCAGATATTATGCACTGCTCCCATGGTGACGGTGGGAAGAGTGAATGCTCGAGGTGGCGGGTGGGGCGCCGATCAAGCGGCCTACTTTTTCTTGCATGGTGTTGAGCTTCAAGTGTGGATGGAGCTGCACTGATCCAGACAAGTGGAGAACGTTCCACCACATTTGACTTGTGCCTTGTAGGTGGTGGGCAATCAGGGGGTCAATGTGGATGAGTCTCATTTGAGAGACTTGTGCATGCGGCTGATGCTTCAGTGCAGGATTGAAGGGGTGCTGCACTGTCGGAGATGCCATCTTTCAGATGAGACCCTGTCAGGAGGCAAGCATCTCTCCAAAGGTTTTCACGTCCTTCTATTGTGCCCAGAAGTGGACACAATACTCCAGCTGGGGAGGAATAATGTTTTATATATCACATTTATACCTTTAAGAGGGGTGACTGTCGGACAACAATTTGACACTAGGCCAAAAGGGAGAGATTTGGACAGATGACCAACATGTTCAGTGCTGCTGGGCACTTGATGCAGTCAAACCCTACTTTCTCATAAAACAACAGCGAACAGTCATCAGAAAGTAACCCATTGGACTGGGAAGGGTTTAGGAACAGCTGACGGAATGATAAAAAAACAGATTTTTCTTCTTGGGCAAAAGATGGGAGAAACAAACTGGCTATGAAACATTGTGAAGAATAAGTGCGTCATTAAGTGTACCTTTCCAAACTGCTGAAATGGCACACGGGGAGGCATTCTGTTTACTGTTCAAAAGGACATTTATTCTTTAAGTTCCCACCCACACGTTATAAACAATACCCCCAATAAGTTCAGGCAATTGCAGCTTTCAATGAGCACAACGCACCGTGTTTTGAACTCATAAGTACGCACCTCGACTGCCAGAAAACAACAGGCACAAGGCCCGATTTTAATCCTGGGCAGCAATCAAGGGGAAAACCACCCCTGACCTCAACAGCACGAGGCCCGAGCAATTCTAGATGCTTGCACCCGGCCCGTTGTCGGCCCGGAATTGTTGGGAAGCAGCAGCTGGGAACTGGACTGTGGGCGACTGGAGGCTGTGGGAAATGTCTCAGGATTTCCACTGCACCCTCGGTGATCCATATCGGCAAAGTGGGAGAATATCCCAGGGAATTTCCCAGCAGCCCAGTGTTCCCTGGTGGAAAGCCAGCTGTCACAAACAGCAAGGAGGTAGACAACCACGCCAACTTTCTTTATTATAATAGTGGCTGACGATGGGTTGGAAGATGAACAACAATGAACAAGACCCTCTGGCCTACTCAGACCCTCCCTCGCAATTGGGATATCAAAGCAGAATGTAGTAGAGAGGGAATAATGAGAGTATACAAATGTTGGCTAGGTTACCAGCTCCTCCTTTTCTTCAAAAAGGTGCCATGGCATATCCAACAGTGCTACACCCCATCAATCCTGCACTCAAACACTCGCCAGACACACAAGTCTCTCAAATGAGACTCATCCACATTGACCCTCTGACTCAAACTAAGAACGCTAGCAACGGTACCAAACCTGACATTCATCTCCACCTTGATGAAAGCATTGTTTTTTATATTATTCAGGAAGAGGCTTTTACCATGAGAGAGAGATCGAGCTAAAAGCTTGCAATGTAATTTTGCTCTGTTGATGTTCTGGCTTTTTTTTTGTTTTCCTTTTGAGAAAAATTGGCTATGTGGGGGCTGAAGTAGAGCTATTGGCAGTCGTTACAATTGGCCTACAGGCAGCTCATGCGCAGCTCTACACGGAGGGTTTTATGCAAACTTCATCCCTTACAGTAACCGGGTTTGCAGTCCGGCACATTGCTTGTGTAACCGATCTGACTGTGGGGGCGAACACTGAGGTGATGAGGTGAATGGCGGCAGTGCCATTTTTCTGTTTCGCACTCAAGTTTCAAAATGGAGAACTCGTGGGCCCAGCGTAGTTTGGGTGAGGTAGAAAAGGTCAAGGACGCTGCAGTATCACCTTTGGAACACCTTTTAAACATCAATCTCAGAAGTCAGCTCTCATGTCAAACACAGAGTTACTTACCTGCTCTGGAATGCCCTGAACAAATGGCAAGGGCTCCCACCCAAAGCTGGAAGGGGGAGGGGAGGGGAGGGGAGGGGAGGCTTCGTTACTTATTCACGCCGGATCCCAAAGATATGGGGAATCGACCATAGTTTTAGCTCAGCACTCAAGCTGCACCTTTCCCATCAGGGTAACCCAGGCCGACTCCTTTGTGGATCTAGAAGGAGCTGGACTGTTCCTTAGGGTCCCACAAAAATAAGCTTAGTCTTATTTTCATAATAGTAGTTGACGATGGATTGGAAGAGTCCCCCCCCCCACCCGACCCCCCCCCCCACCCCACCCCCCCGACCCCCCCACCCCCCCACCCGACCCCACCCGACCCCACACCCCCCCCCCCCCCCCACCTGAGGATTATTCCGAGGATAATCTGCTTTCGTGACAACGATTGCGAGATGAGTAATGGTCAGGACATCAGGGATAACACCCCTTCTCTTCGCTGACTCAGCACATGGGATCTTTGGCATCCGCTGGAGAGGTAAGACTGGGCCTTGCTTCAACGTCACCTACCGTTAGTGTAGCACTCCCTCAGCACCACAGTATTTGCCCAAGTCCTGGGGTGAGAGTTCAACTCTGAACCCTGAACCCTGTTTGAGTGGGCTTTTTGAGATTTGTTTAAATCTGTTGCGGAAATTAGCTGACAATTCCTGGAACAAGTGAAAAATGAAAATCGCTTATTGTCACGAGTAGGCTTCAATTAAGTTACTGTGAAAAGCCCCTAGTCGCCACATTCCGGCGCCTGTCCGGGGAGGCTGGTACGGGAATCGAACCGTGCTGCTGGCCTGCTTGGTCTGCTTTAAAAGCCAGCGATTTAGCTCAGTGAGCTAAACCAGCACTCTGGGAAAAATATCAAAGATTGCCAATAGAGAATGGCTCATGAAGATTGTGAGCATGAGTGCAGTTGTGATGCCACCAAAGTGTAAAGATCAGACTAAAACCCTTGACCTGAACATCACAGTTGGGAGTGAGATGAACCGCAAGAGAGGTCCCCGTGGAAGCAGATCGTTTTTAGTCAGTTTGGATTCAATTCATAATAATAATCGCTTATTGTCACAAGTAGGCTTCAATGAAGTTACTGTGAAAAGCCCCTAGTCACCATATTCCGGCGCCTGTTCAGGGAGGCCAGTACAATTGAACTGCAAGTTAACCTTGTCGGATTGTAGGCCGGGATTCCCCAGTGTTGGGATTCTCCTTTCCCATTGGAGCGCACCCCCGTCCGCGGATTTCCCTGCAGAGTTTGGTGGGTTCAATGGGAAATCCTATTGACAAGCGGGGGTAGTAGAGAATGCCGCTGGCAGCGAACGGCGCGTCGTGGACAAATACTCAGCTGGGGGACCAGGCCCGCCCTCACGAGGTAACTTTGTTTTGAACTTGAAAACAAGTTCTTTCTTGAAATTTTTGAAGAATAAAGGGATTAAGGGTTCTGGTGTTCGGGCCGGAAAGTGGAGCCGAGTCCACAAAAGATCAGCCATGATCTCATTGAATGGCGGAGCAGGCTCGAGGGGCCAGATGGCCTATTCCTGCTCCTAGTTCTTATGTTCTTAATACAAAACAATTTCAGGTTATGGGAACAAAGCTGTTTAATTTGTGGTGAAAATTGAGATTCTCAATCTCTCGGACGTTACAAATGGAACCCGCACTGACCCAAAAGGTGAAAGTGCTTCCAATTGATCCACACTGGGAGAACACGCCAGGGTACGCAGCTGAAGACACTGTCAATGCTGCAGCAATAAAATCCCTGCATGCCAGAAGAACAGTTTAAACTGTAACACAGTGTGTCGAAGGACATATCAGAGTGCTGAAAAAGAGAGGACAGCATCTGGGAGATATCTCCCAGCCTGCTACTTAGCTAGAGAAAGCAGTAGCAAAAATAACATATTACCAAAACTTTCTACGGTTCTGTGTAATCAGCATAGCAGATTGACAGGAAATTGTGCTCCAGTCTTCCCCAACAGAGGGTGGAAATAGGATTTCCAAGCTTGATGGGGATTACACTCCATGCTCGGATTTATTTCATTCAGATTGTCAGCAGTCAGTTTTTCTTTTCCCTTCTTCGCCCCCTGTAGTGTATTGGACGGGAGCAGCAGCTCCAGCAACACTCAAGAAGCTCGACACCATCCTGGACAAAATAAAGCTGCTTCATTAGCACCCCATCCACCACCTTCGACACCCACTTTGATGCACAGTGGCAGGCGTGTGTACCATCTACAAGTTGCGCTGCAGGAACTCATCGAGGCTCCTTTGACAGCACCTTCCAAACGCGCCTCCACGAACACCAAAACGCACAAGGGTAGCAGACGCCTGGGTACACTGCCACCTGCAGGTTCCCCTCCCAAGTCACTGGCCATCCTTACTAAAGAACTACAGCGCCGTTCCTTCACTGTCGCTGGGTCAAAACATGGAATTCCCATCCTAACGGCACTGTGGGTGGTCCCATAACCACATGGATTGCAGTGGGTCATGAAGGCAACTCACCACCACCATCTCGAGGGCAAATAGGGATGGGCTATAAAAGCGGGCCTAGCCAGGTAGGCCTACACCCCATGATTAAACAACAAAAATTCCCAATTCAGAGCTGAGCGCAAATTTTTGGTCGACACTCCAACACAACACTGAGGGAATACTGCATTGTCAGAGGTGTCACCTTTTGATCGAGGTGTCAAGCGAGACCCCGCCCTGCCCTCTCAGGTGGAGGTGAAAGATTTCACGACCATTATTGAAGAGTTTGTGTCCTGGCCAATATTTGTCCTCCGACCAACACCACTAAGAAACAGTCTGTCTTGGCAATCTTACTATGCGGGCTTTGTCTCTAAAGAAATTTTAGGGTGTCCTCCAGTCCCGAAAGGTGCCATCTAAGTACAATTCTTTCCTGCTTTCAAATTACAGGGAGTGTATCGTATAATATATTCCCAACATTTGCAATCCATTTCAGTAGGCCCACCATGTTTGAAAGCACAGACTGTGCACCCAACATCACTTCCTTTGGGAAACTCTGGTGGGGCCCATGTTACCCCAGAGGAAGGCACATCTTTATTATTAAAAAGCCACCGATGTGGCTTCATTATTTCTTGACCAACAGGGGTATTATTGTCCTAAGAGGATGTGGAGGTGGGCCTCCCTTGGGCTTTAACAGGATTTTCAGGAAAG
Organism: Scyliorhinus canicula; assembly: GCF_902713615.1. Lineage (NCBI taxonomy): Eukaryota > Metazoa > Chordata > Chondrichthyes > Carcharhiniformes > Scyliorhinidae > Scyliorhinus > Scyliorhinus canicula. Next base: position 14,441,700 of record NC_052160.1, on the reverse strand, counting down.
GTTAAGAAGCCGCATTTCATTTCTGAGGAAGCACTTAACATCAAGAAACAGGTGGAACAGAAGGATTGTTCCCATCTTTGTATGGGAAATGCTGAAATTGAATTCAGAGGGAGACAGGAAACGAGGAGGTCTATTTTCGCCAAAGGGCGGTAGAGTTGGGGAATATGTTGCCAGGGAGGAAGTCACTGAAGTTGTCTGGATAAGCAGTTCGAAGGCAAGGCTTTCCTCCTGCTTAATCCAGACAAATAAAATGCCTGGAGGGAACAGATGTGGAGATGCCAGCGTTGGACTGGGGTGAGCCCAGTAAAAACTCTTACAACACCAGGTTAAAGTCCAACAGGTTTGTTTCAAACACTAGCTTTCGGAGCACTGCTCCTTCCTCAGGGGAAAGGGTGGAGGGAACAGAATCTGGCTGAGGGGGTGGGGTGTGGGTGGACTGCACATCTGTGACTGAAGCAGGCAGATTCCTTGAGTGGAACATTCCTTCATGGGGATGCAATCCTGCCCGTCCCATTCCCATCCATTTTAACTAATGATCTAATAAACCATGGGATACAATCATCCATGCCGGATTTTCCTTCACACATTCCCAAAAGATTCTTGATGCCAGAGTGCATTGAGAGAAAAATTGATCCTTCGCTTCTAAAAAGTTTGGAGGGGACGAGGGATGTGGCGAGTGAGCGAGTAGGTAGAATTTATGGCTGAAACACCCTGCAGCCATATGAAAATAGGTGCCATACAAATGTAAGTCTTGTTCTCTGGCAGATAATGGACAGGTTTGTTTGGTCATTTCCAGATTTGAAATGTTGTGGCGACTGCACCTAACTGGGGCTGATCAATAACCACATCAACCTGAACAGAGTAACACTAGTCACACACAGCGAAACCCACCCAAGCTTTCCAAATTCCTCAATTCAACAACCTCCCGACCATCAGCGCCCCCCCCCCCCCCCCCCCCCCGTCCCCAAATGAAGGCCTCAGGCCTGTCGGCATTTTGCTTGGGTCTCTTTCTTGCTTTTACAAATCGCAGAAAACAGAGCAGAAGAGGCCCTTCAGCCTGCACCAACAGGAAATACCATGTGTGGCCCTCCGCATTTACTCTCAGACCATTTCCACATCATATGATACCACACATAAATGCTTCATTTCTTTCTCCCCCTGTCAATGTTTAGACCTTTTCCATTCAATAATGTCAAACCTACATGCTGGCTTTGACTTTCGCCTCAAATGTTTCGGAGGGCTTTTAACTGTTCTACCTCTCTCAACGTTTCCCAAAGTCCCTTGTAAATACCTCATTGCAGCTTGCTAGTCTCAGCAGTGCTGACATTGAAGGGGCACGCATAGTTCACCCTTTTCAGAGAAGAAGGGATGGTGAGTGAATACAACAATCGCTACTGTACGAATAATAGGCAACAAGTGCGTCCAACTCTTATGTTGAAGTGCAGGACAGGACAGTAACGCGCCTGTTGAAAGGATTACTTTTTATTGAAGATGCTCTAAGTGATAACTTAGTCAGCTCGGCCACTTTGTGCTAACCTTTCCAATCACACTGGATTGATCACGGAATCATAGAATTTAACAGTGCAGAAGGAGGCCATTCGGCTCATCGGGTCTGCAACGGCCCTTGGACAGAGCACCCTACTTAAGCCCACACCTCTACCCTATCTCTGTAGCCCAGTAACCCCACCTAACCTTTTTAGGACACTCAGGGTAATTTAGAACGGCCAATCCACCTAACCTGCACATCTGTGGACTGTGGGAGGAAACCGGAACACCCGGAGGAAACCCACTCAGACACGGGGAGAGCGTGCAGACTCCGCACGGACAGTGACCCAAGCCGGCAATCGAACCCGGGTCCCTGGAGCTGTGAAGCAACAGTGCTAACCACTGTGCCGCCGTGACGCCCCGTGACGAGAACTGCTTCACTGCAGAGTCTCCACAGTCGCTTCCACACTGAGATGACCGGGGCGATTTTAATTGAACCTGCTCAAACGAACGGGATTGGGTTGAACATTGGTTTTTTATCCCTACTGCCACCCCGTCCCTCCCTCCCCAATTTCACTCTCCATTGTAGTCAATATTGGGCGGGGTGCGCAGCCACCAGCATTCGACCAATCCCATGGGTTTCCAATCCAGTTAACACGACCACTGGGCGTGTGACCTCAAAGCCAACAGGAACACTTCCCCAAAAATGACACCTTCTTCACAGCTCAACAGCGTGAGGAATTCAGTTCCCAACACAAGGAAATGGGAAGTCACGAACATCTGCCATGACCACTTGCATGGTTGGCAGTGTGCAGCGTCATCGTTCTTCGCCTCCCCTGGTTTGATGCACAGTCACCGACAAAGCCACGCTGCAAATTTGCAGGAGAATTATATTAGAAACAGCAGGACCAGCAGCAGGAAACTGGGATCAGATAAAACCACAAAGAATTCACATTCGACAATCCAAATCATTGTGTACTAAATAGGCATCGCAGAGACTCGCAGTCTGCTCTCTTATTAATGTGAGCAGCAGAGGAATCTCTTTTGAAAACAGGAAGTATTCTTCAAGCATTTATTTAAAAAAAGAGAAAAACAACATTGATTCCCTGGTTCCTCCCAGTGCACTAGCAGCTTAACCCTCCTCGGATCAAAATCTCTTCAGAGTTCAGACGTGCGACGAGTGAACGCTGCGGAATATTTTGTTCCCAATGCTGGCAGAGGAAGAGAAGAGGCGGTGCGCGTTTTTGTGCGCCTTCAGTGGGACTTCTGGCGGGAGAGGATGGAAAACCCCATCACGAGCATCAAAAAAGTTTCGGAAAACTAACAGCTCCGATTCCATTATCATCCCATCGGATACATAAACAAGAGATCACCCACTTAATGTGGGTTTTTTTTAACTCAACTCCACCAGATACCTGGGAGAAAAAGCTTCAATTATGAGACAGCTCACAGCCTTGTTGCATTCCCTTGAGTTTCGAAGATTAAGCAGTGATCTCATTGAGATGTTCAAGGTGATTAAAAGGATGTGATAGAGAAGCGTTTTGCTCTGGTGGGAGAGTCCAGGCAAACGGGTCACCAGCTTAACATTACAGCTAGGCTACTCAGGAAGTTCATCCTCACCGGAAGGGCAGTGGAAACCTAGACCTCTTCCTCTCCCACCCCACCCCCCGAAAAAAAACGTTGATGTTCGGGATTGGAACTTTCTAAACCGATGTTTTGTTAGGCAAGGGTATTTTTTTAAAATATAAATTTGGAGTACCCAATTCATTTTTTTCCAATTAAGGGGGCAATTTAGCCTGGCCAATCCACCTACTCTGCACATCTTTGGGTTGTGGGGGTGAAACCCAAGCAAACACGGGGAGAATGTGCAAACTCCACACGGACAGTGACCCAGGGCCGGGATCGAACCTGGGACCTCGGCGCCGCGAGGCAGCAGTGCTAACCACTGCGCCAACGTGCTGCCCAGGTAAGGGTATTTTAAGGATTATGGAATAATTGCTGGAAGATAGAGTTAAGATACAGATCAACCATGATTTCACTGACTAGCTGAATAGGCTCAAAGGGTTAATGGCCTACTCCTGTTCCTATGCTCCCACAAGTAGCAACTTCTTCCACAACCACAGGACATCCAATGTAGTAATGGTACTTTATTCTTTATGCAGAGTCAAGGATTATACATCACATCTCGTACTGGGTAGTGTTGGACAGTAGCTTAAGATACGTCACTTAAAAAGGTACATGTACATCACCACAGTCACGGTTCACACATAGCAGTGAATTATATGACCAGGTCAGCTGTGGGGCAGATATACATGCTGGCAAGAGCATTGGAGGGAACGTCAAAGAATGCAATGGGATCTCTTGGATACCAGGGAGTCAAATGGGGTTTAATGTCTCATCGAAAAGATAGCACCTCCAACAGAGCAGCATTCTCTCTCGGCTCATAGCAGTGGAATGTCAACCTAGGATTCTGCGCTCAGATCTTGAGAGAGAGAGAGCGAGTGTGGTTTGAATCCAATACATTCTGGGTGCTTCACAGTAGATGTGGGGGGGGGGTGATGTACCGTCAATTACCACAAGAGGAGAATGGTGAAACAATCGAGGCTTTATTGCACAAGCTGCTGTGCCTCCTGTAGCTGGAATCAGAATGGGCGCAGCGCAGGAGAGCGCACACTTTTATACTCCGCCTGCTGGGAGGAGCCAGCAGGCTGGGATTTACCGTGGTACCTGTAATACATGGGCAGTACCGTAATACATGCAATATGTTACTAGTGGTGTTTACCACAGAGGGATTGGGGAGAACTTATTTTAAATGCAGATTGGGGTGCCCTCTGCCAGTGTGATGGTGCAAACCACGCGCCGCGATGTTCTGTGCACTAAGTGCCAGAAAATCTGGTCTGAAAACTTGGCTGTGTTTCTGGAGAGAAACCTGCCCGTTTTCAGCCTGACCCTGGCACTGCCTTTTCCCCTATGTTCACGCCATCACATGTGAACAATCAATGGTTGGGTTAATTTATGGCAGATTCCGAAATGCTACTCATTGACAACTGGGAGCCTTCATCACCACGAGTCCATCAGAAGCACCTTCGTGCTTTGCAACTATGAAAACAGCTCCTCCCTCCAAATGGTGGCTCCAAGCCTTTCGAGCAGGCTCCCAGAGGGCAGAGCAGTATTCGGCCGGTCAGACTGCTTTGTCCCTGTGTCCCCCAGTTAAGGTTCCGAAATGAAGCAAACAGTTTGCAATAACCGGGATTCAGTTGCCATGGCAATCTGTCTTTTACAACACAGGGCTATGCGTTGTCAAGGTAGTCTGGGTAGATGCGGAGTACAATAGGCAATTAGCTCAGAAATGGATGAGTCAGTCAAATAAACAACATTGAGAATACAAAACCTTCAAATATTAACACACGGGAAAGTGACAGTGACAAGTTGAAATAAAATGACTTCCAAGACGTTGTCTCCATAAAATTTTCCAGTGCCAATTTCATCATCCAAAAGCCTCTAAAGACGTTTACACAGTCACACCAGAATACCAAAGATAAATCTTGCAAAGCAAGGTGAATAAATTTAAGATTTGCAACGTTCAGCATCAGAATCGCCATGGCAACCAGGGCAAGTGTTAGACTGGTGTAAAGGTAGTGCTGATGATTTTTTTATCATTATAGAACATTGAACAAATTATGCGTGCAAGGATCCACTTGACAATGTACCCTGTAACCTGCCCAAAGGTCCAATTTATTCAGTGGATTTTAATGTAGGGGTTTTACAGCACAGTATACTTCGGAGCCGTCCGAACGATGGGACTTTATGAAATCTTGGGCCTCTAGTGCTGTGGACCATGTAGCCCTTAACAATTGAAGCCTCCATCTGCATTACCATCCCTCACTAGGTTAATTTTTCCTGTTTCAAAGTGGGCGGGCCAGGTATTTAGAAAGGCCTCTCTCCTGAGCGCTGCCTTCCCGTTGCTGGATGATTCTGCTGAAAACACGGGGCACCATGATTGGGGGGGGTGGGGGAGGGGGGGGGGGGGGGGTGCAGATTGTGGGAAATCTGATGTCATCTCCCCATGCAGCCTGCATGGCAACATCTAAGTGGCGTTCGAAAACAGGAATGCATCAGGCCTCCTACACTTGGCCTTGGCGGCCAGAAGATCTCCCCTAGTTACACGTGGGCGGAAGGATATAGAGTTCCAGAGTTTGGCTTCGATCCACTATTCAGTTCAGTGCAGAGAGCAGGCCTTTTGGACCAGCTGAAAATGATCTCATTTAATTAACATCACGGACTAAAATGACATCCAATGCGATTTTGTATTTATTTAGGATGAGTTCAACCTGCGAACACCCTTCAACATTCAAACCTCTCGAACGCTCCAAGAACTTTTCACCTTTCCCAGTTCAACGGTGTGCTTTTCACACCGCCTGTACGAATTAGTTTTGTTGCCGTTTTTTTCAATGTAGAATTGTTTTATCTATGATTTTTCGCATATATAGACACACTAGAGAATTGTGTTTCCTTCACACAGTGCAGACAGCTCACGTGGAACCCAAAACTGTTGACTTGCCAGACAGCTGATTCTAACCAAATCATTCTCTCAGCATTCTAGAGCAGCAATGGAATAAGCGGGAAGGAGACATGAAAAATGAGCCCTTGCAATACAAATTATAATGGGAGCTCAGGGAACAGAAGTGGGAAGGTCTATGGTGGGTGGCAAAGTCAGCTTAAAATTAACGGTGGAGATGCTATCACTGCTCCACTCATATATCATGAATCAGAGAATCATAGAATCAGTGCAGAAAGAGGCCATTTGGCCAGTTGGGTTTGCATCGGCCCTTGCGAGGTAGAGCACCCTACCTGGGCCCAATCCTATCCCTGTAACCCCACCCAACCTTTTTGGACATTTTACCTTGGCCAATCCACCTAACCCGCACATCTTTGGACTGTGGGAGGAAACCAGAGCACCGGGAGGAAACCCACGCAGACAGGGGGAGAATGTGCAAACTCCGCACAGGCAGCCACCCAAGGTCGGAATCGAACCCGGGTCCCAGGCGCTGTGAGGCAGCAGTGCTAACCAGAGTGCCACCAAGCCATGGATGAAGTAGTGCAAAATGAAAGGAGGTATTAAAAGGAAATAAGCAGATCTGATCCCCACGCTGCATCCCACCCGGAGATATCTGCAAGTCTGGCCCCTGTAGCTTATGTCCGTCGGAGCGTCTGCAACCTGCACTGCCATTGAGAACCAAGGCCTTGATCGCCCTCAGTGACCCGCATGGTCGGGCCCTCACCCTACTGCGTGCGTCTTGATTATGGGCGGGGGCAGGACGAGGCTCTTAAGTGGTCACTAATCGGCCATTTAAGGGTCCCATAGCCCTAAGGGCGGAGACACCACCCAACACCTCCTCCGCCCAGCCCCTCCAAAATGTCAGACAAGTCGGGGCAGGCAGGCAGCCGAAAGGCCAGGATTTGTGTGACCCATCACCTTCAAAGCCACCAGAGGAGGGAAGATGAAATCCAGAGCCTGGTGCCAGAACCAATGAGCTGGACAAGAGCTGACAAGACCTGCCCAACGGCAGTCAATGTGGAACGTTATTTTAGTTTTGGGATTCAAACATCTTGCAACAGCTGGGATTCATGCTCGAAGGAGGACCACTGGCCCTCAATTCAATCTTCGTGGAGCACAGACCTTTGCAGTTATCCCTAAATCTAAAACCATTTGTGATGGGAAGGGGGTGGGTACAATCCATATTTCTACCAGCTAATGTGTGGAAGGGTGCTTCCTGATCTGGCTCCTGAATGACCCAGTTCCCAATTTTTTATTGAGGTTCAGTAGCACCTTGCTCTTGCTTCCATCCCCCCCCCCCCCCCCCCCCCCCCACCACCACCACCACCACAAACAATAGTTTCCTTGTCTCTCCCCCATTGAATCCTTTTCAATGTCCAACTGCAAGAGCTGTTGGTTTACATCGTCATAATAAAAGGTTTTAAAATGTCAACAACTGAGATAAACTCTTAGTCTCGGGTGACAGCAAAGGCATGCTGAGCTCAGTTCTTTCAGGCAATGGGGTTCAGCACAGTCAGGCCAACAGGATGGAGGTGAGCTTCCGCAAAGATAAAAATCACTACCAAGTCGACCTTTACTGCTCTTAGCACTTTGAAGGCAATTTCACACTGGTTATGACACGCTAATTATCTCTCAGTATTGAAACACTTAGTATTTAATCCTTTGGATTCCCTCACACACGAGTCTCCCCTTTCATTAACTGGGAGGGAAGTCAGACAGATCACCCTCCCAACATATATTTCTTTCATCGGTATCATGTTGCGTTCAGGGCAGCAGAGATTCATTCTTGGTAGGAATTTGGGCCGGGTATCAGCGGCAAAAACGTCAACATTCAGGATCCCGTAAAGTCGAAACCAAACCCCGAAGCTGGTGACCAATTGTCAAAGGCACTTCAAAACACGGGCACTTCTTGTCCATAATGCATGGAACTACCCTCAAAACTGGCAAGGGATGATTGTACAAATACCAGGTGTCACCTTTGGCTCAGTGGCCAACAGAAGGTTGTGCATTTGATGGCCACGCCATAGCTTTTCCCTGGATCAGGAGAAAGAGGGTTCAGTTGCCTTAAATATCTAATGGCTACAAGTTAAAGCACCATCAAACCCCAACATATCTTGGAGTGACTTTGCAAGGTCAAGACCAGAATACTGCGCCCGTTTGGTATGCGCACCCACACTCACACTGAGTTGAAACCCAACTGAATGCTACCATGCGTATCGTTACTGGAACGCTACACTCAACACAATTCCCCTGGTTCCCTGTCCTGGCAAACATTACTCCTCCACATATTCGCTGGCTTGCAGTAACCTGCAAAAAGCTAGGGAAGTTCACAATCCCTCCCAACCTGCCCCTCATAGAATCCCTACGGTGCAGAAGGAGGCCATTCGGCTCGTCGAGCGTGCTCCAACCTTCAAACGAGCACTCTACCCATATCAACTCAACCAACCACCCCTCCCTAGCCCTGTAACCCCATACCCTAACCTACACATCCCTGGACACTAAGGGGCAATTTAGCATGGCCAATCCACCTAATCCGGACATCTTTGAACTGTGGGAGGAAACCGGAGCACCCGGAGGAAACACACGCAGACACAGGGAGAATGTACAAACTCCACATAGACAGTGACCCAAGCCGGAATTGAACCCGGATCCCTGGCGCTGTGGGGCAGCACTGCTAACCACTGTGCCACCATGTTGATCTATTCAGCCCACCCAAATTATGACTCCCATCAAGGTGGCCGATCTGGAAAAGCCCTTGTTGTATTTTATATTTTCCCCGCGTCTTGACTGTGATAGAGAAATTCAAACAGCATTCATTAGGTAAGCAAAACTGAACTTTATTCACTAATTAAAACTGCTAGCAGAAATTGGCTGATACTTGGAAAGTCGGAAGGCAGTCAATTACAAACTGCGGAGTCCGTCCCAAGTCTGCGATAGTACAGGAAAAGAAGGCGATTCTTATACATTATAGGATCAAGATAACATGAATACAGCTTGGTCAGGAATTTGATCGAAAGTAAAACATAAGTAATAATCGTTACAATGGCGTCACCTTCTGACCTTTAGGGGACTTGAGTTTCATATCATTATCTTGTCTTTGTTTTAAGAAAGGGAAGAAGTTGTTTACATACAGGAAGAGACTGTTGTTCAGCTTGTTATTTATTGAGACTGCTTCTCGGTTGATGACGAACATTTTGTATTTTGTATCTGTGTCTTAGGTTAAATTCAATTGTACCAAGAAGACTTGACTAGTTTTCCCATCATGCCATTATTTGCTTCACACAATACCACACTCTCCTACATAAGACTTCAATTATAATTCCACCTGGACAAATGAATCGGAATCATTGGACATGACAAATAATTATCTGGACTCAAACTCAACCCAAGTGTTGCCTGGTTTCAACCTTCCAAGGAAAGACTGGTCCCCCCCCCCCCCCCCCCCCCCCCCCACCTTTACAGGTTCAGGACTGGCCACGCCCCCTGCTTGGCCAACTTCCACAGATGGGGCATTAGCGCCACCCCCAATGTGCCGGTGGGAGAGAGCAGACCACGCACAACATCATTGATGGATGTCCAATCCAGAGACTCAGCAGAGGTGTCTCCGCACTCAACACAGCAGGGCTGGAAGAAACTGTTTGGCTTAGGGACTTTGCATTTGCTAAATAAATCGATAAATAATACCTTACAGTTAGAGGTGACATTCATTCATCTCACGAATCTAGCCTGATGCAGTTTGCAGAAAAAGTACAGTGCATTAACCCCCTGCACCTCCAGCCTCGTTTCCCGTAATGTTCAAGGATCAGCCAGAAATGGTTTCCAAGTCACATATTCATGTTTGGAAAATGTGGTAGTCAATTCAACGGACCAAATATGGAAGGAACGTACAATTGTTTGCAACAAAGATGCTTCTGGGATGATTTCAAGCGTACTGTCAAACTTCCAAAAGTCCACACCAAACAGGTGTTTGGCCAGACTGGTGAAGGGTTAACGTGAAGAGATTTGGTCAAGTGTTGACATTGCTGATCGCTTTGCTTCAGAGCAGCATTAGAGATTAGCTATCGAAACACCAGTAGTAAGCCAAGTGAATCAAACTGTACAATAGCTCTGTACACACATTTAGTCACTTGCAAAATCCCGGACCCCTCCCCTGCCTTCCCAAGTCATGACGTAGGTAACCAAGGCACTGTTTGCTAACAGATTGGCCTTTCTACTCGCACACTGCTCTTTTGCTGTGTAAACGGTGGTTTAGCCTTCAACCCCTGAGACCGCCATTTAATCCAAAGTAAAGCTAATCAGCACAATGGAAAATGTTTTATGGAGGTGACGCGAAAGGGTCAGATAGATAACACTGTTCGAGAGGAAAGGCAGAATCTCACATCGACAAACCGCACGAGTCAACTTCCTATTCAAAACAAATAACAACAATAAAAGCATTTCTGCTGAGGCAGGTTCAACCTTGTTAAACTCTACTTAAATACTTGTGTTAGTGGACGCTAGTGGCAGCAGAAATCAATGTTACAATTTCGTACCAATGTGCTGATGGTTAAGATAAGCATGATTATTCTCCGGGGAGGTTTTCTCTGCTGCTTCCCCCAAAGGCATCGACTGGTTCTCTGGCCTACACAGCGCCCTGGCCATTATTTCTGTGTGTGGGTCAGCCAGCAAGACCCCGGTGTCCATTTGGCCATTGTGTCCTCACGGTGGAACCAATCCAGGCTTCACAAATTTTAGGAAGCCTAACATTTATTTTCTGCAGAGAGCTGACATCATGATTGCATACCTCCAAAACCAGTGACTACGGTTTCTGCTTGCTCCTATATGCTGAGTGCACCAAAAGGAAAATTTAATGAACAATCTCTTAAAGGAGCGCTGTAACAAAAGACCAAACTTCAAAGGAGATGGCACGGGGGGCACAGTAGCACAGTGGTTAGCATTGTTGCTTCACAGTGCCAGGGACCTGGGTTCGATTCCCGGCTTGGGTCACTGTGCGGAGTCTGCACGTTCTCCCCGTGTATGCGTGGGTTTCCTCCGGGTGCTCCGGTTTCATCCCACAGTCCAAAGATGTGCAGGTTAGGTGGATTGACCGTGCTAAAATGCCCCTCAGCGTCCAAAAAGGTTTGGTGGGATGACTGGGTTACGGCGATAGGAGGTGTGGCCTAAGTAGGGTGCTCTTTCCAAGGGCTGGTGCAGACTCGATGGGCCAAATGGCCTTCCTCTGCACTGTATGATCTATGAGACCCATCCAGTTAAATTAAAGTAGCGTTTCTGCTCATCTATACGAGTGAATCCACAGCTATGTCCACCATTGAACACAATCAAACACTCAAGTAATATTCAATTAACAGATAGAAGTTTCCCAAACGACGAAGAAGATAAGCAAAACACCACGGCAATTCTCTCCCCTCCTTCAATCATCTCCATTTTCCATGGTTGTAGATCTCACCTGATGCAGTTCGCAGAAAAAGCACAGTGCATAAACCCCCCTGCACCTCTATCCTCGTTTTCCGTAATGTTCAAGGATTAGCCAGAAATGGCTAGAAGCGCTTGTTCTTCTCGAAGGACTGGATGCTTCGTTGTGGGCAGGAGCATGGTCGCCAGCTTGCATACTTCTCAGAGCCAGTATAGCAATGCTGAGGGACGGGGCTTTGCGAAAGTGACAGACATAAGGGAGAGGGAGCGTGAAGCCAAACCCCAAAGGCGGAGAAGAGCTACACTGGCAACAGACCACTTGGTTTGTATCCAACGTCAAACAACTTAGCAAATCAATCAATCAGCAGCTCTGAAATCCTGACCGATCCAGCTGAATAATTACCTGCCGGTACGCAAACATGCATAAAAGGTTCAAATTTAGGAAAAGCTGATCTGTTATATGGACTAATTGGGCTAAAGGTCTTGCTTTTGCCATAATTCAACATGATTCAACATGGTGTTATTGGAATGTGTTATCACATTGAGCGTTGCTGGGCAATAGTTTTGCCTAAAATAGTGTCCTTTCTTCCAAAGATGTGCGGGTTGGGTGGATTGGCCGGAATAAGGCAGAGGAGTTGGCCTCTCTTTCGGAGGGCCTGTGCAGACTCGACAGGCTGAATCGCCTCCTTCTGCACTGTACGGATATTATTCTATGGATTTTTGAGGCCATTCCACCCATCAAGCCCATGCCAGCAAAATCATTTGGATTTAGTGCGCCTTCCCCAGTGATCAATCCCCTCATATGCAGGTCCTGCCGCCTCTCGATCTCTATCTGCCCATTTCTCCAAGCTTTCACGAAACTCCGACCATTGTTCATGGACTTGCGCACATTTATATGACCATTCTTCATCTCTCCCTTGGTCACTCTCGGACTACACGGCAATCTCACTTGAGTTACATCTAAGGTAGTCTCTTCAGATCCCACTCCAGAAACCTGAACACAAAGCTGACTCTCCAGCACAATAACAACTCCAGCCTGGGAAGGTAGTGGCCTTGTGGTATTGTGGCTGGACTAGTGATCCAGAGGCCCACGTCAAAGCTCCAGGTACCCGGGTTCGAATCCCACCCATAAATCCAATAACATCAGGAATTAAAAGTCTAATGTTGACCGTGAAACCATTGTCAATGGTTGGAAAAAACCATCTGGTTCATTAACGTCCTTTAGGGAAGGAAATCTGCCGTCCTTACCCAATCTGGCCTACATGTGACTCCAGATCCACAGCAATGTGGTTGACCCTTAGTAACCTCAGTTCAAGGGCAATTAGGAATGGGTAATAAATGCTGGCCCATCCAGTGGCATCTACATATATGGAGCTCCTGCTGTCAGATGTAACTCCATTATCTCTGTAAAATCAATGTAAAGGGTGCCATGATGCCCTTTTTGAAAGGAAATTCTGGACAATACTTTCCCCTCAATATTAATCAAACAGGTTATCTGGCTAATGTTGTTTGTGGGAGGTTGCTGTATGCAAATTGGCTGCCACATTTCCTACATTATAACAGTGACAAGACTTAGAAGAACCATAGAAATGATGCAGGACAGAAGGGGGCCATTCAGCCCATCTTGTCCATGCCGGCCCAAATGACACTCCGGTGCCCTTTCTAATCCCATCTTCCTGCACATGGCCCATAGCCCTGCAGCTTACAGCACTTACGGTGCAGATCCAGGTCCAGGAACTTGTTAAAAAAAAGTGTTTAGAGTCTCTGCCCCCACCACCATCTCAGGCAGCGAAGTCCAGACACCCACCACCCTCTGTGCAAAAATGTTTTTCCTCATGTTCCCTCTAATACTTCTGTCACTTCTATGACTCCTGAGTTTGAACGGTGCCCAGGAAAACAGGTTCCCCCTGTCTATTCTATCTCTACCCCTCACAATTTTGTACCCCTCAATCTTCTCTGTTCAAAGGAAAACCCCTCCACTCTCTCTTCGGGGCTACAATTCTCCAATCCTTGGCAACATTCTAGTAAATATTCTCTGCACGCTCTTCAGAGCAATTACATCCTTCCTGTAATGTGGTGACCAGTACACAATACTCCAATTGTGGCCTCAACAGTGTCTTATACATTTCATCGTTATATCCCTGCTTTTGCACTCCATACCTCTGCCAAAGAAGGAGGGCATTCAATATACCTTCTTTGCAACCTTATCTATCTTTACACGCCACCATCTCTCACTTCATCTTCACTTCCAAAGAATATTTGGTATACAGTGCTTTGCGATAGGTTACGGAAAAGATTATTTAAACAGAGAGAGACTACAGAATACTGCAAGACTGAAGGATCTGTGCGTCCTCGTGAACGAGCAGGTACACCAAGTAGTAAGAAAGGCAAACAAAATGTTGGCCTTTGTTGCAAGGACAATGGAGTGTAAACGTAGGGAAGCCCTGCTACAAATGTCCAAGGCATTTGCGAGACCACACCCACCTCGAAATTTACCCGGGTGTAGTCTTGGTCACCTTACTCAAGCAGGCTTGCTTTGAATGCAGTTCAGAGGAGGTTCACTAACCTGGGGAGGGATCCTCCGACCCCCCGCCGGGTCAGAGAATCGCCCAGGGCCAGCGTCAATCCCGCCCCCGCCGTGTCCCGAATTCTCCCCCCCTGCCCCCCGAGATTCAGCAGGGGCGGGAATTGCACCGCGCCGGTTGGTGGGCCCCCCACGGCGATTCTCCGGCCCGCGATGGGCCGAAGTCCCGCCGCTGACAGGCCTCTCCCTCTGGCATGGATTAAACCACCTACCTGACCGGCGGGATTGGCAGCGCGGGCGGGCGCCGGGGTCCTGGGGGTGGCGCGGGGCGATCTGACACGGGGGGGTGCCCCACGGTGGCCTGGCCCGCGGTTGGGGCCCACCGATCGGCGGGTGGGCCTGTGCCATGAGGGCTCTCTTTTCCTTCTGCCTTCGCCATGGCCTTCACCATGGCGGAAGCGGAAGAGACCCCCTCCCCTGCGCATGCGCCAGTATGACGTCAGCAGCCGCTGACGCTCCGGCGCACGCGCGGACTTCCGCCGGCCGGCAAAGTCCTTTCGGCCCCGGCTGGCGTGGCGCCAAAGGCCGTTCACGCCAGCCGGCGGAGTGGGAACCACTCTGGCACAACCTAGCCCCTCAATGTGAAGGCTTGGCCCCTAAAGGTGTGGAGACTTCCGCACCTTTGGGGCGGCCCGACGCTGGAGTGGTTCACGCCACTCCATCACGCCGGGACCCCCCGCCCCGTCGGGTAGGGGAGAATCCCGGCCCTGATTCTTGGGATGAAGGGATTGTCATACTCAAGTAGGTTGGGCCGACGATCATTGGAGTTTAGAAGAACGGGAGATGATCGTGTTGAGACTTTGAGGTTCTGAGGGGGTTTTACAGAGCAGATGCTGAAGGGATGTTTCCTCTTGTTCGAAAATCTAGAACTAGGGGAATAGTTTAGACTTAGGGGTCTACCATTTAAGATGCAGGTGAGGAGAAATTCCTTCCTTCAGAGGGTTGTTAGTCTTCGGAATTCCCTTCCCCAGCAAGCAGTGGAGGCAGGATCATTGAACATATTCAAGGCTCAGTTAGATAGATTTTTGATCGAAGGGAGTTATTGCGTGTAAAGTGGATTTATGGCCACAATCCTATTGAATGGTGGAGCAGGCTCGAAGACGGAATGGCCTAATCATGCTCCTATTTCTTCTGAACTTTTGTACAAGGCGCTAGACAAATGCAAGCCTTTCTTCAAATAATTCTCATTATAATACTATGTGCATTATTACGTAAAACATAAAGTGAAAGATCGCTACGAGTTTTTTTTTAAGATCAGGGAACCATTTAAGCAGAGTACAATGCAGAGTCGGTATCAAGTTTTCATTATATTATTGCAAGCAGTATTCTAATTTGAAGCATATCACTTGGAAATTAAGTATATCATTCCATACAAGATTAAAATAGAACCAGAAATTCAAATCATATTGCACCACAAATTCAGCAATTTACTACAGATTGTAAATAAATAAATAAATAGTGGCCTGATTGATGGAGCAAGTATATATATAGCTCTCTAAAAGTGAGATTTTGTGATGTAAATTTAATTATACTACAGTAATTATATTACTTGAATTTCAATCTCATGCACAGACTACATCCATTTTAATTCCATTCTTTTTGATGAAAATTAAATTTCACATATGTCACATGGCTAGCTTTCATTCTATTCTGATTATAACATCCATCTATTGCCAGATCACATTACTGAAGGTTAGCCATAAATTCCATTGCGGATTCATCAACTTGCCTCTCTAACTCCAGCAAGGGAGGGGGAGGGAGGTGGATTCTCTCAGCTTGCACTGATGTACTGCCTCTCAATGTGTTAAAGATGTCCCAAGCCACATTAAGGAGCAGGTCAGGCGAAATTTCACGTCGAGCCACAGGAAGTGACAGTAAGTTTGGTGAAAGAGGTAGGTTTTAGGAGGACAGATAGGGAGCGAGGCAGGAAGGCAGGTAGCTGAAGGCTGCCAATCATGGACAGATGAAAATTGGGATTGTGCAGAAAAGCCCGTATTGGAGGAGCTCAGAGATCCCGGAGAGCTGTGGGGTTGGAGGGGATCACAAAGATAGGGAAGGGGAAAGGCTGGGAGAGATCTGGAAACAAAGATCATTTAGCGCAAGGCACCTCTGGACCAGAAGCCACAGTAGAGTAGGCCGAATGGCTCACCAGAAATGAGCACAGGCTTCATTTCAATGTTGCACATATTTCGGACTTGCACTCGCCGAGTCAGAGTTCGCCTTGATAATTTCAGGCAAGAGGAGCTTAAAGTTTGACAGCTAGAAGCTGCTCAAAAACGTTGAAAGTGGAGTCAGAGGGAGCAAGAGTGGATATCCTGGTAGATGTCCTGGCCCCATTCAACAACTCCAGGCCGTTTCGTGCTCACCCACCCCCCTCAACACCCTTTACTCGATTGGCAGCCACAGCTCGCCAGGTGTCTTCTGACGAGGCGCGAGGTCAAATTCACCTCACTCCTCACTCCTCTCCATGTTGGTCGCCCGCCAACTGTTTGGAACAATGAGGTAAATAGCCTCCATCGTGTATCTGAATAACAGAATAAAACGGACTTGGATGTTTATAATATTACAGTTGCTGGCACAATGGGAGACGCCCAGTGTGAATCTTTCCACCATTCTGAAAGCAGATGTCCACAGTGTGGTTGATGGGGAAGCTTGGATACCTGAGCAACAGGAAGGCTTTCGCTATTGGCTGCTTGAAAGCAAACTCACTTATGCACTCAGGCCTCCCTGCCCAAGAGAATTGCAGACATGTCAACCGTGACCCTCCAACTGGTGGAGTTACCCCTCTATACAATTGGTTGTGTCCCCGTGCCCTACTCAGAAAAGAGATAAAACCATCATCTGTACAACAGCAATGCATGGTGACTTTAAGATCATAAAATACTCCAAGACACTCCACAGGCAACTCAATATCTACATGTTCTGGCAAGTTGTCCTTTTCACTTTGCTAGCATGAGGAGCTCCTGGTACTTGCTGCCCAGCTAGTGAGAGATCAAATTGCACTGGTTAATTGTTTAAGGATCAAGATGGCACGGTGGCACAGTGGTTAGCACTGCTGCCTCACAGCATCAGGGACCCGGGTTCAATTCTAGCCTCTGTTGACTGTGGAGTTTTCACTTCCTCCCCGTTTCTGCGTGGGTTTCCTCTGGGTGCTTCTGTTTCCTCCCACAGTCCAAAGATGTGGAGGTTAGGTGGATTGGGCATCCTAAATTGTCCCTTAGTGTTCAAAAGGTTAGGTGGGGGTACTGGGTTACGGGAATAGGGTGGAGGCTTGGGCTTAAGTAGGGTGCTCTTTCCAAGGGCTGGTGCAGGCTTGATGGGCCAAATGGCCTCCTTCTGCACTGTAAATTCTATGATTCGATGATCAGTCAGACTCTTAGAGGAGGCAAGCCAGATCTGTTTGAGGTCAAGGTGATTGCCAAGATGAAACACCTGAGGGTCAAAGTTCAGAACCAGGTCAGCGCACACAGCAATCCTCAGGTAGGAAAGCAATAACTGTTGATTCATCAACCAGCCAGCTTGGCTCTTTCATCGAACCTGGATAGAGAGGCCCATCGATGGAGGGCAAGATTCTTCCTGCTCGGTCCTACATCGCTCCTCAAGTCAATACATCAACAGGAAAGCTGAAGCTGTCTGGACAAGCTTACTGCTGGACTGACTGGCACAAACTGGTCAAAACTCCAGCAGTACCCCAGTACACGCCTGGGGAATCCCAAGCTCAGTTGTCCTGATTCTGAACACTAGGCTTCGGCAAGTGAGGAGCGAACCCCCGGAGAACGCGTTCACTCTCCAGTAACAGGAGTAGGCCATCCAGCACCCTGGAGCCTGCTGCGCCATTCAACAAGATCATGGCTGATGTGTTTTCTGTCAGGCAATCGCAGAATGCAATTCTCAGCAGTTTGCTCTGGAGGCTTTGGGACCTGGTTCTGGGAGCTCAGCAATGGAACACGTCGCAGGCATGGCGTCGCTATTCTAGTCCAGGCCCACCACCTGCTCACTGTGTTATGCTATTGGAGGATCAAGGCTTTTTGTGGCCTAGCCGCCCGATCCACCCATTTGACAGGCGTATGGGAGCAGAAGAGACTTGCCCCGGCTCCAAAGTGGCCATCACATTTTCTGCATAAATATCGACGAAGCAGGACGAACGAAGAAGATCTGAGAAAATAATGAAGTACAATTCCCCGAACACATGCGCATACTCTGGTCAGGTCTTACTTCATCCTGACACTGAATTCCCCCTTTCAAAAAGGAAGGTGGCATCACAAATTAAAATCCCAATGACATAAGAAGCCTTTCACTGCTTTATCATTTAATATGTCCTCTAGCTTTCTTCCAAACAGAACCAAAACAAAGTTGACAATTTTGCGTAACTTTTGTTTTTAGAAAGGACATTAAGACATTACAGAAGATTACACACAACTTAACAGGACAGGAGCAGATTATTCAGCCCACACAACGTAGAGCGATGTTTATTTGTGACTATTTTATAGGACATGGACAGATGGACTATCTTTTGCTTCAGTTCTATTAGCTTATTAGTACAATATTATCCTTGTATCAAAATAAAATTAATGACCAAATGAATGTTGCTGTTCGATAACTACATTTGGGAGAACAGTATGCACTTTGCCCAGCTTTCGGTAGTCACGTTCCGAGGACTACTTTGTGACCATGCCTGTCATGTATTTCCAAGCAATCGACTTCAACAACTGAGTGTTTTGCAGCTCAAGAGGAACTAAGAGAGTGGTTTCAAGGTTTTTTTCCTTCAAAATTCACATTTTAAATGTAAGAGGAGCTTGTCAAAGGGAGCTGTAACTAAATGATTCAACAATGGAAATCACTCACCTCTTCCACAGTGAGAGGCATGCAGATCCTGTACTCTTTCATCAACATAATGGTGCTTCAGCCTGGGTGAAGTATGAACTTGTTGAAGGCACTGAGGGGATCACTTCTGAAACCACTGACGGTTAACTGAGGTGATACATTAGTCCTCTTACCAGCTGACGATATAAAGACAGTCCTGTCTGCACTAGTCTCTCGTGCTGAGGCACTGCAGCGAATACCACCAAGCCTGGTGTGGCAAAATCCCCAGGGCTGGGATTCAAAGCTCAGCCGTCTTATTCTGGGTGGGAGAAAGAGAAAAATGTAATTTAAAAATAGGTCATCAGTCATTATTAAAATAAGAATTCCTTTTTGTGTTTGCGTTTATTAAAATTTGTGTTTGGAAAACTTGGTAACACCTTTTTGCTGCAATACTGTTGCGGACGTAAACATGCCTTGCTGGCAGAAAGGGGTTAGATCAATCTACAACGCTGTGGCAAATGGTCAAGAGAGTCGGCTCCAAGAATGAAACAATGACGCAATTCGCCAAAATTGTACTGTCAACCTCCTGGAAGTTACATCTATCACGTTGTGTACCACTCCACTGAAGTTAGCTCTATCCTAAGACGAACAACTGCAATGAAAACGAGTACAAATCACGTCTACAGTGTTATATTCAATAAAGTCAATTGATGAAAGATGCCAATCTTTACTCAGCCTAACGTTTATTTACGGAATGAAACATTACAAGCATACACCTCCTAACTCAAGTAGTTTCACTGCTTGTTGCTTTAGATCAGTCAAGTGAAACGCCAATTAATTAATGCCCACCACCGGCATATAATAAAACGCAATTGATATATCACTGAATGGATTGCACACTTGTACTGATTATGCAAATATGTGAAATATTAGCAATCAATAGTTTGTAAAAATTGAAGATTGATTTGATAGCGCTTAAGCAGGGGCATTGCACTGAAAGGTACAACTTTCCCTTTAACATTCACTCCGATTCCAAGCTGCCTTTCCTACATATTTGTGCAATAACTCTATTTTAAAATGTCCAGGATGTTTATTAAGGCAAAGCAACAATGTTTATGAAAATGACCATTTGTAATAAGTCATGTGCAGCGCCGGGTTTTTTTTGGTATGGTTTGCAAACATGAGCTCTCAGCCGTGGTCAGTACCACTGCAAACACTGCAAGGAACATATTCAGGAGGGGCACTTTTGCTTCTCGCAATTCTTGTAGAATACTGAGGATTAGCTTGATAGCAGCACCACGTAGCTCGATACCTTCAATGTACCAATGTTGACAATTAAAGGTTGCTCCTTTGGGTTGCAATTGGGTCCAGTGCATATTGGAGCTAATTTGCATGGATTAACATGGAAAATCCAGCCAGAGAAACAGGCTGCAGGGCCCAACTGGACCCTCCCCAGTGATTGTGCTCCACATGAGCCTTATCCCATCCCTTTGTCTAACCCTAGCAGCATAACCTTCTATTACTCCCAGACGTTTTCATCAACCCTTTCAGCATAACCCTTTTCTTTCTCGTAAATCCATCTATGTTATTGACCTCAACTACCCAGCGTATGGAACTACATAAAACAAGATTAAAACACCTCAACCATTCCTTGTTTTGAACTATATAGAACATAATTCATTCACCTCAAACATCCTGTGTATGGAACTAAACGGAACACAATTAAAACACCTCAACCTATTGCTCTACAATTTAAAAAGGAAGGAAGTTTCTTGCTTACACAATTTGCTGATTTAATAAGTTGCTTCACACGTTCCAAGTTTACTTAATTTCCAACCAATTGCCCCCCCCCCCCCCAAGTTTATTTTTACTTCACAAAAAATATCTGTGAGCACTGACATTCACACACATAAATTGTTGGTACTATTGTGCTCAATTGGGAATGAAAATTCACGCAAGGCAAGAGGATGTCCATTTGCTCCATCACCCTGTCTGTCAAGCTGTTGATGGCCGCGGGGACCCAGGACCCCTGAGGTGCTCAAATTCCGGATCTCCCCCAGTTCTCAGCCAGCCTCACCTCCCCACCTCCTCCTTGGCGCGGCCACTCTGTACAGCTCTGCCAGAAGCCCTTCCTTCCTCAGCACTCAACTGGCCAAAAAAACATTCCACTCAATCAACCAAACGAAAAAAAAATTAAAAATCCCCCAGCAATTTGGAGCTGCTGAAATAAATGCAACCCCTGCATATCATCAAATATATTTTACAATTGTAGAGTTAACCCTTTGGGGGAGGGGTTACAGTTTCAGTGTGATATCCATTGCATCTAAACACCAGGCGATCAGATACTTGTGTGCACTATTAATTCTCATTAATTGTCCTATTATCGCTTCAGTTAACACAAGTAACTTTTGTGCCTTTCAGCCTGAATTAATAATGCTCTTTGTATGTGTGTGTGTGAATACATTCACATAAAGCACTGCCACTAATTTAGATATATATTTAGATTAAACTGTATATTTACACACACACACACAGTTACAGTAACCTAGCCCCAATCACTCTCTACAATGCACATCTCAGCTAGCCACTGTCAGTCCAGTGCTTTTAAACAAAATGCTTCTCAATGCTGCACATGTTCCAGGCAAAGCGAGACTCACCCTCCAGGTTACTGGGCACAAAGTGAGTGAATCCCCCCGCATGGGAAAAGTTCACCCACCCGCTCTGTCCTTCCGATCCTGCCGCTTAGCTTGTGTGGAAGGGGGAATCTCCTCCAGTCTGCCAACCAAAAAAGGAACGGGTCACAACTGCTGTGGGAGGGAGGGGGGGTGTTAAAGAGTAAATAAAACGATGTCTTCAGTTGCTTCTCAAAGATCCACGTCCTGGCGCGGGAGACACAAAGCACAGCACAGCCCGGCCACAAGACAGCACAAACTTTGGTGGCTGGCAGGGAGGAGCAGTTTGCATTCTTCTCCTGACCTTCCCCGAGGTTTCGATCCTGTAAACGGAGGGGAGACTGAGCGCGTCCTTCAGTCCCGCGGCTGGAGGAGCTCTTGCTCTTGTTGCCCCCTTCCACCCCACCGGTGGACCGGCTGGAGAAGAGCCCGCTGGAAAATAAAGGGAGAATTGGGAGGGGATGGGGTAGGGGGGGGACACACATCAGAAACTAAAACTGCAGCCCACAGCACTGCAAGTGGTTCTTTCATATTGCAGGCGCCGCACCGCCTCCTTCAGGCGGAGATCAGTAACTGCTGACAGCACACAGGAGGAATCTGCACAGCAAACCCACTGGGGGCTTAGCTGGAACCCTGGTCGCCAGCATGACAATGTTCCATTGCCCAATTCGCACTAAACCCTCACTCAACATGCACATTCATTCTGCGCTTCCTCACCTTGTACTTTGCCATGTTTCAAATGCTGCCAGGCGGGCAATGTGCAGATCCTCTCTGACCACGCGCTCCACGTGTTTGGCAGCCAGCTAGTTTTTGTCAAGGGCTGCTTTCGATGCAACTTGGCATTCCGGCTGAGTTTTGATTCTTGAGGAGAGGTTCATCGCCTTGAAACATTGGGCGGAATTTAAAGCAGAGGCCCACGCAGCCGGAGGGTTTTACAGCACAGAAGGAAAGAGAGGCCTTTCCTTTCGGCCCATCGCTCCCGTGCCAGCCATCAGGCACTCCCAAGGAGCATGCTGGGAGATGGGCACCCCACATTAGCCGGGAAGGAAACCGTATGGTGGAGAACCCATCATTTTCCCAACCAAACCCCCCCCCCCCCCCCCCCTTCCCCCCCACCACCACCACCACTGGCCTGAGTCGGAGCAGGAAAGGTCACATTAGGCAAGGGTGGTACGGTAGCACAGTGGTTAGCACTGTTGCCTCACATTGCCAGGGTCCCAGGTTCGATTCCCGGCTTGGGTCACTGTCTGTGCACGTTCTCCCCGTGTCTGCGTGGGTTTCCTCCGGGTGCTCCGGTTTCCTCCCACAAGTCCTGAAAGACGTGTTGTCAGGTGAATTGGACATTCTGAATTCTCCCTCTGTGTACCCGAACAGGCGCCGGAATGTGGCGACTAGGGGCTTTTAACAGTAACATCATTGCAATGTTAATGTAAGCCTACTTGTGACAATAAAGATTATTAGTATTATTATGCCTTCCCAGCCCCAGACCATTAAGTTACCAATTAATGACCACTTAAATACCTCGTCCTATCACTGCTGGTAATCGCTCGGCGGCAAGGGGGCCCTCCTGATTGGGCACCCCGCGGCACGTGGCAAGGGCTGGCCAGAATGGAGAGCCACGCTGACCTGGATAATGGCGCCGCCCATCCCCTCACCAGGGCCTGCCTGTAGTCCCAGCCTAACTTCTGGGATCCCCATCGATGCTGTTGCTCTGGGGGGTCTCCTGCAGTCTCGGTAGTGGCCATCGCCCCCGGTGGCCCAGCCAGGACTGAAGTTGCCGCCAGCCCTCTGACTGGCTGCCAGCCTTTGCAGGTGGCTTCTTTGTCTCCAAAGGCAGTCAGCAGCTGCCTGATGGGCATTTAAATCAATTATGGCACCACAGGAAGGTCCAACGGTGTGGTTGTCACTTGCTTTCAGGCCAGTGGAAGGGACCACTGCTGCAGATATTAAACGTAGCTCATTAAATCTGCTTCCTTTCCCACAGATGCTGCCTGGCCCACTGAGTGTTTGTCAGTGCTTCCTGTCTTCCTTTAAACTTCAGGTTTTCAGCATCTGCAGTATTTTGCTTTTACTTGAACACACTGCCTGTGGGCTGCATTTTTGGGGGCTTGCATTTGTGGCCAATCTGGCAATTTATGTTAGTTGTCGAGCCAAAGCGACAGAAAGGAGGATGCGCTAGATCAGCTTATAATAATGCACTAACCCTGAGCCTCAAGTTATCAAGTTTGAAGCGTGTAGCAAGAGAACCCTGCTGTCAAAATGGACAATGCACTGCCTGCCTCTCAGTCCCAGTGACACAATAGCCAGGTTAATAACATAGATTCCAGAAAATAAGTTTTATTCGAAGATACTACTGAAGGCTCAAGCTTTTCAAAGGCAGGTTCACAGCAGATGCAGAGAAGTGTGAGGTGATGCATTTTTCTCGGAAGAACATGGAGGGACAATACAAAATGGGGGGGGGGGGGTAGAATTTTATACGGGGTGGAGGTGCAGAGGGACCTGGGTGTGCATGTGCAGAAAGCCAGAACTAACCACATTGCTGTAGCTAGGGGCCAGATCTAATGATATGTAAAGGCTTAACATAATGTCCTTACTTTTAGATTTATTGTCACGTGTACCAAGCTACAGTGAAAATTATTGTCCTGCATACAGTCCAAGCAGACCGTACCATGCATGAAGAAAAATAGGACTTTTGTGCTCAATGGCTCTATCTGTGAAGCCAGGAATGCTGGAATGCCTTTATAAAAGCTTTCTGAACTTGTCCTGCCAACAACTAAGAGAAAATATTCCAAGTTGGAGATTACTCAGTGATTTGTAATTGGGTCAATAATGCAAGTTCTCCGTCAGAACAATGAGACAATAGGAATTATGATGTAAAAGGCATAGTCAGTAATGTGTGTTGGAAATCTGCGTCAAACCAGTGAGAAATCACATGTATCAATAACCCTTTGCTTAACCTACTTCAGCATTTCTTGAATTCATCATGTGACTAACCCAAGGGATGTGACTGGAAACAACACAAGGCACAATGGTATGAAATTGGAAAGATTGGATTAAGGGTTAAAATCAAGAATGTTGGTTCCATAAGTCCATGCCTTTTTCCAGATTGAAGCCTGGGGTGTATCTCCGAAAGTCGATGAAGCTGTCTCACCTCGGGCTGAAATTCAGTCCCTGCAAATCTATTCGATGTACTTCAGTCTTGTACACATAGAATCCCTACAGTGCAGAAGAAGGCCATGCGGCCCATCGAGTCTGCACCGGCCCTTGGAAAGAGCACCCTACCCACGCCCACACCTCCACCCTACCCCAATAACCCAGTAACCCCACCTAACCGTTTGGACGCTAAGGGGCACTTTAGCACCGCCAATCAGCCTAACACGTGCATCTTTGGACTGTGGAAGGAAACCGGAGCACCCGGAGGAAACCCACACAGACAGGGGGAGAGCGTGCAAACTCCACACAGTCACCCAAGGCCGGAATCGAACATAGGTCCCTGCCACTCAGAAGTGGAGGTGCTAAACACTGTGCCACTGTGCCGCCCCTTCAACGTGTTTCTGGACATCTTTCAAGAGGTTGTTCAGCCTTAGTCTTTCCAATGTACAGACTGTCCTGTGGCTGGGCATTTTTCTGGAGGAAAAGCAATTCTAAAACCAAAGAAAGACTTGCATTTATGTTGTGTTTTCCACGCCCATCAGACGCCTCAAAGCATTTTACCAGCAATGGATGTGAATTATAAAATGTGGCATCCAGCTTCACAGTTCTACAGGAAATGTGTTACGAGCCCTTGAATACCATGAATGGGGAAAGACATTTCCCAGTGTGATATTAGAAGGGCCAGAGTTCACTCATAATCTTCACCCATTTGGCTCTGCTTCAGGAGCATTAGGAGCAGGAGAGTCATGTTCAAAATCCGGACCCTGCTTCTGAAACAGTGACTCCAGTTACAAGTGTGCCTATGTGCATGATTGCTGAGTACCTGTCAGGATCTGCTTTGAGTGTGATGCCTTCCAGCGCAGTATAGCCCCCCGATGCCCAAGTTGGCACACAAGGAGTGTGGTCAGACGGGCCAAACACTAGAGGGCCATCAGCTTCAGTGGGAGTGTAAACCATTGTGAGTCCGTGCCTTCAGGGCAGAGGGGAACTATTGAAATATAGATTCATGCGTTTACTTTTTGCTGATTTGCTGGAAATGGAAACATGGGGCTTGATTTTCACATCATGTTGTGCCCAGCGCCAATCTCTGAAAGGTGAGGGGGGGGCAGTCAGCGACCCCATAGCGGGGGGGGGGGGGGGGGTTGCTCACTTGAGGGGGGGTGGGAGGAGTTGGTGATGCTCATGTCCGGGGGGGGGGGGGGGGGGTGGCATTGTATGTGGGTAGGGGCTGTGGGGGACCCTCAAGCGCACTTAGCGATCAGGGCACCCTTTCAAAAGGGCGCCCCGATCTCTGAGGAGCCAGCCTGCCCAGGGAGTTTAGTTCCTCATGGCTGAAAACATTTCAAAGTGATGGGATTGACTGGTGCGATACTCCCCAAGCCTCTAAAAAAAATGAGTAAGCGTGGGTAAATACAGGTCTGGATCTCACCCAAAAAGCTGGTGGGCAGCCGCCCCACCAAACCTGCCCAAACGTATTTGGGTGAAACGCCCCTACGATGTCCATTCCTGTAACTGTAACAGTCTACCTACAGCAAGGAGGAAGCAGCATGTCTGGATTAATCAGATATTCTAAACAGTCATCATTTTAAGATGCATTATCCTGGTATGTGGTTTTAAGTCCTCTATATGTATGTAGAACATCATTTTCAGCCTGGTGAAAAGAAAATCTGGTTAACTAAAATTTCCGATATGAAGCCACTTAGAAATAGTTACAGACTGGAGAGAGAGAGAGAGAGACAGGCAAACTTTACTTGTTTCCTCTCCCCACTGGTCTGTAAGCGGAAGTGTTTTGAATTATTTTTAAAGTATGCGGTGGCCTGTTTTCCCAAAGCCTCAGTCTGGGTGATCCAATTTACCAATATTCCGCAGCAAACTCATGTTATGATTAACTCAGAAGGAAAGTGTGTTTCAAAACCTGGGGAGGAGTGTTTGGAATTTCCCACTCCACTCCAATCCACCACTCACACACACACACACACACACCCACTCCACTCCAATCCACTCACTCACACACACTCACACACACCCACTCCAATCCATCACTCACACACACTCACACACTCACTCCACTTCAATCCACCACTCACTCACACACACTCACACACACCCACTTCAATCCACCACTCACCCACACACACACACACAAGCAACGCTTTACATCATGAATAGCAACAGTACAGGTACCACAGAAATAAATATTATTTCACAAGTCTTCCAGATTCTCGAGTGAGAATCCAATGAATAATCCCTTGTTTTGGGACCGGACCAGACCCCAATTTATATTCGGCAACTGGTTTGAGACCCCAACAATTTCTCAATTTGTAAAGCTGTGAGGAAGGGACACTCCGCCCCATGAGGGATTCCACTGATAAATAGGGATCTTTTATAGCAAAACAAACTTTCTTGTTAACTGAGTTTTAACTACGTTAACATCACAGAAATATAGCTTTACAATTAACATTTAAACAGTTCTAAAGAAAAGGACAAACACTTTAATGACTAACTCATGCCATATCTATTTCCAAATAAGCAAAGCCCACCACAGATCAAAAGCCACTTATAAATAAAGTTAGCAAACACAGGGATATTTGCTGTACTATTGAGTAGGGATTTCTTGGAAAGACTGCTTGGAGAGAGTGAGCGAGAGAGAGAGAGAGAGAGACTTCCAGGAATAGCCTGAAAATCCTTCTGTCTTTGTCAGACTGAACGATCCTACATCCAAAGCTGTTTTCTACAACACTGGATGCTCCCATTAATTACATCATCTCTATCCCACTCAGATGCCATGACCTGTTTATCTAAGTCTAAACACAGTCTCAAATTATCTACCCCTGCCCCCAACCCCAGGGAACCATCCAAAATACACAATATTCCATTAACTCATATAGGTAAACAAGTACATGGTTAGAATGCATGCTTATCTCACTTTTACAACATCTTAATTGCAGCCTTAGGAGTCACACAGACTGGCTGCCTTAACCTAGGTTCCTTTATAATATTACTGCAACAGATATATACATACCTTAACCTAGGCTTTTAATAACATTACCGCAACGGATGAGAATAATACAATCTATATAAACATTTCCTACATTCATCTCACCTTTCACATCACAGTTGGGGTTCAGCTGGCTGAAGACCAGAATTGTAGGGTTCATTTCACATTGGTGCTGAGGCTGTACGCTGACAATGGCACACAGGGACTGGGTCAGTTCTGCAGGCAATGGGAGGAAATCTTCCGTTAAGAGATAGGTTCCAAGAAGCAAGATGTTGTTCAACCTGAAATTCTGTTTCTTGGGAGGTTCACGGGTGTGATGGGAAACAGCAGGCTGCTTCTGAAGCTAAAGGTGTAACGTTAGAATGATCCGACACAGCCAATTGATGGTTCGCTACTGTTTAACAATCAGCTTCTGACCACAATTCCATTTTTCCTCCTGAGGAGAGGGTCAAAGTGACAATGATCATCTCCTCTGATCTCTTGTGATCGTTGGGGACGGACAGCGAGTCCCACTGTTTTCATTGATTACCAGGGGTACTTCCAATGAAGTGTGAGATCCTACGGGCTGAGCGAGGAATTATTGTGACCTTACAATTCCTGGACGCGGCTCCCAGACCAAAGGGCCAACCTTGAGGTCATGTGACTTGCCACAATCGACTTCTGTGGTTCAACAGCAGGTCAATATTATTGAAAATGGCAAACAAATAAAGCTCTGGATCTCGTTCCAGGTTATGTGAGACCCAATAAAATAAATAGTGTTATACATTGCAGGAAGGATAATCCTTGTAGGATAATCTATGTTTAGGTAAGCAGCCTTGTACGGTGAGATCCATTATCTGTTAATAGAACATAGATACATAGAACATACAGTGCAGAAGGAGGCCATTCGGTCCATCGAGTCTGCTCCGACCCAGTTAAACCCTCAGTTCCATCCTATCCCCATAGCCCAATAACCCCTCCTAAACGTTTTTGATACTAAGGGACAATTTATCGTGGCCAATCCACCTAACCTGCACGTCTTTGGACTATGGAAGGAAACCGGAGCACCCGGAGGAAACCCACACAGACACGGGGAGAACGTGCAGACTCTGCACAGACAGTGACCCAGCAGGGAATCGAACCTGGGACCATGGCGCTATGAAGCCACAATGCTATCCACTGTGCTACCGTGCTGCCCTTACGAATGGTTAAATCATAGGAAATGCATTATTGTCTCAATCTGGTTCTGGACTAGCAATTTTTTTGTTTGAAGTAGACAAAATTTGAAATCCCAGGTACCCATTGGGAGAATAAAGTCACAAGATTCCATGATTTTGCAGTGGTTAGCACTGCTGCCTCACACGCCAGGGACCCAGGTTCAATTCCGGCCTCGGGTGACTGGTCACTGTCTGTGCGGAGTCTGCACGTTCTTCCCGTGTCTGCGTGGGTTTCCCCTGGGTATCCGATTTCCTCCCACAGTCCAAAGATGCGCAGGTTCGGTGGATTGACTATGCTAAATTGTCCCTAGGTGGGGTTATGGGGATAGGGTGGGGGATTGGTCCTGGTTTGGGGTGCTCTTTTAGAGGGTCGGTGCAGGCTCGATGGGCAAATGGCCTCCTTCTGCACTGTAGGGATTCAATGATTCTACTTAAAAAATCAATATATACTTTACGTAACAAAATGAAAAAAAGTAAACAACTTACAATGTCTATCTTGTGCTCTAACATTCAGAATTAACATGAGGCAAGTATGATTTAACGGGCAAACTTTGGTTGAACAAAGCGGGGGGAGGCTATGGCATAGTGGTGTTGTCACTGGACTGATAATCATGAGACCCAGGGTACACGGGACCCGGATTCGAATCCCACCATGGCAAATGGTGGAATTTGGATTCATTAAAAATCTGGAACTAAAAGCCTAATCATGACCATGAAACCATTGTCGATTGTTGTAAAAACCCATCTGGTTCATTAATGCCCTTTAGGAAAGGAAATCTGCCATCCTTACCTGGTCTGGCCTACATGTGACTCCAGATCCATAGCAATTTGGCCGACTCTTACATGTCCTCAGGGATGGGCAATAAATGCCGACCCAGCCAGCCATGCCCACATCCTATGAACGAATAAAGAAATAAATCACACACACTACATATCAAATGGCAGATGCAACCGCGGCATCAGACCACAGATTTCCCAGGAACTCACCCAGACATCAGTGACCACTGTGAGTCACACAAAAGATCTGTTTTCATCACAAGGGATTTCGGCTCCTCACCTTTGAAGATTTTGCCTGTGAATTCCCTCAAAAGCTGCTCTTACTCAGACTGTTTCAACGACTGCTCACCTCCTGATGGTTCAATCCCTTCTCCGGGGAATCCCATTTTATGGGATTCACAAAGCTGCACGTGCGCCAATCTAAATCTTTTGCAAACCGCTAGCTTTGCTAAACTAGTACTGCTCCAGCATTTCTGTGAACTCCAGTCTGCCGGTTTCATTGAACTAGAAATGGTTCCCAGGTTTTACTCTGAGTCAGAAATCTCTCCAGCACGTACAAGTGACCTTCTGCCACCTTCTTAGCACCCCAGGTGCTACTCCTGAGCCCTAACTGCCCCGAGCCTACTAACAGCAGCACCTTTCCAATCTCCAGCTGCTTCCCCAGCTGTAGAACATTCAGATCAATTGCAATCAGAGAACCCTCTTAAGCGCCACACATCTCCATGATGACGTAGCCTTTCAGGCTGAATACTTCTAAACTACTTTATCTCTAATTCCCAGAACAAACAATCTCTCTGGACTGTCGTTACTGCAAGGAGTGCAGGCGTTATGCCTCCAGCTCTTCGGCTATGCAAGTCCACCTGATGTTCAATAGTTCCTTCTATTCTGACCTTTTTAACCTACGACTTAAAAGGTATACTCCAGAGCAGCATGGTGGTGCAGTAGTTAGCACTGCTGCCTCATGGCGCCGAGGTCCCAGGTTCGATCCCGGCTCTGGGACACTGTCCGTGTGGAGTTTACATACTCTCCGCGTGTTTGCATGGGTGTGCCCCCCCCCCACCCACAACCTTAAGATGTGCAGGTTAGGTGGATCGGTCACGCTAAATTGCCCCTTAATTGGAAAAAATGAATTGGGTACTCTAAATTTAAAAAAAACTAAAAGGTATACTCCTAAAACTAACAATATGTTCCAAAATACATGAACCGTGAATTAAATAGTTGTAACATTATTCATGGGATATGGAAATCTCGGCCAAGTGGATCAGTAACTAGTTCCAGTTGGAATTTGTGATGCACGACAGACTTTACGAATTGTCATTGAGATCACATCACTCTTGGAAGGTCACTTGACGAGGCTGACACACTCATCAAACATTCTTCCCATTCCGCCATTTTTTTGTCCAGGTTTTCACGCACACACACAACAGTTGACGCCATCAGCAAATCGAGAATCTGTATTTAGGAGCTGAACGCCTCGAGGAAGAGGGCTCGGAAACCTCTCCCACATCTGCTTTATTAGATATTCACCCTCTCCAGCAGTGACGAAAGCATGGAGATTGATAGAGCCAATAACCAGTTGGATTTACAGTCGAGACATTGATCAATCTGTCAGCTGCAGTCATCACAGTGGCCGACCACGAGCCAATCAATAAGAAAAAAAAAACTTTTGAGCAGAACAGTGAATGTGGTTTGTTCCAAAAATAGCTCAGTAATTCATTCTGAAATTGCTTAGTCTATTCAAATCTCTTTCCTCCCAGCCTACTGTTCTCTTGGTTTTTTAAACTCCTGTATCACCCTTTGGGAGGGCTACACCACCTCAAACAGAAGGTGGTATTTCACCATTGCCATTCCATACCTGACAATGAAACCGAAAGTGGACGGAGCATCCACTCTCGTGTCGGGAGCTCGCACCCGAGCAATTCTAATTAAAGCACTGGCAAAGGACACAGGGGGCATGCGCGCTCACACAGCCTGGGAAGCTTTTCAATGGTGGAACCCACCATCAGCTGGCAGTGCAGTAGGCATGGGCAGGCTATAAACAGGAAGGATCTGCTTCATCAGTAATCTCGCCATTTTTCTTTGCTCCAACAAGTCATTACAGTCTCACACACCCCACACGGACTCCACCCCCCCCCCCAAACTTCTCCCCACACCACTCCCTACCTTATTATTTACTCCCATTCCCCACCAACACCCCAATACCGTCCGCACCCACCATATCCAGGGCACCAGACCCTTCCCTATTCACACCTCCACGTCCCTGACTCCACCCTCTATTCTCCCTTAGATCCCTCTTCCACTCCTCCATGCCCCCGCGACTCCACTCCACACCCCCCCCTCATCCTCGATCAGATCTGACTCCCCCTTCCCAGCCCTGATTCCCCTTGCCAGCTCCCGTTCTCTTTCTCCCCTCCCAGAGTTCGACAAGTAAAACTGCTTCCCGCGGAAGCAACTGCAGAAAACCAACTTCCCCATAAGATCCCGTGTGCCACTGACTTCATCTTGACTTAATTTTTTAAAAATTAATACAATGCGTATCCACAGCACACAAATGTATTCCAAGTATGAACCTGCCATGGGCCGGTGTGAGGCCTGACTCGCCAATACCAAGCCACAGAATTAATTGTTGCATCTCAACCCGCCATCGGCTCTCACCCAATCGTGCCTGCTGCGTTTCCTACTTTGCAGGCCTCATAAGCCACCACCCATACTCTTCCCATTATCTTCATTCCTTCTCTCAACATTTTCATTCGTTAGTCTGTCTAATAATGTCACCTTCAAGCTCATTCTGAGGCTCTGCGTTTATTTTAAGCAGCAAAAGGGCAGCACGGTAGCGCAGTGGGTTAGCCCTGCTGCCTCACGCCGCCGAGGTCCCAGGTTCGATCCCGGCTCTGGGTCACTGTCCGTGTGGAGTTTGCACATTCTCCCTGTGTTTGCGTGGGTTTTGTCCCCCACAACCCAAAGATGTGCAGGGTAGGTGGACTGGCCGTGCTAAGTTGCCCCTTAATTGGAAAAAATGAATTGGGTACTCTAGAAATTAAAAAAAAAAAATTAAGCAACAATTATGGCTCCATCAGTAGCATTCTTGGCTCGAGGTCAAAAGGTTGTCGATTCAAGTCCCATGCCAGAGACATGAGCATAAACATTCAAGCTGACACTCCTTTGCAGTATTGTGACTGCATTGCTCGGTTAGAAGTGCCATCTGTGCACTGTTACAGCATTGCACTGTTAGAGGCGTCATCTTGAGGATCCAGGTGCAACAGTCGGTAAAGAAGGCAAATGGTTTGCTGGCCGAGATAGCGAGAGAATTCCAGTACAGGAGCCGGGATGTCTTGCTGCAATTATACAGGGCCGTGGTGAGGCCACACCTGGATTATTATGAGCAGTTTTGGTCTCCTTATCTGAGGAAGGACGTTCTTGCTATAGAGGGAGTGCAGTCAAGGTTTACCAGACTGATTCCTGGGATGACAGGACTGACATATGGGGAGAGATTGAGTCAGTTAGGATTATATTCGCTGGAGTTCAGAAGAATGAGGGGGGGGGGGGGGGGGGGGGGGGGGGGAATCTCCTAGAAACCTCAAAAATTCCAACAGGACGCAACAGGGTAGATGCAGGAAGGGTGTTGGTGATGATGGGGTCTGCAGGACCATGGGTCACAGTCTGAGGAACCGGCATTGAGATAAGGAGAAATTTCTTCACCCAGTGAGTGGTGAACCTGTGGAATTCGTTACCACAGAAAGTGGTTGAGGCCAAAACATTGTATAATTTCAAGATGGAATTAGACGTAGCACTTGTGGCAAAGGAGAACAAAGGATATGCGGGGGAGGGGGTGGGACGAACAGGTTACTGAGTTGGATGATCAACCATGATCATATTGAATGGTGAAACAGGCTAGATGGACCAAATGGCCACCTCTTGGTCGAGGGGCTGGTTTAGCACAGGGCTAAATAGCTGGCTTTTAAAGCAGACCAAGGCAGGCCAGCAGCACGGGTTCAATTCCCATACCAGCCTCCCTGAACAGGCACCGGAATGTGGCAACTAGGGGCTTTTCACAGTAACTTCATTTGAGGCCTACTCGTGACAATCAGCCATTTTCATATTTTCTATAATTCTCTGTTTTGGATGAGACGTCAAGCCAAAGTCTGCCTGTTCTCTCAGGTTGGACTGAAAGGTCCGGTGGCACTATTTTGAGGAGTAGAAGAGGAATTATCCCTGGCATCCTGCCTAATCTTTTTATCAATATCACTAAAACAGATGATCTGGCATGTTGCTGTGTGTGGGGGTTTGCTGTGTGCAAATTGGCTGCCATATTTCCTGTATTGACTACACTTCAAAAGTGCTTCATTGGCTGTGAGATGCTTTGGGATGTCCTGAGATTGTGAAAAGTGCGATATAAATGCAAGTCTTTCTTTTCCAATAATAACTCTCTTTTGCATTGCTCATTTATTTACCTAGCAATCTTTCTCTCCTCCACTCCTGAAGCAAATGGTTTACACTGAGGCATGTGTTTCTCCAGTACAATGCCCATGTGGTCATCTCTCACCTGTCAGTCAAGACGATGAGCATCGGCAATATCACAAGACATCATATCCGCTCATTTCTCAATGGCTGAATCTTCTGCCTTTCCAGCAAAGGGTTCATTGATCACAATTGAGCGGAACAATGCTGGCAGATTTTTACCCTTCCCTACTCAGGGAAGCAAAGGCCAGTCCTCATACGCAGCACCTAGCACCAGATTAGCTAAACCAACAAAAAAAAGGGATTGAAGCTGGAATCTCCCTGCTCTGTCCCGGTAGTCCCAGGTCAGCATCGTTGCAGGGTATTGGATACAGTTCAGTAGGTTTCAATGGAGTCTTCATAGTCTTAAGTAGGTTAAACATGTGTATTTATTAACTACAAGAATTATGTTCATATATGTAGTAGAAGATTTAAGTCTGGAGTTGTCTTCATGCTCCCAAGTGCACAAGTGTCTATCCAGCACTAGACTAGGTGTGGATAATGTGTTCGCTTGCATGTGTGGTACTCTACTCAGTCACACATTAACACAATATGTGCCTCATGTGAATAAAATTACATTATTTTAATATTTGGGGGTTTATTGTGCTGTTCTGTGAAGCAAGCTTGTGGGAGCTGTGTGTGTGTGTGTAATTTGGTTAAAATAAAGACAGCTGGGCTGCAAGGTTCAGGACATCAAGTGGGCCAGGTATGAAAGGCAGGCAGTAAAATGTTTTAAAGATTTTCAAAGGCCAAATTGAATTTTCTACAAGTAAACACAAAACATGGTTAGACATTTGCATTTGGAAATTAGTTGAATTTCAAAGGGAGGCAAGAAAGAGTTTAAAACTTAGAAACAAAATCATGAATACATAAGGCAAACGTTCTTACATTCCATTTTACCTGAAAATGGTGACCAGAAGGAGAATAATAAAGAGTTTTATTTTTTGGGAAAGTTAAACTTCGATGAAGGTTAAGGACAATGGGGGGGGGGGGGGGGGGGGGGGGGGGAGAGAGAAGAAAATCAAAGATACAATACATATTTAAAGAGAGTTTGGGAACTGTGTTGGGGCGTGGCCATATAAGACCTCCTGGAGTCACTCTGTGCTGTGAGAGCTATGAATAGAAGCAGAGTAAAGCAGTTTCCGCCAATCCAGAAATGCGGCTGTATTTCCCGAGAGCATAGTTTTGTTTTAAAGTCTGGAATTTTCACAATCAATTGGAAGAGAGAGATAGAGAGAGGTATAGAGAGAAGGAAGGCCTGTGACCTGTCCTCTTTTCCCAACAGGAACAATGAAATGTGCCTTGTGTCAATATTACTGAAATTTTAATACATTAAATATACATAAGGACTCTTGCCTAAAGGGGTGCTCATTTGCGAGTTTAACCAAGTAAGAATCTTTTGGTGAGAATGTTCTTCAGAGACTAATTTGAACTGTGTGAATGTAATCTTGTGTTTTTACATTTTCTTTTCTGAATAAATGATTTTCTTTATTTAACTTCAATATTTAAAATCTCCAAAATTGATACTGGATTTTGTGGCTCCTGACATCAGTACACAGATCTTCTTGTAGTAAAGTACAACTAGAAACCAGTTGTGAAAGCACATTTCCCTTTGTTTGCACAACATTTACCACCTTCTGGACGATAACACAAATATTTATACTACACCTCTCCTCCAAGTCTTTATTAAATGTATTTTAAATTATCCTCAATTATGCCACATATTTACATCATCATTACTACCCTATCTCCCCACTCCAAGACTCTGACTTCATAGGTCCAGTTGGTCTGGAAGCCTAATAACCCTTGCATATCTCATTCACACTACTGTTGGAGGAGTGGTAGATTTTGTCAGTCAGGAAAACTCTATTGATTTGGAGATTGTCCTGGAATTTGGCTACATTTTCATTTTCCATGATATTGAACCCTTCTTCGTAGATTTGGCAGTTGTGGTGGAGGACGATTAATGTTCCACCCTTTTTCCTGCGTGGTGGATAAACATTGTGCTTATCTCCATGACATTTGTTCTTCTTCCTTCGTCATGTGGGTCAGCTCAGTTGGATGCGTGGCTGGTTTGTGACGCAGAGCGACACCAACAGTGCGGGTTCAATTCCTGTACAGGTTTAGATTATCTGTGACGACCCTGCCTTCTCAAACTTGCCCCCAGCCTGAGGTATGGTGACCCTCAGGTTAAATCACCAGCAAACAGCTCTTTGCCTCAAAAAGAGGGCGATCAGCCTCTGGTTCTCTGGGACTATGCCAACTTTCATCATGATGTCCTCTGTGGTGGAAGATAGCTATTCCTGTTTTGAGAATATGTCTTTCTTTCGTAAGCTCACCATTACATTTGTCCATGTAGTGTGCTGCATCAGTGGGCGGCAGCTACTTGCTTACATTGTCTGTGCAACTGTTGTGTTGGCCAGGTGTTGCTGTGTTTGCTCTGTGGTCACAGTGTTGATGTCACTAACATTCAGCGTTGCCAGAGGTTGAGACTTTTCTGGTTGTTGGTTGCTCTCTTGTCAATCCTCCCATGACCGCGTCATGGTGACCAGCATGGCGAGCTGCACTGACCAATGAGGGCTTTCCGGCACCTGTACCTACACTTCTCTCTGTCACTGGACTTTATCCCATGCCATGTCGGGGTCAGTTGCAGATTCACTAATAGAAATTGATTGTTCGGACTAGTCAAGAATTCCATTGCGGTGTCATGTGACTATCAAGGTGATCACAGGTTAGCTAGTTTACTGTCAGTCATTTTTCATCCAACAACTTTTCAGGTAATTGATAAAACAAACTACAGAGGGGAAATGAGGAGAATTTATTTTCTGCAGCATAAGATTATAGGACGTAGGAGTAGAAGTAGGCCTATCGAGCCTGCTCGTCCATTCAATGAGATCATGACTGATCTGATATGATAACCCTAAATTCCACTTTCCCACCTCATCCCCATGACCCTTGACTCCCTTACTGATTAAAAATATGTCTCTCTCAGCCTTGAACGTACTTAATGACCCAGCCTCTACAGCCCTCTGCGTTAAACAATTCCACAAATTCACCGCCCTCTGAGAAAATAAATTCCTCCTCAACACGATCTTAAATGGGCGACCCTTACTGTGAGATTATGCCCTCTGGTCCTGGACTCTCCCGTAAGAATAAACAACCTCTTAGCATCTACCCTGTATAATGATCCCAGACCAGATCCCAACAGTTGCTAGGATACTGACAGAAACCCCAATATTTTATTTTTAATTAGTAAGAGTGTGAGGAGCATATACTTCGCTCCAGGAGTGATTCCACACACATATGGGGAGATGATATATTAAAACAAACTTTATTGTTAGCACAGTATTAATGGGCGAGATTCTCCGCAAATGCTGAGAATCGTAAAGGCTGCCGTGGGACAGTCCGTGACCCACGGCAGCCTTCACACCCACTTCCGGGGCCGATTCTCTCCCCCCCCCCCCCCGGCGGGGCTAGGAGCGCGGCCGTCAAGGCCGCACGTCAAGCGTCACGCCGGCTGACGCGGTGCCCACCGATCGTGGGCCTATGCCCCCCTTGGCACGGCTGTGGTACTGCCATGCTAATTGGGCCCCAAACGGGCATCTGGCGCCCGTTTCACAACGGCAGCGAGCAGGTGTGTTTGCTGCTGTGTTGAAACGGGCGTGAAGGCCCGGCCGCTCGGCCCATCGGCCTTGGAGAATCGCCGCTCGCCGTAAAAAACGGTGAGCGGCGATTTGTGGCGTGGGCCGGGCGTGGGTGGGGGGGGGGGAGAATAGCGGGAGGGCATGAAAAATGTCGGGAGGCCCTCTCGCTATTCTTCCACCCGGCGTGGGGGGTGGAGAATCGCGCCCAATAACTTTAAAATTATAAATACAAATAGCTTTCAATTACCAGTTAAACAATGCTGAGCAATGCAATGAAACAATCCTAACCGCTATATTCAACTCTCCTCAAACAGCATCCATCGCAAGACAAAATCCACTTTTAAATACAGTTAGCAGACTCATGAATACTTGCTGTAAAGAGATGTCTTGGATAAACCACTTTGAGAAAGAGAGAACCTTCAGGAACCAGCTGCAGATTCTTGCCTGTCTCAATTTACTGCCAGCCTTTAAAATTGCTCCTATCCCATTCACATGAAAATCCGTGATTCAGTATCTTGAGATCAGCTGCTTCTGGTCTGTCCCCGGTTAAATCTTTAACTTTACTGTTTCGAAAGAAACTGCAAGTCTAGCCACAGACAGATCTAACCTCACTGTCTGAAAATGAGCTGCTTCTGGTTTCATCCCAATCTAAAATTAAGTTCAAACTGCAGAAACTGCTTCAACCCTGGCTCCTCCCATTAGCTATATCACCTTACTGAGCTGAACACAGTGTCTCTAATTATCTGCTCCCCAGAGAAATGTTGTTCTATTAGCAAAAGACCATTAGCCCAAACTTTAATGATTATTTAATTATACCTCTGTCTCCAAAAAACCTAGCAGTCTTTCAACCCAGGATTTTTAAAAACGTGACAACAGCAGTCACACACTAAGCCAGGCTTTTAACCCTTGCCACACCAAATACATACAATGCAATATATCTGAAATTCCTACCTTTAAAACACCTTCACCCTTAAAAAAAAACAATATGAAAGACGGCTTCAATTTCCCAAGCCTTTCAACTCTAAACATTACTCATTACTAAACACATCTGATACTCTGTAATGTACATATCATATTACATTTAAGCATACACAATTAAACATGAATATAGTCCATTTCAGTCTTTTTTTTCCCGCCTTTGAACGTTCCAGTCTTCTCACATCTCTAAGTCGTGATGAAGCATCTTAACTCCTTTTTCTCTCCCAGCTACATATGTAATTTTTAAGTTAAATGTTTGTAACAATAAACTCCACATGAACGGCCTTGCATTTTGATCCTTGAACCTCTCCAAAAACGTTCATGGATTATTGTCTGTATATACAATTGTCTCCGATGAATTGTTAGCAACTTAAATGTCAAAATGTTCAAACGCCAATGCCAAACTCAGGGCGTGATTCTCCGAAACCGGGAGAAATCGTGAGGCTGGCGTCAAAAATGGGGGGTTTGACGCCAGTCTCCGCCCCCCCCCCCCCCCCCCCCCCCCCCCCCCCGACCGGGAACCGATTCTGGTCCCCGGTCGGGGCTAGCATGCCGCGGCCGTGAACTCCGGCATCGCGGGCTTAACAAATTTCGTTAAGCCCGCTTGCCAGAGTTTGCGACGGCTGACGCGTCACATGACGTCAGCCGCGCATGCGCGGATTGGAAGACTCCAACCCGCGCATGCGCGGATGACGTCATCACGCATTTGCGTGAAACGTGCGCATGCGCGGGCCGGTATGCCCCTCAGCCGCCCCGCGAATGGATACAGCAGGGCGGCGGAAGGATAAAGAGTGCGCGGGGTAAGTACCCGCTGCTCACGATCGGTGCCCACCGATCGCGGGCCCATGGCACCCTTGGCACGGCCGTGGTACTGCCGTGCCAATCGGTGCCATGGTTCCCAAGATCGCAACTTTACGGCCGTTTTTACGAACGGTCAGACCAGGTGTGTTTGACGTTCCTAAAAACGGTCGTAAAGGGCTTGGAATTCGGCCCATCGGCCAGCTGAGAATCGCTGCTCGCCGTAAAAAAACGGCGGGCAGCGATTTGTGTCGGGAGGCGGGCGTGGGGGGGGAGAATAGCGGGAGGGCGTCAGACCAGCGTGGCCGTAAAACTTTACGACCCCCGCTGTTCTCCGCACCGTCGTGAGTGCGGAGAATCGCCCCCTCAATGTCTCCTTCTCCGTGGTCAAATATTTATTTTTGATGAATATTCAGTTTCTGAGAAAAATAACCAACAGGCCTTTGTATTCTTTTGCCATCTTCTTGCAACAATACATCACTCGCATCAATTGACACTTTAAATTGCTTGGCATAATTTGGTGTCGCCAATACTGGTGAGGTGGTTAACCCAGTATTTTCAGACTATCAAACGCCTCCTGACATCTGCTGAAATTTCCTGTGCTTATTCAGAAGTTCAGTCAGTGGAGTAACTACACTGCGAAAACTTGGCACACTTTTCCGGCAGATCCCATGCCCAGAATTCTCAGAACTTCACTCCTCATTGTTGGCATTGGAAACTCCCCTATAGCTTTAGTTTTCACGTTCCATCGCTGATTCAGGCCTTGTAATGATTCCTTGCTCTATCCAATATTCATAGAATATCATGGAATTTACAGTGCAGAAGGAGGCCATTCACCCATCGAGTCTGCACCAGCCCTTGGAAAGCTCATGTCTCTACCCGATCCCCGTAACTCACAAACCCACCTAGTCTTTTGGACACGAAGGGGAAATTTATCATGGCCAATCCACCTAACCTGCACATCTTTGAACTGTGGGAGGAAACAGGAGCACCCGGAGGAAACCCATGCAGACACAGGGAGAAAGTGCAGACTCCACACAGACAGTCACCCGTGGCCATTGCAAGGTCAAATCTGACACCAGCATCATCACTGCTTTTCCAGTGTTGTCGAACCTCTGAATCTTCCTCAACCTGCAATGAGCTCCAGCTCTAAGCTACATTGTTTGACAAAGAGTCATTGGACTCGACACGTTAGCTCTTTTCTCTCCCTACAAATGCTGCCAGACATGCGGAGATTTTCCAGCATTTTCTCTTTAATTTTAAAGCTACATCTCCCCTCTGCCACCACCCTCCCCCTCCCTTGCGCATTTTAGGACGCTGCTTCAAGAACGTTTTGCACAAGTTGGTGAGCTTGCTCCTCTCTAGAGAGATCATCGCAAGTACTCCACTTAATTTTGCGATCATTAAAAGCAGCCATAATTAGAAATCTCTCCCGCTCCTCGACAACTGAAGACATTGTAATCTTTTTTTCCATAAATGATTGCAGCTGTCAGCTCCACACAGCGCTGAAGTAGAGGGGCTCAGAAAGACACATAAGTACTCTGAAGCTGGAGCCAGGCTCATTCCACCCACTGCCAATATTTTGTCAAAATGAAGTTATTAACCAAGTTTGCCCTGACTCACAAAGGCTGTGCTGAGGCCTATACGCAACATAAATACATCAATCTTCTCACTTCTGGGCCTCTGCGAGCTTCAGTGAGCTACAGAAGCTAAATTATCGCAATTCTATATAAAAAGATTTGAAATGACACCGTTCCTTCCTTTCCAGTGAGCATTTATTTTCACAGGGGCTTGTGATGCCAGGTTAGTTTGGCATGTGCTTCAGCCAGACTAAATTACCTAAGAACCTGGGGAGCAGCTCACATACAGTTGAACAGAGAGCTGAAAGAAAGGACTGATTCCCCCCCCACCTGCTGCTCACTCTTCACGCCTCGCAATCTCCTAACTGGAATTAGCTTGAAGTTCAGTGCGTGGGGCAGAATTGATTGAGCGGTGTGTAATTTTGACTTTAAGCTTTGACATTAATGGCAATAAAAACGGAGAGGTGGAGAATAGGCTGACGATCCTCCATCGCTCGTTCCAAAGAGTTGCAGTTTACCCCATCCTTTCACCGGTGTGGTGCTGTGCATCACTGTAGGTACACAAGGGGTTAATGTAGGTACACTGCGACTGAGTGAACACTAGAGGGAGCACCAGAGACATCATGACACACAGACATTCAACCAATAGGTCAGTAAGATAGGACACGACCAATGGGCAGTCAAGACACCCAGAGGTGACACTACCACAAGGGGGTTACCCATATAAAAGGACAGGACACACATGCTCTTTCTCTTTCCATAGGCAACACTCAGAGAGACAGGGGCAGACCAGGAAGCATCACACCCACCGCATGGCTGAGAGCAGACTGGTTAGTTGGATTGAGTTACTATAGCAAGATTAGCAGGCGAGTCGAACACAAGTAGGAGAATTGTTAACTGTTCAATAAATGTGTTAAACTTATCTCCAAGTCTGAACCTTCCTTTGTCAGAGCATACTTCAAGGAAGTAGCTCATGCTACGTGAAGAAGCATAACACAGCAGCCGGGAGCAGAGGCAATGTCAGGTGGAGGTGTTCATGTCATCCAGTTGTATGGTCGCTGTGCCCCTGCACTTGTGCGTAGTGGCGGTGGGGTCGTCTGGGGGTTGGACCGGGGGGGGGGGGGGGGGGGGGAGTGACAACGTAATACTTGATGACATTCTCTCGCCGTCCAGATATAAAAGAGCCACATCATTTACTTTGAAGCATCACCCACAAATTGAAGGCCACTTAGCATTTCCAAGTTTAATAACCCATGTTCAACTCCTGGCCGACATATCGTGTAAGCAGATTGCACAGCACTCGAGCAGCACAGGATATTGAGGGAATATTCTTTTGTTTGCACATTTTCTCTCTCCCTGTTCTGCGGGTGTTGACCAGGGGGGACAGCTGACACGCAAAGGCTGCCCTCCTGTAGCAGGAAGTATTATCGGGCCTAGCATTCACTATGGCTGGTATTTAATCCAGGTAATGGGTCTCGTCACCACCTGGATAGTCGGTGAGAGTCCCACGTTAACTCCCCTGTGGGGAGGTACACCGTATTAAGTGACATTTAACTGGTCAATGCTTTTATCTGACTACAAGGTACCTCCTCTAGGTGCCCGCAATCAACCATGGCAGGGTTTGACTTTGAAGGCTTCCCACATGGCAAATTCCACTCCTGACGTTGGTTAAATACCATTGGTGACAGGATGAGTCTCTCAAGTGAACATTAATTGCCCACATTTGGATCTCAATTGGCATCAGGGTGGGAAGAGCATCCACCCGCCTCCCTGTCTTGGACTTACAAAGGGGCAGAAGTTGAAAGATGACACGAGCCCCATCCTCCACCCTCCCACCCAATTAAATGTCCCTGGCCTCCAAACACACCTCAGGGGAAGATATTAGGCGGAATTCTCCGCAAGGCCCGACGCCGTCGTGAAACTCGGAGAGGTTCACGACAGCGTTGGAAGCCTCTCCCGGCCCCCTATTCTCCCCTACCCGGGGGGATAGGCGGGCCGTACCGGGAAACTCGGCCGCCGGGCCTTGTCCCTGGCTTCAAGGCCGGCGCACCAAGAATGACACCGCGGCGGTGCCTAATGACGTCAGCCGCGCATGCGCGGGTTGG
The DNA here is from genome assembly GCF_902713615.1 of Scyliorhinus canicula. Taxonomy (NCBI): domain Eukaryota; kingdom Metazoa; phylum Chordata; class Chondrichthyes; order Carcharhiniformes; family Scyliorhinidae; genus Scyliorhinus; species Scyliorhinus canicula. Next base: position 14,398,460 of record NC_052160.1, on the reverse strand, counting down.
ACTGCTCAGACCCGGGCATGTGCGGTTGCCGTCTTTCCCCTCAGCCGCCCTGCAAGACGTGGCAGTTTGATCTTGTGGGGTGGCAGAGGGGAAAGAGTGCGTCCCCTTGAGACGCCGGCCCGACGATCGGTGGGCACCGATCGCGGGCCAGTCCCCTCCCGAGCATGGTCGTGGCGCTCGATCCCTGATCCGCCCCCCACAGGCCCCACACTTACCTGGCGCGCCATGTTCACGACGGCACCGACCAGGTGTGGTTGCTGCCGTCGTGAACAGGTCGGGAACGGCAGGCCGCTCGGCCTATCTGGGCCGGAGAATCGCGGGTCGCCGTGAAAAACGACGGCCCGCGTTTCTCCGAGCGACGTGTCGGAAAACCGGACATGCCATTTTGGGGGGGTGGGAGAATAGCGGGAGGTGCGGGAGCAGACCTCCCGCTATTCTCCAACCCATCGTGGTTGCGTAGAATTCCACCCCACTCGGATTTACACCAACTCAGGTTGACTCAAGAGCCCTGTAGCAATGGCAGGCAGGTCCCAATTTGGGGGTTCCTGACCCTATTCCAGTGGTGTGGGATTTTGCGGAGTTCCTTTAAAGGGTGTTGTCTGGATTCTGCCAAAAGTCCACATCCAGCATTCCCAATCTAGCTGGCTGCATCCAGAGATCGGCATCTCCAACTCCTCCACAATTTATATGAGATTAGGCAAGGTTTTTAAAGAATTGCGACTCATGGCTTCTCAGAGGAATGTGCATGAGGGGACCTTCTGAAAGATAAGTTCAAAGGATTCACCTCATGTCCTCTATGCCAAGTTACACCACCCCATACATCCTTGCCCATGGTCTCTTATGCATCCTATGCCAAGTGAGAGTGCAGACATTTTCTACGCCTAGCTGAGAGTACAAACAGCTATATTACTCCCCAGAGGAAACATTGTTTGATTGACAGCTCAGGCTCTCTGATCTCTGCTGTCAATTTCACAATGTTTGTTTACACAAGCTAAGTGGTTTCAAGGATTTGTGTTTTTTGAGACTTAAAGCACCTGGGTTATTGACACATCAGCTTTTAGTACAGACTTTAACATAAGAAGTTATATACAAATTTCTTTTTCAAAGCTTTTTAATTACATATTAATATGCCCTCTAGGGTTCATTGGTTCTAGAAAGTGTACATTGAGTCAATGGGCAAAGAATGCCATAGCTTGGTACTGGGGAATGAGGGGTCATAGGTGGAGGGTGAGGGGCGTGAGGTGGCATGAATGGTGCGTGGGAGTGTTTGGAGTGCGGGCGGGGTGGGGGGATGGTGAGAGGGTGAGGGATGGAAGACCTTTATATTATTCTTTTAATTGGGACAAATTGGCACCAAGGCAGGCCTGTTACTCAACCTGCCTCCCCACCCAGCTGCCCCTGAGACCGCTTCCGCTCTTCGTTCTGGGTCAATCCCAGCCCGCACCCAGACTCCAGCAGTGAAAATTCCGCCTTTGCTGGCACTTTCTGATGAAGCAGGCGGGCCGAGCCTGGAACCTTCCAAACTCCCCCTACCCACCTCGAAGATGAAAATCCGGGCCCATTTGTCCACATACATGCAATCTTCAGTTGGAGTCACTGGCAACAAGCAGAAGGTGAACGCTGAGCTGGTTTCCTCCTTCCCGAGCCCAGGAGGATTATGATCATTTGAATTGCCTCGGCTGAAGTTACTTATTTCCTGGCTGACTAGGAATCAAGCTTGGGGCAGCTTGATCTAAATGGCATGATTGGCTACTGACTATATCTATCATGTCAGTGGAAGAGCCAATGTTGGAGGTTAGAAGATGTCAGCCATGGCTCAATGGTATCACACTTAAAGATTGTTTATAAAATTCTCATTCTTGATTTCAGATCCCTATGTAGCCATAAGACAATAAGATGTCAGAGCAGAAGTAGGCCATTTGGCCTATTGAGTCTGCTCTGTCATTCAATTAGATCATTATTGATCTGATAACCCTCAACTCTACTTTTCTGCTTTATCCCCATTGATGCACGATCAATTGCACAAAGACTTGAGTTGGATACCACTGAGGCTTTATTGCTCTAAGATGTGTGGACTCCCACAGCAGCTGGTGAAATGACTGCAGCATGGAGGACACACATATTTATACACCGCCTACTGGGCGGAGCCAGCAGGCAGGGACTACCAACGTACCTGTAGTACAGGTCCTACCATACATCCTCTAATAGAGGTGCAACAGTGGTTTACCATAACCCTTGATTCCCTTCCTGACTAAAAATCTGTCTATCTCAGCCTTCAACGTACTTACCGACCCAGCCTCTACAGCTCTCTGTCGTAAAGAATTTCACGGATTAACTACCCTCTGAGAGAAGAAACTCCTCCTCATCTCTGTCTTAAATGTGTGACTCCTTAAAAAACAAAGAAAAGTACAGCACAGGAACAGGCCTTCGGCCCTCCAAGCCTGCGTCGACTATGCTGCCCATCTCAACTAAAATTCTTCTATACTTCCTGGGTCCGTATCCCTCTTCCCATCCTATTCATGTATTTGTCAAGATGCCCCTTAAATGTCACTATCGTCCCTGCTTCCACCACCTCCTCCGGCAGCGAGTTCCAGGCACCCACTACCCTCTGTGTAAAAAACTTGCCTCGTACATCTCCTCTAAACCTTGCCCCTCGCACCTTAAACCTATGCCCCCGAGTAGTTGACCCCTCTACCCTGGGAAAAAGCCTCTGACTATTCACCCTATCTATGCCCCTCATAATTTTGTAGACCTCTATCAGGTCGCCCCTCAACCTCCGTCGTTCCAGTGAGAACAAACCGAGTTTAGTCAAACTCTCCTCATTGCTGATGCCCTCCATCAAGATGATGCCCTTAGGCCCTTTGGTCCTAGACTATCCCACAAAAGGAAGCCTCTCAACATCTACCCTGTCAGGCCCCCTGAGAATCCAATACGTCTCAATAAGTTCAGCTCTCATTCTTCTAAACTCCAGTAAGTACAGGTCCAACCCACTCCACCTCTCCTCAGAAGAAAATCCCTCCATACCCGGGATCAGGCGAGTGAACCTTCTCTGGACTGTCTCGAGCGCCAGTATATCTTTCCTCAGATAAGGGACCAAAACTGTGCACAGTATTCCAGGTGGTCATCACTCCAGCAATGGCGACCACACGTTCAGCTGCCAAGGCCTGGGATGAATATTACACTGACCGCAAAGTCAGGCAAAATAAAGAAGCTCTTTATAAGAATCAAACTTATGACCAGGAGTTGATTCTGGTGCACAGCGTGTGTGACACAAGTAAAGTAAAATCAGTACAATACAAATGTCTTTCAGAATCCCTAATACCCATTGGGAACGAAACATAATGAAAAATGAAATGAAAATCGCTTTATTGTCACGAGTAGGCTTCAATGAAGTTACTGTGAAAAGCCCCTAGTCGCCACAGTCCGGCGCCTGTTCGGGGAGGCTGGTACGGGAATCGAACCGTGCTGCTGGCCTGCTTGGTCTGCTTTAAAAGCCAGCAATTTAGCCCAGTGTGCTAAACCAGCCCCTGTGTGCTAAACCAGCCCCTACATAACAAATGGAATTAGGAATAAGACTTTGGTAGTTTAATCTACCCCATACAAGAAAATTAACAAAGAGTAAATTGTACTCCAAGATCTTGAATTCTTCTGAATCTCATTAGTAAAGGGTTAAGTGAGGGGCCCATAGAGATAACATGATGTTCTCATCCATTACTTTGGCCATATTTCAGGATGTATTGTCACCAGCATCGCAGTTCAACACAGAGCTAACATGTCCTGTAAATGACCTCTTAAACAAAACTTGTGGAGAGTCTATACCTGTTGTGACGTTCTTTGTGGTTCAGATCCTAGGATGGTTGGTGTAATGTTCACAAAGACCACAAATAGCCTTTGCATTAAACAAAGCTGAAGATTTATTTACACGACTTAATTGAATTCAACCTCTTACTGCTATATAATAAGCAATTGACAATAAATATCCAATCTACATTCATCTACCACTAATCTCTACACTGATACAATAACTATGATCTGCTCTCACTCACACTAGCTTTCCTATAGTCTTTCTCCTCGCCTTCTCCTCAACACTCTCCCAGAAGGCTTAGCATCGATGTTTTATGTGGTTCTGCATCGAGCTCCCTCCAGTGGTTGATTTGGACATAACATTAACCCTTACAGTTCTGTACATTGCTCATAATGTCACACCTGTAAACAGCCATCTTTAAGATGACCCACTACAGGCGATTTACCTTCAGGCTATTATAAAAAATATAAATCTAAAACTATGAATAGCCATTTGTGAAATAGCCTAATGTGAGCTGTCCACCATTAGGTTATTGCTATTCGAAAGAAAGGGGCAGAAAATGTAGAAAAGTGAACAGATTTGACAGAGCCAGCACTCACTCTTCCCTGCTGCAAGAGAGTGTAGTCAGATGTTCTCTTCCCCACCTGTTTTGTCAAGCAAGTCTCTCGAGACTTTTGTGAGTATGTTTTTACTATTTTTTAAAAAGTTTTTGTCGTGGAGATACTTTTATATATCCATGTTTTAATAACAAACTGTTAGCAGACTTAATAATGAAAAACTATTAGCAGACTTACATTTTGTAGACTCTGTAACCCTGTTTTATATTTTAAAATGTTTGTAATAAAACCCCACTTTGCACTTGTTACATTGAGTAAGGTTTAAATTCCTAGATGCTCATTAGGATGTCCGAAGTGACAAGGAGCAAAAGCTGAAAAAGTAGCGATTTAGTGTTGAGTGACTTACCTGGACAATCCCCACCAGAATGTAATTGAAAGCTATTTCACTCATTTCAAAGCTGGAAGAGTAATCTCCCTCTAGTGAGAGCTGTTTTGTTTTGTATAGGAAAATAACTTTCCCTTTTTCGGTGGCTGAGTCAGAAGCAGATTGGTAAGATAAATCAACCAGGTCAGAATTCCTGAATCATTCACAGGCCCTAGCCCCTGGAATGCGCTTCGTAAACCTCTCCACCTCTCTCCCTTCTTTTAAGAGGCTCTTTGAAACCTACCTCTTTGACCCATTATTTGGACAACACCTCTAACATATTATGTGGTCAGCGTCAAACGCTGTTTGATCACATTCCCGTGAAGCACCTTGGGACATTTTACGATGTAAAAAAGGATCTGTAAAAATGTCAAACAGTAACAGAAAATTCTGGACAATCTCAGCAGGCCTGACAGAATCTGTGGAGAGAGAAGGGAGCGAACATTTCGAATCTGGATGACTCTTTGTCAAAGCGAGTTGTGAGGCGGGGAATGCGAGTTGCTTTCAGTGTTAAGTAGTGCGGTTGACAGTTCAGCAATGGGCCTGATTTGCAGGGTGGTCGTTGCTTGTCAACAGTGGGGAAGGAAACATTTGAGGCAGGAGAAAGCTCAAAAGGTGGTTTCACATTCCTAACATCCAGCATTTTCATCGTTGACTGATTAAACAAGGGATGAGTTAGGAAGCAGGGTCTGCACATTGTTATCAGTGAACCGTCCAAGGATACCTTCTATTTTTCGGAAGCGAGGAAAGCATATGAGAGGCATTAAGGAGGTAGTATGGACAGTATATACTCTATGACATGTATTAGAGACTGAGAAACATTTCGCTGAAATCTTCCCAGAGTCTTGGCAAAAGTGTAAAGGAGAAAGTGATAAAAGGGGAGTTGTTTTGTCAGATGTTTGGATTGTGTGCACTGGATGCTTTATTTTCTTATCCATCAGTTTGAATGTCGAGATGGCTGTGTGAAACTACGAGCTTGTACACCAGAAAGAGTCCATTTATCTGCTCACGGCGTCTCTTTCAGTTGGAACTGTGCAGTATCAAATTGTGGAATGTGTGAGTGAGATGTTCAACTTGTCCTTTCACCCGAGCCCCACGGAGCGGCTTCATGAATGTTTTGTACGTTGTAAAACTGTCACCAGCAGAGCAAATAACTAAATTGAAATCAAAGGGGTGGGGGCAGCGGGGTGCGGTCAAAGCTGAAGGCCATTCAGCCTATCGAATTTGTACTGTAGCTTTGGCACCACTTGCAAAGCCGACTGCACCAATCGCTTCCCTTGCTTGATATCTTCACCTGGCTGGTGGAAGATGTGATGATTAGCAGATCACCTGTTTTTTCAGGTCTTGGCTGAGGGATGCATGTTGTCCATGTTTGAAGTCGTTTCCATGGGATTTGCGTGTGCAGATTTATATTAGTTCCTAAAGTCTTTTGAGAACGTACGGAAGACAGGGGGCACATTCCGACACAAGTCCAGGACCTCTGCTGTTGAACCTGCCAGATTTGCCCCCCCCCCCTCACCCTCAGTTGAGGTGCAAGTGAAAGGGGCTGTCAGACGAGGCTTGTCGGCCTCTGGGCTCTGAGTCAGATGTTTGTGAGTTCAAATTCCATTCCCGAGATGTTGTGCATAATCTAGGCTGACACGTCGAGGGGAGTAGCGACTCTTTCCCCAAACAAATCCATGAGATCTTTGACATCCAGCCCTTTGCAGGTTGTTGGGGGTGGAGGGGGTGGGACTAGAATCCCACGGTATCGACCCTGCTGTGCTTTCATTGAGGCAGCACGTAGCCCACTGAGGCCCTTAAATGGCTACTTAGTGGTCTCATTCCACCACCATTTGGATTTAACCAGCAGCAAGAGAGGCCTAGGACAAACATCTAGGAAAGAGAGGGTGCCTGAAGTACCCACTATCACCCCTTTACCTTGCACTCCAGCTCCTCGGCAATGTTGTAGTCCCAAAAGTGGCCACTTCTCCTGGTGGCGCTGCTGGGACCAGAGAGTTGGCAGCCATTTTATTGCCAGCAATTCTCTGAGGCAGGATTCCCTGCCCAGGTAGGGGTAGATGTTCTACCTTAAACCATTAAATGCCTGCGGGGACAAGCTTACCCCCAATGTTTTCCTTCACACATGAGTACCTGCACCCCCCCCCCCCCCCAACCCCAACCCCCACCCGTTAAATCCAGCTTGCGATCTTTGTTAAGACGCCAGCATTATAATAATCGCTTATTGTCACAAGTAGGCTTCAATGAAGTTACTGTGAAAATAATTCCAGATTTATTCATTTAATTTAAATTCCCATGGCTGCCATGGTGAGATTTGAACTCATGTCTCTGGAGCATTTGTCTGGGCCACTCGTCAAGGAACATTACCACTGTGCTACTGTCTTAGAATGGTCAAAAGGGAGCAAGATGGACTCTGGCCTTTTCTCGGTTTATGATTCCTAAGTTCCCATCTATCATCGCTGAGATATTAGCTAATATAACATTTATACTGCACATTATGTTCATCAGGCAGGGATTAATTTATTTGATGAATTGGTGGCAATGCACCACATTCATTAAATGTTCTAGGCAAATAACATTGCAGAAGGAAATGGAATAGATCTCACAAGCACTCTGACACTCAAAGATACTCTACGTTGAATAGGCCCTTGTTGCTTTCCTTTTAACATTCGAATACTATGACTTCACAATGGTTTTACAGGCAAGAACTTTGCAAAGTGTTACAGTTTGCAGTAACAAAGACCTGCCCACAGTTTGCAAGGCCGTCTCACAATAACTGTTGGTAGTCATGATTCTCGGGAGGAATGTTTTGCTGATCACCCTTCAGATTTCTACCGAGCTGGCAAACAAGCTTGATTACTCTCTGTCTTTTCTCTCTCGGCACGTTAGCATTTTTACTCACCACTGCCCAGGTCAATCTGCTGCAATTTGCAAAAATTATACTGACTTGTGTCAGTTGCAATGAGCGAAATTGGAGGGGTGCGGAGGACTGACACACTGCCACAGTGGCTCAGGAAAACCGCCAAACTATAGATTAAGCGGCTGCAGTCTTTCCCGACGGTGAGCCCGTCAAATTCGGCTCCGCAACATAAGTCACCGAATCCGACAGTGACAGCCCCAATTTCTCAAATGGGACTCAACGATGGATTCTGTTCCAAATCACACGCACAGTGCAAGAGAAAAACTGTTTAACTTCCCTTTCGTTTATTACAGTGTATTTATCGATCACATTCATAACACAATGGAGGCGAAATTATCCTGCTGATAAGCTCTCTTGAATTATTGGGGCGGCACGGGGGCACAGAGGTTAGCACTTCACAGCTCCAGGGACCCAGGTTCAATTCCTGCCTCGGGTGACTGTCTGTGCGGAGTCTGCACCTTCTCCCCGTGTCTGCGTGGGTTTCCTCCGGGTGCTCCGGTTTCCTCCCACGGTCCATAGATGTGCAGGTTAGGTGGATTGGCCGCGCTGAATTGCCCCTTAGTGTCCAAAAGGGAAGTGGGGTTACGGGGCTAGGGTGGAGGCATGGGTTCTAATAGGGTGCTCTTTCCAAGGGCTGGTGCAGACTCGATGGGCCGAATGGCCTCCGTTTACACTGTAAATTCTACGATTCTATAATTTTAATGAAAAACGGCTACAAATGAAAATTGCTATATTATCTCAAGCCGCCTGGGCTCTGTGCTCCCAGCATGGCGAGAGCTGTGCAACTAGTAACAATGTAATTACTTTATACTGTCCAAAATTAATTATTGGAAGAAGGTGTTGCTGGATCAGCTTTGAGCATACTGTTCAAAACGAAGACTATAAATACTGCAATAAAACCAAAATATTCCCAATGCTGGAATAGTTAAAAGATAAACAGAAAATGCTGGATGAAACCAACAGGTTTTGGCAGCATATGTAGAGAGGGAAACAGAGTTGACTTTTCGTGTCTAATATGGCTGGGCCTGTGTTCACTAGAATTTAAAAAGCGAGAGGAGATCTGATTGAAACATATTGCGCGCGTTCGAACCGAAGCAAAACAGAGTCCGTTCTGGGCGGGAACGACCCCACAATCCGACTCTTTTTTTGGGCCTCATCAGGGAATACCCCGCAACGGCTGTACTCAGTCACAATTCCTGCCCTGAGTAAATAGTGCCCGCTCGTCAGTGAATGGTGCCCCGATCTCTCGCCTCTCCAAAGCGACGCCCCGACACATCAGCTCACCTGTTTGGGGGCTCCTCGGGCCCACCCCGCACCCCACCTCATACGGGCAGGGCACCCATGGGCCCGAGGTTCGGTGTGGGCAAAATGCCACCTGGGCACCTTGGCACTGCCAGCCTATCTGTGTCCCCATGGTGGCACTGCCAGGGTGCCCATGTAGCATTGCCAGGGTAACAGGAAGTAGTCGATGCTAAAACATTAAATATATTCACAAAGTGGCTAGATTTCGCACTTGGAGCAAATGGGGAGAAAGCAGGATTAGGCTGCTGAGTTGGATGATCAGCCATGATCGTGATAAATGGTGGAGCAGGCTTGAAGGGACTCCGCCTGCTCCTATCTATGTATCTATGCATCCAATGATTTTTTAAAGAAAAGGGATTACAAGATAAGAATCTTATTGGGAGTTATGAAAGTCTTGATTTGAATACCGGGACTGCCAGGATATTGAGTCGCGCGCCCCATATGACTGGGATATGACGTGCTTGCTGATGGAACCATCAATTCACTAGACACGTGCTTTAAGATATGAACAGTGGTTTTAATCTACTTACTACAGAGCCAGCCTGTTACCCTTTGAACTCTCGATGAACTGCAGGCTGGCTCTGGACAAGGTTATTTATACAGCAGTCCAGGGGGAGGAGTCGTGGGCGGAACCGAGGGTGGAGCCCTGTACAAACTCCTGAACATTCCCAGAGCTACTCCCCCTAGTGGTCGGATAACGCTACTGCGCTTACAATGGTATTGGTAAATACAGTGTGAATTACTAAGTTACATTCACCACACTTGCTCAACCTATTTTGGTTCCCAGTTCACTCATGCCTCAATTTTAAAATTCCTATTCTTGGGTTCAACTCCCTCCACAGCCTCGCCCCTCCCTAGTTCTGCAACTTCTCACCCTCCAAGAACTCCGTAATCTTCCAATTCCTCCATTTTATGAGTTCCCACTTCCTTCACCACCCCATTAGCAGTGATGCCTTCAGTCATCGAGGCCCTAATCGGTGGAATTTGCCTTGCTATTATAATGGTACGGTACCTTTGGCATATTTGTTCTACAAAATACAAGGCTCATATGGGATCTGGTAAACAGGTTGTAGGTTCATTTGTGAAGACTAGGCACATGAAAAGAGTTACACATAGGCAGAAATCTTGAAGACACCAAGTGAGGAACTGTGGGATTTTCCGGTCCCACTGGTGGCACACCCCCTCTCTCCGGGTTTCCCAACAGCAAAGGGTAAATTCAATGGGGAACCCCGTTGACAATGGTGAGACCAGAAGATCCCACATCCAGGCAATGGCGGCTTCCTCCTGCCGCCGTGAAAAACGCGGCGGGATGGAGGGTAATCCTGACCCAGAGCTGTGTTAGTGTGTTCTGCTCAAAGCAAAAGTGAAACCAAGACTGGATCAGGTGATATTTCTATTGGATTATGTTCCTGTGTAACACCTTGGAATGTTTTATTACATTGAAGTTGCTAAGGAAATGCAAAGATGTTGTTGAAGCTTTGATGATTACATCACAATCATTGCACCTCACTGGGAGCTGACTGTCAATTAGCAAAACATAATCAGTTGACTGGAGGGCAGAGAAGGAGTTAACACTTTGAAGAACCCATGTGAAGGATGCGCAAAGATGGACACAAGATCATGCCTTTGATTCAAAGGATAGCAGAATAGTTACGATGCAGAAGGAGGCCATTCGGCCCATTATGTCTGCACCTGCTCTCCAAACGAGCATTAACTTAGTTCCGTTCCCCTGCCTTTTCCCATACCCCTGCACATTGTTTCCATTCAAATAATCATCCAATGCCCATTTCAATGCCTCGATTGAACCTGCCTCCACCACACTTCCCGGCAGTCCATTCCAGACCCCAACCACTCGGAAAAGTCTTTTTACACATCACATTTGCTTCTTTTGCAAATTACTTTAAATCCCTGCCCCTTCCTTCTCGAACCTTTGAGCGGGAACAGTTTCTCCCCACCTACACTGTCCAACCCGTGCATGATTACGAACGTCTCTGTCAAATCTCCTCATTTCTGCAATGAATTCTTAGACTTGGCAATGCCACTGCTGACAATGGCTGGGCAGAGGCCAGGCACTGTCCCACGGGGAGAGAAAGAAAATCAGAAACAGTTTGAAGTCCCATGCAGTTTATTTCCCAGAATCTAGTTTCATATAAACACAATTCGGAGCAGGAGTGGGCCACTCGGCCCCTCGGGCCTGCTCCGCCATTCAACAAGCTCACGGCTGACCTCAACTGCACATTCCCGCCAACCCTCGATAACCTTTCACCCCGTTGCTTATCAGGAACCTATCTGGCTCTGGCCTGAAAAATATTCAAAGGGCTCTCCTTCCACTTGCCTGTTGAGGGGGAGAGTTCCAGAGACCCACCACCCTCTGAGAGAAAACATTTCTCCTCATCGCCGTCGAGGCGAAGAGAAATAAATAATTTTAAGAGATCCTGACCTGCAAAATGAAAATGAAGAGATAGTCTGCTGTCTGTAGATATATTTAAATGGAAGGTTGGGATGAAATGCATTGATGAACATACGCCTCAAAACCCCCTCCTAATAATTCACAGGTTTCTCTATTCCCCCCTTCCCTCCATTCCCGGGGGCCGTGTGACATCGAGCTGGCAAGTGAGGAGATGCAAACAGCGAAGGACAGCAAGTGTGAAAACACTTGGAGAACAATCTTTGACATCGACCCCTGGATGAGCGAATACAAGCTCATTTCACCATCGCCAAGGTGGCAAAAGAGTGCAAATATTTAAATACTGCCGAAGTTAACCAGTCGAAGATTTACCGATGGCAAGTTCAGCCCTCCCTAAGTATTGCCCCATTAGAGAGAGCTGAAACTTCAACAAAGGGAATAAGCGCCTTCTGGTCAACGTGGTCATTATTTACATTTACACCTGCGATTCAAAGCCCAGTTAATTTTAGCTTGCGCTATTTTGGGCGAGGAGAATATAGCGTGACAGTGATAAACGTCAGGGCCTTTAATAGCACAGCTCAGATCCATGCATTTTAAAATAGAGTGAAGGACATAAGGTTGAGCAATCTGGAGACGTGATTTATCTGCCCCCCTGCGGATGTGAGATTGGGTACACTGCTATTTATCAAGTGCCCAATAGTGTCTTTGTGAGCCACGTCTGGATTGATGGAAATCCACTGAATGAGCCATTAAACATCCTGTAAGTTGCACCTTTCATGGAGCATGCCTGACTGGCTGTACAGAACTACAGCACACAATTCGGGTTTTGCAATGGTGAGAGTAGATAGCTTCTCGTGGGTGGTGATGTGCGGGTAGTTTTGTTGCCCCACAGAGGCAGAATCCGCGCCAAACAAAAATAAAAGCGGTTGATTTCCTCCCACCCCCATGATGGGTTTTCCAGCAGTGGAGCCCCCCTCCCCCCCACTGGCGGGAATCTTCCAGTCCCGTCGACGTCAATGGCCATTTACGTTGCTCCCTGGCCACTGGAGAACGCGCTGTGGGGGTGGGGGGGGGGGGGGGGGGGGGGGGGGTTGGCGGGCCTTCGGCAAACCTGGAAAACCCTGCCGGAGTCAACACCCATAAAATCCCGGTCACTATATAAAAACATAATTGACACATACATTTGGCACGGAATTATCTCCTCTTCTATAACATTAAACCTCATAGAATCTCCTCCCTGGCCCCATTTATGATTTAAGACATGGAAGGCGGGATTCTCCAGGCCCGCCTGGCCTGCCCCCGTCGGGAGCGGGATTCTCCGCACGTGAGGACGACAAGGTTTCCCATTCCCTCGTGTCCACAGCCAATGCTCTCGTGTCACTCCAGGTGGCGATCTCTGTAGGCAGTCTGGCACCATCTCACCTTGGGTCACCCTCTCTTCTTCCGCATCCGGCAGGGGCCCCAGCATGCCCTAATGGGCAGGCCGTGATGCCAGAAGTCACGTGACATGGCTAAGCCAGTTGAACCATCTTTTGTAGATGATGGATGAAAACTGGGGGCCATTTTGTAGTTTCTCACTTTAGGGTTGGATGTGAAATCACTGCAGTGTATGCCCAGAACCCTTCAAAGACCTCTGGCATCAAAGGCATCCCATTTCCTTTCTTGGCAGTTTTTTAGGTCCCACATCTGAGGCCTTGTTGTGCACAAATGCCAATGAAGCGATTAAAGTACATTGGCTACTTTTTTTGCAAGTGTTTCAACAAATCAGTGCGTCTCAAGAGCTTTACTTCACCGCAACAGGAAGGAAAAACATTGATGTCTATCGCCTGGTCAGACTTAACAGCATATAAATAGAGCAGCATACCAGGACCCATGCGCTGTTTTATTTATGTAATAAAAGGACAGAGAAAGATTTGCCATTCCATTCGGTAAAATTACCTTGAATGGACAGGCCTCGGTTTTAAAATGATCGTCCTCTTGTCTTCAAATACCTCCATAGCGTTACCCCCTCCCTAGCTCTGCAATTGCCCACGAAGATGTCTACGTTCCTCTAATCCTGGTCTCTGGAATATGCCCAGTTTTAGGCCAGGCCCATGAACGATAAGAATTGGGGATATGGAAGAGATCACTAGCGGAGGATTGCAGGCACCCAGGAGGAAGGCCCACCATGTCTGGGAGCTGCTGCTTTTGTACAGAAGTCTTGAATTCAGCAGAGCAAGCCCCAGCCACCGCACTCCCTGAAAAATTTCGAAACTTGAAGCAAAAAATGTGCAAATCGCACCATCCAGAAATGAACCAGCAGAAAACATCGACAGTTGACGGTCGCTTTATGTGGCGCGAATGGGAGGGAGGTTGCCCGTCACAGTACTCAATGCCTTTTCTGCGTTGAGAGAGGCCCTCAGCCATGTTTCCCGCTGCCACAGTTTGCATTAAATCCAGGCCAATGTTTGGGCGAAAAGATCCTTTTGAAAAGAACAGTACCTTTGAAACTCTGACGTGGAGTCTTTGTGAGGTAAACAAGAACAAGCTGTGGTGCGGAAGCCTAAACCGCCTTCTGGTGTCGCTTTAGTCACTTAATTCATATAAAAGCATTTCGGCTTCAAAGAACTCGTGCAGAAGCAAAAGGTAAAACAGTCGTAAGCATGACCCGGAAAACGAGTGTCTTACAACTCGAACCATTTGCTGCCACGTCTCACGGGCCTCAAACCTTTTTTAAATAAATTTAGAGTATCCAATTCATTTTTTTCCAATTAAGGGGCAATTTAGCATGGCCAATCCACCTCGCCTGCACATCTTTGTGTTGCGGGGGCGAAACACACGCAAACACGGGGAGAATGTGCAAACTCCACACGGACAGTGACCCAGAGCCAGGATCGAACCTGGGACCTCGGTGCCGTGAGGCAGCAGGGCTAACCCACTGCGCCACCATGTTGCTCCGGGCCTCAAACCTTGACCGTCTGACAGACATGAACAACTTCAGTAAAGGTGTAAGAAGGTCTCAAACACAGTCACCTGCGCAGCCAGACAGCGGTAAACTGAGCTGCCTGTGGGTGTTTGTCAGCTCGCACCCCCCCACACCCCCACCCCCCATAATCTCGCACCATCCACCCTGCAATCTCACCGCCACTCACCCTACCGCATCTGTCCACAACTCTCGGGCCCCCACCCACACATGCCTCAGCCGCATTCAATCACCCCTCCCTCCCCCCCCCCATCCTTTCCCTCCGCCTCACTCCCCTCCCTTCTTGATTGCCTCAGCCTCCTCTCTCCTGCCAGTAGGCCCATGTCTGACATCTGCCCGACCATTGAGGCTCTGCTTCCCTCTTGCTGGATGTGAGAAGATGAGTAACGCATGTCTCACCCGCTGATCAGTTTAAGGATGGCAGTCACAGAGTGGGGGTGGGGGAGGTTTTGGGGGGGGATAGTGGGGAGATGGAAAGGGGGGTTGGATGGGGTTGCGGAGATACTTCCATGTGGTGGTATGACTAGGAGGTTTACGGTACCTCAGAGTAGTGCTGCCATTGGTGCAGAGGACTCGCTGCCCATTGGCTCAGGCAGGTCATGTGTCTCTCTGCCAATTGGCTGAGGCTAGTCATGTGACTGCTCGCCGATTGGCCGAGAGGCAGGTAGCCCCTCCTACGAGGCGGGGCATAAGAACCCGTAGGAGCCGGCAGTCGGCCTTTCTCTGTAAGTCGACTGCCGGGCACACAACTAGTTCATTAAAGCCTGATATTTGGAACTTCTTCACGACTCGAGTCCGATTGATGGTACATCATTCCATATCTCTCTTTACTTACTGCAGTTCATCAAATATATGTTAATGATGGGCTTCTTCAAAATGGTAGCTGGCAAAAGATAAACCAAAAGAAAACAGAAAGGACACATTCGCTGTGCTTCCTATAGATAAGCATAATGCAACATGGGCTGGAAGCCCAGGGGAGACAGTGGTGTAGTGGTATTGTTCCAGGACTAGTAATCCAGAGATCTGGGATTATAGCCAGGTTCAAATCCCACCATTGCAGATGGTGAAATTTGAATTCAATAAAAATCTGGTATTAAAAGTCTAATGATGCCAAGAAATCATTGTTTAAAACCCATCTGGTTCACTAATGCTCTTTAGGGAAATAAATCTGCCATCTGTACCTGGTCTGGCCTACATGTAATTTCAGATTAGCTGGAGAAAATTAATTGGAATTGGTTAGCAATGACAGGGTTTTCCAGAAGCATCTATGGAAAATCCGCGAGGTCTTCCAGAGAGTTAGGATGCATCAACTGTGTGAAGCCAGATGCAACACCAACATTTTTTCATAGAATTTACAGAGGTGGCCATTTGGCCCATTGAGTCTGTACGGGCCCTTGGAAAGAGCACCCTACTTAAAGAGCACCCTATCCCATAACCCAGTAACCCTACCTAGCCTTTTTTTTTGGACACTAAGGACAATTTAGCATGACCAATCCACCTAACCTGCACATCTTTGGACTGTAGTAGGAAACCAGAGCAGCTGGAGGAAACCCATGTAGACAATGGGAGAACGTGCAAACTCCACACAGACAGTGGCCCAATTGAGCCTGGGACCCTGGCGCTGTGAAGCAACAGTGCTAACTACTGTGTTACCGTGCCGCCCCAGGTGCTGGCCAAGAGTTACGAATGGAGGCCAGGGATCGACAAGGACAGAGAAAGTACAGCCAATCGGTGTGACCACTGCCTGTCTCGGCACAACCTTCTGCCTCCAGCAAGTACGCATCTTGGGACTGACCAGGGCGTCCATGGACGAGACTCCACATAGACTCTGCGGTTCCTTTTCTTGGACACAATGTTTGTGGCCATCGTAAATGCCCACTCGAAGTGGCTAGATGTCCAGCCTATGTGGTCCACCACATGGTGGACAAGCCATGTGAATTCTTTCCATTCATGGCTTGCCTGAGGTGATTGTCTCAGACAACGGTACTGCCTTCACAGCTGCGGAGTTTCGACTCATCGTGAAATCCAATGGGATCCAACACGTAAGGACAGCCTCCTACCACCCCGCATCAAATAGGCTGGCTGAAAGAGCTGTCCAAAATTTCAAAGCATCGATGAAGAAACAAGCTGATAGACGACTATTGCTTCGCCTGGCGGACTTCTTACTCTTGTACAATTCATCCCTGCACACCACTACTAGGGTACTTAGGCGGAGTTGTTAATGGGCCGGCATCTCAGGACCTGGCTCGACCTTCGTTTTCCACGTTTGCCGGGGAGGATGGAGGCTTCACAGAAAAGCCGCCACAATACAGCGAAGGGCAGGTAGTTTCAAACAGACAATTTACTGCATGTGCGGAACTTTGATGGAGGATTGGAATGGTTGCCTGGGAGAGTTGTTGCCAGGGCTGGGCCAGTATCCTATGTGATAGGCCTACATTGTCCTAAGGCGAGAAAGCATGTTGACCATCTGAGGAGAGAATCCAACATCCCCGGAAAGGGGCAGGTGGACCTAATCCCAGCTACCAGAATATCACTTGCTGAAGTGGTGGTGTTAGAACCGAGATTGTCTCAAGGGGATGCATCAAGGGCCATCGAGGGAGCTGATGTAGTCATCAGCACAGTGTACTCTGCAGATCTGCCTGCCGTTGCTGGAGACTCGGATGCTCTTAATCTGAAAGAGCCCATGGCCATGTTAAGACGTTTGGCAGGAGTTAGGAAGTCGTCTGAAAGACTTATTATGAACTTTGTTCTAAACTTCCATACTGTAACCCCTTTGTATGTATGTAACTGTAAATAAGAGTTTTTTCTGTTTTCGTTTTACAGAGATCTGTAGGGGAACTTAAGAGGGGAGGAATGTGGCAGTGTAGCTCCTTTAAGGGGTGACACTTTGTAGGCCATGTGACTGGTCAAGAACCTATGGGGATACAGTAAGCCTATTGGGATACAGCATGCAGATGTAAGCCTATCGGGAGTTTCGGTGATTTTGGCCATTGGGTCTTGGCCGGAGTTAACCCTGGAGTTGTTGGAACAAGACCCCTGTACAGTTATGCTGTCCAGTGCATATAACTCACCTTCGTTCAATAAACCCCTTTTGTGTTTCAACATTGCCTCGTCAATCGACTCGCAATGTAACACCCAGCAAACCATTCACTTCAAGGCCAATTAGGGATGGACAATAAATGTTGGCCCAGTCAGTGATGCCCACTTCCAATAAATTGAAAAAAAACTTTAATTCATAAAACATCTTCAATACAGTAAAATGTGCTAATGTACTTAGAACATAGAACATATAGAACAGTACAGCACAGAACAGGCCCTTCGGCCCTCGATGTTGTGCCGAGCATTGTCCGAAACCAAGATCAAGCTATCCCACTCCCTGTCATTCTGGTGTGCTCCATGTGCCTATCCAATAACCGCTTGAAAGTTCCTGAAGTGTCCACTGCACTACCACAGCAGGCAGTCCATTCCACACTCTAACCACTCTCTGAGTAATGAACCTACCTCGGATATCCCTCCTATATCTCCAACCCTGAACCTTATAGTTATTCCCCCTTGTAACAGCTACATCCACCTGAGGAAAAGGTCTCTGAACGTCCACTCTACCTATGCCCCTCATCATCTCTATTAAGTCGCCTCTCATCCTCCTCCACTCCAAAGAGAAAAGCCCTAGCTCCCTCAACCTTTCCTCATTAGTCCTACCCTCCAAACCAGGCAGCATCCTGGTAAATCTCCTTTGCAGCCTTTCCAATGCTTCCACATCCTTCCTATAGTGAGGTGACCAGAACTGCACACAATATTCCAAATATGGTCTCACCAGGGTCATGTACAGTTGCAGCATAACCTCACGGCTCTTAAACTCAGGCCCCCTGTTAATAAATGCTAACACACTATAGGCCTTCTTCACGGCTCTATCCACTTGAGTGGCAACCTTCAGAGATCTGTGGACATGAACCCCAAGATCTCTCTGTTCCTCCACATTCCTCAGAACCCTGCCGTTGACCCTGTAATCCGCATTCAAATTTTTCCTACCAAAATGAATCACCTTGCACTGATCAGGGTTAAACTCCATCTGCCATTTTTTGGCCCAGCTCTGCATCCTATCAATGTCTCTTTGCAGCCTACAACAGCCCACCACCTCATCCACTACTGCACCAATCTTGGTGTCATCAGCAACTTTACTGACCCACCCTTCAGCCCCCTCCTCCAAGTCATTGATAAAAATCACAAATAGCAGAGGGCCCAGCACTGTGTTAGATGTTTAGCTGCTCTAGTATAAAGAGTCAAAGGTTCTCCTGCTTTTCCACAAAACACCTTTAATTTACTTCAACAGACTCTGCACAAAACTCTAACATCACATCACCTGTCACAAGGGCCACCTGAAGCCCCTTTACAAAGCAGTGTCAATTATTGGATACTTAACATAAATGAGACAACTAATTGGAATGTCTCTTATCCCATTACTTAACACACTGATCCCTGTGGTACACTGCTGGTAACTGGTCTCCAGTCTGAAAATTTTTAATCTACCACTACCTTCTGTCTTCTATGTGATAGCCAGCTACTTATCCAATTGGCCAAATTTCCCTCTATCCCACACCTCCTTACTTTCTTCATGAGCCGACGATGGGGAACCTTCACAGGGGCATAGGCGCTGTGGTGAATGAGATTCACACAGTATTATAATCTGTATATATGTATCAATATTGTAAGTGCAGTTGCACTATCTGACCACCAGGGGAGTAGCTCTGGAAGTACTCTAGAGTTTGTACTGGGCCCCTCCCTTGGCTCCGCCCAGGACTCCTCCCACTGGAGCTGCTGTATAAAGATCCGTGCCACAGGGTCAGTCAGCCGGTTCACCGAAAGTTCAACGGCTAACAGGCTGGCTCTGCTGTAAGTATATTAAAACCGCTATTCTAATCTTACAAGCACATGTCCGTAGAATGGTTGGTTCCAACAGGTGCCAAGCCGCATAAGGAAATGTTCAGACAGATGATGAATAGCTTGGGCAAAGAAATAGGGTTTACGGGGTGTCTGAACCGAGGATTCAGAGCGAAGGAGGCAGAGGGGGAGGGAATTCCAGAGCTGAGGACCCCAAACAGCTGGAAAAGCTGCTGGCCAAAGATGGGACGACTAAAATTGGGGATTCCAAAGAGATCAGAATGGGAGGAGCTCAGATATCTCGGAGGGTGATGAGGATGGGCAAAGTTACAGAGATAGGAAAGGTCGAGGTCAAGCAGAGACTTACGAGATCATCTGCAGGTGTCAGGTAAATGCACACAGTATGATTTACTGCATTATGCTATAGACCCAGAACATCCATGAAATATGAGGTGTATTCCCAAACAAGGACACAGCAAATGTGCACCATTGTTCACCAGGACCCATATCGGACATCGACCACAAATACGATGGTTTAAATATTCCCCCTAGTTTTTGCTCACAGCAGAAGTATTTTAAAGCGTTCGGACTGATAAACTCCTTGTCCGATGAATGTGGCTCACTTTTTCTTGGGTTTGTTCCCATATTGTTCCTTAACTTACGCCTTCTTTATTCATCCAGCTATTTTGCTCTGTTATTGTGTTAGCGTAGGGATTATCTATTGAACATAATGGCCTGAGGTTGGATTTCGCTGGGTGTGTTTTCAGCCGGGGGGGGGGGGGGGGGGGGGGGGGGGGGGAGAACCTAAAATATGAGATATGAGTGGTGGCAAGCCCATCAGGCCCCCATCCACCCTCACGCTGTCCCCTGTCACACATTGGGTGGGCCAGAGATCAGAATCAGCAGCCCGTCAGCCATTTTGAAATAGATAATCAAGGGTCAATTTATCTTGCAACCAAGCCCTATTGGCCCAGATAATGCTCTGTTGACATCATAGTACATTTGGCGTATGCAGGCAGCTGAGGTTTTTTTTTTACACAAAGTGGGAAGAATAAATTTCCGTAAAAAGAAGAGACTATTAGCTTAAAAGTAATTCTCTGCTCATCACCATTTCCATCATTGGAACTGTAAATAAGCTTTCAATTATAAAACCAACAGTTTGGGAGGTACTAAAAGGTCTTTGGTGCTAATGGCTTGTGCAAAGCTGATAACAAACACTGATAATTTATTCATGTCCTTGTCATGTTTAGAAAATGTGACCTTAAAAATCAGCAAATTGTTTTTCATCCATGGACACCCTTGGCTCCGCATGGGGATTATTGTTATTTTCGCACCTCCCGCTCTTTCTCTTTTGAAAATGCCGTGAAGTCCTGGAAGGATTCGTTTAATGAGCAGTCGCCTGATATGAATACTGCTTCCGTGTCTGCGACTGTATACCAGCTGTAAAGATGTCCACACCAGCATAATCAAAGATCCTTCCCACCTGGGTTATTCTCGCTTCCAACCACTTCCATCGGGCAGGAGATACAAAAGTCTGAGAACACACAGTAACAAGTTCAAAAACAACTTCTTCCCCGCAGTTACCAGACTCCTGAATGACCCTGTTCTGGACTGAACTGATCTCTCCACACATCTTCCCTACTGAGTAGCACTACACTCCGTATGCTTCACCCGATGCCTGTGTCTATGCATTTACATTGTGTATTTATGTATGTCCTCTGTTTTTCATGTATGGAACGATCTGACTGGACCATAAGCAGAATAATACTTTTCACCGTACCTAGATACCTGTGACAATAAATCAAATCAAATCACATCCAAGCAAGAATTAAATAGCCCAAGTTGAGAGCTATCAACTTGGTAAAGATGAGTGCTTTTTTTTTGTTTGGAGAATGTTGCTGACTCAAAATGAATTCTGTAGGTTATCTGCAGGCAGACCCGAGCAAATAGGCTGACCCTTAAATACAGCGCCGAAGGATCGCAGCACCTTCAGAGTGCCATGTTTCAGAGGAGAGGTTAAACCGGGCCCTTCTTAATCCTGCCACAAGGATAGTAAAGAAGCTGTGCACCACTCAAAGAAGATTCTCCCAGTTCCTGCCCAACATCTGTCCTTTAACCAACTTCACCAGGCGCAACAACTGGCTTTTCACCTCGCCTGTGTTTATTGGGATCTTGCTGTGCCCAAGTTGCCTCCTGCCTTTACCTTAAAGCCGGTAACAACTCCATTGATAGGCTCATAGATTCACAGGCATTTGCAGCACAGAATTGGGCCATTCGGCCCATCGCTGATCAACTGAGATCAGACTGCACTAATCCCATTTTCCAGCTCGTGCCATAGCCCTGGAGGTTATGGCAGTGCAAGCGAATATCTAAATATTTCTGAAATCGTACGAGAATTTCCTGATCCAACCAAACTTTCAGGCAGTGAGTTCCAGACTCCCACCACCTCTGGAAGAAAAGGTTTCTCCTCAACTCCTCTCTTAGCTCTCTACCTCTTAACATAAATCTATGCCCCCCCCCCCCCCCCCCGGTTATTGCCACTCTACTAATGGGAAAAGTGCCTTCCTATCCACCCGATCTATGCCCCTCCTAATCTTATACACCTCTATCAGGTCCAATCTCAACCTTTGCTGCTCCAAGGGAAACAGCCCCAGCCTATCCAATGTCTCCTCACAGCCCAGACCCTCCAGCTCATGTAGAATCCTGGTAAATGTCCTTTGCACCCTCTCCAGTGCAATCACACCCTCCCTGTAAGGTGGTGACCAGAACTGCACGCTGTACTCCAGTTGTGATCAAACCAGCATTTTGTACAGTTGCAGCATGACCTCCCTGTTCTTGTATTCTGCGCATCGGCTAACAAAGGCAAGTATCTCATATGCCTTCTTAACCACCTTATCTAACCACCTTCAAGGATCTATGGACATGTACCCCAAGGTACCTCTGATCTTCAATACTTTCCATACATTACAAATTGCCTTTATTAACTACAAAGTCCTTTGCGACATCCAAATATTGTGAACAGTCCTCACTAAAATGCAAACTCTTTCTTTTTCTTTTAATTTACAAATGTGGAAACTTGAATCTTCCGCATTCTGAATGCAGAGCTCCGTGTGTTGGGAATGCCTGCTGGAAGAGTCACAGGAGAACAGAAGGTGAAACTTTGCTCTGAGAAAAAGCACAGGAATTTATTGCTGCATTGTGCCACATGCAACATTTTATGCCATTGCTAAACATCAACATTGGTATAGGCCTGCAAGTAACTTATTTAAAGGAAGGATATTGTCCTGGTGAAGCTTATATAAGAAGAGAGAGTCAAAGGGAGGTTAAATAGGACTGCCGGGTGGATTGTCATAAAGATCTTTCTCTTTGCATCATTACATCTCAGCGTGAGCTGACACAGGCAATTATTGCTCTGCATCAGATTCTGCTTCATCGCGATGCAACACAAGTAGGACTAAAAGTCAAAGGAATATGGAAAGGAAAAAAAAAGAGAATAACGGACACAAGAAACAGGTCGCTGGCTGATGTTGATTCACTGAATTCCTCAAACAAGTGAGAGCATGATTCTGGTCGGAGCAGTGATCACCTCGTGCACAAGGAGAATATTTTGTGATGTTGATAGGGTGTCCTGGACTAGTTTTGATCACCGAAAGGTTGGTGGAATTGAATTTACCAGATGAGAAAAGGCCTTGGATTTTGCCTGTTTATTTGACTCTCCTGCAGATTACGTGGCTCCAGGTTCCTGGGACGTGTTTGTAAGGTAAAGTCCCAGATGACCATAGGCTGCTTTCCCCCTGTGAGGGGGGGAGAGCTGACTGGTGGTGATTTAACCTGAGGATCACCACACCTCAGGCGAGGGGATAAAGTTGAGAAGGCGGTGGGGGCCTTCGTGAATAACCGCAGCCGGTACGGGAATTGAACTTGTGCTGCTGGCCTTGTTCTCCACCTCAAGTCTAGCCCACTGAGCTAAACTCTGGAGTGTTTGTATTGTGGTGCATAAGGCATCATATCTGTCTGGGACAGGCTGGATGGATCAATAGTTCCCTGTCTATCAAATTTTATACGTCCGTATTTATAGATTGCCTGTCACATCTTTAGGACATTGCAAAGTTCTTCATCGCAAAATGAATCATTTTGAAATACAGTCAGTTCTTGTTATACAGGTAAGCACAGCACACAAACTGAGTGCAGCAAGCTCCCAACGATTGCATCACAGAATGAGAAAAAACGGTCAGCTCATCAGGTTTTCCGGTCTTCCATTGAGGGATAAACATTAGCCTGGACACAGGAGAACTCCCAATCCGCCCTTGAATAGTGCCATGTTATCCTCCAGGTACACAACAGCATCTCTGACAAGGTAGGCCTCCCTATGCTAAAGTGTCAGCCCGGATTACACGCTCAAATTTTAACCCTGAACTTAAACCCCAAACTTCTTAACTCAAAAGGGAGAGCATATGATTGGGCATGGTTGACATAATTTAACTTCTCCGAAACTTATGTACAAGCACAAAATTAATTTTACTGCTGGCAAAAAGAGGTCATTTATGACAGCGTAAACATTGAGTACAAGTAGACATTATATGTGGAAACTCATTTTGTTTATCCTTTGTAATGGGCCAGATGGTAATACTGGGGTCATTTCCTTCATTTACTGAATTGGTTTTATTTATGTAGACTTGTCTCAAGACAATCTCTGTAATTAGTTTTAACAAAATCCAATTTTGTCAGAACAGTACCGTACATGGAACTTTAAAAAGTACCAGATGTTTCTTGGTTTTACAATAATAAAACACTTAATAAATGTGACCTTTTTTAAATGATTTTTACCCCAAGATATCAATTGTCCCAGTGGAGATCTAACTCATTTGTGTTTTTTTTTACTAATTGCGCGCTTTATTTCCTGCTGCTCAAGTTATAAGTGAAATGCCCATTTCGGAACATAAGAACAGGAGTAAGCCATTCGGCCCCTCGAGCCTGCGCCACCATTAAATTGGATCATTGCCGATCTTCTACCCGAACAGAATCATCCCACACAATCCCTGCATCCCTCAATGTCATTGGTATCTAGAAATCTATTGACCTGCAGAGTATGGTGAACTCAGCCCAGCGCATCACACACGCTTGCCACCCCCACGTTGATTCTGTATACACCTCCCGCTGCCTCAGGAAGGCAGACAGCATTATCAGAGACCCCCCCCCCCCCCCCCCCCCCCCCAGGCATTGCCTTCTTCCAGACCCTTCCATCAGGCAGAAGACCCGCACATCCAGACATGGGAACAGCTTCTTCCCCCACAGCTACAAGACTCCTCAACGGCTCCCCCTCGGACTGATCTGTTCCCGGTAAGAACACTATTCACGATGCCCTATGCTGCTCTTGCTCAAGTATTTGCTTTATTTAGCCCCTTGTTCCGCATTGTAACCAATTACTGTTTGTCGATGTACCATTTGTCAATGTTCTCTGTTGATTATTCTCTTTGTCTACAATGTACGTACTGTTCACGTTCCCTCAGCCGCAGAAAAATACTTTTCACTGTACTTTGGTACATGCGACAATAAATCAAAACAATCAATCAATCAATCAATCAATCAACCTCTGCTTTGAACATGGTCAATGGCTTATCTCCCACGGTCCACTGGGGTAGAGAATTCCAAAGATTCACCGCCCTCTGACTGAAGGAATTCCTCCTCATCTCCTTCCTAAATGGCCTCCCACTTATTCTGAGACTATGCCCCTGATTCAGATCTCCTAACCAGGGGAAATATCATTTCTGCTTCCACCCTGTCAAGCCCTGTGAGCATTTTGTGGACTTCAATTAAACCCCCTCTCATTTTTCTAAACTCTAAAGAATACAGGCCCATTTTCCTCAATCTCTTCTAGTAAGTCTAATCTTCATTGCATTCCACCCATGGCAAACATATCCTTCCTTAGGTCAGGAGATTAAGAATGTACACAATACAGCAGATGTAGTCTCACCAAGACTCTATACAACTGCATGCAAGACATCTTACTCCTGTACCCAAATCCTCTTACAATAAAGGGTAACATACCATTGAGCTTCCTCATTGTTGTTTCACCTGCATATTAACTTCCAGTGACACATGAACAAAGACACCCAGGTCCCTCTGTACATTTCTCGAAAGAATTTTAACAGTCAAGATCATGAGAATATGAACAGAGAAGCTGGTGATTTCTAAGAATGGAATTTCATTTATCGAAATGAAAAATAAGCAGAGGCATTCACAATGTGGACGTAAGAAGATCTTCAATGTTCTCCAAGGAGCTGATGAGCGGCTCGCCCATCTCACGCTTATGTGATGCACAGGATTTATTGAAGAATAGCATAAAATGTGAAGATCTCTGCCCCACAAAACTGAGAGCAGCGGGAACTTTCGAGCCGAGAGCCATAGGTTCTTGGAAACGATAGTGAGTGACGGTGTGTCATTGGAGGTGAGATGGAGATGATCTAATTGGATAATGGAACAAGCCCAAGGTGCCTGTTCCATAACATTTTCAGGCAAGCCAGAGGCTAAAATGAAAGAGTGCAAGGCAAGCCACGAACGTTACTTTACCGGAAGAGCAGATATATATATACAGATAGGAAGGAATTAGTGAGTAATAGCTGAAGGGATATGCTAAAATATTACACTGGTACAAAGAAAAGCCATCGAGGAGATAGCAAGGAATGTTGAAGTGGAAATCGCAATAGCTGCCCCAAGGGAAATTGAATGATGATAAGCCCAGTTACATTTCCATAACTTACTGCTGCTGTTTGAAAGAGAATGTGCAGATAATCAATGATACAAGTCCGAGCAGATGGAAATCAATTAAAAATAAATCATTGATTTGACATGAACGACCAATTTTTATAGTTATGATCCCTGTGGAGACCAATAATATTTTAAAAAGATGAACCGACGAAAATAATTGAAGGACAGCACGGTAGCACAGTGGTTAGCACTGTGGCTTCACAGCGCCAGGGTCCCAGGTTCGAATCCCGCTGGGTCACTGTCTGTGTGGAGTCTGCACGTTCTCCCCGTGTGTGCGTGGGTTTCCTCCGTGTGCTCCGGTTTCCTCCCACAGTCCAAAGACGTGGAGGTTAGGTGGATTGGTCAGGCTAAATTTGCCTTAGTGTCCAAAAAAGGTAAGGAGGAGTTATTGGGTTACGGGGATAGGGTGGAAGTGAGCGCTTAAGTGGGTCGGTGCATACTCGATGGGCCGAATGGCCTCCTTCTGCACTGTATGTTCTATGACAGGATTTCATGTTTTAAAACTCTTACTGTAACAAACAATCTAAAATCAACATAGGCCAAACATGGTGTAAAAGACAGATAATATACCAAACTAAAGGAAAAGTCCGTTTGAATTAATTAACTCAATCAATATACATTTTATGACAAGTTCTTACTTTACCCCATACTTCTGGCAGACATGTAGCCTTGAGAATTAACTTCTAAGTGTCTCTTACTTTTCAACAGGCTCCCTTCTCCCTACCATGCCAGGTAAAAGTGTTAGAACAAAGAACAAAGAACAAAGCCTGTGCCGACCATGCTGCCTGTCGAAACTAAAATCTTCTACACTTCCGGGGTCTGTATCCCTCTATTCCCATCCTATTCATGTATTTGTCACTATCATCCCAGCTTCCACCACCTCCTCCAGCAGCGAGTTCCAGGCACCCACTACCCTCTGTGTAAAAAACTTGCCTTTTACATTAGAACATTAGAACAGTACAGCACAGAACAGGCCCTTCGGCCCTCGATGTTGTGCCGAGCAATGATCACCCTACTCAAACCCACGTATCCACCCTATACCCGTATCCCAACAACCCCCCCCCCCCCCTTAACCTTACTTTTTTAGGACACTACGGGCAATTTAGCATGGCCAATCCACCTAACCCGCACATCTTTGGACTGTGGGAGGAAACCGGAGCACCCGGAGGAAACCCACGCACACATGGGGAGGACATCTCCTCTAAACCTTGCCCCTCGCACCTTAAACCTATGCCCCCTAGTAATTGACCACTCTACCCTGGGAAAAAGCCTCTGACTATCCACTCTATCTATGCACTTCATAATTTTGTAGACCTCTATCAGGTCGCCCCTCAACCTCCGTCGTTCCAGTGAGAACAAACTGAGTTTATTCAACCGCTCCTCATAGCTAATGCCCTCCATACCAGGCAACATCCTGGTAAATCTCTTCTGCACCCTCTCTAAAGCCTCCACATCCTTCTGATGGTGTTGCGACCAAAATTGAACACTATACTCCAAGTGTGGCCTAACTAAGGTGCTATACAGCTGCAACATGACTTGCCAATTCTTATACTCAATGAAGGCAAACATGCCGTATGCCTTCTTGACTACCTTCTCCACCTGTGTTGCCCCTTTCAGTGACGTGTGGACCTGTACACCTAGATCTTCCTGACTATCAATACGCAAGAGGGTTCTACCATTCACTGTATATTCCCTACCTGTATTAGACCTTCCAAAATGCATAACCTCACATTTGTCCGGATTAAACTCCATCTGCCATCTCTCCGCCAAAGTCTCCAAATGATCTAAATCAGGGGTGGGCAAACTTTTCCGTGCAAGGGCCACATTCAGAAATTCACAATTTTAAAGGGCCGCATAGTATATTAAGTAAAATAATTACTTCACCCGGTTATGATTCTGGGCGCCTCATATAGAACATAGAACAGTACAGCACAGAACAGGCCCTTCGGCCCTCGACGTTGTGCCGAGCAATGATCACCCTACTCAAGTCAACATATCCACCCTATACCAGTAAGTAACCCAACAGCCCCCCCCCCCCCATTAACCTTAAAAAAAATTAAAAATTAAAAAAAAAAAAATTTAAAAAAAAAATTTTTTTTTTTTTTTTTTAATGACTTGGTGGGCCGCATAAAGACCTTTGGCGGGCCGCATGCGGCCCGCGGGCCGTAGTTTGCCCACCCCTGATCTAAATCCTATTGTATCCTCTGACAGTCCTTATCGCTATCTGCAATTCCACCAACCTTTGTGTTGTCTGCAAACTTACTAATCAGGCCAGTTGCATTTTCCTCCAAATCATTTATATTTACTACGAACAGCAAAGGTCCCAGCACTGATCCCTGTGGAATACCACTAGTCACAGCTCCCCAAACCCTTCCATTGCTACTCTCTGCCTTCTATGACCTAGCCAGTTCTGTATCCACCTTGCCAGCTCACCCCTGATCCTGTGTGACTTCACCTTTTGTATCAGTCTACCATGAGGGACCTTGTCAAAGGCCTTACTGAAGTCCATACAGACAGCATTCACTGGCCTACCTGCATCAATCACCTTTGTGACCTCCTCGAAAAACTCTATCAAGTTAGTGAGACACGACCTCCCCTTCACAAACGTGCTGCCTCTCGCTAATACGTCCATTTCCTTCCAAACGGGATCCTGTCTCGAAGAATTCTCTCCAGTAATTTCCCTACCACTGACGTAAGGCTCACCGGCCTGTAATTCCCTGGATTATCCTTGCTACCGTTTTTCATCAAGTGTCTTTTGATAATCTGTCCACTCAGTCTTCTGAATATCCCTGAACCGACTTCTAGTAGCAGGCCTACTTTGGCAACTCCTTGTTCCCGAACTCTCAATAAGTCCCAGCTCTTTGAACGGAGAACAAGTTATTACCGTCATCCCATTTGGCTGCTAAGTCTTTTCCTCTGCTCTTCACAACACAGTAGAGGCTGCCTCTCCCCATACCAGTAAATCCTTTCTCTTCTTCTGTGCCTGTACAGAAACAGCTGTCCCCCTTTTGTGTCAAGGTGTGAAACCTGTCACTTGAGTTTCAATAGGTTTATGCAACAGATCATATGGGCCTGTCTCTAGGTAGAGTTAGTATGATCATAACCCTCCCATCCAGGACAATTCAGGTTTCACCGTAACTCTTTGTATGCAAAGAAATAGGAATCCTCTGTTGCTGTTGTGTTTTGAAGGTGTGAGACTGGGGAACATGGAGGTTTAATGCAACAAAACTTTATTTACAGTATGTGATTCTTTACATGGTTGTTCTTCTCTCTGTGTTTCCCATGCTCGGACTTATGGACGTCACTTCTTATGGACTTCACATTAGTACAACAGAGCTTCACTGGAGCTCATAGGAACTAATGCAAATACATTACAGTTACAGTCCCATTTGATGTTGCTACTGGATTGGGAGGTCCCACAACGGAACCCTGGTTTGGAAATGTGGAAGAACAGTGTCACTGGACTGCCAATTAGCTTTTAACAACAGAAAAAAACATACTGTAAACATGAAAAGTTTGGTCATAATACAAAACTCCTTCACCCCAACTAGAACTTCACAAATGTATGTAGGTTTTAAGAATAACACAAGTCACAAAATATAACTTGCATTATAATGTTCGCAGTAAATATACCGTCCCTGTCAACCAGTAGGCCAACTGTGGTCAGACGCACCCCACTCTGAAAACAAATGGCAAGCGGCACCAATATCAAACATCTGTAGATTTCTCCTCAAATCCCCTCAGGTGATTATTACATGGTTACGCTACTGGCCGCACTGGACAGGAGTGTTTCCAAACTCCACTCTCGAAAAGACACGTCTTAGATTCTTCTTCCCATGAATGATTTCCCTCAGCTGTTTTCAGCGAGGATCCACTTCCAAGATTTCCAACTCTCCTTTCAGTATTCCTCAGCCTTGAATTACCATGTGCATTCAAGCTTCCACAAGATCTCGTAGATACTCAATCATGCATATAGGACACTACTGCTTCACATGCTGTAGTAACATCACCACCTTTATGATTGCTTCAGATATCTGGTTTCTTGCTAGTGAAAAGCACCAGGTCTTCACTTTTCATCTCTCTCCTTAATTTCAATGGACAAGACCTCATTCAAATTCCAGTTCCCTTTTGTCTCTTTGACGTCAATCTTCCTGAAACTTCACCTTTCATTCCCTGGTTTCTGGGACGACCTGTTCTTCAGTTTCTCCATTGTCTTTTTCTGGCAGAGCTGGGCCGGGATTCTCCTTTCCGGGCACTAAGTCCCGACACCGGCGGGAAAGCCGGCACCAATGACTCTGGCACCAACAGGTCCGCAAGGTGAGGAATTCTCACCTGTCTCAGGGGCTAGGTGGACACTGGAGGGGTTGGCGACGCTCATCCGGCGCCGAAGGGACTGCGCGTGTTCGTGCATGCGCGGAACAGCTGGCGTTTTTTGTCACATGCGTAGGGGTTTCTCTTCTCCGCGCATGCCATGGCGGATCCCCCCATGCCCCCCCTCCCCCCCGTGGACCACCCCAACCGACTTACCTGCCAGCTCCCACCATGTGGGACCATACGTAACCCACGCCAGCGGGATTGGCCAAAAACAGACGATCGCTCGGCCCATCGGGGCCCAGAGAATTGCCGGGGGGGGGGGGGCACTGCCAGTGGCCCCCGACTGGCGTGGCATGAACCCTGTCCCCGCCTGCAAAATGGCGCTGGAGAATACGGCAGCCGGCGTCAGGGAGGCGGGCCAGGATTTGTGCCACCCCCCCCACCCACCCTCCGGGGATTCTCCAACCCGGCGGGGGGTTGGAAAATCCCACCCCTGTTTCTTCTCTCGATGCTAAGCCCCAAGTCCCTTGGGACCAGTTATAACTAAACATGATTAAACTCTAACTTAAAGGTGACTCCTGATTGCTACGCAACAGCTCAGTCCTTCTCTAAACTCTGTTTGCTTTTCATGTCATAAACACTCAAATCGCAATACAGACACAGTTTAAAATAAAACCAAAACACCCATATATGCAACCACCTTTGTTTAACAGGAATCTAACCCAAGTTTTGCCATTTCTTTAGGCAGCATGGTGGCACAGTGGTTAGCACTGTTGCGTCAAAGCACCAGACTCCCCGGTTTGATTCTGATCTTAGGTGACTGTCTGTGTGGAGTTTGCCCGTTCTCCCCGTGTCTGCGTGGGTTTCCTCCGGGTGCTCTGGTTTCCTCCCACTGTCCAAAGATGCGCAGGTTAGGTGGACTGGCCATGCAAAATAGCCCCTCAGTATCTAGGGATGTGCAGGTGAGATGGGGTTGTGGGAAGAGGATGGGGGAGTGGGCCTGGGCGGGACGCTATTTCAGAGGGTCGGTGCAGACCCGATGGGCCAAATGGCCTCCTTCTGCACTGCAGGGAGTCTCTGATTCTTACACAGAATCACTAAATTAAACTCACTTAAATCTATATATTTGACCGGATTCATTGGCTCGGCCGGCTGCGTGTTTCTTATTGGCGGCAGGTGGCACGCCATTCGCTGGCAGCGGGATTCTCTGTTCCCGCTGCTGTCAATGGGAATTGCCATGGAAACCACCCCACGCTGCCGGGAAACCCCGGGATGGGGTGCATTGCCAGCATGACCAGAGAATTCGCCACCAAGGAAAGGCCGGAGAATTCCGCCCATTATTTCTAATATCCAACAAGACAAACGTGGAACACTTAAAACTACCTTGGCTTGCTGACACTCTGTTTATCTTGTACTAGATCAAGCTGGTTACCCTTGCCCTACCATTATCATTCGATTCAAGCAATATCCCAGGTTTGTCTTTTTCATAAATTGGTTGACCTCTGCCGGGTGACCTCTCTGATAAATTCCTTCCAGGTTGAAAGGTTCAGATTTCTCCAGAGCATTTTTGCTCTTATGTTACTTGGCAGTCGCGCTGGGCACCGTACTCAAGCACTGGTCTGAGTAAAGCCAATTGCAATTTGATCATGGGCGGTATTCTCTGTTTCCGAGTCTAAGTGTTGACCCCAATGGAGAATCTGTGGAAATCTCGTCGGAAAATTCGGGGCCACGCCTGCTACCGGTGAGGGGCTTACACCAGTGCCATGTGGAACACCATCGGAACACACGCAAAACGGTGGGGGAATCGTCGGGTCCGTGATGGCCACTTGCAGAGCTGGAAAACTGCAGCTGTGCTTAAACAATACGCCCCCCCACCCCCCAACATACACACACACTGATAGCGGCCGGAAAGATGGGAGCGGTTGTGCTGGAGCGCCCATACAGCTGATGGGTTGGCTGGGGCCAGACAGCACCCAGTGGGGTGCCACAGGGGGGGTCACCTATACGACCCAGGGCACCAGGTTTAAAGCGGGCTGTCAGCCGCATAGCTGCCTTGCCGGCTGTGGTAATGGTGTTGCGTACCCATCCACCACCTCCACCCACAGCCCACCTCCTGGCCACCCCCCCACTACTCCTCCCAGCCCTGGCAGAAGCCCCCCAGCCAGTGATACGACTGTCAGTGAAGTATGGCAGTGCCCGACACTGTCCGTACGCCTTCCCTCTTTCTCTTAGCAGCCACCACGCCAGGTTCACGATTTGTGAGGGCACACATGGGCCGCGCCGTCAGGAACTCGGCTCATCGGAGTTGGAGAATCACCGGTGGGCCCACTAATGATATGCGAATGATGTTGCAACTACGCGCCGCGTGCGTCACATTGATGCCGTTTTAGAGGAGGCCGAGCATCACGATTCGGAGGTAAACTGGGGCCTGCCATGATTTCGCCGTCGGGAGCTATTCGCCCGATCGCACATCCCGATTTCAACATCGGGAGCTATTCGCCCGATCGCACATCCCGATTTCGCCGTCGGGAGCTATTCGCCCGATCGCACATCCCGATTTCAACATCGGGAGCTATTCGCCCGATTGCACATCCCGATTTCGGCACCGGGAGCTATTCGCCCGATTGCACATCCCGATTTCAACATCGGGAGCTATTCGCCCGATCGCACATCCCGATTTCAACATCGGGAGCTATTCGCCCGATCGCACATCCCGATTTCAACATCGGGAGCTATTCGCCCGATCGCACATCCCGATTTCGGCATCGGGAGGTATTTGCCCGATTGCACATCCCGATTTCAACATCGGGAGCTATTCGCCCGATCGCACATCCCGATTTCGGCATCGGGAGCTATTCGCCTGATCGCACATCCCGATTTCGCCGTCGGGAGCTATTCGCCCAATCGTACATCCCGATTTCAACATCGGGAGCTATTCGCCCGATCGCACATCCCGATTTCAACATCGGGAGCTATTCGCCCGATCGCACATCCCGATTTCAACATCGGGAGCTATTCGCCTGATCGCACATCCCGATTTCGCCGTCGGGAGCTATTCGCCTGATCGCACATCCCGATTTCGACGTCGGGAGTTATTCGCCTGATCGCACATCCCGATTTCAACATCGGGAGCTATTCGCCCGATCGCACATCCCGATATCAACATCGGGAGCTATTCGCCCGATCGCACATCCCGATTTCGACGTCGGGAGTTATTCGCCTGATCGCACATCCCGATTTCAACATCGGGAGCTATTCGCCCGATCGCACATCCCGATTTCGACGTCGGGAGCTATTCGCCCGATCGCACATCCCGATTTCAACATCGGGAGCTATTCGCCCGATCGCACATCCCGATTTCAACATCGGGAGCTATTTGCCTGATCGCACATCCCGATTTCAACATCGGGAGCTATTCGTCCGATTGCACATCCCGATTTCGACATCGGGAGCTATTCGCCCGATCGCACATCCCGATTTCAACATCGGGAGCTATTCGCCCGATCGCACATCCCAATTTCAACATCGGGAGTTATTCGCCCGATCGCACATCCCGATTTCGACGTCGGGATCTATTCGCCCGATCGCACATCCCAATTTCGACATCGGGAGCTATTCGCCCGATCGCACATCCCGATTTCAACATCGGGAGCTATTCGCCCGATCGCACATCCCGATTTCAACATCGGGAGCTATTCGCCCGATCGCACATCCCGATTTCAACATCGGGAACTATTCGCCCGATCGCACATCCCGATTTCAACATCGGGAGCTATTCGCCCGATCGCACATCCCGATTTCAGCGTCGGGAGTTATTCGCTCGATCACACATCCCGATTTCAACATCGGGAGCTATTCGCCCGATTGCACATCCCGATTTCAACATCGGGAGCTATTCGCCCGATTGCACATCCCGATTTCAACATCGGGAGAAATTCGCCCGATCGCACATCCCGATTTCAACATCGGGAGCTATTCGCCCGATCGCACATCCCGATTTCAACATCGGGAGCTATTCGCCCGATTGCACATCCCGATTTCAACATCGGGAGATATTCGCCCGATTGCACATCCCGATTTCAACATCGGGAGCTATTCGCCCGATCGCACATTCCGATTTCAACATCGGGAGTTATTCGCCCGATTGCACATCCAGATTTCGCCGTCGGGAGCTATTCGTTCGATTGCACATCCAGATTTCAACATCGGGAGCTATTCGCCCGATCGCACATCCAGATTTCGCCGTCGGGAGCTATTCGTCCGATTGCACATCCAGATTTCAACATCGGTAGCTATTCGCCCGATTGCACATCCCGATTTCAACATCGGGAGCTATTCGCCCAATCGCACATCCTGATTTCGGCGTCGGGAGCTATTCGCCCGATCGCACATCCCGATTTCAACATCGGGAGCTATTCGCCCGATCGCACATCCCGATTTCGCCGTCGGGAGCTATTCGCCCGATTGCACATCCCGATTTCGGCGTCGGGAGCTATTCGCCCAATCACACATCCCGATTTCAACATCGGGAGCTATTCGCCCGATCGCACATCCCGATTTCAACATCGGGAGCTATTCGCCCGATCGCACATCCCGATTTCAACATCGGGAGATATTCGCCCGATCGCACATCCCGATTTCAACATCGGGAGATATTCGCCCGATCGCACATCCCGATTTCAACATCGGGAGATATTCGCCCGATCGCACATCCCGATTTCAACATCGGGAGCTATTCGCCTGATCGCACATCCCGATTTCAACATCGGGAGCTATTCGCCCGATCGCACATCCCGATTTCGCCGTCGGGAGCTATTCGCCCGATCGCACATCCCGATTTCGCCGTCGGGAGCTATTCGCCCGATCGCACATCCCGATTTCAACATCGGGAGCTATTCGCCCGATCGCACATCCCGATTTCAACATCGGGAGCTATTCGCCCGATCGCACATCCCGATTTCGACGTCGGGAGCTATTCGCCCGATTGCACATCCCGATTTCAACATCGGGAGCTATTCGCCCGATTGCACATCCCGATTTCAACATCGGGAGCTATTCGCCCGATCGCACATCCCGATTTCAACATCGGGAGATATTCGCCCGATTGCACATCCCGATTTCAACATCGGGAGCTATTCGCCCGATCGCACATCCCGATTTCAACATCGGGAGCTATTCGCCCGATCGCACATCCCGATTTCAACATCGGGAGTTATTCGCTCGATCGCACATCCCGATTTCAACATCGGGAGATATTCGCCCGATTGCACATCCTGATTTCGCCGTCGGGAGCTATTCGCCCGATCGCACATCCCGATTTCAACATCGGGAGCTATTCGCCCGATCGCACATCCCGATTTCAACATCGG
Organism: Scyliorhinus canicula; assembly: GCF_902713615.1. Taxonomy (NCBI): domain Eukaryota; kingdom Metazoa; phylum Chordata; class Chondrichthyes; order Carcharhiniformes; family Scyliorhinidae; genus Scyliorhinus; species Scyliorhinus canicula. The sequence continues at coordinate 14,362,754 of NC_052160.1, read as the reverse complement.
GAGATATTCGCCCGATTGCACATCCCGATTTCGACGTCGGGAGCTATTCGCCCGATCGCGCATCCCGATTTCAACATCGGGAGCTATTCGCCCGATCGCACATCCCGATTTCGCCGTCGGGAGCTATTCGCCTGATCGCACATCCCGATTTCGCCGTCGGGAGCTATTTGCCTGATCGCACATCCCGATTTCAACATCGGGAGCTATTCGCCCGATTGCACATCCCGATTTCGCCGTTGGGAGCTATTTGCCCGATCGCACATCCCGATTTCAACATCGGGAGCTATTCGTCCGATTGCACATCCCGATTTCGACATCGGGAGCTATTCGCCCGATTGCACATCCCGATTTCGACGTCGGGAGCTATTCGTCCGATCGCACATCCCGAATTCAACATCGGGAGCTATTCGCCCGATTGCACATCCCGATTTCAACACCGGGAGCTATTCGCCCGATCGTACATCCCGATTTCAACATCGGGAGCTATTCGCCCGATCGTACATCCCGATTTCGCCGTCGGGAGCTATTCGCCCGATCGCACATCCCGATTTCAACATCGGGAGCTATTCGCCCGATTGCACATCCCGATTTCAACATCGGGAGCTATTCGCCCGATTGCACATCCCGATTTCGCCGTCGGGAGCTATTCGCCCGATTGCACATCCCGATTTCGCCGTCGGGAGCTATTCGCCCGATCGCACATCCCGATTTCGCCGTCGGGAGCTATTCGCCCGATCGCACATCCCGATTTCGCCGTCGGGAGCTATTCGCCCGATCGCACATCCCGATTTCAACATCGGGAGCTATTCGCCCGATCGCACATCCCGATTTCAACATCGGGAGCTATTCGCCCGATCGCACATCCCGATTTCGCCGTCGGGAGCTATTCGCCCGATTGCACATCCCGATTTCAACATCGGGAGCTATTCGCCCGATTGCACATCCCGATTTCAACATCGGGAGCTATTCGCCCGATCGCACATCCCGATTTCAACATCGGGAGATATTCGCCCGATTGCACATCCCGATTTCAACATCGGGAGCTATTCGCCCGATCGCACATCCCGATTTCAACATCGGGAGCTATTCGCCCGATCGCACATCCCGATTTCAACATCGGGAGTTATTCGCTCGATCGCACATCCCGATTTCAACATCGGGAGATATTCGCCCGATTGCACATCCTGATTTCGCCGTCGGGAGCTATTCGCCCGATCGCACATCCCGATTTCAACATCGGGAGTTATTCGCTCGATCGCACATCCCGATTTCAACATCGGGAGATATTCGCCCGATTGCACATCCTGATTTCGCCGTCGGGAGCTATTCGCCCGATCGCACATCCCGATTTCAACATCGGGAGATATTCGCCCGATTGCACATCCCGATTTCGACGTCGGGAGCTATTCGCCCGATCGCACATCCCGATTTCAACATCGGGAGCTATTCGCCCGATCGCACATCCCGATTTCGCCGTCGGGAGCTATTCGCCTGATCGCACATCCCGATTTTGCCGTTGGGAGCTATTTGCCTGATCGCACAACCCGATTTCAACATCGGGAGCTATTCGCCCGATTGCACATCCCGATTTCGCCGTCGGGAGCTATTCGTCCGATTGCACATCCCGATTTCGACATCGGGAGCTATTCGCCCGATTGCACATCCCGATTTCGGCGTCGGGAGCTATTCGTCCGATCGCACATCCCGATTTCAACATCGGGAGCTATTCGTCCGATCGCACATCCCGATTTCAACATCGGGAGCTATTCGCCCGATTGCACATCCCGATTTCAACACCGGGAGCTATTCGCCCGATCGTACATCCCGATTTCAACATCGGGAGCTATTCGCCCGATCGTACATCCCGATTTCGCCGTCGGGAGCTATTCGCCCGATTGCACATCCCGATTTCGCCGTCGGGAGCTATTCGCCCGATCGCACATCCCGATTTCGGCATCGGGAGCTATTCGCCCGATCGCACATCCCGATTTCAACATCGGGAGTTATTCGCCCGATCGCACATCCCGATTTCAACATCGGGAGCTATTCGCCCGATCGCACATCCCGATTTCGGCATCGGGAGCTATTCGCCCGATCGCACATCCCGATTTCAACATCGGGAGTTATTCGCCCGATCGCACATCCCGATTTCAACATCGGGAGCTATTCGCCCGATCGCACATCCCGATTTCGCCGTCGGGAGCTATTCGCCCGATCGCACATCCCGATTTCGCCGTCGGGAGCTATTCGCCCGATCGCACATCCCGATTTCGCCGTCGGGAGCTATTTGCCTGATCGCACATCCCGATTTCAACATCGGGAGCTATTCGTCCGATTGCACATCCCGATTTCGACGTCGGGAGCTATTCGCCCGATCGCACATCCTGATTTCGGCGTCGGGAGCTATTCGCCCGATCGCACATCCCGATTTCAACATCGGGAGCTATTCGCCCGATCGCACATCCCGATTTCAACATCGGGAGCTATTCGCCCGATTGCACATCCCGATTTCGCCGTCGGGAGCTATTCGCCCGATCGCACATCCCGATTTCAACATCGGGAGCTATTCGCCCGATCGCACATCCCGATTTCGGCATCGGGAGCTATTCGCCCGATCGCACATCCCGATTTCGACATCGGGAGCTATTCGCCCGATCGCACATCCCGATTTCGACGTCGGGAGCTATTCGCCCGATCGCACATCCCGATTTCAACATCGGGAGCTATTCGCCCGATCGCACATCCCGATTTCGACATCGGGAGCTATTCGCCCGATCGCACATCCCGATTTCGCCGTCGGGAGCTATTCGCCCGATCGCACATCCCGATTTCCACATCGGGAGTTATTCGCCCGATCACACATCCCGATTTCAACATCGGGAGCTATTCGCCCGATCGCACATCCCGATTTCAACATCGGGAGCTATTCGCCCGATCGCACATCCCGATTTCGCCGTCGGGAGCTATTCGCCCGATTGCACATCCCGATTTCGCCGTCGGGAGCTATTCGCCCGATTGCACATCCCGATTTCAACATCGGGAGCTATTCGCCCGATCGCACATCCCGATTTCAACATCGGGAGCTATTCGCCCGATCGCACATCCCGATTTCAACATCGGGAGTTATTCGCCCGTTCGCACATCCCGATTTCAACATCGGGAGCTATTCGTCCGATCGTACATCCCGATTTCGCCGTCGGCTAATAGAAAATCCTGTCCCAATGACTTTCTTTGACTTTTACTTCACTGTTTTGCCAATTTAGTTAATATTCCTTGGGGTTTTTTTTATTGCTGTTGTACATTGAATGGACATGTTGAATTACTATTCTACGAAGACCGCAAGGTTTTGTTGAACTTCACCCTTAAATATTTCAATACTATTCATACAGCTGCCCATTTTTCTTTCCCCCGCACAGTAGCAACACTCATCTGCATAAAATTTAATTCGTCATCTCTGTGTCCACATGCATTTTTTTCCCCCAATTCATTCCGCGATTTCTGTACAGCCTCCTTTGATAGGCCGCCACTTTTAGCTTGGCATCCTCTGCAAATACGATTGTTTGACGTCCAATTCACTTCGACAAATGAGAAACAACTGCGGAAACGTTGATGCAGCCACACGACGGCACGGACCACAAGAACTTTGGAAAAAGTTATTGCAGCCAGAGAAAAAAACAAACTAATCGTTCCAAGCTGAAATTCTAATACTGAGGAAGATTGTGCGAGGAAGGGAAGAATTGGGGCTGTGGAGTTTCCGTCACAGGAAATTTGGACAGCGGGGAGTGATTCAGCAATCAGTGGGTAAAGTTGGCAGTGGGGGGTAAAATAGGCAATTGGGACCGGTTGCCCATTCAAAGAGAAATGGGGAAATGGGGCAAGGGGTGTGGTGGACAGCCGGACCCAATTGCTTATTTTACGCCTACTCCTAAGTGATTTCCACTTTGGCAGTGTGGAATGGAAGAGGAATTTCTTTTCCCAGGTGATGGTTGGACTTTGGAATTGTTTTCCCCCAGGAACCGTGGAGGCAGCGTCATTGAATTTACACTGAGTCACATCAGGACATGGTGGGTAAAATGAGCAAAAGCTTGGTCAATTAGTTTTTACGGTGCGCCTTGAAGGTGAAAGTTGAGGTGGAGAAGCGTCGTGAAGGTTTTCCAGAGCTCGGGGCCTGGGAAAGAGAAGGTGTGGCCACCATGGTGGCAAAACTAAAATCAGGGATGGAAAAGGGACCAGGATTTAAGGAGCACAGATATCCTGGAGGGTTCTGTTGTTGGAGGAGGTTACAGAGATATCCTGGAGGGTGTTGTTGGAGGAGGTTACAGAGATATACTGGAGGGTGGTGTGGGAGGAGATTACAGAGATATCCTGGAGGGTGTTGGAGGAGGTTACAGAGATATCCTGGAGGGTGTTGGAGGAGGTTACAGAGATATCCTGGAGGGTGGTGTTGGAGGAGGTTACAGAGATATCCTGGAGGGTGTTGGAGGAGGTTACAGAGATATACTGGATGGTGATGTTGTTGGAGGAGGTTACAGAGATATCCTGGAGGGTGGTGTTGGAGGAGATTACAGAGATATCCTGGAGGGTGGTGTTGGAGGAGATTACAGAGATATCCTGGAGGGTGGTGTTGTTGGAGGAGATTACAGAGATATCCTGGAGTGTGGTGTTGTTGGAGGAGGTTACAGAGATATCCTGGAGGGTGGTGTTGGAGGAGGTTACAGAGATATTCTGGAGGGTGTTGGAGGAGGTTACAGAGATATACTGGATGGTGATGTTGTTGGAGGAGGTTACAGAGATATCCTGGAGGGTGGTGTTGGAGGAGATTACAGAGATATCCTGGAGGGTGGTGTTGTTGGAGGAGATTACAGAGATATCCTGGAGTGTGGTGTTGTTGGAGGAGGTTACAGAGATATCCTGGAGGGTGGTGTTGGAGGAGGTTACAGAGATATTCTGGAGGATGGTGTTGGAGGAGGTTACAGAGATATCCTGGAGTGTGGTGTTGGAGGAGATTACAGAGATATCCTGGAGGGAGTTGGAGGAGGTTACAGAGATATCCTGGATGGTGATGTTGTTGGAGGAGGTTACAGAGATATCCTGGAGGGTGGTGTTGGAGGAGATTACAGAGATATCCTGGAGGGTGGTGTTGGAGGAGATTACAGAGATATACTGGAGGGTGGTGTTGTTGGAGGAGATTACAGAGATATCCTGGAGTGTGGTGTTGTTGGAGGAGGTTACAGAGATATCCTGGAGGGTGGTGTTGGAGGAGGTTACAGAGATATCCTGGAGGGTGTTGGAGGAGATTACAGAGATATATTGGAGTGTGGTGTTGTTGGAGGAGGTTACAGAGATATACTGGAGGGTGGTGTTGGAGGAGGTTACAGAGATATCCTGGAGGGTGTTGGAGGAGGTTACAGAGATATCCTAGAGGGTGTTGGAGGAGGTTACAAAGATATCCTGGAGTGTGGTGTTGGAGGAGGTTACAGAGATATCCTGGAGTGTGGTGTTGGAGGAGATTACAGAGATATCCTGGAGGGTGGTGTTGTTGGAGGAGATTACAGAGATATCCTGGAGGGTGGTGGTGTTGGAGGAGGTAACAGAGATATTCTGGAGGATGGTGTTGGAGGAGGTTACAGAGATATACTGGAGGGTGTTGGAGGAGGTTACAGAGATATCCTGGAGGGTGTTGTAGATTACAGACATATCCTGGAGGGTGGTGTTGTTGGAGGAGATTACAGAGATATCCTGGAGGGTGGTGTTGGAGGAGATTACAGAGATATCCTGGAGGGTGTTGGAGGAGGTTACAGAGATATCCTGGAGGGTGGTGTTGGAGGAGATTACAGAGATATCCTGGAGGGTGGTGTTGTTGGAGGAGATTACAGAGATATCCTGGAGTGTGGTGTTGTTGGAGGAGGTTATAGAGATATCCTGCAGGGTGGTGTTGGAAGAGATTACAGAGATATACTGGAGGGTGGTGTTGTTGGAGGAGGTTACAGAGATATCCTGGAGGGTGGTGTTGGAGGAGGTTACAGAGATATCCTGGAGGGTGTTGTTGGAGGAGATTACAGAGATATCCTGGAGTGTGGTGTTGTTGGAGGAGGTTACAGAGATATCCTGGAGGGTGGTGTTGGAGGAGGTTACAGAAATATCCTGGAGGGTGTTGTTGGAGGAGATTATAGAGATATCCTGGAGGGTGTTGTTGGAGGAGGTTACAGAGATATACTGGCGTGTGGTGTTGGAAGAGATTACAGAGATATCCTGGAGTGTGGTGTTGTTGGAGGAGGTTACAGAGATATACTGGAGTGTGGTGTTGGAAGAGATTACAGAGATATCCTGGAGTATGGTGTTGGAGGAGATTACAGAGATATCCTGGAAGATGGTGTTGGAGGAGATTACAGAGATATACTGGAGGATGGTGTTGGAGGAGGTTACAGAGATATCCTGGAGGGTGGTGTTGGAAGAATTTACAGAGATATACTGGAGGGTGGTGTTGGAGGAGGTTACAGAGATATCCTGGAGGGTGTTGGAGGAGATTACAGAGATATCCTGGAGTGTGGTGTTCTTGGAGGAGGTTACAGAGATATCCTGGAGGGTGTTGTTGGAGGATATTACAGAGATATCCTGGAGGGTGTTGTTGGAGGAGATTACAGAGATATCCTGGAGGGTGTTGGAGGAGATTACAGAGATATCCTGGAGTGTGGTGTTGTTGGAGGAGATTACAGATATATCCTGGACGGTGTTGTTGAAGGAGGTTACAGAGATATCCTAGAGGGTGGTGGTGTTGGAAGAGATTACAGAGATATCCTGGGGTGTGGTGTTGTTGGCGGAGGTTACAGAGATATCCTGGAGGGTGTTGTTGGAGGAGATACAGAGATATACTGGAGGGTGATGATGTTGGAGGAGATTACAGAGGTATCCTGGAGGGTGGTGGTGTTGGAAGAGATTACAGATATAAACTGGAGTGTGGTGTTGTTGGACGAGGTTACAGAGATATCCTGGAGGGTGATGGTGTTGGAGAAGATTACAGAGATATACTGGAGTGTGGTGTTGTTGGAGGAGGTTACAGAGATATACTGGATGGTGGTGTTGTTGGAAGAGGTTGCAGAGATATACTGGAGTGTGGTGTTGTTGGAGGAGGTTACAGAGATATCCTGGAGTATGGTGTTGGTGGAGATTACAGAGATATTCTGGAGTGTGGTGTTGTTGGAGGAGATTACAGAGATATCCTGGAGGGTGTTGTTGGAGGAGATTACAGAGATATACTGGAGTGTCGTGTTGTTGGAAGAGGTTACAGAGATATCCTGGAGTGTTGTGTTGTTGGAGGAGATTACAGAGATATCCTGGAGTGTGGTGTTGTTGGAGGAGGTTACAGAGATATCCTGGAGGGTGGTGTTGGTGGAGATTACAGAGATATACTGGAGTGTGGTGTTGTTGGAGGAGGTTACAGAGATATACTGGAGTGTGGTGTTGTTGGAGCAGATTACAGAGATATCTTGGAGGGTGATGTTGCTGGAGGAGATTACAGAGGTATCCTGGAGGGTGGTGTTGGAGGAGGTTACAGAGATATACTGGCGTGTGGTGTTGGAAGAGATTACAGAGATATCCTGGAGTGTGGTGTTGTTGGAGGATGTTACAGAGATATCCTGAAGGTTGGTGCTGTTGGAGGAGGTTACAGAGATATCCTGGAGGCTGTTGGAGGAGGTTAGAGAGATATCCTGGAGTTATGGTGTTGGAGGAGATTACAGAGATATCCTGGAGGGTGGTGTTGTTGGAGGAGAATACAGAGATATCCTGGAGTGTGGTGTTGGAGGAGATTACAGAGATATCCTGGAGGGCGGTGTTGGAAGAGATTACAGAGATATCCTGGAGGGTGGTGTTGTTGGAGGAGGTTACAGAGATATCCTGGAGTATGGTGTTGGAGGAGATTACAGAGATATCCTGGAGGGTGGTGTTGTTGGAGGAGAATACAGAGATATCCTGGAGGGTGTTGGAAGAGATTACAGAGATATCCTGGAGTGTGGTGTTGTTGGAGGAGGTACAGAGATATCCTGGAGTATGGTGTTGGAGGAGATTACAGAGATATACTGGAGGGTGTTGGAGGAGGTTACAGAGATATCCTGGAGGGTGTTGGAGGAGGTTACAGAGATATCCTGGAGGGTGGTGTTGGAGGAGGTTACAGAGATATCCTGGAGTGTGGTGTTGGAGGAGATTACAGAGATATCCTGGAGGGTGTTGGAGGAGATTACAGAGATATCCTGGAGGGTGGTGTTGTTGGAGGAGAATACAGAGATATCCTGGAGTGTGGTGTTGGAGGAGATTACAGATATATCCTGGAGGGCGGTGTTTGAAGAGATTACAGAGATATCCTGGAGTGTGGTGTTGTTGGAGGAGGTTACAGAGATATCCTGGAGGGTGTTGGAGGAGATTACAGAGATATACTGGAGTGTGGTATTGTTGGAGGAGGTTACAGAGATATCCTGGAGGGTGTTGTTGGAGGAGATTACAGAGATATACTGGAGGGTGTTGGAGGATGTTACAGAGATATACTGGAGGCTGTTGGAGGAGATTACAGAGATATCCTGGAGTATGGTGTTGGAGGAGATTACAGAGATATACTGGAGTGTGGTGTTGGAGGAGATTACAGAGATATCCAGGAGGATGGTGTTGGAAGAGATTACAGAGATATCCTGGAGTGTGATGTTGTTGGAGGTTTCAGAGATATCCTGGAGGGTGGTGTTGTTGGAGGAGAATACAGAGATATCCTGGAGGGTGGTGTTGTTGGAGGAGATTACAGAGATATCCTGGAGGGTGTTGGAAGAGATTACAGAGGTATCCTGGAGTGTGGTGTTGTTGGAGGAGGTTACAGAGATATCCTGGAGGGTAGTGTTGGAGGAGATTACAGAGATATCCTGGAGGGTAGTGTTGGAGGAGATTACAGAGATATCCTGGAGGGTGGTGTTGGAGGAGATTACAGAGATATCCTGGAGTGTGATGTTGTTGGAGGTTTCAGAGATATCCTGGAGTGTGGTGTTGGAGGAGATTACAGAGATATACTGGAGTGTGGTATTGGAGGAGATTACAGAGATATCCTGGAGTATGGTGTTGGAGGATATTACAGAGATATACTGGAGAGTGGTGTTGGAGAAGATTACAGAGATACACTGGAGGGTGGTGTTGGAGGAGATTACAGAGATATCCTGGAGTATGGTGTTGGAGGAGGTTACAGAGATATCCTGGAGGGTGTTGGAGGAGATTACAAAGATATCCTGGAGTGTGGTGTTGGAGGAGATTACAGAGATATCCTGGAGGGTGGTGTTGGAGAAGATTACAGAGATATCCTGGAGGGTGGTGGTGTTGGAGGAGGTTACAGAGATATCCTGGAGGGTGGTGGTGTTGGAGGAGATTACAGAGATATCCTGGAGTATGGTGTTTGAGGAGATTACAGAGATATCCTGGAGTGTGATGTTGTTGGAGGAGGTTACAGAGATATCCTGGAGTGTGGTGTTGTTGGAGGAGGTTACAGAGATATCCTGGAGGGTGTTGGAGGAGATTACAGAGATATACTGGAGGCTGTTGGAAGAGATTACAGAGATATCCTGGAGTATGGTGTTGGTGGAGATTACAGAGATATCCTGGAGTGTGGTGTTGGAGGAGATTACAGAGATATACTGGAGTGTGGTATTGGAGGAGATTACAGAGATATCCTGGAGTATGGTGTTGGAGGATATTACAGAGATATACTGGAGAGTGGTGTTGGAGATGATTACAGAGATACACTGGAGGGTGGTGTTGGAGGAGATTACAGAGATATCCTGGAGTATGGTGTTGGAGGAGATTACAGAGATATCCAGGAGGGTGGTGGTGTTGGAGAAGATTAGAGAGATATCCTGGAGTATGGTGTTGGAGGAGGTTACAGAGATATCCTGGAGGGTGTTGGAGGAGATTACAGAGATATCCTGGAGTGTGGTGTTGGAGGAGAATACAGAGATATCCTGGAGGGTGGTGGTGTTGGAGAAGATTACAGGGATATCCTGGAGGGTGGTGTTGGAGGAGATGACAGAGATATCCTGGAGTGTGGTGTTGTTGGAGGAGGTTACAGAGATATACTAGAGTGTGGTATTGGAGGAGATTACAGAATTATCCTGGAGGGTGTTGTTGGAGGAGGTTACAGAGATATCCTGTACGGCAGTGTTGGGGAAGATTGCAGATATATCCTGGAGGGTGGTGGTTGTGTTAGGGAAGATTGCAGAGCTTGGGAGAGGCAAAGGCCCTGGAGGGATTTGAAAATAAGGATGCTAATGTTAAAATGGAGACATTGCTTGACCTGGAACCAATGTGGGTCAGTGAGCACAGAGGCAATATTAGAACAGATCATAGCTGTTGGTTAAATCATGGGCAACAGAGTTTCAGATGACCAAAAGTTCACAGAGAATTTGAGAGCCCAGCATTGGAGTGCATTGGAAGAGACCTTATTGAGACATACAGGATTCTCAGGTGACTTGACAGGGTAAATGTTGAAAGTCCATTTCCCCATGTGTGAGAGTCTCGGACCAGAGGGCATAATCCCAGAGTAAGCGTTGTCCCATTTAAAACAGAGATAAAGAGGATTTCTTCTCTCTGTCGTGAACACAGCTCAGTCCGTCACACGAACCTGCCTCCAATCCATTGACTCAGTTTACACCTCCCGCTGCCTGGGGAAAGCGGGCAGTATAATCAAGGACCCCTCCCACCCGGCTTACTCACTCTTCCAACTTCTTCCATCGGGCGGGAGATAGAAAAGTCGAAGAACACGCACGAACAGACTCAGAAACAGCTTCTTCCCTGCTGTTACCAGACTCCCAAACGACCCTCTTATGGACTGACCTCATTAACACTACACCCCTGTATGCTTCATCCGATGCCAGTGCTTATGTAGTTACATTGTATACCTTGTGTTACCCTATTATGTATTTTCTTTTATTCCCTTTTCTTCCCATGTACTGAATGATCTGTTGAGCTGCTCGCAGAAAAATACTTTTCACTGTACCTCGGTACACGTGACAATAAACAAATCCAATCCAATCCAATCTCAGAAGGTAGTGAATCTGTGATAATTATTACTGCACTGGGTTGTAGTGGCTGGGCCATTAAGTATGTTCAAGGCTGAGAGAGAGACAGATTTTGAATCAATAAGGGAATCAAGGGTTAAGGGGTAAGGCGGGAAAGTGGAGTTCAGGATCATCAGATCAGATCAGTCATAATCTCATTTAATGGTGGAGCTGACTCGATGGGCCAAATGGCCTACGTCTGCTCCTACTTCTTAATGTCTTATGAACAAGGTGCGAGGCAATGAAGGCATGAATGAGGGGCTCAATAGTAATTGGTCTGAGAGGGGGCAAAGTTGAGTGATGTTCCTGAGGTCTTAGTGATGGTGTGGATATGAGGTTCGAAGCTCTCCTCAGGGTCAAATGTGAGAACAAGTTTCGAAACAGGCTTGGGAAACCTTAGACTGTTGCCAAGGAAAGGGATGGAGTCAGTAACTCGGATGGAGATTGGAGCCGGGCCTGAAAACAGTCATCTCAATATTTAACTGGATGAAATTTCTGCTCCAGCAGTTATGGATGTCAGATGAGTGGCCGAGTGGTTTTGAGACTGGAGGAGCTGAGAGAGGTGGTGGTAGATCTGGGTGTGATCAGTGTACATTGTGATGGGCTTCCGCAGGATGTCACATACGGGCCACAGAGAACTGTGAAATATGAAGGGAGGAAGGATGGATTCCTGGGCGACACTGGAGGTCGTGTTGCAGGAGCAGGAAGAGAAACCATCACAAGTGTTGCTCTGGTTACAGTTAAATACATAACAAGTGGAATATGAGAGCAGTCCCGCCCAGCTGGACAACAGGGGAAAGGTTGGAGGAGGATGATGTGGTCAACCATGTCAAATGCTGCAGGTTGGCCGAGAAGGATGAGGAAGGAAAGTTGACCGTTGTCACAGCCACCTGGGATTTCATTTGTGACTTTGATAAGAGTTGCTTGGGCGGTGACAGGAACCTGTCAGGAATTCCAGGAAACAAATTTAGGAGACGGCAATGATGTGACGGGCCTTAGATAGGAAAAGGAGGTTGGAGATGAGGTGGCAGTTGGCAAGGACAGGGGAAAAGGGGTGATTATTGCACATTTACAGGAGGGAGATAATGACATTGGCTCAAATAGGCACTGTGGTGAATGTAATATGATAATTCACACTATGTCTTTACAAGCGCAGTAGCGTTATCCGACCACTAGTGGGAGTAGCTGTGGGAATGCTAAGGAGATTGTACAGGGCTCCACCCTTGGCTCCACCCACGACTCCTCCCCCTAGTGCTGCTGTATAAATACCCTTGTCCAGAGTCAGCCTGCAGTTCACTGAGAGTTCATCAACGGGTAACAGGCTGGCTCTGTAGTAAGTCGATTAACGCCTAGATTCATATCGGAAACACGTGTCTGGTGAATTGATGATTCCATCAGGCACCAAGGCGGGAAGTTCGGTGGTCAACAGTTTTAGTAGGATTGGCATCAAGGGAGTAGGATGGCACCTCTGACATGGCCTTCATTCCACACTGGAGTGTTAACCTAGCTTTCTGTACTCAAGTGGGACTTGAACCCAGAACCTTCCAACACAGAGGCAAGAGTGCTACCAACTGAGCAATGGTTGCCTCTGATACAATGATAGAGGTTGGTATTTACTGGAGGCAATGGGGGTCTCACCCTGCAGCAAGAGAGCGAGTGAAAGCCCTGTGTTGCCTATATTAGGGAAGGCCCGTGTGACGACTGGTAGACTTTAGGAACATTGGATTCTAAATATTTGGCAATTTAAGGGTTAAAAGCCTGGGGTTAGAGTGTGTTTGACTGCAGTGGTCATGTTTTTAAAAAAGAGTTCTGTTTTGCTGGGCCTGGGTGCCTTTAGCAGCCGGAAGGTGAAATTGAGAAAGGAATGTGTCTTTTAGCCTGGACTAATGGACTGTGGTTTGACTGGGAAAGTCCCTGGGGAGTTAATGGGCTTTGCAGCCCGCAGAGATCATTTGTTTTTCAGCTTGGGGAGATGAGGTCGTTGCTGGGCGGAGCCAAAGATGCAGAGAGACATTTTGAAATGCTTTAGAGAGGCAGTTTTTGTGAAAAAGGTTTGGAGAGAGGAGTTGAATTCTGATCTGCCTGACGTTGAGTCCACAATTCTCCCACAGTAAGATAGATTCAGACCTGTATGTTTCTTTTCTTGTTGTTTAATGGGAAATTGAATAGTAGTGTTTAAGGGCTTATTGTAAGCTGTTTTTTTCAGACGTGAAGTTGAAAAAGTTAATATTGTATTCATGATAAAGTTTTGTTTTAAGGCTACCAAATCGCTACTTCTTCATCCAATCACTCCTGGAGCGAATCACTCTTTCCTCAGTCTTAAAATAAAGTAAAATATTGGGGTTTTGGTCCAGTGTCCGAGTCAATGTTGGGGTCTGGTCTCGTATCATAATACCCGCCACTGTCAGGCAGGCATTCCCATAGAAACATAGACGATAGGAGTAGGAGGAGGCCATTCTGCCCTTCGAGCCTGCTCCACCATGGCTGATTGTCCAACTCAATAGCCTAATCCTGCTTTCTCCACATAACCCTTGCTCCCATTCACCTCAAGTGTCATATCTAGCTGCCTCTTGAATGTATTCAATGTTTGAGCCTCAACGTCTTCCTGTGGTAATGAATTCCACAGGCTCACCACACTTGGGGTGAAGAAATATCTTCTCATCTCTGTCCGAAATGGTTTACCCTGAATCCTCAGACTGTGGCCCCTGGTTCCGGACACACCCACCATCGGGAACATCTTCCCTGCTTATCTAGTCCTGTTAGAATTTTGTAAGTCTTTATGAGATCCCCCCCCCCCCCCCCCCCCCTCCCATTCGTCTGAACTCCAGCGAAAACAATCCTAATTTAGTCAAGCTCTCCTCCTACGTCAGTCCCGCCATCCCCGGAATCAGCCTGGTAAACTTTCGCTGGACTCCATCGAGAGCAAGAAAAGGAGGCCTAAACCGCACACAATATTCTAGGTGTGGCCTCACCGAGTGCTGTGTAATTGCAGCAGCACATCCCCTGCTCCTGTCGACCCCAGGGATGGAAGTCCCGCCGGCTGAGCTGCCAGCCAGCAGTTGGCAGCTTGATTGAAGGGTCACGAGGAAGGTGGCGGCTGCTGCTGGTGGGACACTTCAGAGCTAGGATCATCGCTGGACCCCCCGGCCATAGGTGAGTGATGGCAGGAGGTGGGGTTGGGATGACGGGTGGGCGCTGCGGAGGAAAGACTCTGCAGACCTCCCTCTGCCTCCACCCAACCCCCTCCCGATTCTGGGTGCCCCCATCAAGCTCAGAAGTGCTTTTAAATTAGGAAAAAGTCCTGGAACTCGCAAGCAACACCGACCGGCTTTCTTTTTCGATCTCCCACATGGTGAGCCCCTCTGCTCGATGAATCAATTGCCTATTCAAGGGCCTCAATGCGTGGCAGAGCATGAGGGCAGTCCAATAGCCTTTCTGCCTCAGACTTTATCTAGGTGTAGTAGGGAAGGCAGTGAGATTTCCACCCACCATCCTCCCCCCTAATAAATGACACCGTTTCCCTCCCGCCCAACCAAACCTGCCCTATGGAAGGACATTTAATTCCACCCAGAGTCTCAGACAAGAACCTGCCCACCTCCCTTCTGAATACCTGAGGTCAATTTATACTTCCTGGCCACTCGAGTCCAAAGATGAACATTTGATTAAGGAGAAACAGTTGAAGTAGTTTTATGTTTAGGCAACTTATTTACATGTCCCCTCATTAAACATCATCTACCTCGTTCAAATAGACTACCAACGTAGACACAGTCCAGCGTCTCTTCATTGTTTTAAATATCTCAATCAAATTTCAAAACATTTTCCAAGTCTATTCTGGTAATGATGAACATTTAAACTGGGCATTAATCTAATTGTTCTCCTCTGAACCATTTCCAAGTTCTGTACAATCCCCCACCAAGAGAGAAGTGACCAACATTGGACACCGTATTGTTAGAATACACAGGAAGAAACTGTTCACCCATAGGTAAACAAGACACCAGAGGACACACAATCGATAAAAGAATCAGGGGCGGAATTCTCCGACCCCCCGCAGGCTCGGGGAATCGCCTGGGGCCTTCGTAAATCCCGCCCCCGCCGTGGCCGGAATTCTCTGCCACCCGGGAATCGGCTGGGCGGGAATCGCGCCGCGCCGGTCGGCGGGCCCCCCACGGTGATTCTCCGGCCCGCGATGGGCCGAAGTACCGCCGCTGTCAGGCCTCTCCCGCTGGCGTGGTTTAAACCACCTCTGGTGGCGGCGGGAGCAGGCGGCGGGAGTGGGCACCGGGGTCCTGGGGGGGCGCGCAGGGCGATCGGCCCCCACGGTGGCCTGGCCCGCGGTCGGGGCCCACAGATCGGCGGGTGGGCCACTGCCGTGGGGGCACTCTTTTTCTTCCGCCGCCGCCATGGCCTCCACCATGGCGGAGGCGGAAGAGACCCCCCCCCTACCGTGCATGTGCCGGGATGACGTCAGCGGCCGCTGATGCTCCGGTGCATGCGCGGCCTCACGCCGACCGGCGAAAGCCTTTCGGCCAGCCGTTCGCGCCGGCTAGCGGGGTGGAAAGGCCGTTCGCGGCGGCCGGCGGGGCACCAACCCCTCCGGCGCAGGCCTAGCCGGAGTGGTTGGCGCCACTCCGGCACGCTGGGACCCCCCCGCCCCGCCGGGTAGGGGAGAATCCCGGCCCAGGAGTGGATTTGTTTTTGATGCTCTGTAACGCAGAGCCTGCAAATTGGTGGAAGCAGATTCAAAAATAATATTCAAAAGGAACTGGATAAAAACTGCTAAAATAATAATCTTTATTGTCACAAGTAGGCTTACATCAACACAGCAATGAAGTTACTGTGAAAATCCCCTAGTCGCCACACTCCGGCCCCTGTTCAGGTACACGGAGGGAGAATTCAGAATGTCCAAATTACCTAACAGCACGTCTTTCGGGACTTGTAGGAGGAAAGCAGAGCATCCGGAGGAAACCCACACAGACACGGGGAGAGTGTGCAGACTCCGCACAGATGGTGACCCAAGCCGGGAATCGAACCTGGGACACTGGCGCTGTGAAGAAACAGTGCTAACCAATGTGCTACCGTGCCTACTTGTGATAATAATTTAGAATATTATTATCATCAAACATACAATGTGCCCACCTAGCTCTTAAGGGGACGCAAATCTCACACCACTACCTTCTGGACAGATCGGTCTCCAACTCTGGAGATAAACGACCCAATTTTAATTGTGTGGGTTTGAATGGGTTCAAATATTACCCGTACTCTCACTTTAGCCTCTCTGCTAATTGGGATACACGCACAGCATGATGAGGGCGAGAGTAGATCTTCACCCCTCGCGGAAAACCTGGCACAAGGTTAGCTTTGAGTGTGGGATGCGATTAAACAAACCTTTTCTCTCGTTCTTTGAAACAGGAGAGATATCAATCTTCCAATAGTGGGCCCAAAGCAAGAATTCCAATTGCAGCGCTGCGTGACATTTTTAAAAAATGTATCAGCGGTAATTAAATCTTTCACAAAGACTGTTGGTGCTTGAACACTGCAGAGCTCAGAGAGAAACAACCATTTTTGTTTGTTCAATGATTCATCACACCTCAGAGGTATGATGACCTTTGTGTTGCATTGATCATCCTAAATCTTAATCCGTGTAAGTAATTCAAGGAGAATTTGAACAAATTGTCCGTCTAACTGTGGTTGTCAGCAAAAAAAAAATACAGAATATTAAAGCGGCATTACGAACCGCTGGATCCTTGAATCAGCAGAAACTCAACCATTGACCTTGCAGCCTTTTGTAATTTGGGAAGAAGACAAGTAATGAAATGTCTCAGAATGGTGAGATACCCTTCACTGCGGAAGGCGAGATAGCGTCCTGGGCAGCCAACCTGATAATGAGTTTGAAATCCCATCGTGCTTCCCGTACCAGCCTCCCCGAACAGGCGGCGGAATGTGGCGACTAGGGGCTGTTCACAGTAACTTCATTGGAAGCCGACTGGTGACAATAAGCCATTTTTCATTTTCATTTCAGTTCACCTGCCACAGTGTTGCTGACTGGGAGTCTCAAAACTACAGGGTGCTACCTCAGAACGAGAGCAATAGCTGTCTCTCTCTCTCTATCCCTCCCTCCCTCCCTGATGGGAACTTGCTGAACGTCAAAAACAGCAACGCCAGGGTGCTTAAAGTGGCGGAACATCCCGATGGGAGGAAGGGTCCGAGCTGAAAGGACAGAACCTCTGGAGAGGGGCGGGGAGGGAGAAAACTGAAACAAATATACTCAAACCTCACCACCGCACAAACTGAAAACGCAGACTTAGTCATTTTTCCCAACAAAAAAAGGCTAATGCATGAATGGTTTGCGTCACTGTTGGAACATTGACGTCTTAGCCGTTACCAATGGCAACTACACTATCCAGTAAGATAACGGGCTGCTTGTCTGTTGCAATTCTCTTTCAACAGGGCCTTTTCTTGGCACATACGTTTCCAGTTTAAAAAATTCTGTCAGTTGAGCACTTAAAGGATTGATTTATTGAGAACGCCATATGGCATTAGCAGTCTGCCTCCATGTTGTTAACAGATTGCCTGTCCAGCTGTATGGGCCGGGAAATTCGAGAATGCGGGCCAGAAATTCCCAATTACAACGGTCCTTTAATTTCAGGATTATAACGAAGGTGTCACCTTCACAGCAGTTCCTCTTGATTTGGTGATTGCACATTACAACAGGCAATGGGGAGGTAAGGCTTTGTACTAGCAGGTGTGTGATAACACTGAGAGAATAGAGTGCGAAGATGAGGTAAAAATAGTCCACAGACACATGGAGCCTCACTGTAGCTCTTCAAGAAGTAGCAGCTCCCGACAGTGCCAATTGTACTTCAATTTGTTCTGCAGTCAAGTTTTACCAATTGTTTTAGTAACCTTAAATGAGCTGTGGCAAAAAGGATATAAACGACTGTATCAAAAAATACTGATGTGATCAATTCGCAATTCTGCACGAAAGACAAATTTTCACTTGCTCACCTATAATGTACGTAAGTTCTTTGTGGAGATTAAACTTTGGAATTGCCAATGTTCTCTCAATGTCCATCAAACCCATGTCTTTCCAAAACTGATTGTTACTTATTTCCAAAGAGTAAGCTATTGAGAATTTGGAACGACTGCTTGGCAGCACAGCCCAGGACAAGTCGCATCTCAATTTCAGGGATTAATCTCAGCAGTGGTTAGTATTGATTTGTGCAAAGGACATCGGAGCAGATGCCGGCCATTCGGCCCATCGAGTCACATTCTCGGCTGTCTGCAAATTTCCTTGAATTTATGCCAGGTTGGTGACTGTTGCGAAGAATAGGGCAACCGGGTATTTTAAGAAAGGTTGTCAAAGAGTCTGGCCTAGCCTTTAAATACGCATCTGTTCTTGGCAAACAGGGATGGGGGAGGGGGTAATTTTGACCGCAAAATGGGTGACATCAGGCCAGCTCCATGACCAAAGGCGTCCAACTGGACGAATATCACCATCGATCGTTCATGCTAGAATTATCCCCAGTGATAGTAAACTTACAGTGGTTGTGGAACGGTCCAGATGTCAGATGGTACAGTAAACCATTGAAACCAGTTGTCACATCAACTGAGGTCAGTTAACTCCACTAAGATGGAGATAAAATATAGAAACTTCCTGGTTCTCTGGTCCTGCTGCTCATCGTTGCTCCGATTTGAAAGAGTGCTGCATTATGTAACATTAATTATTCTTGTTGTGAGTCTATTCTACTTAGAACATAGAGCCCTACTGTGCAGAAGGAGGCCATTTCGCCCATTGTGTCTGCACCAACCCTGCGAAAGAGCACCTCACATAGGCCCACTCACCTGCCCTACCCCAGTAACCCCGCGCATTGATCGTGGTCAGCACTTCTAATCGGCCCATCTTTGGGCACTTAAGGGGCAATTTAGCACGGCCAATCCACTTAGCCCGCACATCTTTGGACTGTGGGAGGAAACCAGAGCACCCGGAGGAAACCCACGCACACACGGGGAGAACGTGCAGACTCCGCACAGACAGTGACCCAAGGCTGGGATCAAACTTGGGTCCCTGGTGCTGTGAGGCAGTAGAGCTAACCACTGTGCCACCAAACACTATCTATTACTCGTGGAGAAAGGGAAAATAGATCTTCAAATCCGCAAGGTCTTATTTTAGGGAATGATAGCACAGTGGTCATGTTACATGATTAGTAATCAAGAGGCCTGGATGAGCTTCAGAGAAATGGGTTTGAATCCCACCACAGCAGCCGGGGGAGTTTAAATTCAATTAATTAATAAATCTGGAATAAAATGTTAGTCTCATTAATAATGAGCATGTAACTTTTGGACTGTGGGAAAAATTCATCCGGTTTACTGTTGTCCTTGATGGACATCAATTCAGTCGAGACGCTGAGTAGTAGTGAACCGATGATTTAATAGACTAAAAGTGTGCCAACCTGGAGCTCCTCCCGCACTGCAAGACTGCCCCAGATCGACGGGCTTTATACCTTCTCAGAGGGGCGGAGCCACAAGCGGAGCCAACAGCAGCACCAATAACAATATTCCAACAGCAACAACCAATAACAAAACAGCAATAACAGTAAGTGTCTTGTTATGCTCTAGGTGTGGCATAAGCGGCTTCCTTGTGGTGCACTCGACAAAGGATCAGACGTGGAGATAACTTCAACACGTTTATTAAACTACATACACTTCTATAACTTGGGTTCGACACTACTGCTAATCCTACTATAGCTACCCAGACTGACTAACCAGTCTGCTACAATTCACGCGGTGGGAGTGATATAAAATCAACCCTGTGTCTGTACTCACTGACTGTCTCCACTGGAAAGAGGCAGATCATGTGTGTGGTGTCCTTTATATATGAGTTGGTGCAATGCCCTCCTGTGGTAGTGTCACCTCTGTGTGTATCGTGAATGCCCATTGGTTGTGTCCTATCTAACTGATCTATTGGTTGAGTGTGATGTCTCTGGTGCTTCCTCTAGTGTCTAGCTAGTGTACATGTATTTACTTAAACCCCTTGTGTATTTACAGTGATGCACATCACCACAGTAAGTATATACAACAATGGAGTTAATGATAGTTCTTGAGGGACATGTTTTCCGATTTTCACCGCTTCCCGGCATCTTCCCTGGCTCTCTGTGATGGATGTAGGAGTCTCTGTTATCAGGGGCGGGATTCTCCGCGAACCGGCGGGGCAGGCCACTCCGGCGCCAAGGAGTGGCGTGGACCACTCCGGCGTCGTGCCGCCCTGAAGGTGCGGAATCCTCCGCACCTTCAGGGGCTAGGGCGGCGCCAGAGCGTTTGGTGCCATGCCAGCCAGCGCGGAAGGGCTTGGCGCCATGCCACCGTCCATGGCGGAGGTTGACAGCGGCCGGTGCGGGGGGAAAGAGTGCCCCCACTGCACAGGCCCGGCCCGCGGATCAGTGGGTCCCGATCGTGGGCCAGGCCACCGTGAGGGCACCCCCCGGGGCCAGATCCCTCGCGCCCCCCTCGAGGACTCAGCAAGCCGCCCGTGGAGCCAGGTCCCGCCGGTAAGGACTTGTTGTGATTTGCGCCGGCGGGACTGGCTGAAAATGGTCGGCCACTCGGCCCATTGCGGGCCGGAGAATCACCGCTGCAAGTGGCCGCCGACCGGCGCAGCGCGATTCCTGCTCCCGCCAAAACCCCGGCGCCGGAGAATACGGCAGCCGGCGGAGGCGGGATTCATGCACCCCCCCCCCAGCAATTCTCCGACCTGGTGGGGGGTCGGAGAATCTCGCCCATTGCCTTTTATGTATTTGGTGCAGTCAGGGGGCAACACCCAGATTAGTGTGTGACTGATGCAGTCATGTGTTTAAAAATCAATGGTATGAAAGCAAGCTAGGCTTTTTGCAGACAGAGGTGCAATTAAAGCATCGTAAAAGTTAATGAATGGAATTTTGCTTATACAGGAAAGATTCCCTGGGGAGCAGATAATTAGAGATATTGGGATGAACTCTCCACCGGTCGGATTTTCCATTCTGCCAGCAGCGCACCCCACCCGCGGGATTCCCACAACGGGAAATCCCATTGGCCGGCGGCGGGGATGGAGCATCCCGCTGCCGGTGACTGTGTGCCGCCGAGGAACACCCGGCTGAGGAACTGGAGAATTGGTGAACATTCCTGTACGTCCATCTGGCCAAGGGGAGCAAGGGGCTCCTGAAACTACTCAACCAGTTGCACCTGTCGAGGCCGCTGCCAGTTCGCCTGTCGTTGAAGGGGTGCCTCCTGGGGTGACACCAACTCTTCACAATTCAATTACCCAGGAGGATGCAGAGGCCCAGGATGACTTAAAGGTATTCAGACTGATTGAATTTTTGATGGACTCTCTTTCTCCTCTTGTCTCTTATAACGGTTGTAAACTCTGTACATAGTTTTTTTGGTTGGTTGTAATAAAGGACTTAATGGGGGGGGGGTGTGTGATAGTGTGGCCCCTTTAAGGTCTCCGTGGACCACATGACTGACATGGGGTCAATCGTGCGGGAGTGCACATACCCCGGCCAGTAGGCAGTTTGCGTGGGATCCTGTGACTTAAAGGCCTTTTATCAATAAACCGCTTTGTTAACCATTAGAAGCCCCCAGTGTATATCTCGAGCCACCAAAGAACCTCACCTGGGCTGTTCATAACATTACTTCAGGAGGAATAAACTTGCATAGGAGGCAGTTCAGAGAAGGTTCCTTGGTTGATTGTTGGGATGAAAGGGTTGTCTTGTGAGGAAAGGTTGAACAGGCTGGGTCTCTGCTTCAGAAGATTGAGAGGTGACCTTATTGAAAGGTACAATCATGCCGTGTGTTATTGAAGCGTACAGGATACTGCGGTGGCTTCACAGGGTAGATGCTGTGGCAGCGTGCTTCCCCTCACGGGAAAATCTAAAACTAGGGGGGCACAGTTTCGGAATAAGGAGACTCCCAATTATGGCAGAGATGAGAAGGAATTTCTTCGCTCAGAGGATTGTTAGTCTTTGGAATTCTCATCCCAAGGAGCAGTCGGGGCTGGGCCATTGAATATATTCAAGGATGAAGATTAATTTTTGATCTAGAGGGGAGTCGAGGGTTATGGGGGGAGGGGCAGGCGGGAGAATGACGTTAAAGCCACAATCAGGCCAGGCATGATCTTATTGAATGGCAGAGCATACTCGATAGACCAAACATCTGCTCCTGTTTCTCATAATAATAATAATCACTTATTGTCACAAGTAGGCTTCAATGAAAAGCCCCTAGTGGCCACATTCTGCCGCCTGCTCGGGGAGGCCGATACGGGAATTGAACCCACGCGGCTGCCTTGTCCTGCATAACGAGCAAGCTGTTCAGCCCACTGTGCTAAACCAGCCCCACATGACCTTGCCACTAGTAAATAAACCCCACTGTTTAGAGAATCAATCGGTCAGTATATTTACAACAGTCCAAAAACATCAACAGTACAAAAAGATTTTTTAAAATGGAAACGGGCTTCACAAAGGTGCCAGACTTTACAAGCCTGAATACATTAACCACATCACTAACTTCTCAACCGAGCATCTTGGGGATGTAAGAGTGCAGATAAAGAAACTGGCAGGAAAGAGAGTCCCCTTCTGCCAGAATTCTCAATGTGCTCTCCACTGTATGGAAGCTCTGCTCCGACGGGGTTAAATATGAAAATTCACCACAGTCTGGCCAGGACTGAATTCTTTAGTGAAAAGTGTCACTTGTAGCCAGATAAAATATATTAAAATGTTAATTCGACGAAGATCCAACAACATTTTTGCTTCTGTCATTAATCATTCCAATGAACTGCTGATTGGTCTCCAATAGATTACCCCAAACTCTCCTGCCCTTATCCTAACTCGCACCAAAGCCCACTCACCCTGGCTGGAATTCTCCAGCTGTTGGAGTTCTCTTTTCCTGTCGGCAGCACACCCCCGCCCCTGGATTTCCCTGCGACGTGGGGTAGATTCAGTGGAAATTCCCATTGACAAGCGGCGAGAAGCGAGAATCCCGCCGCCAGCGTACAGCGCGCTGCCGAGATACACACGGCTGGGGGACCGGAGAATCCCACCCCCCGTTTTCAAATCGCTCCATGACCTTGCCCCTCCCTCTCTCTCTCTCTGTAATCTTCCCCAGTCTCACAATCCGGGATATCTCTTCTCTTCTGATTCAGGCCCTTTGCTATTAATCTCTCCACCACTGTCTAGGCCCTGAGCTCTGGAATACTCTCCATAAAGCTGTCTGCCTCTCTCCCTCGCTTTCCGTCTTCAAACCGCTTCTTAAAACCACCTCTTTGACTAAGCTTTTGGCCACCTCCCTTAATATTGCCTCATGTGGCTCACTTTGCTTTATATCATTCCTGCAAAGCATATTAGGATATTGGATTACATTAAGAGGCTCCATGTCCTAGATGTTTGAGGCGGTAGTTCTATCTGCTCAGACTTGTCTAACATGCAGCACATATGGATCAATAATCTTCCACACTGCAAGCCAACTGATGATGCCTCTCACAGCATCCGCCAAAGTGCCAACAACCAGTATGACATCCCGAACCATTCCATAGAACGATGGAAAAGCTCTGCATCGTCACCATTTACTTTGCAAATAGTAACCCGGGTCCTCGGCGCCGTGAGGCAGAAGTGCGCCACCGTGCCGCTCCTGGGATTTGTCTATGACATATACTTGTTTCACTCAATGCACGTTCAGTTATCGTTTTCTTTGTGTCGGTGCACTTCATATCTTTTGAACGGTAGTTGTTGCACTGTCGGGAAACCGGAAGCCGATCTGCACATTGCAAAGCAAAGGTCCCACCACACAGCAACGAGATAATGAGCAAGCAGTCTTTACTTTAGTAACGTTCGCAAGAAATCAAAATGAACTTTCAGAAACAAAATCGATCCGGCTGAATGAGTGGGGACACGGAGAAGAGCGAAGCCGTTAGGGACGGCTGGCTGCGGAAGCTGGAGGATGGAAAAAAGCACACTTAATTTACTTCAACAAGTAACAAGCCCTTGGTGCCCATTTAAAAAATAATTAAATGGTTAGAAATAATGATATATTATTCATGCGATGTGTGGGCTCTCAGCAGCTACAACAGATCATTTAGAGCAAACAGCTGATGTCATAACACCAGCAGCAAAACAATCAATAATGCGGGCTTGCTACCTATTCATTTCAGCGAGTGGAGAGCAACTGTTTCCAGAAGATTGGTCGAAATGATTGGCACAAAGGTTGAATCATTTTGGCGTGTGTAAAAATAGTCCCCTCTTTCTGGGTCATGGGGAAGTGAGTAATTTGGTCAATTGCTGCCTCGGTAGATTCACGGTTATTTCTGGCCCATAGGGAACACCGTGAGAGGGAGTGGAAATGACGGGTCACAATCAAACAACCACCAAAACAACAATGACCTGCATTTACTTACCACCGTAACGAAGTGGAATGTCCCAAAACTCTGCCACAGGGGTGCAATTGACACCGAGACAAAGGAGGAGACATTAGGATAGATGGCTAAACATTTAATGGAAGAAGCAGGTTTTAAGGACAGGTTCGGAGAGAGGAAGCAGGGTGGAGAGGTTTAGGAAGGGGTGCCTTCCATAGTGCGACAAATGGAGGATTTTAGGAATATCAGATTCTAAATATTGGGCAGTTTAAGGGTTAAAAGCCTGAGGTTAGAGTGTGATTGACTGCAGTGGTCCTGTTTTTTTTAAAAAAGGATTTTGTTTTGGGAGCTTTTAGGAGCCAGAGGTTAGGTTGACTGGAGGAACGTGTTTTTCAGTCTGGGCTAATGCACTGTGGTTTAACTGTGGACAGTCCCTGAGGAGTTAATCAGTTGTCAGTCCCTGGAAAGTGAATTTGTTTTTCCGGCCTGGGGAGATGATGTCATTGCTGGGTGGAACTAAAGGATGCAGAGAGAGACTTTTTTGAGAAAGCTTTTGTAGAGGAGTTGCAGTCTGATCTGGCAAGCCTGGTTTTGACCACGATTAAAGGCAGATTTCTCTTCCAGTAGGATAGTTAGAAAAAGAGTAATAATATTTAAAGCAGAGCAGTCTTGGCTGAAGAAAAGGAAGAAGCTGAAACAGGCATTTTGAAGACATTCAGCCAGAGTCTGAAGAGGTTATAACAGGAGCCAAATCTGTTCTGCGAAGCAAGTATCACTCTGTGTCATACGGCTTTTAAGATAAATTGAGAGCTGTAAGTTTATTCTCTTGTTTAATGGGAATTGAGTAATAGTGTTGATTGGGCAATTGTAAGCTGTTCTTTCCGGGTGTGATGTTAAAAAGTTTAATATTGTTTTCATAATAAAGTTTTGTTTTAAATAAAAAAATCCCTATTTCTTCAAGCAATCATTCCTGGAGCGAATCATTCTTTCCGCACAGCCTTACAAAATAAACTAAAATATTGGGGTTTCGGTCCAGTATGCTAGCCACAGTTGGGGTCAGGGCTGGGATTATAATGAGAGGTGAAGGTAAACGAAGCCATGCACGAAAAGAATGAATTCTGCCTGCTCTCACTGGTCTTGTTTCTTTCCCTTCAGATTTGGTGCTCATTCCTGTCTCCCTGCTGTTCTTTGGATGTCCAGTTGTTGCTGATGTATTGAGGAGTAATTATGCTAATTTCCCTGTGCAGCCTGTGTGGTTTGGATGCTGGCAGATGCAGTGCTAAATGCATACTTGAGCACGGGCAAATGACAAGAGTTTGCATGTGATGCACCATCAATTGCACGCGAGGCGAGTGATTTACCAATGTCAGGCTTTAATTAACTAGAACACAGCCTGGCGATCGTCTACAGTGGAAAAGGCCGATCGTCAGGCTTCTGAGCATTTATACCTCGTTGATAGAGGCGTGGTTAACTCAGCCTCTCGGCCAATCGGTCGAGAGGCACATGACCGACCAGGGCCAATGGTAAGCCGACGTTCTGGCCCAATGGCAGACGAGTATGCAGATCATATCATCACATTCACCCCTTACGGAGAAGGAAGGCGGGGGGGGGGGGGGGTGTGAACGAGACCCGGGGTGGGGGGGGGGAGAACTGATGATATGAGTAGCCGTCGGGAGAATAATTTTCTCTCCGTACCCTTGTCGAATTTGGGGGCTTGCCACTGGCCCAGACATAACAATATTTACAAAAGGAAGTCCATGGGACCGTAGAACTCTAGATGGATTCGATCAGTCGTTTGGTGGTCCTTGACGTCCTGGCCGAGCGCCGTAGTGGAGGAGGAGTCGTCGGATCGGCTGATGGTCCTGCTGATGTCCTGGAGTCCGGGAGCGATAGACCTCGAGTAGTCTCCGTCACCTGAGCTGGCCGTGGAGACGCCATGGATGAGGGATGGGGAAGCTGAGTGGGGTGCTGGGGTGAAAAAGGGGAGGGGGGGTCAGGACGCCGGCTAGGTGCATCAGCTGTGGTGGGGGGGGGCTGCACGCCGGCGGGTGCCAGGTCCCGGAGGGAGACCGTGTCCTGCCGACCGTCGGGGTACTCCACATACGCATACTGCGGGTTAGCGTGGAGTAACTGGACATGCTCCACCAACGGATCGGACTTGTGCACCCGCACCTGCTTCCGGAGCAAGATGGGTCCGGGGGTGACCAGCCACGTCGGGAGAGGGGATCCAGAGGACGACTTTCTGGGGAAAACAAGAAGACGCTCATGAGGTGTCTGATTAGTTGCAGTACAGAGGAGTGAGCGGATAGAGTGCAGTGCATCGGGGAGCACCTCTTGCCATCGGGAAATAGGGAGATTTCTAGACCGGAGGGCTAGTAGTATGGTCTTCCAGATGGTACCATTCTCCCGCTCGACCTGTCCGTTACCCCGGGGGTTATAGCTGGTCGTCCTGCTAGAGGCGATGCCCCTGTCAAGCAGGAATTGACGCAGCTCGTCGCTCATAAATGAGGACCCCCGATCACTGTGAATGTACGCGGGGTAGCCGAACAGTGAGAAAATGGAGAGTAGGGCCTTAATGACGGTCGATGTGGTCATGTCGGGACAGGGAATGGCGAAGGGGAAGCGGGAGTGTTCGTCGATAACCGCCAGGAAGTAAATGTTGCGGTTGTTAGAGGGAAGGGGCCCCTTGAAGTCAATGCTGAGACGTTCAAAGGGGCGGGATGCTTTGATCAGGTGTGCGCGCTCGGGGCGGTAGAAGTGCGGTTTGCACTCGGCGCAGATGTGGCAGTCACGGGTTACTGTCCTGACTTCCTCGATAGAGTAGGGCAGGTTGCGGGCCTTAATGAAGTGGTGTAGGCGGGTCACCCCTGGATGGCAGAGGTCTGCGTGGAGGGAGCGGAGGCGGTCTATCTGCGTGCTGGCGCAGGTACCGCGGGACAGGGCATCAGGAGGCTCATTGAGCTTCCCAGGACGATACAAGATATCATAGTTGTACGTGGACAACTCGATCCGCCACCGTAAAATCTTGTCATTTTTGATCTTGCCCCTTTGTGCATTATCAAACATGAAGGCTACTGACCGTTGGTCTGTGAGGAGGGTAAACCTCCTGCCGGCCAAATAGTGCCTCCAATGTCGCACGGCTTCGACTATGGCCTGGGCTTCCTTTTCCACAGATGGGTGGCGGAGTTCGGAAGCCTGGAGAGTTCTGGAGAAGAAGGCCACGGGTCTGCCCGCTTGGTTCAGGGTGGCCGCCAGAGCTACTTCTGAAGCATCGCTCTCGACCTGGAAGGGGAGGGCCTCGTCGATGGCACGCATCGTGGCCTTTGCGATGTCCGCTTTGATGCGGCTAAAGGCCTGGCAGGCCTCCGTCGACGGCGGGAAGGTCGTGGTTTGCATGAGGGGACGGGCCTTGTCCGCGTAGTTGGGAACCCATTGGGCGTAGTATGCGAAGAACCCTAGGCAGCGTTTGAGGGATTTGGGGGTATTTGGGAGAGGGAGTTCCATCAGGGGGCGCATGCGTTCGGGGTCGGGGCCTATCACTCCGTTACGCACTACGTAGCCGAGGATGGCTAGGCGGTCGGTGCTAAACACGCATTTATCCTTATTGTACGTGAGGTTAAGGAGTTTTGCGGTTTGGAGGAATTTCTGGAGGTTGGCGTCATGGTCCTGCTGGTCGTGGCCGCAGATGGTGACATTATCAAGGTACGGGAAGGTAGCCTGTAATCCGTACTTGTCGACCATTCGGTCCATCTCCCTTTGGAAGACCGAGACCCCATTCGTGACGCCAAACGGAACCCTAAGGAAGTGGTAGAGGCGCCCGTCAGCCTCGAACGCGGTGTACAGTCGGTCACTCGCGCGGATGGGGAGCTGGTGGTAAGCGGACTTAAGGTCCACAGTTGAGAAGACCTTGTATCTCGCGATCTCGTTTACCATGGTAGAGATACGGGGGAGAGGATACGCGTCCAGTTGCGTAAACCGATTGATGGTTTGGCTATAATCGATGACCATCCGGTTTTTCTCCCCCGTCCGGACCACCAGCACTTGGGCTCGCCAGGGACTGTTGCTGGCCTCGATGACCCCTTCCGTCAGCAACCTCTGGACCTCGGACCTGATGAAGGATCGGTCCTGGGCGCTGTACCGTCTGCTCCGTGTGGCGACGGGTTTGCAATCGGGGGTGAGGTTAGCAAACAGGGAGGGAGGGTCTACTTTGAGGGACGCGAGGCTGCAGACAGTGAGGGGGGGTATAGGGCCGCCGAATTGAAAAGTCAAGCTCTGCAGGTTGCACTGGAAGTCCAGTCCTAGGAGTGCCG
Organism: Scyliorhinus canicula; assembly: GCF_902713615.1. Taxonomy (NCBI): domain Eukaryota; kingdom Metazoa; phylum Chordata; class Chondrichthyes; order Carcharhiniformes; family Scyliorhinidae; genus Scyliorhinus; species Scyliorhinus canicula. The sequence continues at coordinate 14,333,988 of NC_052160.1, read as the reverse complement.
GTGCGCAAAGGTCAGGGAGGACAAGGAATTTATAATTTTTAAAAACCTTCCCTTGGACCGTGAGGTCCGCGATGCAGCACCCGGTGATGTGGACGGAGTGCGAACCTGAGGCTAAACCGATTTTGCGTGTTACGGGATGGACAGGGAGCGCGCAGCGTCTTACCGTGTCAGGGTGAACGAAGCTTTCCGTGCTCCCGGAGTCCAGCAGGCAGTCCGTCTTGTGGCCGTTGAGGTGGATCAGCGTAGTCGTTTTGGCGAGCGTGCGTGGATGAGACTGGTCGAGTTGAACGGCCACGAGCCGTGGAGAAAATCCGTCGTCGCTGTCCGATTCCATGCTGGAGGGACCTTGCGTGGCAGATGTGGAAGTCGGTGGCCAGGATCCATATGTGGGGTGAACGGCCGCGAGCCGTGGAGAAAATCCGTCGTCGCTGTCCGATTCCATGCTGGAGGGACCTTGCGTGGCAGATGTGGAAGCCGGTGGCCAGGATCCCCAGGTGAGGTCTGTTCCCCAAGATGGCGGCGCCCAGGACCCGCACGTGGGGTCGGGGCCCCAAGATGGCGGCGCCCAGGACCCGCACGTGGGGTCGCCACCCCAAGATGGCGGCGCCCAGGAAGCCCTCGTGGCCGCTGGAGGCGGAGCTAGCGTTCCGGGCGCTGTGAGCGGAGAGGCGCGCAGGCCGGCTCCAAGAGGTGAGTGACCGGCATCAGCTGCGGGGATGCACAAGCCGGCTCCAGGACGCCGGCTAGGTGCATCAGCTGTGGGGATGCGGAAGCCGGCTCCAGGACGCCGGCTAGGTGCATCAGCTGTGGGGATGCGGAAGCCGGCTCCAGGACGCCGGCTAGGTGCATCAGCTGTGGGGATGCACAAGCCGGCTCCAGGACGCCGGCTAGGTGCATCAGCTGTGGGGATGCGGAAGCCGGCTCCAGGACGCCGGCTAGGTGCATCAGCTGTGGGGATGCGGAAGCCGGCTCCAGGACGCCGGCTAGGTGCATCAGCTGTGGGCGGAGGTAAGGCGCGCGGGCCGGGTGCGGGGGGCCGGGGGCGGGGGGGAGCCGAGTCGCGCTGCGGGCAGGCAGGGACCGGGGGGCCCGGAGAGGCGAGCCGGTCGGGCGCCGGGGCCCGGGGGTGGGGGGAGCCGGGGTCCGGGAGCGAGGGAAGCAGGGCCGCTGCGGGCAGGCAGGGACCAGGGAGGCCCGGAGAGGCGAGCCGGTCGGGCGCCGGGGCCCGGGGGCGGGGGGGAGAAACGTGCGCGGCGGGCAGGCAGAGGCCTGGAGGGGCCGGGGAGGTGCGCATGTCGGCCGGCGGGGCGTGAGTCGGGAGCAGCTGGGGCGGCCCTGGGGGAGAGAGAGAGACACACAGGCCGTTTGCAGAGGCCTGGGGGAGGGGGGGAGAGTGCTGTGCAGCTTCCAGAAGCGCTGCAGCCAGCGATTTGGCCTGGCAGACCGTGGAGTAGTGGCCCTTCTTCCCGCAGCTCTTACAGAGGGCGGAGCGGGCTGGGCAGCGCGAGCGAGGGTGCTTAGCGTACCCACAAAAGTAGCAGCGGGGCCCCGCGGATTTATCGGGGCGCCCCGCGGCACAAGCCTGAGGGAGGCCGGGAGCGGTGGGTAGCTGGTGGGAAGCGTGCCAGGAGGCGGCCTGGCCAGGGTCATAGGTGCGCGCGCTTTGATCTGCGACCTCCAGGGAGGCGGAGAGAGTCAGTGTCTCCGTTAAACTGAGTTCGTCTCTTTCCAGCATCCGCTGGCGGATCACGGGGGACAGCATCCCAGCCACGTAAGCGTCTCTGACGAGTAGCTCCATGTGCTCTGTAGCGGACACCGCTTCACAGGCGCAACCTCTCCCCAGGGCACAGAGGGCCCGGGCGTATTGGTCTAGAGACTCACCGGGGACCTGCTTTCTGGTGGCCAGCAGATGTCGAGCGAATACCCTGTTGATGGGTTTGAGGAATTGTCCTTTTAGCTTCCGTATAGCTTCATCATAGTCTGTTTCGTCTTCGATTATTGAGTAAGCGGCAATACCCACGCTGGAGTGGAGGACGTGCAGCTTCTGTGCCCCGGTGGGGGGGGTGGTTGTAGATGCCAGGAACCCTTCGAGGCAAGTCAGCCAGAGCTTAAAGAGTTCTGTAGAGTTCAGAGTTTGCGGGCTGATGCGGAGGCATTCGGGCTTGATGCGGAACTCCATCTTCAAAGTTGTAGTTAATTAAATTGATGCACCATCAATTGCACGCGAGGCGAGTGATTTACCAATGTCAGGCTTTAATTAACTAGAACACAGCCTGGCGATCGTCTACAGTGGAAAAGGCCGATCGTCAGGCTTCTGAGCATTTATACCTCGTTGATAGAGGCGTGGTTAACTCAGCCTCTCGGCCAATCGGTCGAGAGGCACATGACCGACCAGGGCCAATGGTAAGCCGACGTTCTGGCCCAATGGCAGACGAGTATGCAGATCATATCATCACAGCATGTTGGTTCGAAGTTGGTCCAGTGCTGAGTGTCCAGCCCTAACTCTAGTCTTCCAACTAAAGCTGCTCAGTAGCAAAAGGAGGCTCTCACAATGGACGGGATTTTCAAGCCGTTCGCAGTGACGGCACCTGACGGTCCTGCCGACGGGGCACCCCCCTGCGTGGGTCTCCCAGCGGCGACGGTTGTGCTCAACGGGAAACCTCGTTAACAACGACGGGAGCAGACGATCCCACCGCCGGCCAATGGCAGGTCGCCCTCCGTCGCTGCAGAATACGCCGCTGAGGGGGGAGGAAAATCCCGCCCATAGTTTAGTCATTTGGTGCAATGTTGCAATGACAACATAATCTTGTCGCGTGCTGTTAAGATAACAAAATCTACTTCACAGCTGTGGCTCGGCGATGAGGAATAGGGGGTTGTGGGGGAGGGGTTTGGGAGTAGGGCGAAAGGGTGATGTGGCCAAAGGAATGTTTTGAAGACAATTTTGAACGTTGGTTTAGATGGGGAGTTGGGTTCGTTCGTTTACCTAGGTTGGTGAACAATCGCAGATTGGAAACATTGGCCGTGATTCACCAGAAGAATTTCGAAGTCTGGTTTTGCGCCTGTTTGGCAGAGTGTTTATCGACGGCTGCAGTGCTGTGTTTCACACCTCCATTCAACGGCACTGGGCTATTTTTTGGGGGGGGGGCCTCGGGGAGTTCCCTTCGAGACCACACTTCGGAAGATTTCCTGTACTGGGAAGCTGAGCCCACCAGCAGGATCAGCTCCTCACAGATCAGGGTATCATTTTGAAAGGTTGCCCCAATCTCTACAGCACCCCCCCCCCCCCCCAACACTTTCAGGACACCCCCTTCACCCCCAACATTCCTGTGGCCCCCCTCAAGCCCCCCATTTCATGGCCATGGCCACCCAGGCCCTGACCCTTGGCACTGCCAACCTGGCCACCTTGGCACTGTCACCCTTGCATCCTAGCAGTGCCAAGGGGCATACCTGGGTACTTACCTGCCCTGTCCCTGACCACCAGTGGGGTTCTAATGCCCTGAGGTACCCTCATGCCTGGTCCCACAATTGTGAAAGCTCGTGCTAAACATCGCCCAGATGGGGCCTCACAGGCCAGGCTGTCAAATCCCGGGCACAGGGTGACCACAGCGTTAGATATTTAAATGGGCCGAATGGCTTATTTAAATATTATATGCATCACGGCCAGTGAGGGCGTGGTACAGATCGCGCCGGACTCTGCAAGTCAGGTGACTCGCACATGGCTCCGGAAGTGGCGCAGTGGGAAAATGGAGCCGATTATTTCCCTCTCCACAGACGCTGCCTGACCTGTTGAGTATCTCCAGCATTTCCTGTTTTTATCTCTGATTCCCACCTGATGAGATGCTCTTCCCACCTCCGAGCTTGCCACGAAAGTGGGCAGTGGATTCCACCCAACGCTGCAGGTCTGTGACCTTTCATCAGATCTGGGGAAAGTTAGAGATGGAATAGGTTTTGGGCAAATGTTGGCTGGGACAAGGATATAAAAAGCTGGCCTGTGATAGGGTGAAAGACAGGAGAGATTGGATGGCAGATGAGTTAGATTTTCGGGTCTAAAGGGGGTGGTGATAGAGCAAGAGAAGAAACAAATAAACAGAAAGGTGTGCCTGGAGCTCCTGAAATCAAAATCATGTCGTCGTTATCCCACCATCGCTTAGTCATAACCTAGTATATTTCTGACATTTCACAGTTTTGATGAAAGATCTGAGATATTGGGCTGGATTTTCCAGTCCTTCCCACTGTATGATCTTCTGTTCCCGCTGAAGATGACTTTCCCGCGGCAGATTCCCCGGAGGCGTAGCTGGCAAGCCACGCAAAACGCTGTTGACTATTTTCCAGTCCCACTGATGGCCAATAGCAAGCCAGCTCCACTGGAAAACAAACCGAGACGTGTGGGGGGGTGGGGGGGGGGGGGGGGGGGGGGGGTGCTGGAAAATCCCACCTGATTCTCTCTCCCTACCGACGCTGCCTGACCTGCTGAGTATTCCCAGCATGCTCTGTTTTTATTTCAGAGTTACAGCGTCCACGGTATTCTGCCTTGTGATCGACAATTGTTCTGGTTTATGTTGGCTTGCCGGAGAACAATTTTATGGTGCAGTTCGCCGTGACCAGCTTCCACTCCGGCTGATGGTGAAATTTACACTTTGGATTGGACATCGGAACTGTCAGATTTACAACCAAAGTTATTGATGCACTATCAATTACTACGAGACGAGAGTGGAGAATAATCGAGGCTTTATTAAGCAGAAGTGTGTGGCCTGCAGCTGCTACCAGAATGGGAGCAGCTCTGGTGTGCACACACATTTATACTCCGCCTACTGGGCGGAGCCAGAAGGCAGGGATTTACCCCGGTACCTCTAGTTCAGGAGCCGTACCGTATTACATCTACTGTACAGTTACTACATCTACTATACAATCAGTGGTGACTACCACAGTGATATCTACAGGAGTGAAGCAGAATGATCTGGTCAACGTCTGCCGTAACTTTGGCAGGATAGTGCTCAAGGGCCCAGAATAATGAAACTGTGCTCCCTTCCTTTCTTTCGTCTCATTATAAACCACAGAGCACCCAGGCGAAAACTGTTGCATGTCACAAATGCATAAGCGCCAATTCAAAAGTTTAAACGATTTGTTTCACCATTTGTTTAACCTTGCATTGTCACTCATTTATGAACTGATGTTCAAGGTTAACTTACTTAAAAGGTAACTGCAAAAATAATACTTAATCCATCCCACTCCACACGTCCGTGAACTGAAGTGACCAATCTGGCTTAAACGTATTCTGAAGATTCCATCACTCCTCCAATCCTATCTCCGTTATTTGTACAGCTGATAAACAAAAGGGTTCAAAGAAAGGAAAAGTGGGCAATTTCTTTCAATGACCTGATGATTCCACCCCCGCCCCCCCCCCCCCCCCTCCACCCCCATCCCCCACCCTGACAGAGCCCAGGAGATTTCTCTTTAATTCCAGAAACAAATCTGGAGAATGGACCACCCTACCCTGGACTGCTGGGGCTATCCGAACGTCACATAGTCCACAATGGCGAAGAGGAAATATTAGAGACAGGTCTCTGGAGGAAAGCAGCAAGAATGTCTATTTAGGCAGCTCCTAACAAAGGTTATGATTAGAGACTTGCTGTATGGGCGTGATATAGATTACTGTGCTGCAGCATCTCAATCACTGGGACTTGAGTAGCGATGAGCTATTCTATGTTTCACTCCAAGAGATTTCTCACCTTAAGCCAGTGCTTTGGAAAACATTCAGCTCAATGATTGCACGATATCTTACAATGCCAGATTTCTGATCATCACGACTTTAGTCACCATCAATCAGTCTGTTTGCAATCTCAGTGGACTGGCTGCTGCTGTCGTCAACGCAAATTGATTATGCGTTGGCAGGATGGAAAACCCTCATTTGGTGAAGTGGCAAAGAAGGTGGGAGCAGGAAAATCCTTTTACTTTCGCTGTCATTTTCTAATCCGTTTATTAAGATAGCAAGATTCTCTTACGTCCCTTGCACAGTGGCTGCGTGGCATGCATTGGCAGCAGGGTGGCACAGTGGTTAGCACTGCTGCCTCACAGCGCCAGCGACCCCGGTTCAATTCCCGGCCTCGGGTGACTGTGTGGAGTTTGAACGTTCTCCCCGTATCTGTGTGGGTTTCCTTTGGGGGTTCCGGTTTCCTCCCACAGTCTAAAGGTGTGTGGGTTCGGTGGATTGGCCACGCTAAAGTGCCCCTTAATTCCCAGAGATGTGGAGGTTAGGTAACGGGGATAGGGCAGGGTGGACGGAGAATTGGACATGGGCAGGGTGCTCTTTCTAAGGGTCGGTGCAGACCCGACGGGCTGAATTGCCTCCTTCTGCACTGTAGGGATTCTATGATTACTGTCTGTCCTTTCAAAAATGACAAGGGTTAGGTGTGAATATGGATCTTTAGGAAACATTTTAATGAGTAAAATTGCACTGTAGATTCAGAGATCTGTTCCATTGCTAATGCATCATAGAACATAGAACATACAGTGCAGAAGGAGACCATTCGGCCCATCGAGTCTGCACCGACCCACTTAAGCCCTCACTTCCACCCTATCCCCATCACCCAATAACCCCTCCTAACCTTTTTTTGGACACTAAGGGCAATTTAGCGTGGTCAATCCACCTAACCTGCACGTCTTTGGATTGTGGGAGGAAACCGGAACACCCGGCGGAAACCCACGCAGACACGGGGAGAACGTGCAGACTCCGCACAGACAGTGACCCAGCGGGGAATTGAACCTGGGACCCTGGAGCTGTGAGGCAGCAGCGCTATCAACTTGAGAAAATAGTGTAATACACTGTGTGAAGTCTTTTGGAAGGTAGTAGTAATTGGAGTGTGTGAGTGTTTGTGCATTGTATAGAAACATGCAGATTGTGCCTCACTAGCTCACTAAATTGTTGCTGCAATCACACTCATTGCTCTTACCGTACTATTGCCCCCAAAATCCAGCATGTTCCTGACATAAATCAAACTGATGATGGAAAATGGCCTGGATATTAGCCAAGGATCCATGTACATCTGTAAAGTCCAGTGACATCATAATGTGTCGCCCAAATGTGATCCTGCTCAACAAAGCAGAATAATAACGTGCTCAAAGAATGAAGGATATTAGAGTAAAGGAAAGCTTTCCTGTCTTTCATATACTATTAAAGTGTCAATCACTCCCGAGCTCTTACCGGCCCAACATTCATTCCAGTTACGTCTCCAGGGCTCAGGCCCGATATCAACAATTCCTCCAATGCTACGAGCATCGTGAACTCCTTTGCGAACAGCATTTTTGAGTGCGCCTCAGGTGAGCATTCCTGCCTGAGCCAATCGGACAATTGCCAGATCCTGAGCTCCTGGAAGATTCAGGCTGGATCCATTCGCCTGCCCCTCCCTGCCGGCGAGGCTGGACAATCAGGCGTGTCAGAAGAAGCAAAGACTGTCACCAAGAGCACCGGCTCAATTCAAACTCCATAATGCAGTGGAAAAACTGCAAAGTATACAAAACTTTGTGTCACAAAATTTGGGTCTGTTTCAGAGCTCTTCCACCAGGGTTAATAATAATAATATTTATTGTCACAAGTAGTCTCACATTAACACTGCAATAAAGTTACAGTGAAAAGCCCCTAGTTGCCACATTCCAGCGCCTGTTCGGGCACACGGAGGGAGAATTCAGACTGCCCAATTCACCTAACAGCGCGTCTTCCTCCTTGTGGGAGGAAACCGGAGCACCCGGAGGAAACCCACGCAGACACGGGGAGAACGTGCAGACTCCGCACAGACAGTGACCCAAGCCGGGAATCGAACCTGGGACCCTGGAGCTGTGAAGCCACAGTGCGAACCACCGTGTCTCCCAATTAGGAGTTTATGGGTTCCCAATATCTAGATGTGTGATAATGAAACCTGGAAACGTTTTATATTGTTGTATGGGATGTTGGTGCCGCTGGCAAGGCCAGCCTTTGTTGCCCATCCCTAATTGCCCTGGAACTGAGTGGATTGATGGGTCATTTCAAAGGGCAGTTAAGAATCAACCACATTGCTGTGGGTCCTAAGTTACATGTAGGCCAGACCGGGTAAGGACGGCAGATTGCCTTCCCGAAAGAGCATTTGTGAACAGGATGGGTTTTTGCAACAGTCAATGATAGTTGTCATGGCCACCATTACTCAGACTGGCGTTCGGTTCCATTTATTAATGAAATTTAAATCCTACCCGCCGACATGGTGAGACTTGTACCCGTGTGCTCAGAACACTGCGCTGCGTCTCTAGGTTACCAGCCCAGCGGCTTGCTACTACACCATCTCCAGTCTTCTGAAAGGTTGACTAACAAAGGCAAAGTCAGATAGGAGTCATTTTACTGTCAGTAAGTGTGATGGAATATTCTCCACTTGTCTGGTTGCAATGATGTAGTGTCAGGGTTTGAGATGCAGGAGCTCTAAAAAAAACAGTGTTGACCATATCATTTTTATATCTACTATTATGTTGTTTTCCCAACTATTCATCATTTTTGTTACCAAGCATCCGTAAAACGATACCCTTTAAGCAAAAGATTTGTCGGTGGGCATTTTATTTCAAAACATGTTGGGCGGTATTCTCTGGTCCGCCAGCCGTATTTTCCTGGGTGACGCAACTTTGCCGGCAGCGGGATTCTCCATTCCCGTTGTGGCCACCCGTGGGCGTGGAAACGCTGCCGGCGCAACGGGGAATCCCACCGGCGCAGAATCCAGCCCTTGGTATTTTGAATCGTTAGTCTTTAGCCGAGCAACAATTTAATTGTTTAATCCAAACCCATTGAAAACATGAATTACAGAGAACGTTACCTACTTCTGACTGGGGAATGTTAAATAGAGGAACAAGTGCTTTTCTTGATTTATATCTATAACCGAGACCTGGGTGTGAGGGCATAATTTGTAAAGCTAAAGATGATGCAAGACATGGAAGTATTGTGGACGGTGAGGAGGGTAGCGATAGACTTCAAGAGGATACAGACAGGCTGGTGGAATGGGCAGACATGCACGGTAGCACTGGGCGGAATGTAGCACAATGATTAGCACTGTTGCTTCACCGGGGTCAGGGTCCCAGGTTCGATTCCTGGCTTGGGTCACTGTCTGTGCAGAGTCTGCACGTTCGCCCCGTGTCTGCGTGGGTTTCCTCTGGGCGCTCCGGTTTCCTCCCACATGTCCTGAAAGACGTGCTTGTTAGGTGAATCGGACATTCTGAATTCTCCCTCTGTGTACCCGAACAGGTGCCAGAGTGTGGCGACTAGGGGATTTCCACAGTCACTCAATTTCAGTGTTAATGTAAACCTAATTGTGACAATAATAAAGATTATATCATCATACCCCTGATGGAACCAACAATTCTATGGACTCGTGCTTGTAGGGTTAGAATAGCGGTTTTAATATACTTACAACAGAGCCAGCCTGTTAGCCGTTGAACTTTCGGTGAACTGGCTGGCTGACCCTGTGGCACGGATCTTTATACAGCAGCTCCAGGGGAAGGAGTCCTGGGCGGAGCCAAGGGAGGAGCCCAGTACAAACCCTCGAGTACTCCCAGAGCTACTCCCCCTGGTGGTCAGGTAGTGCAACTGCACTTACAATATTGATACATATATATACAGATTATAATACCGTGTGAATCTCATTCACCACATTCACCCCCTGTGAAAAAAATTGAGTCCGGCGGGGGTGGTGGCTCACAGAGTTAGTCTGTCCGGTGGACGAATTGTTAGTTTCGATCTGCGGAGCACCGGGGTTGCACCCTCTTGCGGTGGCTGGGTGGGTGTTGAGAGCTGGGGTACGATGGCAGACTCCGGGGCGGGTCTCGTCCAAACTTCATACACCTCTGGCTCGACCGGAGACTGGGGTCGCTGGGGGCAGGCTGGTGCTGGCGCGTGGAACCGGTGGGGCGAGCTTGCGGAATCGGGGGCGCGAGGAGGCAGCAGCATAGGGAACGGGGTAAGGGGTTCCTCAGTGGGGGTGGGGGGGGGGCTGGATCCAGCGGGTGCCAGGTCCCGAAGGGATACTGTGTCCTGGCGACCGTCCGGGAACTCCACAAATGCGTATTGGGGGTTGGAATGGAGGAGGCGCACCTTTTCAACAAGGGGGTCAGTTTTGTGCCCCCTGACATGCTTCCTCAGGAGAACCAGGCCTGGTGTCCTTAGCCACGCCGGAAGTGAGACCCCCGTGGTAGTGCCCCTAGAAAAAATGAAGAGCCACTCGTGAGGGGTTTGATTTGTAGCTGTACAGAGGAGGGATCTGATTGCGTGGAGCGCGTCTGGGAGGACTTCTTGCCATTGGGAGACTTGGAGTTTTCTAGACCGGAGGGTCAGTAGGACGGTCTTCCAGACCGTTGCGTTCTCCCACTCCACCTGCACGTTCCCCCTGGGGTTGTAGCTGGTAGTCCTGCTCGAGGCGATGCCCTTGTCGAGCAGGTACTGATGCAGCTCGTCGCTCATAAAGGACGAACCCCGGTCGCTGTGCACGTAGCTGGGGAAACCGAACAGGGTGAAGACACTATGCAGGGCCCTAATGACTGTGTGGGAGATCATATCGGGGCATGGAATGGCAAAAGGAAATCGGGAGAACTCATCGATGATGTTGAGGAAATAAATGTTCTTGTTAGTGGAGGGGAGTGGCCCTTTGAAATTGATCGCAAGGTGTTCAAAGGGCCTAGAAGCCTTGACCAGGTGGGCCCTGTCTGGTCTGTAGCACTCTGCACAGATCGGGCAGTCCCTGGTGATGGCTTTTACCTCCTTGTTGGAGAAAGGCAGGTTTCGGGCTCTGATGTAGTGTGCGAGCCGGGTGAACCCTGGATGGCAAAGGTCCACGTGGATGGCTTTCAGACGGCTCATCTGTGCGCTGGCGCATGTCCCGCGGGATAGGGCATCCGAGGGCTCGTTGAGCCTCCCCGGTCGATATTTAATATTATAACTATAGGTGGAGAGTTCGATCCTCCACCGAAGGATTTTATCATTTTTTATTTTGCCTCTTTGCGAGTTGTCAAACATAAAGGCAACCGATCGTTGGCCGGTGATGAGGGTGCACCTCCTACCTGCGAGGTAGTGCCTCCAGTGACGAACAGCCTCCACGATGGCTTGTGCTTCCTTCTCGACTGAGGAGTGTCGGAGTTCTGAAGCGGATAGGGTACGGGAGAAAAATGCGACTGGTCTCCCTGCCTGATTTAAAGTGGTTGCTAGAGCTACCTCTAAGGCGTCGCTCTCAACCTGAAAGGGAGTGGATTCATCCACCGCCCGCATGGCTGCTTTGGCAATGTCCTCCTTGATGCAGCTGAAGACCTGGCGTGCCTCAGCAGACAGGGGAAATCGTGTGGCCTTAAAGAGTGGGCGGGCTTTGTCCGCATATTGGGGGACCCACTGGGCGTAGTATGAAAAGAACCCCAAGCACCGTTTGAGGGCCTTGGGGCAATGGGGGAGGGGGAGTTCTAAGAGGGGGCGCATGCGATCCGGGTCTGGGCCCAGGACTCCGTTCTCCACGACGTAGCCGAGGATGGCCAGTCTGTTTGTGCGGAAAACACATTTCTCCTTGTTATAAGTGAGGTTTAATTTCTGTGCCGTCTGGAGAAAACAGTGGAGGTTGGCGTCGTGGTCCTGCTGGTCATAGCCGCAGATGGTAACATTGTCCAGATATGGAAACGTGGCCCACAGCCCGTACTGGTCTACCATTCGGTCCATTGTTCGTTGGAACACCAAAACCCCGTTAGTGACGCCGAAGGGAACCCGGAGGAAATGGAAGAGGCGGCCATCGGCCTCGAACGCCGTGTAGTGACGGTCCTCCGGGCGGATTGGGAGCTGGTGGTATGCAGACTTCAGATCCACCGTGGAAAATAGCCGATATTGGGCGATCTGATTAACCATGTCTGCAATTCTGGGGAGGGGAAACGCGTCTAGGAGCGCAAAGCGATTTATGGTCTGGCTATAGTCGACGACCATGCAAAATGTTCCCCCGGTCTTGACGACCACCACCTGAGCTTTCCAGGGACTCTATGATCCCCTCACTGAGCAGCCGTCGGACCTCCGATCGGATAAAGACCTATCCTGTAGGCTGTATCGCCTGCTGTGCGTAGCTACTGGTTTGCAATCTGGAGTGAGATTGGCGAAGAGAGGAGGGTGGGGGCCATGCGCAGCGTGGCTAGGCTGCAGATAGTGAGTGGGGGCAGGGGCCCGCCGAAGCTGAGGGTGAGGCTCTTGAGGTTGCACTGGAAATCCAGGCCTAATAAGAGTGGCGCGCAGAGGTCGGGCAGGACATAAAGTTTAAATTTTGAATAACTAGCGCCTCGAATTGTGAGCGTAGCGACGGTGCGTCTTTGGATTTGGACTGAGTGGGAGCCCGAAGCAAGGGCGATAGTTTGGCTCACAGGAAAAATAGGAAGCGAACAGCGTCTTACCAGCTCTGGGTGTATAAAGCTCTCGGTGCTCCTGGAGTCAAAGAGGCATGGCGTGCTGTACCCGTTGATCTGGACCTCCGCCATCGAACTTCGTAGGTGCTTGGGGCAGGATTTTATCTAGGGTGACCACGTTGAGTTGCGGGCCGCATGATGGGTGCCCGGGGAAGTCGTAGTCTTCAGATGAGCTTTCTGAGCATGCCGATGCAGATGGGGCCCGTGGATCGCACGTGGTGAGCAGCGAGGAAGATGGCGGCCCCCATGAGTCGCACGTGGCCGGCCGCATGGTGGGGGTTTGCCAAGATGGCGGCCCCCATGGTTCGCACGTGGCGGGAGGGGGCGGAGTCGGGGCGTAGGCCGCAGCGTTTCGGGCCCCGCGGGCCCACTGGTGCTGGGAGCGATTTGTTCTCTCTACTGGGGAGTTAAAAACTGGGGCCCTTTTCGCGAGGCACACTCTAGCATAGTGGCCTTTCTTCCCGTAGCTGCTGCAGGTCGTGGATCGGGCTGGGCAATGCTGCCGCCGGTGCTGGCTTTGGCCACAGAAATGGCAGGCTGGGGCAGCTGAGTAGCTGGCTGGGGCCGCAGAGTAACTGGCTTTGGCAGCGCGGTAGCTGGGGGGCCGTGCGGCACAGGCCTGGGGGGATTGTTGGTCGGGGGTCCACGATGAGGTCGCGGGGTCCGCGGGAAACGACGTGAGGCTGCAGAAGGAGACTTCCATAGTGGTAGAAGCCTCCACAGTAGTATCTAAGTCCCGAGTCCCCTTTTCTAGCAGTCTTTGGCGCACATAGTTAGATCTAAGACCTGCTACGAAAACGTCCCGCACAGCAAGCTCCCTATGTTCAGCCGCGGTAACGGCTTGATAATTACAGTCATTGGAAAGATTTTTCAGTTCCCGTACAAACTCGGCTAGCATTTCTGTAGGTCGCTGACGGCGAGTCGTAAACACGTGGCGTGCATAAACCTCGTTAATAGGCCTAACGTACATTTTGTCCAATATCGCCAGCGCTGAGGTGTAAGAACCGGCCGGATTTAGCTGTGTGGAGATTCTGTGGCTTACCCTCGCGTGCAGTAGGCTGAGTTTTTGTTCCTCCGTTGTTCCAGCGGTGCTGGCTTCTGCCAGGTAGGCCTTAAAACATCTCAGCCAGTGGGAAAAAATTCTTTAGCCTCTGCATCCTGTGGGTCAAGTTCTAGGCGTCCGGGCTTGAGGGCTGCTTCCATGATTTACTTCGACTGTTTCGTAAGTATATTAGATTGATGGAACCAACAATTCTACAGACACGTGCTTCTAGGGTTAGAATAGCGGTTTTAATATACTTACAACAGAGCCAGCCTGTTAGCCGTTAAACTTTCGGTGAACTGGCTGGCTGACCCTGTGGCACGGATCTTTATACAGCAGCTCCAGGGGGAGGAGTCCTGGGCGGAGCCAAGGGAGGAGCCCAGTACAAACTCTCGAGTACTCCCAGAGCTACTCCCCCTGGTGGTCAGGTAGTGCACCTGCACTTACAATATTGATACATATATATACAGATTATAATACTGTGTGAATCTCATTCACCACAACCCCGTTTCTATTCGTCAAGCCTTCACAGCCAAAGAATTAATGTGAATCACCTGCTTTCCTCTCTCTCTCTCCCTTTATCTAGCCCAGCCCCTACCTTCCTCTCTAAACTTCACCCCCTCACACTCTCTCTCTAACCCTCACATACTCTCTCTACACATCCCACACTCTCTCTGGCCCCCACCCCCTTACACACTCTCTCTCTCTAACCCCCAACCCCTCACACTCTCTCTAATCCTCACACCCTCGCACTCTCTCTCTACCTGCACCCCCCTCATACTCGCTCCCCCCCCCCCCCCCCACACCCACCCCCCCCCCACCCCCCTCCCCCACTCCACCAGGGCACAGGCATTTAAGTGGGTGACTGGAGACTGTGTCAAGGGAGAGATATGAGGCCCACTCTAGCTGCTTCCTCCTCGGGGCCTCCGGGCAAGACTTACCTTCCCGCTCCTGCTTGTTGTCCAAATACAGACTGGTTTCTCTCAGCCTTTTCCAAGTGAGCCTGAGAGGAGATAATGCGGGAGGGGCGGATGGGGGGAGTGGGGGGGTGGACCAGCCCTTGATTGGATGAGCAGCTTTCGAGAATTTTTCAATTAGGCCGCACTGGGGGTGGACAAGTTTGCCTCAAATGGAAGAGCCAATGGTGGCGGTTTTTGGGGTATCGGAAATGCCGGGGCTGCCGGAGGGGAAGGGGGCCGTTGTTGTGGCCCGCCAAAGTATCTTGCTAAATTGGAGGTCGGATTCGCTGCCGGGGTGGCGGTCTGGTTGTGGTGGTGAGGAGGGGGGGGTCCGAATTTCTCCAGTTGGAAAAGATTCAATTTCAGTTGAGGGGTCGGCGGAGGGATTTACGACATGGTGGGGGTTGTTCATTTTTTTTTTTATAATTACTTTATCTTAGTTACACAGCCAGGGCTCAGAGTGTGGACAGAGGCGAACCCCTACCAGCTCCTTGCCTGCTCCAAAAAACTATTCAAATTGAATCCAATTCATGGTCCCCATAAAGGAGACATACCAGATCTGAGCCAAAAGGCTCAATCTACGCTCAATCTTAGCCAAAAGGCCGAGAAGCGATGTGGGGGTTGTTCATGACAATGTTTGAGGAACTGTTTGTCGTGAGGTGCAGGGGGGGGGGGGGGGGGGGGAGGAAGTGGTGGAGGGAGTAAAAAGGGGAGAAATTGTACAAACTGTGGACTGAGATTGTGGAGAACGTTTTTATATATGTTGCTGTTTTTTACACATGTTTGGAATAAAATACATTTTCAAAAAATGACAGCACAGAGAAAGGGAGAAAACACGGCGAGAAAGAGCACCGAGAGAGGGAGAGAGAAAGCACCGAGAGAGGGAGGGAGAGCACCGAGAGAGGGAGAGAGAGCACCGAGAGAGGGAGGCGAGGAAGAGAAAGCACCGAGAGAGGGAGAGAGAGAGCCGAGAGAGAGAGAGAGCACCGAGAGAGAGAGCACCGAGAGAGGGAGAGAGGGAGAGAGAGAACCGAGAGAGGGAGAGAGAGCACCGAGAGAGGGAGGAGAGGGAGAGAAAGCACCTAGAGAGGAAGAGAGAGCACCGAGAGAGAGAGATAGAGCACCGAGAGAGAGAGAACCGAGAGAGGGAGAGAGAGCACTGAGAGAGAGAGAGCACCGAGAGAGAGAGAGAACACCGAGAGAGGGAGGAGAGGGAGAGAAAGCACCGAGAGAGGAAGAGAGAGCACCGAGAGAGAGACAGAGAGCACCGAGAGAGAGAGAGAGCACCGAGAGAGGGAGAGAGAGAGAGAGAGAGCTCCGAGAGAGGGAGAGAGAGCACCGAGAGAGAGAGAGAGCACCGAGAGAGAGAGAGCACCGAGAGAGAGAGAGAGCACCGAGAGAGGGAGAGAGAGCACTGAGAGAGGGAGAGAGAGCACTGAGAGAGGGAGAGAGAGCACCGAGAGAGAGAGAGAGCACCGAGAGAGGGAGAGAGAGCACCAAGAGAGGGAGAGAGAGCACCGAGAGAGAGAGAGAGAGCACCGAGAGAGAGAGAGAGCACCGAGAGAGGGAGAGAGAGCACCAAGAGAGGGAGAGAGAGCACCAAGAGAGAGACAGGACACCGGGAGACATGACACCGAGAGAGGGAGAGCAACAAGAGAGGGAGCGTGCCAAGGGAAAGCACCAAGAGAGAGAGCATTAAAAGAGAGAAAGAGACAGAGCACAGAGAGAGAGAGAGAACACGGAGAAAAAGAACACACAATAGAGTGAGCACCAAGAGGGAGAAAGCGAACATGCAGAAAAAGAGCATCGATGGAGAGAGAGCATCACGAGAGAGAGCACATGGAGAGAAAGAGCATCGATAGAGAGAGAGCATCAACAGAGAGAGCACATGGAGAGAAAGAGCATCAATAGAGAGAGAGCATCAAGAGAGAGAGCACATGGAGAGAAAGAGCATCGGTAGAGAGAGAGCATCAAGAGAGAGAGCACATGGAGAGAAAGAGTATCGATAGAGAGAGCTCCAAGAGAGAGAACACCGAGAGGGAGAGAGAGAGCAGCAATAATAATAATCGCTTATTGTCACAAGTCGGCTTCAATGATGTTACTGTGAAAATCCCTGAGTCGCCACATTCCTGCGCCAGTTCGGGGAGGCTGGAATGGGAATTGAACCCGCGCTGCTGCCTTGTTCTGCATTACAAGCCAGCTGTTTGCCCAGTGTGCTAAGCCAGCCCCGATGAGCCCCTCTTCTCTCAAGAGTGAGAAAACCCAGAGAAAAAGAACATCGATAGAGAGAGAGCACGGAGAAAGAGCATCAATATAGGGAGCACCAAGAGGGAGAGGACCAAGTGAGAAAGCGTGAAGAGAGGGAGCACCGAGAGAGAGATCATGGAGAATAAGAGCATCAATAGAGAGAACATCGAGAGGGAGGGAGAGAGCACTGAGAGAGCCCACAAAGAGGCAGAGTATCGATAGAGAGAGCACCGAGAGGGACGCAGAGAGAGCGCCAAGAGAGAGAGCAATGAGAAGCAGAACACCTAGAGAGAGAGAGTGCCAAGTGAGAGAGCGACCACTGAGAGAGGGAGCACCGAGTGAGAGAGAAAGGAAGAGTGCACTGAGAGAGGGATAACCAAGAGAGAGAGGGCACTGAGAGACAGCAACCTTCATTCCTCTAAACCAGGGGTGGGCAAACTACGGCCCGCGGGCCGCATGCGGCCCGACAAAGGTTTTTATGCGGCCCGCCAATGAGGTGCCCGGAATCATAACCGGCATTTTTGAAAAGCCGCCGGGGAAAAGCCGCTGAAGTAAATGCGCTTATTCAATAAGCGCATTTACTTCAGCGGCTTTTCCCCGGCGGCTTTTCAAAAATGCCGGTTATGATTCCGGGCACCTCATTGGCAGGCCGCATAAAAACGCGCGTAGTGGGGTGGATGAGTGGGGCTGTCTCATTGGTTGGTTTTGTTGGGTGTGCGACCAATAGGAGTCCAGGTTACAAACAATAAGCCTTATTATTGTTTGTAACCTGGACTCCTATTGGTCGCACACCCAACTAAACCGACCAATAAGGCAGCCCCACTCATCCACCCCACTACGCGAGTTTTTATCGTTGACTCGGCTAGGCTGTGCTTCTGTCAGTGTTAAGGATCAGCACAAGCAACTTGACACCTGATTTCAACAAACTGGTAAATGACTGCAGTCAGATGCATCATTCTCACTGACATTGTTCTGTTACTTACTGAGTTACTTTGTTTTTCAAATAAATGTGCTTTTTTTTCTTTAAAGACCTTTTATTTTGGCTATTTAAAATATTAATTATTTTACTTAATATACTACGCGGCCCTTTAAAATTGTGAATTTCTGAATGTGGCCCTTGCACGGAAAAGTTTGCCCACCCCTGCTCTAAACATTCCATTGGCTCTCTCTGGAACAAGATCCCATATTGTCCCAGATTGTTATCAGCTTCATTGGCTGCACATTGCCTCCAGGATAAGGTCATTAACATACCAATTATCTCTGGCATGTGGCTGAATGAAGGATATTAAACAATAGCAACAACTTGCATTGATATAGCACCATTGACGCTCTAAAACAGCCCAGCATACTTTTCTATCGGATATCAGTCATACACGCACTTCTTCCTTTGTATCTTCACCTTTATTTTGTTATGGGTGTTCTGGATTTAGTTGCCCTACCTTTCCCCTCCAAGGGAATATACAAAGAACAAAGAACAAAGAAAAGTACAGCACAGGAACAGGCCCTTCGGCCCTCCTTCAGGAACATCATCAGACAAACTGGGCAGCAAACCACACAAAAAGCCATGAGGACGTGATCAATCAGGTGGGTTAAAAGGAGGAGAGTGAAGCAGTGAGGTTTATTGAGGGAATTCCGGAGAGTATAAGAGTGAGGTGGCTGAAGGCACCGCCAGCAATGGAACAATGAAGTTCAGTGACATGCAGGAGGCTCGAACTGCCAGAGTGCAAAAAGTCCAGATGGTCGTAGTGCCGGAGGAGGTCACAAAGAAAGGGAAGGGTGAAGTCACGGAGGCGTTTCGGAGGAGAATTAGAAAGCAGAGCTGCTGCTGGGCCAGGGAGCGATATCGTTCAGCAAACACTAACGTTACTGCAGAAGCAATACTTCAACATAACTCATATCCGCATCCAGTCTATGGGAAAACAGCCAAAAATTAATCAGATGGGTGAACATCTCATTTAATGCATGAGGTGGTAGGTCCATTGGTAAATGTGAATTTACCCGAGTCACATATTGTAAAAGGAACAGTGGTTCTAGTCTCAAAGAGCACACCTTATACATTTTTCACTTAGCTTTCAGCACCACAAACACATTAACACCTTAACATTTCACAACTCCATTGCTGTGCACTCATGTCTTTTGACTGGGAGCGAATGTGACGGTGCATGAGGAGCGGAAACCAGCGCTCAAGGAGGGCGCAAAGAGAGCCATTAATAAACTCAGGACAAAGAATGACGAGAAGGTCAAAGATCTACATTTGTAGGCAATGAAGGAGATTCAAACACACGCTGGAATCACCTCTGAAGCCACGGGCATTGGGAACTCCTTTGTGGACAATATTTTCACACGCGCCAATGGGCATGGTGTCTAGCCTGGATCCTTACAGGAAGCTGCTGACCATCAGTTCCCAGGGGACATAGATCGTCCTGCGTCCACTGCTGCCCAGTGGATCTGGCCAAATGTGCCAAGTCAGAAAGGGCTGTGATCAAGAACACCAGGGCCTGAATTTTCAATTGCATTTGTAAACCAAGGAGTTGGCAGGGCCGGCAGCCCCAACACCATATTAGGTTCTAAACAGCGTTGTTTGGCATAAGGAGGGTCTTCTGGCCTTCACTCAGCAGGAAGTCCCATCGTGGAGAGCTGTTGGCCAAACCTGCCAGACACAGCGCTGCAGTGGCCGGAAGAGGCACTGCAGGGAGCTGCCCGACACAAAGTCCCAGGGCCTGGAGGACAGGTAGGTGGCAGGGATCCCAGGGCGGAGGGGGTAGGTAACTTCGGGGGGTGGGGGGGGATTGTGTGAGGTGGGGGAGGTCCGGAAGTCACTCGGCCTTAAGGGGAGTGTGGCCCAAGTCAGAAGAGGGCTTCAGATAGAGGACCCTCCCTACCTCGCCCCCCCTCCTCCCACCCCCCCCCCCCCCCCCCCCCCCCCACCCTCACTGTTCCCAGCTGAAAATTAACTTGCTGTATTTTCAGGTTTGCCCCCCTGAAACGCCATCCACCTGTCAGACTAAATGTTGAGGCTGGCCGGGAAAAGGGCCACACGTTTAGATTATTATGGGCAGTTCTGGAATCCACATTATGGGAGGGATGTGATAGCACTGGAAACAGTGCAGGGGAGATTTACCAGTACGTTGCCTGGGCGGGAGAGTTTTAGTCATGAAGAGAAATTTGAAATTTACTCCAATTAATAATCCAGAGACCCGGGATAATGGTCCGGGGGCACAAATTCATGGCAGACGGTGAAATGTGAATAAAAAACATGGAATTAAAAGTCTACTGATGACCACAGACCCATTGTGGTAAAAACCCACCTTGTTCACTAATGTCCTTTAGAGATTAAATCTGCCGTCCTTACCTGGTCTGGCCTACGTGCGACTCCCGACCCACAGCAATCTGGTTGACTCTTGACTGCCTCACGGGCAATTAGGGATGGGCAATAAATGCTGGCACAGCCAGTGACGCCCACAAGCCATGAATGCATTTAAAAAGCGAAGCCACCCTGTCGAGATGAGGGAGCAGTTGCTGAGGGCTGACATGCGGAAACAATTTTTAAAAAGGCCCTCAGCTGTTCTGTACAACACTTTTAATGCAGCAACGTAACGCAATGGAGCGGAGTTCACATCATTCTTCACTGCATTTGTGAACCAGAAGTTGGCACCTTTGTAGCCAGCGAAGTTAATGTGTTAGAAGGCGTGTATAGCTAAAACTGCATTATTTCTGTAATCTCACTTGTTTAATCTACCTTCCACGCTAAAATATCTGCTTCAGAACCAATGCACTGTTGAAAAAAGAACAACTTTCCACCATGTGGAAGTAGACTACACAGAGAAATGTGCCGCAGGATGTCTGTAAATTGGAAGGTGGGGTTGAGGTGGGTCAGGGGCTAACAAGGAGGGATGTGATTGTCAAGTCTTCTTTGGAGGGCGTTGTCAATTGTTTGTGCTTAAAAACAGAAATCTTTCCATGCCTTTTAAATGCTAACAACCTGGAAACCCGCTGACATCTGTTGCACGCCCGAGGGATTTTCTTTTCCCACCATGGAACCATGTTATTTGAAATGGAAATCATG
Organism: Scyliorhinus canicula; assembly: GCF_902713615.1. Classification (NCBI taxonomy): domain Eukaryota; kingdom Metazoa; phylum Chordata; class Chondrichthyes; order Carcharhiniformes; family Scyliorhinidae; genus Scyliorhinus; species Scyliorhinus canicula. The sequence continues at coordinate 14,313,248 of NC_052160.1, read as the reverse complement.
CCAAAAGTAAACAGAGCCAACTGACAGCCATGAACCTGTTGCTCCTATTTTATGGGCGTGAGTAATAAAGTTGATTAGGAATATCGCTGCCTGCCGAGAGAGCCAGAACTCCTGCGATCCTGTCTGTTGAAGTTTCCTTTTGCCATGGAAGCCGAAAAGAATGATGAGGTCATTATGATAGGCATGCATTTCCCCATCTTCAGTCATCTAGTTTGTAATTAACATCTACTGAGTGCCAGCCGTGGCTCTGTTGGCAGAACTCTCGCCCCAAGGTCCCTGGTTCAAGTCCTGCTCCATGGTTTTCGCACAAAAAAATCAAGGTTGACACTCTAGCGCCTGACTACCCAATCTTCCTTCATAGCTGCAATTTTCCAGCCCTGGCCGGAACTTCCTTGAAAATCTCTTCTGTACTCTCTCCGGAATGTAATGTCATCTGCCCTTCAGCTTCAGGATCTTGGGAGCAGCTAACGTTTCGACAGCTGTGGCAATTATGAATGCTTGGCTGAGTTCCAAAAGCTGTTACACATTCAGCTCACTGGGTGGCGTATTAAAACAGCACCTCGGGGGAACGTTTGACAGTTTAAAGAGGTTTTCTTAACATAATGTGCCTTTGATATGGTTTCTGACCGCGTGTTTTTTGTTTACGGGTTGTCATGACCACACGTGGGTTAAATGTTTTGTCGACAGTATTTTCAGTACTGTAGTGAAAAATAGTTGAAAAGAGATTTACTGGATTGTCGCCAGTTTAATCTTTTACAGTTGCCCTTAAAAGAATTCCTGTTGTTATTGCTTAGTTCCTGAGAACTGCACCTGGAACATGTCGAGTGGGTGGCTTTTGAGGATCTATGGGAGGCATAGGGATCTGAGTGGGCATGGAGGGTGCATGTGGACGTTTAGGGGGCATATTAATGGTATCAGAACTGGACTGGACTGCTCTGACCGAAAACTGAGGCAGGCCTTCTAAACAGTCCACCCCCGTACCCTCACTTTTACTATTCGCTCCATTGTTGCTTACCAACCGCATCATGAACTTCAACCCTGCATGATAAAATGAAAGTCCTGGGAAAAGTCAGTCATGAGTCGGGTTGCGCTTCGGAAGTCAGGCAAGGGCCTGACTCGCCTTTCGCACACACTCAAAACCCAATCCTGGAGCTGAGCTTGCGTTGTAGCCTAATGGAAAGGAACCGGATAGAGAAGCCTCGAAGAGACAAGGCCTAATGTCGGTATTGCAAAATTGGACAAGGCAGGTTTTAGTCATCTCCAAAGGTGCTATAATTACATCATATCCTGTGACAGGAAACTATGCGTGCGATCGTAATAATATAAATCTAATAAGATCCTTCGACGGCATCTTTCGAACCCATGGTAAGGGCAGCAAACGTATTGGGACAACACCGCTTGCAATTTCCCCTCCAAGGCCACACGCCATCCTGACTCGGGAATATATCGACGTTCCTTCACAGCTGCTGTGTCAAAAACCTGGGACTCCTTCCCTAAACAGCACTGTGGGTGCGCCAAACCACATCGGCTGCAGCGGTTCTGGCTCAACATCACTGCCTAAAGGGTAATTAGGGATGGGCAATAAAGTCTGGCCTCGCCAGGCAATCCCAGTTGCTCGAAGGCATGTTGGACGAGAGACATCAAGCTCACTTTGTCTGAGAACTCATTCAACAGGGTTGTCGCTTTGCAAATATGTGGACATATATCATTTGTTTGCTTGCCGCCTTTGGTGTACATGATAAAGCAAATACTGTCTTGTATTTCTTAATCGAGTATTAAAGATCCTGAAGCTAAACTCTTAAATTCTGCAGCAGGTATCACATCAGAAAGTCTGCAAATATTGAAGAGATAAGACTGTGATCAACATAGGTCCTGAGAAGGTATTTAAAGCCAGTAGATTAATTCAGTCCCTGCATTTCTTTCGGCGCATTTGAGCCATTCATTTTTATCCGTGTTCTTCCGCTTCTGTTTCCTTAGGACTTTTGTAAGTAAAAAACATGGGCGGGATTCTCCCCTACCCGGCGGGGCGGGGGGGTCCCGGCGTAGCGGAGTGGCGCCAACCACTCTGCCACCGGGCCTCCCCAAAGGTGCAGAGAATTCCGCACCTTTAGGGACCAAGCCCTCACATTGAGGGGCTAGGCCCGCGCCGGAGCGGTTGGCACCACGCCGACTGGCGCCAAAACCGGCAACAACGGACTTTGACGCCCGCTGCCTGGCCGAAAGGCCTTCGCAGGTTCGTGCATGCGCCGGTGCGTCAGCTCCTGCTGACGTCACCACCGGCGCATGCGCGCTGAGGGATTCTGTTCCGCCCCGCCATGGTGGAGGCGATGGCGGCGGTGGAAGAAAAAGAAAAAGAGTGCCCCCATGGCACGGCCCGCCCGCTGATCGGTGGGCCCCAATCGTGGGCCTGGCAACCGTGGGGGCACCCCGCGGGGTCCGATCGCCCCGCGCCCCCCCCCCAGGATCCCGGGGGCCCGCTCGCGCCGCCGATCCCGCTGCCACCAGAGGTGGTTCAAACCACGGTGGCGGGAGAGGCCTCCCAGCGGCGGGACTTCGGCCCATCGCGGGCCAGACTACTGATGCTGCCAGACCTGCTGAGATTTTCACTTTGGTTTCATTTTTTTCATCAGCATGCAACACCTTGACTTTCAAGACCACCATAGGAACATTGCAACGTATATTTGTTTTTTTCCCCTTCTGGACCAACTCTTACCAATTTCATCGCCTTCAATCTGTGCCGTATGTGTGTCTGTGTGTGTATGTGTGTTGTGAGATTTGGGTCCTCTTTAGTACAGAGTGGATTATGGGTCCTCTCCAGTACATAGGGTATTATGGGTCCTCTCCAGTATATAGGGTATTATGGGTCCTCTCCAGTATATAGGGTATTATGGGTCCTCTCCAGTATATAGGGGATTATGGGTCCTCTCCAGTATATAGGGGATTATGGGTCCTCTCCAGTACACAGGGGATTATGGGTCCTCTCCAGTATATAAGGGATTATGGTTCCTCTCCAGTACATAGGGGATTATGGGTCCTCTCCAGTACATAGGGGAGTATGGGTCCTCTCCAGTACACAGGAGATTATGGTTCCTCTTCAGTACACAGGAGATTATGGGTCCTCGTCAGTACACAGGAGATTATGGGTCCTCTTCAGTACACAAGGTTTATGGGTCCTCTCCAGTAGACAGGAGATTATGGTTCCTCTCCAGTACACAGGGGATTATGGGTCCTCTTCAGTACACAGGGGATTATGGGTCCTCTCCAGTACACAAGGTATTATGGGTCCTCTCCAGTACACAGGGGATTATGGGTCCTCTCCAGTACAGAGGGGATTATGGGTCCTTTCCAGTACATAGGGGAGTATGGGTCCTCTCCAGTACACAGGAGATTATGGTTCCTCTTCAGTACACAGGAGATTATGGGTCCTCTTCAGTACACAGGAGATTATGGGTCCTCTTCAGTACACAGGGGATTATGGGTCCTCTCCAGTACACAGGGGGTTATGGGTCCTCTCCAGTACACAGAGGATTATGGTTCCTCTCAAGTACACAGGAGACTATGGTTCCTCTCAAGTACACAGGAGACTATGGTTCCTCTCCAGTACACAGGAGACTATGGTTCCTCTCAAGTACACAGGAGACTATGGTTCCTCTCAAGTACACAGGAGATTATGGTTCCTCTCCAGTACACAGGGGATTATGGTTCCTCTCCAGTACACAGGGGATTATGGTTCCTCTCCAGTACACAGGGGACTATGGTTCCTCTCCAGTATGCAGGGGATTATGGTTCCTCTCCAGTACACAGGGGATTATGGGTCCTCTCCAGTACACAGGGGATTATGGGTCCTCTCCAGTACACAGGAGATTATGGGCCCTCTCCAGTAGACAGGGGATTATGGGTCCTCTCCAGTACACAGGGGATTATGGGCCCTCTCCAGTACGCAGGGGATTATGGGTCCTCTCCAGTAGACAGGGGATAATGGGTCCTCTCCAGTAGACAGGGGATTATGGGTCCTCTCCAGTACACAGGGGATTATGGGTCCTCTCCAGTACACAGGGGATTATGGTTCCTCTCCAGTAGACAGGGGATTATGGGTCCTCTCCAGTACACAGGAGATTATGGTTCCTCTCCAGTACACAGGAGATTATGGGCCCTCTCCAGTAGACAGGGGATTATGGTTCCTCTCCAGTACACAGGGGATTATGGGTCCTCTCCAGTACACAGGGGATTATGGTTCCTCTCCAGTACACAGGGGATTATGGGCCTTCTCCAGTAGACAGGGGATTATGGTTCCTCTCCAGTACACAGGGGATAATGGGTCCTCTCCAGTATATAGGGGATAATGGGTCCTCTCCAGCACACAGGGGATTATGGGTCCTCTCCAGTATATAGGGGATTATGGGTCCTCTCCAGTATATAGGGGATTATGGGTCCTCTCCAGTACACAGGGGATTATGGGTCCTCTCCAGTATATAGGGGATTATGGGTCCTCTCCAGTACACAGGGGATTATGGGTCCTCTCCAGTATATAGGGGATTATGGGTCCTCTCCAGTATATAGGGGATTATGGGTCCTCTCCAGTGCACTGGAGACGACCTATTTAATCTTTTAAAGCTGAAGGCTGCCTTAAAATGTAGTTAGTTTTACAGATTTAGATGATACAATGAAACCCCAGAACAGAGAGAACTTTAGAGACACCTCGATTTATTTTGCTCGTTAGGCTGAGTCTTTCATGTGTAACCGCACTAACTGATTCTATTTGTGTTCAGTCAGCACCGAGCAGGGTTTCTCCCGGCAGATGGGGACTGGCCACGCTCGGCTGCTTTGGTCAATGTTGCCACCCTGGCGGAGCTCCCCCTGGGTCAGGTTGCTGGAGCTCTCAATATACACAGCAGATGGTGAGGGGCTGCTTGTCACCCTCCCACCCGATGTCGCCCCCCCCATCTGTACAACACCTTGCCATCTCCGTGACTGTATTCAGCTGCCGTTTGTCTTGGTGTTCGGCCTGTCATATCTTTCAGCTGAAAAGCTTTCTGCAAGGCCTGGAGGAGATGATACATCTGCTGAATCAGCCCCACCGTCCTTTCAAACCGCATGTTCTGCAGTACAAGAAAAATATGACATCTGCGCACACTTTCGGCTAATCGATTGCTCTTTCCACTCCAAAATTGTTGTCACACCTTTACGGCAATTTTAACTTTCTAGATCCCTGTAGCTACATGTAGAATGCAAACTCCAGGTCAAATACTCACCCAAATTCTCAGACGTGAGAGGATATACCTATCAGGAAGGTTTGGATAGAGAGTGGGCTCTTTACATCGGAAAGGGGAAGTCTGGGGGGGCAGGGTCTTGAAGATTATGAAGGAATTTGATAGGGCAGATATGGAGAAGCTGTTACCCTTTATGGGGAGACCAGTGGCAGGGGCCAAAAGTGTAAAATAGCCACCAACAATCCCAAATCCAATCGCAAATTCAAGAGTAACTTCTTTACTCAGAGCGTTTAGAACGTGAAATTTGCTTCTTCAAGGAGCTGTTCAGGTGAGTTAGCATAGATTTATTTAAGGGAAAGCTGGATAAATACATGAGGTTAAGAAGGGAATAGAGGTACATTTTGATGGGGTTAGATAGGGCAGCACGGAGGCACAGTGGTTAGCACTGCTGCCTCACAGCGTCAGGAACCCGGGTTCAATTCCGATCTCGGGTCACTGTCCGTGTGGAGTTTGCACGTTCGCCCCATGTCTGCGTGGGTTTCCTCCGGGTGCTCCAGTTTCGTTCCACAGTTCAACGATGCGCAGGTTAGGTGGATCAGCCATGCTAGTGTCTAGGGATGTGCAGGTTTGGTGGTGTTATGGGGTTACGGGGATAGGGTGGGGGGAGTGGGCCTAGGTTGGGTGCGCTTTCAGAGGGTTGGTGCAGAATCGATGGGCTGAATGGCCTCCTTCTGCACTGTAGGGATTTTATGATTCTCGATAAAGGAGGGTAAGGGAAGGTTCCCTGATTAACATAGGCCTTTTGGGTTGAATCGTCTCTGTCTGTCCTATCAGTATCACCATATATGTAATACATAAACTTGTCACACTGTCATTCCACGTTTATGTCAGAAGCACTATTCTGGTCCCTTAACCCTCATAGCTCTTCAGCTTATCTTGCAGAGGCACTTGTGAAATCAACTTAACTGCTCTCTCCAATTTATCACAAGTTCAATCATTTAACATTGAAGTGTAATAGAATTTTGTTAGGCAGGTGCATTAAAGATTATGGAACCATGTTGGGTAGATGGAAACCCAAGGTACAAATCAGTCATGATCCAATTGAATGATTTGAGGGGCTAGTTGGGTGGTCCGGGTAGGGGGCGGGGGGGGGGGAGCTGGATTGTCCGCTGTCAGAGGGGTGGGGAAGAGAGCAGTGGGGTCGGGTCAGAGGGGATAGTTCGGTGGTTGAAGGTCGTCAGGGGTGGAGGTGTGTTGGGGGGGGGGGGGGGACAGTGAGATCAGGGTTGGGGGCAGGTCGTTCGGTGGTTTGAGGGTAATTGGATCATGCGTTAGTCAGGTAGCTGTGGGGGGGGGGGGGGGGGCGGTGGTGGTCAGATCAACCTTGGAGGGCTCATGGCTGGGGGAGTTGGGGGCATCAGTTGTGATGCTCGTTTGAGTTACGCTCGGTGATCATTGAGCCAGGCATTAAACTGTGTAACATTTCCAGGGTGACTACGCAGGTAGGTTCCGCGTATCTGGCCTGAGCTCAGTGTCAGACTCTAGTGGAGGGTCCCGGGCAGTTAGGCTTCCTGGCCAGTCTGTGCATGAGGGCTTCCACAGGATCCTGACATTAATCTCCTACATTCCTAATCCAACAATCCAGAGACCGGAATTATTGGGCCCGTGCCCTTGTTCAATTTTCTCCTCCTCCCCCCACCCTCCGAGCTCTATTTCACCTGAAGACAATGCTTGCTTTTCGCTATCTCAGAGGAGACCAACTCCCTTCACCAACTGGCTGGCAGCCAGAATGCGATGTTTCTTTAAACTGGCTATAAATAATTGAATTCAATATTGTGGGCAATGATTCACTGATTCTTTCAAATGAAAACCAGCCAGTCATCAAAGGTTGTTTTGCTGCACAGCTCTCACTTGAGCCCCAGGCCTTGTCTTACACCACCATGACTCAGGTCACAGGGTGACATTGAGCAGCACAATAGCCAGCCTCCAAAACCTGTTGCTTGGGGCGGGGGGAGGAGGGGGTGGGGGTTGGGGAGCGGGGGGGGGGGGGGGGGGGGTGAAAGCCTGCAGGGCTCCCCAGGGAAAGCAGATGGCAAGCTAGATTCTCCCTTCTTTGTTTCTTCTTCAGCAAGAGAAGAACTGAACAGAGCGAGAATGTTTGATGGCTTCCCTCGCCTTTTGTGTTCCTTGTCCATCCTCCAGGGATAAATACCCTTGATTCGATCAGAAATGTCAGCAAACCGATGCGTCTCTTTTACACTGAAAGGCAAGCTCTTGGGAACTGATGTAAAACATCTAAGATCAAAAAAGAAAGTCTGAACTCTTCATACATTGACGAAGGCAAATGTAGACGTGTGACAGGCTGGCTGGTGACTGGGGAAAAGATAGAGCTGGAGGTGGGGCGGAGGGGTGGGGAAAAGAGGGGCAAGGGGGGGGAGAGGGAATCGGGGGGGCGAGGGGGGAAATGTTTAGCTATAACACACTCTGCCATTATGATGCGGGGCAGGTTCAATCGAGCAGCTGGCTTTTCGCTGCCTAGTTTTGTATGTTTATCCATTATTCAAATATTTCAGCGATATGGGGGGTCTTTAAAGGGAGCGCAGACCGTCCGAGGATAAGCTAGCTGTGAAAGCAGAGGTGCCTACTTTGCAGTAGTGATTTTAATGTGATTCTGTGCACACCAACTCAACCCTGAAGCTCATTCCCTCTTTTGTGCAATGGAATTAAATAGTACAAAACTTACCATTCAGATCTTTAAGGGTGATTTAAGAGAATTCCTAAAGTAGATTGCACAAAATTTATGTATTTATTTAAATTCCAAAGTTAGTAGACATCGCTTTGCATGTAAACAAAGTAATAGTATTTACAGCTCTCAAAACATCCATAACTTGGGTAGCTAAAGAAAATTAAGATGTTCATTTACACAGTGGCCGTGATTCACTCAAAGTTTCTATGTCCGGTTTCAGGCGTGTCTGTCGGGGTGTTTCTCGGGGCTGCAGTGCCGAGATTGACACCGCTATTCAACGGCACTTTGGCCTTTTTTTGGGCCTTGGACAGTTTCATGTTCGAGGCCACAGTGACGAGGTTTCCCTGTACTGGGGAGCTCAGCTCGCTGGCAGGACCGGCCCATCACAGATTGTGCGGCCATTCTAAACGACTGCCCCAACCTCTACACCACCCTCCTCCCCTTTTCTGGAATGACCCCTGATTTCAGGACCACCCCTTAACCTTTTTGTCCCCTCAACGCCCCCCCCCCTCCCCCCAGCCCCATTCAACCCCGCTATTCGTGAGCATGCCCCCCCCCCCCCCCCCCCCCCCAGGCCCCGACCCCTGACAGTGCCAAACCCCCTACCCTGATCCGGCAGAGCTGCTGCCATTTTAAATCACAAGGGGAAAGCACATCGTCAGGGAGACAGCGAGATCCTTTCTTAAACACGCCGGGGCCGGTTTAGCTCAGTTGGCTGGATGGTTAGTTTGCGATGTACAGCGAGGTCAGCAGCGTGGGTTCAAATCCCGTATGGGCTGAGGTTATTCATGAATAATCAGCCTTGCCCCCTCACCTGAGGGGTATGTGACCCTCAAGTTAAATCACCACCAGTCAGCTCTCCCCCTCAGAGGGGAAAGCAGCCTATGGTCACTTGGTTCAATGGTGACTCTACTTTTCAAGTATATGGATCAGACTCCAATGAGATGATCAGGACTGGACTATGATATTGACTGGTGGCCTGAGAGGGCGAACAGTCATATCATTGGGAGGGGGTGCGGCGCGGGCAGGTAAAGTTTGGGTGGTGTAAAGTGGCCTGATGATTCACTGCAAGAACATTTTGTGCCGATCAGTTTTTCCCCCACAGCGTTTCACTTGACGTAATGTTCTTCTCAAGCAGCCAAAGGCCGTCTTGCCAAAAACAAAAGCAACAAAACGGGTGCACTAAAGACTCAAAAGAAATTCTGTCTGCTGGGTATTGGCTCCCATTGAACAGAGAACAGTGAACATAGAACATTACAGCGCAGTACAGGCCCTTCGGCCTTCGATGTTGCACCGACCTGTGAAACCACTCTAAAGCCCATCTACACTATTCCCTTATTATCCATATGTTTATCCAATGACCATTTGAATGCGTTTAGTGTTGAGGAGTCCACTACTATTGGAAGCAGGGCATTCCACACCCTTACTACTCTCTGAGTAAAGAACCTACCTCTGACATCTGTCCTATATCTACCTCCCCTCAATTTAAGCTACGTCCCCTTGTGCTAGCCATCACCATCTGAGGAAAAAGGCTCTCACTGTCCACCCTATCTAATCCTCTGATCATCTTGTATGCCTCAATTAAGTCACCTCTTAACCTTCTTCTCTCCAACGAAAACAGCCTCAAGTCCCTCAGCCTTCCCTCATAAGATCTTCCCTCCATACCAGGCAACATCCTGGTAAATCTCCTCTGCACCTTTTCCAATGCTTCCACATCCTTCCTATAATGCGGCGACCAGAATTGCACGCAATACTCCAAATGCGGCTGCACCAGAGTTTTGTACAGCTGCAACATGACCTCATGGAGTTGTGCCTGAGTATTAGTGCCCGAGGGGGTAATTTAAACCTTGGTCCGGGGTGGGACCAGCTGGAATGTTGATTCCTCCACCCAGTAGTCTTCACCACTGACCAGAGTTGCACTCGATCCAGTCAGTTTCCCGGCAGTAGAGGAGGTCAAATCTACCTCGAGTGCCAAACTTTCATTTTCAAATGTTCCCGTTTTCTAAGATGTAATATGACAAAATGATCCCAAATTGCTTCCTGCTGACGAACATTGAAAACTGGAATCTAAAATTGGGTGGAACTCTCCGTGTTCTATTACCTACAATAAATAGATCCCATACTTTGCAGGAATGTTATATTGGAGATCAGACAGCACATCAAATAATTAACCAGCTCTGTAATCCTCCTACTTATGAGCAATAAATAAAATTCTGCAGCTGTGCGGCATTCTGTTAAGAAAATTCTAATGAAACAGACGACATTCATTATAAATTCAGGAACAAAAAAATCACAAAATAATTCAAGTCGAATGACACAGTTCAAAAAAAACCCCAGAAGATAATTTGATTACAAATCATTACTTAATCCTTCAGCATAATCACATCCCAGTTCCTTGCTTACAGCTGCGCTTACAAATTTTAAGCTGTCAATTTTCATGTTTTTTTTCCACCCCGGTTCAACCTTTTGGAAAAACTTTGGAGTTTTTGTTGACCTTTATCGGAATGTGCTCTGTCCATCTATCCAGAGTTCAATCCCCATTTCAGATCCCTCCTCCAGATAGCCCAGTCAAAGGATCACTCAACTTCTTCAACATTCCAAGATAGTGGAGTGGTTTTCCCCAGTACATTGGCAAGGCTGAGAGGCAACAGACAAGCACACAGCTTCCTCCCTCCACCAGAACAGATTGCTTTTATAGAGCACCTCATGTGGTGATAACCATTGTAGATATGCGTACTTGCAGTAGGGGGATGTATGGCTGTACCTGTAATACAGGTTCCTCCGGTAAGCCCCTGTCGGCTAGCTCCGCCCACAGGGAGCTTGTGTATAAATATGCGTGTGAGTCACTCAGACCCTATTCTACAGTTGCAGCCGGAGGAATAGCATCACACAGCAATAAAGCCTTGATTGTACATGTCTCTCGTCTTTGAGTGCAATTGTTAGTGCCACTCCTCACAGAGCTCTCCAGAGGATAGTGAGCCACATGAGGGGATTTTAGGACATTTGACCATAGGTTTGGATAAAGAGGTAGGTTTTAAGGAGTGCCTTGACGGAGGAGATGGAGGTCAAGAGGCGGGGAGATTTAGGACGAGAAATAGAGTTAACATTTCGAGTCTACCATTAGCAATTGCTCTCAGAGCAGAAAAAGCTGGAGTGGGATCCAAAGGGGTGGCAGAGAGCACAGAGTCTCGCTCGACGCGGATGACCTGCTCCTCTACATTTTGGACCCACAAAATCGCATGGACGGAATCATCGCGTTCCTGAAAGAGTTTGGTGCCTTCTCGGGCTACAAACTCAACATGAACAAAAGCGAGATCTTCCCGGTACACCCACAAGTAGGTGGGGCAGCACTAAAGGGGCTGCCGTTTAAACAAGCCCGACACAAATTCCGCTACCTGGGGATCCAAATAGCCCATGACTGGAAAGGGATCCACAAATGGAACCTCACCAGTCTGACAGAGGAAGTAAAAAAGGACCTGAAAAGATAGAACACACTCCTACTCTCCCTCGTGGGGAGAGTCCAGACGATCAAAATGAACGTTCTGCCCAGATACCTCTTCCTACTTAGATCCATCCCGATCTACATTCCCAAGGCCTTTTTCAAAGCACTGGACAAACTAATCATGGCGTTCGTATGGGGAGGGAAAAATGCTAGGATTCCAAAGAAGGTCCTACAAAAAACAAAATCTAGTGGGGGGCTAGCCCTCCCAAACCTACAATTCTACCACTGGGCGGCGACGGCCGAGCGAATAAGGGAATGGATCATGGAGCTAGAAGCCGAGTGGGTGTGCGTGGAAGAGGCCTCCTGCAAGGGGACGTCCCTCCGGGCCCTCGCCACGGTGGCACTCCCATCCTCACCCAAAAAACACTACAGCAGCCCGGTAGTCATAGCCAGCCTCCAGTCCTGGAACCAACTATGGCAGCAATTTGGCCTGACCAAAATGTCGGACAAAGCTCCCATCTACAACAACCATAGGTTCACACCAGCACTGACTGACGCCACCTTCAAAAGGTGGAGGCAGGACGGAGGGACACTGTAAGTCAGGGACCTATACACGGACAGCAGGATCGCAACACTGGCCAAACTAACAGATAAATTCCAGCTGCCAGGGAGAACGAGCTAAAGTACCTGCAACTCAAAAACTTCCTACGAAAGGAGACAAGAACGTATCCACAACCGCCACGACAAACACTACTGGAAGAGTTACTGGAAGCAAGCATCCTAGATGAAGGGAAATGTAGCGACATGTATGACCGACTGATAGAAAGGGTCGACACCGTACTGGACGCAACAAGAAAGAAATGGGAGGAAGACCTGGGGATTGAAATAGGGTGGGGACTCTGGAGCGAAGCACTGCATAGGGTCAACTCCACCTCCACGTGCGCAAGGCTCAGCCTGACGCAACTAAAAGTGGTACATAGAGCCCACTTAACAAGAACTCGTATGAGTAGGTTCTCCCCGGAGGTGGAGGATAGATGTGAACGGTGCCAAGGAGGCCCGGCCAACCATGCCCATATGTTCTGGTCTTGCCACAGACTTGTCGGGTTCTGGACAGCCTTCTTCGAGGCAATGTCCAATGTCCAATGGGGGTGAGAGTGGAGCCATACCTGAAAGTGGCGGTCTTTGGGGTTTCAGACCAGCCAGATCCATTCCTGGGGAGGAGGGCGGACGCCCTTGCCTTTGCCTCCCTGATCGCCCGCCGCGTAGAATCCTGTCCGGCTGGCGGTCAGCAGCACCACCCAGAGCTGCAGACTGGCTGTCCGACCTCTCGGAATCTCTCCAAATGGAGAAAATCGAATTCGCCATCCGAGGGTCAGACGACGGCTTCCACAGAACGTGGGAGCCATTCACCCAATTGTTCCCGGACCTGTTTGTGGCCAACTAAGAAGCAGAAGAATGGCCAGGTAGCCAAGAATAAGGGGAAAGTAGCCAAGGCGGGGGAGGGAGGGATAGACTGGGGGGGGGGGGGGGGGGAGTGGAAAGCAGCTACGCCTAAGAGAAAAGAAAGGTGAACCACAGGAGAAGGGGGGGGGGGGAGGGAGTGGAAGAGGGAGTGGACAGGGAACAATAGAGGGGAACCAGTGAGGTGGGTGGGAGGCAAGGGAATGACAGCTAGAAGGAGGGCATGGGAAACGATAACAAACTTGGCATCTACAGGAACAGAGAGCAAGGAAACTCCGGGCGAAAGACGAGACGAACGGCTGAAGTGGAGGTGAGCGCGAGACGTAAAACGGCAGCGAAAAACGTCCGGGAGAAGCAAGCGACAACACCAACACCAGATCCATTCGCATTTTGCCCTCTGTAATTGTTCTGTATTTGTTTCCCCGGCGCCCAAATGTACATGTATCCACCCCAGTTCCCCCCACCCCCCCCACCCCACAAACAGGTGCCTACAATACTGCCAATTGTACAGAGCTGCTGTTGTTGAGCTAGCACATAATACCCTACCAGTTATTTTATCCTAACTTTTTTTTGTTGTGTGTTTTTTTTTTTGCGTGTTCCCTTCTCTTCTATATATATGTATATGTATTCTATTTTGTGCACATAACGGTAAATATACTTTCTTCAAAACCCCAATAAAACACATTTATAAAAAAAAAAACCATTTTGAGTCTAAATGATCCTGCTACTGTCGATCCTGTGAGCGGGAAGAGCCAGAAATTCCCGGCCTACATTTCGAGAAGTACTTATTTGGCTCTGAGGTGCTTTGGAGTATCATGAAAGGTGCAATATTAACGCAAGCGTTTCACTTTTTTTAAATGTAATATTCTTCGATCTGCAAAGCAAAAGAATTTCCATGTTACCAAACACATACTTGAAAAATGCAGGCTGCAATATTAAAAGTTGCTCCAAGGTTATTGCTTTGCGGATGATCACCACATAATTTTAATGTGAAACACATTGGCTGTAAACAAACCCCACTTGCCAATGCTTGGCTGCACGTTTGTGCCTTTTAAAATAGATAGTTCAGATGTGAAGAGCACTGACGTAGATTATTCAGCAATTCTATCAACTGCTTATTGATCCCAGGCTGATGCAAGGCAAAAAGAAAAAGAACGGAATAGAATTTGGAATGAGTGAAGGGTGTTAAAAATTCCTGAACAGATTTTGCTGAGGTAGGCTAAACGGAAAACGCTGCAGCCCAGGGTTCGAATTAGACTTGTACATCCTGGGGGAGTTGGCAATGATTTCAAAGAGAGAGGAGTCAAAGTTGAAGTCTATTGCTTCTGGCCGCGATGTGTAATTTGAACACAGGAAGGGCAGGACAAAGGCTGGCTTGCATACCTGCAGCGTCTTGACATGTCTCTGAGAAGCATCCCAGAGCAGTCCACAAAGAATTAATGACTTCTTCATAGAATGCATTAAATCCCGACAGTGCAGAAGGAGGCCATTCAGCCCATCGAGCCTGCACCCACCCTCAGAAAGAGCACCCTACCCAGGCCCACTGCCCAGCTCTATCCTATAACCCTATAACCCCACCTAACCTGCACATCTTTGGACACAAATGGACAATTTAGCACGGCCAATCCACCTAACCTGCACATCTTTGGACACAAATGGACAATTTAGCATGGCCAATCCACCTAACCTGCACATCTTTGGACACCAAGGGACAATTTAGCACGGCCAATCCACCTAACCTGCATATCTTTGGACACCAAGGGACAATTTAGCATGGTCAATCCACCTAACCTGCGCATCTTTTGACACTAAGGGACAATTTAGCACGGCCAATCCACCTAACCTGCACAACTTTGGACTGCGGGATGAAACCAGAAGACCCGGAGGAAACTCACGCAGGCACGGGGAGAATGTGCAAACTCCACACAGTCGTCCGAGGCCGGAATCGAACCCTGGCACTGTGAGGCCAGTAGTGCTATCCACTGTGCCTTAAGGGCAGCACGGTAGCTCAGTGGGTAGCACTTTTGCCTCACAGCTCCAGCGCCCCAGGTTCGATTCCCGGCTTGGGTCACTGTCTGTGTGGAGTCTGCACGTTCTCCACATGCCTGCGTGCGTTTCCTCCGGGTGCTCCGATTTCTTCCCGAAAGACGTGTTGTTAGGTGAATTGGACATTCTGAATTCTCCCTCTGTGTACCTGAACAGGTGCCGGAATGTGGCGACTAGGGGCTTTTCACAGTAACTTCATTGCAGTGTTAATGTAAGCTTACTTGTGACAATAAAAATTATTATTATTATAAATGCATCGTTATGTAGACCAACTCAGCCGCCATTTTGTGAAAGGCCGCAATCCAGCAGTCAGTACTGACTTGTACATCTACAGTCCTCCGACTGGCAACCTGGGTGCGGGGTGGGAGGGGGAGAAAAAAAGTCATTTCCGAATTAATGAGGACATCATAAGACTCCTTCATTGTTTTCAACGGATCTGGTTTAGCATTCCTCACCGGATTAGTCAGGCAGAGCTGGGTTTGTTAAATGATTGTCACTCGTGGGTATTCCCACTGAAGCATTAAATTGGCATTTGCAAAAGAGAAAACAAACTCGTCTTTAGATATTAGAGTCATTTGTCTACCCCCTTCTCGCCAACCTCCGCCTTTCATTTGAGATGGGCAATTATCTAAATGTTGACAGCCAGCTGACCTGCTTTTGCTTCTCCCATTTCATCAACAGATCTTTTTTTTTTCAAACTCTGTATGCAGAAATCTCCCTCGAAGGTGGCTTTGAATTTACAAGTAGCTTATTTAACGTGGGAAACAGCATGCGCTGTTGTCTGCTTTTGCACCCCGATTCAATACTCATTCATGAAACGGAATCAATTGTAGTCCAAGAAGGGGTTCATGAGAAACCCCTTCACTCAGAATAGGCACACCTGGCATGGCCAAGGTGGATGGCACATGCCTTGGGGGGGGGGGGGGGGGGGGGGGGAGCTGGAGAAGAACATGAAGGAAGGAATAGAAGGATACACAGATAATGTTATGTGAGTGTCCCTTTAAGAAAGGTTTAGTCTCTTATCAAGTGACTGGTAGCATATTGGGCTGTGGCTGTGAGGTGAGAGAGAGTTTCGGTTTCATGTGGATTGCTTTGGACAACAGGAGGAGAAAGAAGTGTTTTTTCCCCCCCCTGTATTTCTATGTTTTCATTTTGAAATCTGTTCCAGCTAAACACATTGGTTGTGGCTACCTGCCTTGCTGATTTTATTGATATAGTTTGCTTTCCGGAGGGAGTTTGAATCTGCTGGTTGAGACTGGATCAGAATCTCAGGGAAAGAACCAGTCCCATTCAAATGAGAATGCAGTGTGTTGGGCCACGCCCTTGAAATGGGGTTTGGTTATTGAATTGGAACAGTTAAGGGGGGAATCCATTACGTGCTATGTACATAGATTACTGTAGCTGTGTGGTGTCTTTATGTTGGTAATTGATAAAAATTTATATATGTGTTTATATGTATATATATATATATGTTAACTACATTCTTAGAATAAACCTTGTTTTGATTAGGAAGCCTGATGAACCACACCTGCAGTGAAGGCTTTTGTACTCATCCGAGCCCAAATTCAACATAAAGGTTGTTGGACAGGTGAACTTCATAATACACTTTGGAGTTTCTAAGCCCTGGCTCATTACAAAATGATTAGATGAAGTTGGTACATGTGGAGCATAAGCACTGGTGTGGATCAGCGGGCCACTTTTGGTGCTGAAAATAGGTCATTGCCCACGGTCTCTGCCAGCCAACGCCGCTCTGAGGTAACTGTACCCCTCTAATTCGGGCACACTGAGAATGATTTATTCACTTCACTTCCGGTGGCTGTGTCTTCTATTACTTTATCCTTTTCTCTGGAATATCCTCCTTACCCTCCCGACCTCGCTTTCTTCCTTTACAACAGCCCTGTTATGAATCCTGCTGATGTTCAATGTGAGGTCCTCCCAAATCCCAGAAGGGAAACTTGGGATGCCGGCTCTTAACTATTTATTTTCACATTTTGGAAGAGAAATGTGAGGAAAGGGATCAAACCCTTTGGGGAGGAGGGTCAGTCTCGCTGTAAGTTATTCAAATAACTAACCATTTATTTAAACTTTAAAACACACAACAAGAAAGAACAACATTTACAATAATGTTACCCAGACAGTAAGGTAAAGTTGCCATCGTCCCAGATGACCATAGGCTGCTTTCCCCTTTGATGGGAAGAGCTGACTGGTGGTGATTTAACCTGAGGATCACCACACCTCAGGCGAAGGGCAAGGTCGAGAAGGTGGGGCCTTCATGAATAATCTCAGCCTGTATGGGAATTGAACCTATGCTGTTGGCCTTGCTCTACATCACAAACCAGCTGTCTAGCCAACCTCAAGTATATTTGAATTATCCCCCAATCCAAATCTGTCTTATTTCCTGAACAGTGAGGATACACCTTCCCCAAAACAACATCCCATAGGTTTTAACACTCTGAGCTAATCCAGCAAGCAATCACCACACAGGACCTGTAGCTTTCTTTTGGGAACCATTCTTCTGGTTTAGAGTAGAACCTCTGGGCGTCTAACACAGACAAACATCTTCTACTTTCTTTCTGCACAACAGCTTGGATATCTCCGACAGAACTCTGCTTTTCAACTGGGCATGGCTGGAGACTGCTAGTCTCCACTTTGCTTAACAAAGTATTTGTTTCACCCGACTACTAGGCTAATCTGCATCTCACAAGTCCTCAGCAGCTAAATTCCTATCAGTTTATTTTTTATCCAATTCTTTACTTTGTATTTAATTCCAACTTCCTAAGATTTCTTAAAACCTACCTGTTTGACCAAGCATTTAATCACCTGATCTGTAGAGTAAAAGGTTGACATCAGGAGCACCTGATACTCATGTAACTGCTGATAAAACTATGATGATAATCACATGATTCAGTGGTGGAGATCTGGTGGGAATCAGAAGTACGACCTTGTGTAGAATACTGAGATGTATATAGACCTGGAAATATATAAGAATGTTACAAATAAGTCTACGGTAAATTTCTTAGGGTGAAAGGCAAACGCTAAAGAAACCCCCATCTGCGAACCCAAACCCAAGACAAAACAAGACCCAATTGGCTGGAATTTATGGGGTGGCATCATCCACATGCACCTCCCCCCCCCCCCCCCCCCCCCCCCCCCCCACAGATCAGCAGTGGAGCTGGACATGGAGGTAAATGGGGAAGAATGTGCCAAGGTGGGACTGGCACGCCCCAGGAAGGGGGAGGAGTGAGGGAGTGCCCAGAAGGGAAGGTTAAAAGGGAGAGTGCGATCTTGGTGGTGGGTGCGATGGGTGCTTCCAACAGACACGGGGTGACACAATGGCTTAATAACTACTCAAGATAAGAGAACGCTATATGATGTTTACAAATGCAGTCGCTGCTCCCTTTGCGTCTGCCTTGATTCATCAAGTGGCTGAAATTCTGTCTTCCTAAATGTCCTTGCTCAAAAGCCCCAAAATCAATTCAGTCTCCACTGTGATACTTACTGTACTAACCAACAATGAAGTACAGGCCTGGATTTCAGGACTTCCCTCTCGACAGCAGCAATCATCAACTAGTCAGGAATGCCAGTGAATGAGTGGATTGACGACCCGCAACAAAACTGCATTCAGTCGTCAACTCCCACCTGATATCCAGGCCGTGTCACTTTCCCGTTCTTTTTATTACTTCTACTTACTCCATAAAATTAACTGATGACTATTCCAGTGTTTCCCCCATCAATTAAATTTTATAGTCAAAGGCCTCATTTAGTCGTTGTTGCGGGTTCACCCAGGAGGCTGATTCTATCATCCCATTGCAATTGGGGTGAAACCACCACCTTTTTACAACTTATGCCACCCGTCACCTGACCTTGCATCTCCTGCCCTTATTTGCCCAGGCGCATTGTTCGTGTGGGGGTGGGGTGGATTGCTGATATGGCCCAACAAAAGGCTGCTGGGAAAATTTAAAGGGATGCAGCCACTTAAAAGGTAGGTTACGGGGAGGGGGGAAGAAAACAGCCTGACGACCTTCAGAGACAAAGTCGCTTTTTAATATTTTTCAGCACTTCGAAATTTGACATCGAGAGAAGAAAGCAATGGCGAATCCAGTCCCAGGGTCCTAGAGGGAACCTGTGGCCATGCGAGTGATGCAACCTCCAGGGCACTGTGTTATATGAAAAATGCTTATTGTCATGAGTAGGCTTCAAATGAAGTTACTGTGATAAGCCCCTAGTCGCCACATTCCGGCACCTGTTCGGGGAGGCTGTTACAGGAATTGAACCGTGCTGCTGGCTTGCCTTAGTCTGCTTTCAAAGCCAGCGATTTAGCCATGTGCTAAACAGCCCCTATATTGTTGAAATCTCAAAATTTGCTGTCTATTTCTCCATCGGTTCGAAGGAGCTTGAAAAGGCAAAGACTACCCAAAAGTATCATATGGGATGCATTAGCTGACATTGCAGGACTGGTTAGGAATAAGCCAGAGGCATTAAGAATGAAGAGGAATGGTGACCTCACCCACCGCTGTCAGCGCTGCCTCTGCATTGCAGCTTGGCTGGAGATGGCTGTGCAGCCGAGGATGAGTCAGTTCAAATGGCTCCCTGCTGACCCCAAGCAGATGTTCTCAACCATTGGAAAATGGCTGAGCCAACATCTGCCAAACATGCAACTGCTCCCTGCTCAGCTCTACCTTTACCTCCTGTCACTTCAAAACATCACATGCCAGTATTTGACTCAAAGAAGACCTTTACCGTGAGTAAAATAGAAAGGATCGGCAAGTTTTTCCTCAATACTTTCAAGACGTGAGCAAAAGATTGTGAAAACAATAAAGGAAAAGAAATACTCTTGAAGGGATCCAGCTCCTGACATGGCCGTCCGGAATAACTCTCTCTGGTGCCAAGTGGGGAATTAAAAGCTTTTCTTTTTCTCCATCGGGATGAAGAGTGATGCCAATGGCATGTGGGATGGCACTGCTCACTTCACCTCACTTAAATTGTGCCACCTACTGGGTGATCATGGAACTGTCCTGATTATGCTAATCCTCCCTCACAAACTGAAGGCTTCGGCATCAGGAGGGAGGGTTACATAGAAGGTGTCGGAACAGGCCATTCGACGCAGTTGCTCCTTGCTGATCTTTGTATTCCCCAGGAGCCTCCGCCCACCCTTAATCATCTAACCCCATCAACATATCCCTCTATTCCGTCCTCTCTTATGTACTTATCACGTACTTGTGGTCGTGCGATCCACATCCTAACCACTCTCTGGGCAAAGGCGTTTTGCCCCCTGATGTACCGTCAATGACCACAAGACGAGAATGGTGAAACAATCGCGGCTTTATTGCACAAGATGTTGTGCCTCCTGTAGCTGGAACCAGAATGGGCGCAGCGCAGGAGAGCCCACACTTTTATACTCCGCCTGCTGGGAGGAGCCAGCAGGCTGGGATTTACTGTGGTACCTGTAATACATGGGCAGTACCATAATACATGCAATGTGTTACTAGTGGTGTTTACCACACCCACACTTTCCATTAGCTTTAATGCTGACTACCTTGTATTTATGACCCTGAGTTCTGAAGCTTCGAAAGGGTGGCTATCTCTTTAAACAAAGAAAAGAAAATGCAAGCAGCTCACATTCAATCAGAATAATGAATCCAGGCTGTCTTTATGCAGCCTATGACTCAGAGTTTTATATTTCCTGGGATTAGTAATGCTCGGAGCTGGCAGAGCACTGTTTGATGACTCAGTCTGTTTGACCATGTTTTATTCATTTTTGACCCAGGGATATACCAGTTTTGGCTTCTAACAGGTCAACATTGCCCAGCCACTACCAAGACTGAAAGAATGGCCACACACCGTCACTGAAGGACCGGTGACCCTGTGGCATTTGGCAGGCAACTCACTTCATCATTGAAACCTGTAACAATGCCGAAAATGTGGCCGGGACAGATTTATGGTCTTCATTAGAAATCAGCCACAGGAGAGCATAAGATCTCCCTCATACATTTACAATGTGCCTCACACCATGAAAATACGCTGTGACATTATACTGAATCATACGTTGTGAGCAATTTATCGAAGCCCCTCACTCTACCTCTCCGGATGTCTCTGCGTCAGATACAGGCCGCATAGAGTGACACAACAGGCGGAATCCTATGCAGGTGATGGGGGTGTCACCCGCCGGCTGGAGACACAGCAAGAGCCCGCGTTGCCTCCTATCGAGAAATCCCACCACACCCATGCACCAATCAAGCACTTGGGCAGTGACAGACGTTCCCCTTGGATCAAGATCCCCAGGGGGAGACGCCCCACCCAACAAGTGCTGTACATTTTCTTAACGCAGAGATGACACTATTTTCTGTTTGTAACAGGCTTCGTTCACAATGCTTTTAAGTGTCTACTCCATGCTTCTAGCTGAGGCTTCCGGTTCTTTCCCAAGTTTTCTTTCCTCCTCTCTGAGCCCATAACCAGGCTTAACCAATCCAGCACAATGATCATCCACAGTAAACAGACATATAATCAAACACAGAGCAATTCAATACTACACCGAGAGTTGCTATCCAATCAGAGGCTGGCAGCTCTATTGGGAAGTGGTTGCTGCCTTTGGTATAGATCCACCCATGGCCCAGGATTTCCACTGGATCCTAGGTCACAGTTGAGTGATGGCAGAAGGTGATCTTGGGAGAAGGGTGTGAACAGTAAGGGGAGCGGCCCTTCAGGATGCTGGGTCCTTTGATCAGACCTGGAGTGCCTTTGAACAAAGACCCCCCAACCCCCTCTCCAAAGAGACGGTAAACAGACATGCCAAGTGAGCCTTGATCCATCGCTGGATTAAAACCAACAGTGGCAATTTGAGGCCCTGGAGTGGCCAGTAAGAGTCTCAATTGGTGGCAAGCTGGGAAGGCCATCCATGAACCTTCCCACCATGGACTTAATCGGGATGGAAGTAGGAAGGCAGTGGGATTCCCACCCACCACTCTCCCAACTGACTGAATGATACCCCCCCCCGTCACCAAATTCACCACAGCAAAGTGCAAAGGATTTCACCCCACAAGTCCCAACCAGAATGGAGATGACTGAACATTGTCCTGTCAAACCCACCTGGAAACCCCACTGCTGTAAATGACTGGGATCAATTCTGAGCATATCATTTTTAAGTACTATCCTCAACTCACAGCATTTACCCAGAGAATTTATAATAGTTTTGGTCACAAGTTCTGGTCGCTGTTGTTTATAGAGCCTCTTGTCAAATAGACCCTGTAGACTGTTTGCTTTAGTGTGCTGTTTGGACATACCCGATTTGTTGAGTAAATAGTCTTTGTTTCCTGTAAAACAGACTGGTTACTGTGAGCGTGGCCGAAAGCCCCTATACTAACTCCAATTCATTAACTGACGCAATGATGTCAGGAGACATTCTGGTCAGACCAGCCCTGAGGTGCCGCCGGAGAGATATGCAACTTTTTGCTCATTTGTGTCTGTGCATTGTTTGCAATGCAAAATAAGAGGTAAAGAGCATGTTACAGAGGAATAAGGTTCTTCCACAGAATCTAAATAGTGCACTGCGTGGTACTGATCTACACAGATCAGTGATGGATTTTCCCAACACTTCTGTTACAGAGTGTTCTTATAAGCCTTTTCCTATGCAATTCTTGAGGGTTCAGAGCATGTGCGAGCTTCGGGTGGGCTTTTTCAGTCTGCAAAAGGTGTCCTATAAACAAGATCTGTTTTACTACGTTCATCGTTATTACTATTCTTTTTAAACCTCATTAATTATTTATATAAAGAAGTTCCTTTTTTTAAGCAACGCATTTGTATACCTTCTTTGTGGTTTCAAGTTACCCCAGCTTCGAAAGACAAGTGTTCAGCAACGAGATCAATGGTTCACTGTCTATGTTGTTATCATCTCATATGTGATGATATCTCGATTTGCAGATCTGATGACAGACATTATACATGTGGCCTACTGTCCACAAGGAAAACATTCTCCTCCAAGAACACCTCCAGCTGACAGCTAATGGACACACTCTCCTTGACACAAGTGTTGTGTGTTTTATATCTTAGAGCTATTCAGAGATGGTACACCAGTTTCAAGTGTTTAACATAATTTATTTACAATGCTTTAAAATATCTGTTCCATGTTTCTAGTTCTTTGCTTCCAGCAACTTCGATACTTTGTTTATTTATTTGTTGATCCCACACCCTGGCTTAACTCATCAAGCATCAATCGCAGACTGCATTGCTTTAGTCCCCTGACTTGAAGAAGGTTGTAAATGCATTTGAGGTTGTTCAGAGGATGTTCACTAGATTGATTCCAGGGACGAAGGACTTGCCTTGTGAAGAGAGATTGAGCAGCTTAGACCCATACTGGAGTTTCAAAGAATGAGGGGAAATCTAATTGAGGTATACAGGATGTTAAAGGGGATTGGCAGGGTCGACGTAGAGTGGATGTATCCTCTTGTTGGACATTTTAGAATGAGAGGCCATAGTTTTGGGCTAAGGTGTGGTAGATTTAGAACTGGAATTAGGAGGAATTTCTTCTCCCAAAGGGTCGTGAATCTGTGCACTAGTGGTGGCCGGAACGTTAAACAAATTCAAGAAGGAAATTGATAGGTTTATAATTAGCAGTGGGATAAAGGGTTATGGGGAGTGAGTCAGAAGGTGCAGATGAAGCCAAGAAAAGATCAGCCATGATCGTATTGAATGGTGGAGGGGCTGTATTGCCTACTCCTGCTCCTAGTTACTCCTGCTCCCAGTTACTCCTGCTCCTAGTTACTCCTGCTCCTAGTTACTCCTGTTCCCAGTTACTCCTGCTCCTAGTTACTCCTGCTCCCAGTTACTCCTGCACCCAGTTACTCCTGCTCCGAGTTACTCCTGCTCCTAGTTACTCCTGCTCCTAGTTACTCCTGCTTCGGGTTACTCCTGCTTCTAGTTACTCCTGCTCCGGGTTACTCCTGCTCCCAGTTACTCCTGCTCCCAGTTACTCCTGCTCCCAGTTACTCCTGCTCCGAGTTACCCCTGCTCCGGGTTACTCCTGCTCCCAGTTACTCCTGCTCCTAGTTACTCCTGCTCCCAGTTACTCCTGCTCCGGTTTACTCCGGCTCCTAGTTACTCCTGCTCCTAGTTACTCCTGCTCCTAGTTACTCCTGCTTCTAGTTACTTCTGCTTCTAGTTACTCCTGCTCCGGGTTACTCCTGCTCCCAGTTACTCCTGCTCCTAGTTACTCCTGCTCCCAGTTACCCCTGCTCCGGTTTACTCCGGCTCCTAGTTACTCCTGCTCCTAGTTACTCCTGCTCCTAGTTACTCCTGCTCCTAGTTACTTCTGCTTCTAGTTACTCCTGCTCCTAGTTACTCGTGCTCCTAGTTACTCCAGCTCCTAGTCACTCCTGATCCTAGTTACTACTAGTTACTACTGATCCTAGTTACTCATGCTCTGAGTTACTCCTGCTCCTAGTTACTCCTGCTCCAAGTTACTCCTGCTCCTAGTTTCTACTGCTCCTAGTTACTCCTGCTCCTAGTTACTCCTGATTATAGTTACTCCGGCTCCTAGTTACTCCTGCTCCTAGGTACTCCTGCTCCTAGTTACTCCTGCTCCGAGTTACTCCTGCTCCTTGTTACTCCTGCTCTTAGTTACTCCTGCTCTTAGTTACTCCTGCTCTTAGTTACTCCTGCTCCTAGTTACTTCTGCTCCTAGTTACTCCTGCTCCTAGTTACTCCGTCCCCTAGTTACTCAAGCTCCAAGTTACTTCTGCTCCTAGTTACTCCTGCTCCTAGTTACTTCTGTTCCTAGTTACTCCTGCTCCTAGTTACTCCTGCTCCTAGTTACTCCTGCTCCTAGTTACTCAAGCTCCAAGTTACTTCTGCTCCTAGTTACTTCTGCTCCTAGTTACTCCTGCTCCTAGTTACTCCTGCTCCTAGTTACTCCTGCTCCTAGTTACTCAAGCTCCAAGTTACTCAAGCTCCAAGTTACTCCTGCTCCTAGTTACTCCTGCTCCTAGTTACTTCTGCTTCCTAGTTACTTCTGCTCCTAGTTACTCCTGCTCCTAGTTACTCCTGCTCCTAGTTACTCAAGCTCCAAGTTACTCAAGCTCCAAGTTACTCCTGCTCCTAGTTACTCCTGCTCCTTGTTACTCCTGCTCTCAGATCTTGGGCTACATTCTCCGGTGTGGGAATCCTGGCATTTTCGCCAGGAAAACTGGCGCATAATGGCCACCGATTACTCGTTGTGCTGTGGGCTTGCTTTGGGCGGCTCTAGCTGCCAATACCGCCTGGAGAATTGGCAGGTCCGTGGCCATGCATGTGAACGGCAGCGGCCTACAACGGCCGGGCCGTGCCTCATGGCGGATGCCGCCCGCGCACCCGGCCCGCGAAATAGCCCCCTCTTCGGCAGCGTGCGCACACCGGACCGCACCACCACAGTGCCCACAGCCCAGAATATGTCCACCCCTGCCTGTGGATCGTCCCTCCGCTGACTGTGGCGGAGTCCATCGGGAACTCGGCCTGTCAGGGGCGGAGCATCGGGGGCAGGCCTCAGGCAATGGCTTGAGGCCATGGATACATGGCGCGGCGTACTTGCAGTGTCCACCATTTTGGAGGGGGCGGAGCATCGCGGAAGCGGCGCCGCCCAGGATTCTGTTGGGGATTTGGATTCTCCGGCCCGTTGCCGAACGTGATTTCGGCGTCGGTGACCGGAGAATCCAGCACCTTATGTTCTAAACAGACTTACCAAATCGAAAGCGGGACAATTGAGCAGTACAATAGGAAACATGAAAAAGAAACATATACGCATCTGAGATTATGTGGTCCCTATTGGAACACAGTCCAGAAACTGAGGCAGTCCCGCCTCTCGATTACCCTCCTGGATGACTGCAAACATCAGCAACCGCAGCCTCCTCACTGTACCGAGTGGAGGAGCCCCAACTTTCAGCCTTGTGACAAAAGCCTGGACGTCCCTCAACCACTTGAGGATGGACCAGGATTCCAGAGGTGGATCATGATGGGTGGCACGGTGGCGCAGTGGTTAACACAGTTGCCTCATGGCACCGAGGACCTTGGTTCGATCCCGGCCCCGGGTCACTGTCCGTGTGGAGTTTGCACATTCTCCATGTGTCTGCGTGGGTCTCACCCCCACAACCCAAAGATGTGCAGGGTAGGTGGATTGGCCATGCTAAACTGTCCCCTAATTGGGAAAAAAAAGAAGTGGATCATGAAGAACAGCTCGGATAGTGGCTGTGGGTCTTCGCCCACATAATGAGCAGTGTCCAATCAATCCTGGCCGTGGATTCAGAGGACGAATGGCATGCAGTGATGAAGGTCAACCACTGCCCTATCCAGTTCAAACTGGACACAGGTGCCTCCGCCAACCTGATTTCGCAGGTGGACTTCAAGAGAATGAAGAAGCCCCCCACAATCCTTCCAGCTGCCTGCAAACTCCTGGACTACAATGGAAACGCAATTAAGGCACTGGGGTCCTGCCATCTGCAGGTGTCCAGCCTACACACACAAGCAAGCTTACGCTTCGAGATTGTTAACCAGACAGGGCGTCCCTGCTAGGTGTGCACGCCTACAAGCAACTGAACCTCATTCAAAGGGTCTACACCACGACGCTGTCCCATTCGGATCTTCAAGCCAGCATCAACGACATCCTAACCCAGTACCCAGATGTATTTAGCGGGGTGGGCATGCTGCCGTACCAGTACAAGATTGTACTGCGGCTTGATGCCAAGCCAGTGGTCCACGCACCACGACATGTCCCTGCTCCACTGAGAAAGCACCTGAAGGCAGAGCCATCGAGTCTACAACAAAAAGTCATAATCTCCAAGGTCACTGAACCAACCGACTGGGTCAGCTCGATGGTGTGCGTAAAGAAGTCTTTGGGCGGCCTACACATCTGCATTGACACCAAGGATCTAAACAAAAACATTATGCGGGAACATTACCTCATCCCGAAGAGGGAAGAAATAACGAGTGAGATGGCACATACGCGCCTCTTCACAAAATTGGACGCATCCCAAGGATTTTGGCAAATCCAACTTGAAGAATCCAACAGAAGGCTCTGCACCTTCAACACACCTTTTGGCAGATTCTGCTACGACCGAATGTCATTTGGCATCATCTCGGCATCAGAGATTTTCCATCGCATCATGGAACAGATGATGGAGGGAATAGAAGGGGTTCGTGCCTACATTGACGCTATCATAATCTGGTCCACAACCCCAGAGGAACATGTGTCGCGACTCAAGAAAGTATTCCGACGCATACATGAACATGGCCTCAAGCTAAACAGGTCCAAGTCCTGTTTTGGGACATCCACGCTGAAGTTCCTGGGTGATCAGATTTCGCAACACGGTGTGCGCCCGGGCACAGACACAATTAAAGCCATCGAGGCAATGAAAGTCCCCGAGGACAAGAAGGTAGTATTGCGCTTCCTGGGAATGGTCAATTTCCTTGGCAAGTTCATCCCGAATTTGGCCACACACACCGCGGCCCTACGCAACCTGGTGAAAAAATCAACCGCCTCTGAGTGGAAGGAGTGGCTGGAGCTGAAAGCCAAGCTCACCACTGCACCCGTCCTTGCATTCTTTGACCCAGACTGAGAGACCAAGATATCCACAGATGCAAGTCAGGATGGCATTGGGGCGGTGTTGCTTCAAAGAGACGACACGTCATCCTGGGTAACAGTAGCATACGCGTTACGGGCAATGATATCCACTGAGACCAGATATGCGCAGATTGAGAAGGAGTGTTTAGGTCTTCTCACCAGCATCCTCAAATTTCATGATTATGTCTAAGGCTTGCCAACATTTACTGTTGAGATGGATCATAGGCCTCTGGTCCACATCATCCAAAAGGACCTGAACAACATGACGCTTCGTTTGCAGAGAATTCTGCACAAACTCCGGAGGTATGATTTCAATTTGGTGTACAGACCTGGCAAGGAGCTCATCATCGCTGATGCATTGTCCCACTCCGTCAACTTACCCAGTGACCCACTGGAGACCATCCAGCACATTGAACTGCAGGCACAACTGTGCAAGCACTCTCCCAGCAACGGATGAGAAGAGACGGTCAAAGAGCCCCTGTTGCAGCGAGTCATCCACAACCTCAGCTATGGCTGGCAGAAAGGACAATGCCCTCAATTCTACAGCATCAAGGACGACCTGACGCTGATCGACGGCATCCTGCTCAAGCTGGGCAGGATAGTCATCCCGCTATGTCCCCAGGGCATGGTGCTGCGGCAGATTCATGAGGGACACCTGGGCGTAAAAAACTGCAGACACAGGGCCTGGCAAGCTGTCTACTGGTCCGGCATCAACCAGGATATCATGGACATGGTCCTGAACTGCGAAACCTGTCAGAGGTTCGAACCAGTGCAGAGCAAGGAGACGCTCCAACCACATGACCTAGATACTTCTCGATGATCCAAGGTTGGCATTGACCTATTCCACGCGAATGGTCACGACTATATCTTAATAATCGATTACTTTTCGAGATCCTGAGGTGCTGAAGCTGCCAGACCTCACCTCACGGACCATCATCAAAGTGTGTAAAGAGACATTCTTGCAGCATGGCATCCCGAACACCTTCATGAGCGACAATGGCCCGTGCTTCTACAGTTGAGAATGGTCCACGTTTGTCAAGAGCTACAATTTCAGGCATGTCACCTCCAGTCCGCACTATCCGCAGTCCAATGCCAAAGTCGAAAAAGGGGTACACATCGTTAAGCAGCTCATCCGCAAGGCCTCAGACTCCGCTTCCGACATACACCTTGCACAAGTTGCGTACCGGGCGACTCCCTTGTCCATTGGCATGTCTCCAGCTCAACAGCTGATGAACAGGGACCTGCGGACGACGCTTCCAGCCATACCCTGCCCAACATTGATCACCTCCCGGTGCTGCAGAAGATGCAGCAGCTTCGCGACAGCCAGAAGCAGGGCTATGACGCACATGCCACCAATCTGGACCTGCTATCCCCGGCAGACACAGTCAGGATCAAGATACCGGACGGTGGATGGTCTGCTCTGGCTGTCATTGTTCAACAGGCCGCGCCCAGATCCTTTGTCATACGTATGGTTGATGGCTCCATCGTGCGAAGGAATCGAAGGGCACTGCGAAAAGTTGCTTGCCCACAACCACTTTCCCCTCCATTTCCACATGTCAAATTGCCACCTCCAGACACCTCAAACTACGAAGGCACCAATCGTGCCTCCCACTCGCCTGTCAAGACACCGTCATCCCCTCCACCACTGCTCCGGCGGTCGACGAGGATCAGACGCAAGCCTCAGAGATTGGATTTATGAGCATTTGTTTTGTTTGTTCTGTTCTGTATTCCTCAGTCAGTCACATTAGACCAGGGGTGGGCAAACTACGGCCCGCGGGCCGCATGCGGCCCGCCAAAGGTATTTCTGCGGCCCACCAAGTCATTAAAAAAAAAAAAAAAAAAATTTTCTAAAAAAAAAAATTTTTTTTTTTTTAAATTTTTTTTTAAAGGTTAATGGGTGGGGGGGCTGTTGGATTACTTACTGGCATAGGGTGGATACGTTGACTTGAGTAGGGTGATCATTGCTTGGCACAACGTCGAGGGCCGAAGGGCCTGTTCTGTGCTGTACTGTTCTATGTTCTATATGAGGCGCCCAGAATCATAACCGGGTGAAGTAATTATTTTACTTAATATACTATGCGGCCCTTTGTGAATTGTGAATTTCTGAATGCGGCCCTTGCACGGAAAAGTTTGCCCACCCCTGCATTAGACAGACACATTCACGTGTATGTACATCTAAAAAAAAGGGGAGATGTCATGATATGCAAACATGCAACCAATGAACACTCAGATTAGGACACAACCAATGGGCAGTCAGGACACTCGGAGGTGGCGTCACCATAAAGGGGCATGACATAAACACTATAAAAGGGATGAGGCGCTCACACTCTGCCTCTTTACACAGACAGACATCTAGAGAGTTAGCCAGGGTTGATCAGCGGCATCACACCCCAGCACGTAGCTTAGAGCAAGCTGGTACAGTTAGACTGAGTTACTACAGTTAGATTAGCAGAGAGTCAAACTCATTTGAGAACTGTGTTAATAGTTCAATAAACACGTTGAACTAATTTCAGAGTCTGGAGCATCCTTTAGTTAAGACTGCATCAAGTAGCAGCCTGTGTTGCTACTTGTGAAGCAGCAGAACACAACAAGCAGCAGCCCTGAGGGCCCCATTCCCAGCGGAATCACAACCAATCACATGGCCTCTGCTGAAGCCGTTGAATGGATTGTTAACCTCGACCATCGAACTATAACTGCTGCTCCATCCATACGAATAATAAAAAAACTCAAGTATGGGCAGCTAGACCCTACAGTTTTGTTCTACGGTTTGAGTTGCCATATAGGTGACAAATAAAGATTGAGACAGAAAAAGATACTAAAAAGGAGAAAAACAAACCCCTATAACATATGGTTGCAAATACTTGACTGCAGCCAATACATTACTCATAGCAGCACAACATTGTTCAGTGATTAATGGCTGGCTTGTCGTTGTTTCAGTAAGCATTTCCACAATTAATCAAAAAATGATGACAATAAAGATCAGTGGGATATTAATCCTAGTTAATCAAAGCTGATCAAACATAAAATACCCCTTGCATTGGCGGCAGCAGGCGTGCCAATCGAATTACGTCTTCACAGTGTGGTGGTATGATTAGCATAGCTGCCTGCCATTGGTACAGAACACCGGCTTACCATTGGCCCTGGTCGGTCATGTGCCTCTCGACCGATTGGTTGAGACCAGTCATGTGACGGCTCCCGATTGGTCGAGAGGCTGAGTTAACCCCGCCTCCAGGGCGGGGTATAAATACCCAGTACTCCCGGCGGTCGTCCTTATACTGTAATCGACCGCAGGGCTAGCATCTAGCTGATTAAAGCCATACTTTTGTACAGCAACTCATCTTGCGTTCAATTGATGGTACATCACACAGGTATAATGAATAGCTAGCCTTGGCCATTCCTCACACGTTGAACATACAGAGCTCTGGTTAGGCCACAAACAGGCTATCCTGTCGAGTTCTGGTCACCATGCTTCAGGAAGGATGTAAGGGCCCCTTGAGAAGGTGCAGAGAGGATTTGCCATAGTGGTCCCAGGGAGGAAAGATTTTCGTTACAATGTTAAGTTGGAGAAGCTGAGGCTGGTCTCCATGGAGAAAAGGAGATTGAGGGGTGTCATAACCTGTATGGCTCTTATACGGGGTAGGGGTGATTAACGACCCTATAGAGCTTGCAGACTATGAGCTCCCCGATAAGGGGGGTTGGAGGACCTCTAACAATGTCTGGCTTTGTATCAATAGAGTCAGCCAGTAAGGTGCCGACTGGTGAAGACCCAGTAGGGAGCTACTGGAGGCTGTTTATAATAGTAATTGTAAAATAAAGTATGTTTTTGTTTCTACAAACTCGGTATGGACTCTTTGTGGCCTTCTAAAGATGGAGACGATTCGATCGAGGTGTAGAAGATTGTGACAGATTTAGATTGTGGTAAACCACTGAACATACATTTCATGTATTATGGTACACTGCCATTGTACTCTAGTTATTACGGTAAATCCCGGCCTGCTGGCTCCACCCAGCAGAATCATAGAATCATAGAATTTACAGTTCAGAAGGAGGCCATTCAGCCCATCGAGTCTGCACCAGCTCACGGAAAGAGCACCCTACCCAAGGCCAACAACTCCACCCTATCCCCATAACCCAGTAACCCCACCCAACACTAAGGGCAATTTTGGACACTAAGGGCAATTTATCATGGCCAATCCACCTAACCTGCACATCTTTGGACTGTGGGAGGAAACCGGAGCACCCGGAGGAAACCCACGCACACACGGGGAGGATGTGCAGGCTCCGCACAGACAGTGACCCAAGCCGGAATCGAACCTGGGACCCTGGAGCTGTGAAGCGACTGTGCTATCCACAATGCTACCATGCTGCCCCAGGCTCTGTATAAAAGTGGACGCTCTCCTGCACTGCCCCCATTCTTGCGTCCAGCTGCACGAGGCTTTACATCTCGCACATGTGGCGACTAGGGGCTTTTCACAGTAACTTCATTTGAAGCCTACTCGTGACAATAAGCGATTTTCATTTCATTTTCATAAAGCCACAATATTTCACCATTCGTCGCGAGGTCATTGATGGTACATCATAGACAAAGAAAAGTTGTTCCCAATAGCTGATCATCCAAGGCCTAGGAGACATGTACTTAAGGTTTTGGGCTTACAGAGGGGCAGGGAAGGGGGTACGTGAGGAAGATCTTTTTTTCTGCAAAGAGTGATGATTCTGCCTGTGAGGGAAACAATCAATTATTTCAAAAGGAAATTGGACAGGCTCTGAGGGAAATTAATTTGGAGGATTATGGGGTTAATGTGAAGGAAAGGGACAGACTAGGTTGCTTTACGGAGCCAACATAGAATCAATGGGCCGAATGGCCTCCTGTGCATAATGACTCTCTGATTCGAAAGATAAAGATAGGGCTGACTGTCAGGCGGATAAATCACTCATTGGAAGTGACAATTATTTTCAGTGACTCTTCAAAGGCCTGGTTAAGTATACTTACGAGGCTAAAAGCTGGGATGAATCAGTCATCGATAATACCACCATGACCTGTGCATTTCCTCAGGCCCGCAGACAGAGGTGAATCATTTGCTTTTGAAGTGGCTGTCTGCATTTCAACCAGCAATGTGAATTCCTCTTTCCTCAGGAAAATCGTGTCAACAGAGAACTCCTGCTCAACGTAGAGGTCACCTTACCGTGACAATAAAACTAATGTTGTTTCTATTCATTCTTGAAATGAAGATGACAATCTCCTGTACGAATCGCCTATTGGAATTGGGCCGTGACTTCCACACCCAGGCAAAAGCAGCTCAAGAGAAGTAGGATTCGTAGAAGGATTAGAATCGTAGAAGTCCTACAGAAGGAGGCCATTTGGCCCATTGAGTCTGCGCCGATCCTCCAAAAGAGCAACCTGCCTAGCCCCCCGCCCCATCCCCGTAACCCCTCCGTAACCTTTGGACAATAAGTGGCAATTTTGCATGGCCAATCCCAATCCGCCTAACCTGCACGTCTTCGGACTGTGGGGGGAAACCAGAGCACCCGGCACGGGGGAGAACATTCAAACTCCACACTGACAGTCACTCAAGGCCAGAATTGAACCAGGTTCCTGGCGCTGTGAGGCAGCTGTGCTAACCACTGTACCACCCCACACTTTTAACTCACATCGGGGTCCCACAAGCTAGTTTACTTTTCAGGCCTACGATGATGTTACTGTACAATTCGGCATGTTGGTTTTATAATGGGAGGATTGATTTATGAGGGGATTTGAAAAGTTTATAAAATCTCCGCTTTAACAGCAGCTTTTCTACTTCAGAGCAACTCCTGCAATGCTAAGTTGTAATTAAAGGATTTTTGTTATGACTCTGAACAAAATGATTGCCTGGCAACAGTTATCACTGTTAACATCATCCCACAAGTTTAGGTCCCTCTTACATCTCAATCGCCAAAAATCAGGCCCAGATTTAAAATTGCTCCCCATATCTGTGGGCCCCACATCACAACTCGATAATGGGCACAGTTGGACAAGATACAAAGAAGTTTGTCATAGAATCATAGAAGAGCATCTATTCTGCCTATCACATACATGCTGGCTCTCTGCAAGTGAGATTCGAGGCTTCTAATAGGTCACCTACACCAAATCTTCAACTATTTTCTCCCGTGGCCTCATCTTCAATCTTTTTTTCTGATCAGTGGACAATTACAGCAGGCATTGTCAAACTCAGGGGCGCGACCCGCGGGTGGGTCGCGGGCAGGTGTCAGGAGGGTCACGGAGCCTCCGTCGCGGCGCTCCCGATCGCACAAATCCATGCGCAACAGCCGCAGCAGCCGGCTTTTAATAATGCCGGCCGCAAGCGGCCTTCAAAATGGGCAGGAACAGATTTTTAAAAAATTCGGCCACACTACACATGCGTGCACGATCATCAGTGCACATACGCAAATGTGCGGCGATGATCGGGCACGCATGCGCAGTGCAGCCGCATTTTGTTTTATACAGTTGCAGCCTTTTTTTTCAAGTTCGGGGGGGGCCAAGGGGATCAAAGGAACCATTGGGGCAACAAACAAGGTAAGAGAAAATGGTGGGTCGCGAAGGTCGGCCGGCGTGGGCCGCAAAGGTCGGCTGGTGTGTGCCGCATAGTTCAGCCGGCGTGGGTCGTGAAGGTCGGCCGGGTTGGTAAAAATGGGTCTCCGGAAAAATTTTGAAAAACACTGGATTATAGTATCGTGCTCTCTGGAATTTTCCATTTTTGCTTCTATCATGCTCCATCATCATCCTTTTCCTCGCTGCAATTTCATTGGTTCGGACAATGGTTCCTAGTTAAGCTCAATCTTTCACAGGCTTCCACACCTTGAAACTTTGGATGGCGCCTGGTTTAACTCTGCCCTCTCAGGTGGGCACAAAAGACCCTCGTGGCATTATATGAAACAAAGCTTTCCCAGTAACCTGGCCACACCTCAGGCGAGGGGGGCAAATTTGAGAAGGCGGGGCCTTTGTCACTAACCTCGAAAGTAGCATTTAATTGGCCTCTGTGTGGCCCTGAGTGTCATGCCCAGCAGAATTTTGAAGAATTATCTACAATTGGTGTAGAATCTTGTGGAAAAACTTTTAAAAATTGGACAATTAAAATGCTGGAAAAGATGAGTCACCTGACTTGGTGTGTGGATTCAAACTACGACACTATCTCAAAAGGACGCCTTTGCTATCCAAAAGAGGAGGAGAGAAAAAGGGGCAGGGAGAGAGGGGGAGGAAGAGAGAGAAGGGAAAGGGGGGAAAGAGAGAGGGGGAAGGAGAGAGGGGAGGAGAGTGAGGGGCGGGGTTTAATAACGACATGGGGAGTCCATACCGAGTAAAAATCAGAAGAACGTTTTATTTACAAATGATATATATACACTTCCCGATAGACCCCTACCTGGTTCCTTCTCGTCGATGACTTTATATACTCTGGATAGTTGAGGTATCCCGCCCAAAGTGGGAGAGCTCATACTCTGCAAGGAACACGGGGAAGCCAAGCCACCCCACCTCGTATGTCCCATGTGGCAAATTACAGGGAGAGAGGGGTGGGAATGAGACAGAGGGAAGGTGAGGAGAAGGGAAGATGGAAAGAGAAGAGGAGGGGCATGGGGAGGGAGGGGGGAAGGGAGTGAGAGAGTGTGGCAAGGAGTGAAAGAGATGGGGAATGAGAGAGAGATGCCAGGAGATAGAGAGGGAGACAGGGATAGAGAGATAGGCAGGGAAAGAGAGGGGAGGGGGAAGAAGAGGGAAGGGTGGGAGCGGGGGATGGGTGGAGAGAGAGGAGAGGGAGCGTGAAAGAAGGGCAGGGAGAGCGAGAGTTTCAGGCAGAGACACAGAGGCAGGGGAGAGAGTGGGGCAGGGAGAGAGGGGAAGTTCATGGGAGAGATGGCAGCACGGTAGCATAGTGGTTAGCACTGTGGCTTCACAGCGCCAGGATCCCAAGTTCGATTCCCTGCTGGGTCACTGTCTGTGAGGAGTCTGCACGTTCTCCCCGTGTCTGTGTGGGTTTCCTCCGGGTGCTCCGGTTTCCTCCCACAGTCCCAAAACGTGCAGGTTAGGTGGATTGGCCATGATAAATTGCCCTTCGTGTCCAAAAAGGTTAGGAGGGGTTTTTGGGTTATGTGGTTAGGGTGGAAATGAGGGCTTAAGTGGGTCGGTGCAGACTCGATGGGCCGAATAGCCTCCTTCTGCACTGTATGTTCTATGGAGAGGGGGTGAGAGAGAGGGAGCGGGGAGAAAGAGAGAGATGAGGGACAGGAAGAGATGTGGAGGAATGAGAGAAGGAAGGGATGGAGATTGAGGAGGGAGAGAGAAAGAGGATGGGGGGGGGGGGGGGAAGAGTGTGAGAGAGAAAGGGAGGGATAGTTAGAGAAAGAGGTAGAAGTGGAGCGAGAGGGGGGCTGAGGGGGTGGTGTAACATCAGATTTCCAGGGTAAAAGCGTGAACTAATAATCCTCTTTTATTGAACTATGAAAAGCTTGCTGGTGATTAACCCCATGCAGTCTGGGGTTAAAATACGCACACCTCGTCCTTGTCAATACACACACTGATTACGTACTGTAAGGGAAGGGAACAGGCATTTCAGTTCCCTCTCCCCTACCTGTAACACTGAGGATGTGCGAGGCACTATATAAATGAAAGTTCTGCCTTTCCATCTCTCAGGATTTCGTTCCTTCTGAGGTCATGACCAGAATTCTCCAGCCGTTCACACCAACTGGTTCCTCCCGGCAGTGCACCCCCTCCCATAGGCTTCCCGACAACTTGGGATGGCTTCATTGGGAATTCCTATTGACAGCAGCGGGAGCAGAAAATCGAGCCACCAGCGAACGGCGCACTGCTTCCCGCCACCAAGAAATATGCGGCTGGGAGGCCATAGGATCCCACCCATACATAGTTCTCTTAAACCCCAAGCTTGAATCCTGAACCTAAACCATTACATCTCCAATGTGACACCTGGTCATCTCCAACAGACATCTATTCTAACATCTCACTGGAAAGAGAGATTTTGATCAGTGTGTTCTGGGCCAGGGTTTAGAGAACCCCAAAGTGTATCATGGAGTTCACCTGACCCACTACTTTTAATAGATTGTGGTTTGGGGAGCACACGGCCCACTCTACAGGTGTGGTACAGCAGAAACGGAAAAGTATTTTTTTTAAAGCAAAACAATGTTTACTCTATGAACTCAAGTTAATCTTTCTAAAACAAACAGTGAACATTTTAGCAACCAGTAAATCAAATACACCCCCAAAGAAATGAAATGAAAATCGCTTATTGTCACGAGTAGGCTTCAATGAAGTTACTATGAAAAGCCCCTAGTCGCCACATTCCGGCACCTGTTCGGGGAGGCTGTTATGGGAATCGAACCGTGCTGCTGGCCTGCCTTGGTCTGCTTTCAAAGCTAGCTATTTAGCCCAGTGTGCTAAACAGCCCCTAACCAATATGGAAGCTCCCAACGTGGGCTCGAACCCACGACCCTGGGATTAAGAGTCCCATGTTCTACCGACTGAGCTAGCCGGGGTTGTTAACACAACACTAAGTATACAACACTAAGTAATCTGTATGCTGTCCTTTTCACCCAGAAGACTTAACAAACCTTTAAACAGAAGCACATCAGGGTTTACATTCACTACTGAAAACATTTATAATTCTGAGTTCACCAAATGATCAAGAGATAGTCCTTCAAGACAGAGTGATAAACAATACAGCTCCTTTGGCTGACTTCAGCTGCAACACATTGAAAAACGAAACCAAAACAACAGACACACCCAAGCTTCTCTCAAAGTGAAACTAAAAAGCAGAACCAGAGCTCAGCTCCACCCACACTCTGACATCACTGCAGTAACATGAGCAGCTAACCATTTCTTAAAGCGGCATTCTCATGACAAGTGTGTCTAGCCAGTTACAGTAAAATAAACTCACAACCTTGTCGCCATGCACACTGCGATTAAACAAGTGAAACCTCTTGTCTTAAAAAAGTGTAATGTCCCTTTAAGTACATGAGATATCGCTTTACCAGCTCTAGTCATGACCTCGCTCCCCTCATCAAATTGCCCTAAATCACACATTAATGATTCACAACCACTTTCAGAGCTGTCTGCAGTGAATTTTATTTTTGAAGGCAATAAATGATTAAGTGCCAACATATTTCAGAGGCAGACTAATATATATTGCGCCACACACTTAATAAACCGAAAATACTGCCAGAGAGGTGGAAATGCTACTCTTCTGGGAATCACATGATGAAGTCATTTGGAAAGTAGCTCGCAAGTTCGAAAGGAATGAGTTGCCCCAAAGGCAATAAGCCTGGTTCGACATAAGCACTGCCCCATTCAGATCTGAGCCACAGAGACAAGAGAGGTCTTGAGGTTCAAAAGAGCAAAGAAAAGTACAGCACAGGAACAGACCTTTCGGCCCTCCAAGCCTGTGTCGACCATACTGCCAGTCTAAACTAAAGCCTTCTGCATTTCTGGGGTCCGTATCCCTCTATTCCCATCCTATTCACGTATTTGCCAAGGCGCCCCTTAAAGGTCACTATCGTACCTGCTTCCACCACCTCCTCCGGCAGCGAGTTCCAGGCACCCACTCCCACTATGTAAAAAAATTTCCCTCACACATCTCCTCTAAACTTTGCCCCTCGCACCTTAAACCTATGTCCCCTAGTAATTAACTTCTGACTATCCACTCTGTCCATGCCCCTCATAATTTTATAGACTTCTATCACGTCGCCTCTCAACCTCTGTCATTCCAGTGAGAACAAACCAAATTTATTCAACCTCTCCTCATAGCTAATACCCTCCAGACCAGGCAACATCCTGGTAAATCTCTTCTGCACCCTCTCCAAAGTCTCCACACCCTTCTGGTAGTGTGGCAACCAGAATTGAACACTATACTCCAAGTGTGGCCTGCAGCATGACTTGCCAATTTTTATACTCAATACCCCGGCCGATGAAGGCAAGCATGCCGCATGCCTTCTTGACTACCTTCTCCACCTGTGTTGTCACTTTCTTTGGACCTGCACACCCAGATCCCTCTGTTTGTCAACACTCTTAAGGGTTCTGCCATTTACTATATATTTCCCATCTGTATTAGATCTTCCAAAATGCATCACCTCACATTTGTCCACATTAAACTCCATCTGCCATCTCGCCGCCCAAGGGCCAACAATGAGGAATAGCCATTTGGCCGAGGTAGAGGCCCAGGCCTTTGTCTATGCTTCATTGGCCCGAGATTATGAAAGGCACTATCGAAATGCAAAATCCTTCTTTTCTTCTTCCTTACCCGAAGAAGAATCAACACCTCCAGGGTAATAAGCCCCCTGATGAAAATGAGCACAATCATACAGCTGATGCTGAGGAATAACAGTTTTATTGCTCTCAAATTATACAATATAAAGTCCATCAAGGCTCGTGAAAGAACTAGAGTGGCCCAATGACAACACATTTTTTACCGTTTCTTTTTTAAAGATCATCATTACATCATTTGACTTTGAAGCCAAAGTAGCCATAACTTAAACAAAATCAGCCCCACTGCCGTATAACTACAGAGAGAGATATTGTCATGTCAAGATATTATTGTTCCTTTATCTTGAAGTCCATCAGTTAGCCTGGTCCATGCACTTACACTGCAGACATAAATCAAGACCAGCTTCCTTTAGCACGAGCGTATCTTAACTAAACAGAACAGGGGCTGTTTATTTTCTGTTTTGAGCTTATTTTTGGATGTGCTGCAGGGTTGAAGTAACAGGAGAGGCAACAAATCATTTCCACTGAATACACAAAGGAATCAAACTCCATTAGGCAATGGAGGATAATAGCGGTTGAAGGAATCTTGATGAACTGAAAAGAGCTAGCATGAAAAAGTCTTTGAAAGATTATCTCCACCGCTGAAAGCGAGCAGCAGTAATATTTTCGCCCCTGTTTCTTAGTCTGGTTGTCCGTTTGTCTGTGAACGGTGCATCTCGAAAACTAATGAGCAGGTTTCAGTGAACCTCAGGCATGACCCAAGGAAGAACTGATTAGGTTCTGGCAAAGATAAATGGATCTCAATCCTGGAATCTTTTTTAAAGGACCTGTTGACATTGGGAGGTGGGGTGGAATGGCTTTTTTTAACATAAAGAATGGTTCATGTTGCTTTATTTAGAATGTTGCAGACTGTCGCGGCTGCTCTGATTGAATTTGTCGCAGCAGTGTTTTCAGAGCAGGTTGTTGGATGCCTGAAGCCTCCTCAGTCATGGGAAGCTCTTAAGAAAAATGCTTTTTTTTATAGCTTTGTTGTTACAGAGCATCAATCAAGAAGGGAAACACCTCAAGGAAGAGTTGCGTAACGGTAATAACAATGGGTGGGATTTTCCGCCGACCCCCCCCCCCCCCCCCCCCTTTCAGCCTGTATAGCAGCAGCAGAGATGGCCTGCCATTGGCCAGGGGTGGGACCTTCCAGTCCTGCTGTTGTCAATGGGATATCCCATTGCTCGTACCCTCTGCCGCCGGGAAACCATCGAGGAGACCTGAAGATCCCGCTGGCGAACAGAGCGGGTAAAACCCGCCGATTGAGTTAACACAGCGGGGTGGAGGTATACTGAGTATCCTTGTTGAACGGTGCACTTGCACTCGTTTTAGAGTGCTGTTGATCTTCCGCCCATATTCACAACATTGATTAATTTCAGGCAGACTGAGGGAGAAGCCTCCAGCGTTCCCTTGCAATTTTAATTCCCCATCTCACTCCGACCCCTCTTCCTTTGACGTCATGCACTGTTTCAACGAAGCACAATACAACTCGAGGAATGGCTCTTTATCTTTCACATAGGCACATCACAGAATAAACACGGAGTTTGCCAATTTCAGATCATTACCACTGCTCCTATTTTGCAGACACCGGGTGTTGAGAATAGTTCTGTTGTCGCCATTTACACTTCCTCCAGACCTACCCTGTTTCATATTCCATTACCACCCCTTTTCTAGTTGACCCATCGCCTTTTTTGTCCTTTAATGACTCTTGTCTTTCATCCCATCACAGAGCTTCACTGATGTTCTTTTCTCCCTCTTCCCTTTCTCTCTCTCTGTGCATTCTGAAAACCTGTCACATCTCTCACCTTTTCCAGTTCTGATGAAAGGTCATCAACCTGAAAGATTAACCCTGTTTTCTCTCTCCATAGATGCTATCCGACCTGCTGAGTATTTCCACCATTTTCTATTTTAACTACAAGCCCCCTTTGACAGCTGCTGAAGAAACTTGCCTGGCCTTCTGCTGAGGTAGGGTATTGGCCAACTATGGCCTCTGACAACAGGAAGGCCAGCGATGTCTCATCCTCTGCCAAATGAAGTCAGTTAGCACGGTGCGTACATCTACACCTCAGGGCTGCGGCGGTTCAAGAAGGCAGCTCACCACCACCTTCTCAAGGGCAACAAATGCCCTAGTCAACGACGCCCTCATCCCGTGAATGATTGAAACAAAATTAAATATAGTGCGTTTTGTTCAGCCAAAGCAATATCAAGAAATGATGATTTGTTGGAATATATCCAGGCTCTGCTTCTGTCATACGCTGTGCTGCTAAACCTGTATTTTATCTAATTTGAACAATGGGATAATGTGACAAAATACATGGACTACCGTCAGAATTATTAAGCTTTTGTGGTCATCACAGCAGCACTTGCTACTGCTTTCAAGTAAGTAACCAGTTTAACAAGTGTTGCCTTGGTGACCTTTTCTTTCATCTAACTTTGACCTTTCCATTCCAATTCACGTCCCGCATAGATACATACATAGAAGATAGGAGCAGGAGGAGGCCTTTAGGCCCAACTCAATAGCCTAATCCTGCTTTCTTCCCATAGCCTTTGAACCCATTCTCCCCAAGTGCTATATCCAGCCGCCTCTTGAATATATTCAATTTTGTAGCATCAACTACTTCCTGTGTTAATGAATTCCACAGGCTCACCGCTCTTTGTGTGAAGAAATGTCTCCTTATCTCTGTCCAAAATGGTTTACCC
Organism: Scyliorhinus canicula; assembly: GCF_902713615.1. Classification (NCBI taxonomy): domain Eukaryota; kingdom Metazoa; phylum Chordata; class Chondrichthyes; order Carcharhiniformes; family Scyliorhinidae; genus Scyliorhinus; species Scyliorhinus canicula. The sequence goes on along the minus strand of NC_052160.1, from coordinate 14,271,779 downwards.
TGAATCCTCAGGCTGGGACCCCTGGTTCTGGACACACCCACCATCAGGAACATCTTCCCTGAATCTACCCCGTCTAGTCCTATTAGAATTTTATAAGTCTCTATGTGATCCCCCATTATTCTTCTGAACTCCAGCGAGAACAACCCCAACCTAGTCAATCCCGCCTCATATGACAGTCCTGCCATCCCTGGAATCAGTCGGGTAAACCTTCGCTGCACTTCCTCGAGAGCAAGAACATCCTTGAAGACCAAAACTGCTCACAATATTCCAGGTGTGGCCTCACCAAGGCCCTGTACAATTGCAGTAACCACATCCCTGCTTCTATACTCGAAACCTCTCGCAATGAAGGGCAACATAAAATTAGCCTTCTTTACCGCCTGCTGCACCTGCATGGTTACCTTCAGTGACTGGTGCACGAGGATACCCAGGTCCCGCTGCACACTCCCTCTCCCAATTTACAACCATTCATGTAGTAATCTGCCGTCTTGTTGTTGCTTCCAAAGTGAATAACCTCACACTTATCCAAATTATACTGCATCTGCCATTGACTTGCCCACTCGCCCAACCTGTCCAGATCATGCTGTAGGATGCCTTCTTTCCCGTCACAATTCACCCTCCCATCCAACTTGGTATCATCTGCAAACTTTGAGATGTTACATTTTGTTCGCTTATCCAAACCACTCATATATATTATGAATACCTGGGTTCCCAGCACCGATCCCTGTGGTACCCCACTAGTTACTGCCTGCCAATTTGAAAAGGACCCATTCATTCCTACTCTTTGTTTCCTCTCTGCCAGCCAGTTTTCTATCCACCTCAATACACTTCCCCCAATCCCATGCGCTTTAATTGTGCACAATAAGCTCTTATGCGGGACTTTGTCAAACGCCTTCTGAAAATCTAAATATACCACATCGACTGGCTCCCCCATGTCAACTGGACTGGTTACATTTTCAAAGAATTCCAACAAATGTGTCAAGCATGATTTCCCCTTCGTAGATCCATTTAGTGGTGAACTAAGACAGACTTTTGTCTGTTTCCATAGCTAGTCATTCCCAGAACAGGTCGCTAATCTGTTGCCAGGGGCTTATATCATGAGGGGGCGCCACCCCACATCAAGGATGGCTGGCCCTCCCACTCTTAGTGCCAGCCATTGGCGTGTTTGGATAGATTTGCAGGTTGATACTCAACCTGTTTGGCCGCGTTATGAACGCACTTTCCTTGACCGTCAAGTTCTGGGGTTGGACTTGAACCCGCAGCTCATGGCTCAGAGGCAGTGATGCTACCCACTGCGCCAGAAGACCTCTATCTGTTTGATTGTAACCTACTCAAATAGCAAAGCACCGTGTGAGTGCACATTCTATTTCAACTGAACAGAATTCAAAACGACAACTATCTTGTCGTTTTAACATTGTGCTTCCTTCAGCTGTGCACAGTTGCCGTTCCTGCATCTATTTTCAAAAGCTAACTTTGCATCTCTCCCTCTCGCACCTAAAACCATTCGCGGGCATTTCCCTTACCATCAGATTATTAGCTAATGGAAACTGCTCGCCGAGGAGAGTTAGATGAAATCATCTCCAAAAACGTTCTTTCATGACTTATTTCCCGCGCCTGTTTTCTCTGGCCGCTTGCCAGATTCCCGTTTGCTGTGCTAAAGTGGGAGGTGGTCAGGATTAATGAAACGCTATCCTTTGCTGCACTCACTTAATCATCAAGTTCAATTGTCCCTTTGAGTTTCACTGATTCAATTCATGCACCTGTTAGCCTGACTTCAATCAGTGAAATTGCAGAGGGCAAATTAGAAGAAATAGTAATTAAGCCAGTATAAGTGCAGTTGGGAGAACTGCAATTAGAGATGAAGAGTGAGAGGAGGGGAAAGAGACCTCAGGGTCACAGCCTGGACTTATGGAACTTTATTTTCGGAAAGCGACAGTCCTGGACTTGATATATTTACAGCTGTAGTGTTCATACTTCACTGCACAGTCCCTCTGCAGATACTGATATGTTCCTGGGTACCCAACATAAATACTGGCACTATCACTACAGCCTTATTTACTTCAAGGGATCCTTACGCTAATTGGAGACTTTTGGTTGGTTACTAAGGGGAAGCGACTGCTATCATTGCTTAATAAAGCATTTTAATGGTGTGAAGCGACTGGAAGAATGGTCCAGATTTTAACTCTGCCAGTTTGGGCATAAGGTTGGGGTTGGGGTGACAGGTGGGTGGGGCAGGGTTTGGGAAGGGTGGGGGCTGGGTGACGGTTGGGGGCGTGGAGGTTGGCAATCTGATGCTGCTGTCTCCCTGAGAGGTTTGAATATTTACCTGCTCGTCACCCTCCCTAAACCTCTTTAATTATGACATGGGATTCGATAATGTCATCAGGAACTGATCTGCAATTTTAGGCAGAAGCTGAGGAAGGGAAACAGTGTTTGCTTCTCCAGCAGGCTGGACCTTTTAGGAGGTGTGAATCGCGATCCTGAAGTGGGCCAGGCTGCTAAGTTTTTATTTTCGACTTCAGGATTCCCAAGGCCCAGGAGGAGCAGAAGTGTCTCTCCCAGGTCCTTACATGGAACCTTTAGGCTCTCAAATACTTTGGACGGACTCTTTTCCCTTTGCCAGTCACCCGCCCGGGGCCTTGGGGGCACCTCCTGCCTCTCCCTTGACCTTTCTTGAGTTTTGCTCACAAACATCCCCCACCCCACCCCAAATGGACAGATATCTGAAAACCTTTGACATTGCTACCCAGGATTCCCAATGGGACACATGGGGCCTTCAGACTTTGAACACCTCCATCTAACAAAAAGGGTTCCATCAAGAATTCTCGCCCATGGAACAAACACAAAGCAAGAATGAGCAGGAGAGATCTGGCCACGTCCAGGTGTACAACCTGCAATTGTGTCATCTTCCTGATGTGGGGCGAAACTATTTAGGTCATCCTACAGGGGTTACAACAAAACAGAGCACTGCGGAAGAGAAGGGGCGGGGGAAATGGAAAGATTGCAAACAACATTTGAAGAGGAGACTCTTATTTAAGGAAGCTTTTGTAAACGGAGGTGGAGTGTGCACCGTGGCAGGTTGGGGAATGTGCTCCAGATCATGAGGATTAGTGTCTGAAAGATAATACTGATGTGGGGGACGGACCCAGTAGCAAGCCAAGGTTGCAGCAAGAGGTCATTGAAGCGGGATGTGTGGGGGAGGGGGGGTTGTTCTCGGCAGTGGAGAGATTTGGTGGCAGACACAATGGGCTTCAGGTATGAGTGGACTGTCAACTAAGAGAGCACTGTAACAACCCATAGAGGCTCCTTCCAAACATCTACCAAACCCAACACCTCTACCACTTAGAAAAACAAAAGCAGCAGGTGCACGGGGGTATCAGCCCCTGCATCGTTCCCTCTGAGGCAAAACCATCCTCACATGGAACGATATCACCCTTTCTTCACTGTCACAGAGTCAGAAAGCTGGAACTCCGTGCGTAACAGCAATGCATTAGAGTGACTGCAGTTCAAGAAGAAGTGCCCACAGCCCAAGAAAGATTAGTAATCAAAGAGCAGGACTTCTAAGGTTGTAATCTCCGGATTACTTCCGGTGCCACACGCTACTGAGTATAGGAATAGGAAGGTGGGTCATTTGAATGCGTGGCTCAAATGGGACATTGGGTAAATGTACAGTGGGGGACGAGGTCAATCAAATATAGAAGGAAATCTAGGTCAATCCAGTAGGCAGAGAAGGCATGGGCATGATAAGATCCTTATCGTGAGGTCCTAAGGCTGGCCACCCCATGTCGCATCGCAATCCGGTCCCCCACCTCATCCCCCGTGCCGCAGGTCAGCCTCCGACCCCGGATTTTCTGCGTCCACCACAGTACGGGAGTGATTTGCCCCACCCCCACACAGAGATCGTCTAAATAAAGAAACCCTCCCACAGACCCCCTAAATGGAGGGCCCTTAAAGATCCCCTAAATAAGGAGACCCCCACAAAGCCCCCAGAAAAGAGACCTCTGTCCAGAAGCCCCCCCCCCCCCCCCCCCCCAGAAAAGAGACCCCTGTCTGGAAGTTCGAGAGCAGTCCAGACAGAGGCAGTGAAAAACAATTACTATATTCTAACACTCACCTGGGCAATCCACCTGCTGGTTCTGACACAGGAAACACCACATGTCATTCCTGGAAAGAGAAATCAGGCAACTGTGTTCAAACCCCTCAGATCCTTGAGCTGCAAGTCATTCATTCATTTCCCTTACTAGGCTGTGATTGACAGTTTCCACACACACACACAGCTGTCAGCTTTGCTCCATTCAACCTCCTTCAGGGTTACGGAATTCTGAAGTGCTCTATCCACAATGTTTAGGAACATCATCTTTGATTGACAGGTCCTAGCCCACTTCAAACAGAATGTAGTGCATTCCAATCACACCCTTTCACGCTTGAGTGATTTTGAAATGCGAAGCTGGAAATTGACAGCACTTAACTCCCTTTGATGTGGTTGATGTTTGTAAACATTGTAGTTGCAGCACTTGGAGTGAAGATCATGAATGAAGCAAGGCTAACAGCTGTTTTGTGGAAGCTGTCAATCACAGCCCACTAATGGATATGAAGGGTTTAAATACAGATCACTTTCCAGGAAAGGGTGCTTCCAGGTGATTGTTACAATTGTAATTTTCTTTCCCTCCCATTTGGACTGCTCTCTAGTTACCAAACAGAGGTCTCTTTTCTGGGGGGGTTCTGTGTGTGTGGGGGGGGGAGGGGGGTCTCTGAGGGGTTCCATCTACATAGAATATAGAACATAGAACAGTACAGCACAGTACAGGCCCTTCGGCCCATGATGTTGTGCTGACCATTTATCCTAATCTAAGATCAACCTAACCTACACCCCTTCAATTTACTGCTGTCCATGTGCCAAGAGTCGCTTAAAAGTCCGTAACGACTCTGACTCCACCACCTCTGCTGGCAGTGCATTCCACACACCCACCACTCTCTGTGTAAAGAGCCTACCTCTGACATCCCCCCTATACCTTCCTCCAATCACCTTAAAATTATGCCCCCTCGTGACAGCCATTTCCACCCTGGGGAAAAGTCTCTGGCTATCCACTCTATCCATGCCTCTCATCACCTTGTACACCTCTATCAAGTCACCTCTCTTCCTTCTTCACTGTTGTGAGAAAAACCCTAGTTCCCTCAACCTTTCTTCATAAGACATGCCTTCCAGTCCAGGCAGCATGCTGGTAAATCTCCTCTGCACCCTCTCCAAAGCATCCACATCCTTCCTATAATGATGCGACCAGAACTGGACACAGTATTCCAAGTGTGGTCTAGCCAAGGTTTTATAAAGCTGCAGAAATACCTCGCAGCTCTTAAACTCAATCCCCCTGTTAATGAAAGCCAACACACCACACGCCTTCTTAACAACCCTAACAACCTGGGTGGCAACTTTGACGGATCTATGGCCCTGGACCCCAAGATCCCTCTGTTCCTCCACACTGCCAAGAATCCTGCCTTTAACCCTGTATTCAGCATTCAAATTCGACCTTCAAAAATGAATCACTTCACATTTATCAAGGTTGAACTCCATCTGCCACTTCTCAATCTGCCATATTGTCAATGTCCTGTTCTAACCTGCAACAGCCCTCAACGCTATCTACAACTCCCCCAACCTTTGTGTCATCGGCAAACTTACTAACCCACCCTTCCACTTCCTCATCCAAGTCATTTGTAAAAACCACAAAGAGCAGAGGTCCCAGAACAGATCCTTGCGGGACATCACTGGTCACTGACCTCCAGGTCGAATACTTTCCATTCACTACCACTCGCTGTCTTCTATTGGCCAGCCAATTCCATATCCAGACAGTCAAATTTCCCTGTATCCCATGCCCCGGGGGGGGTGGGGGGGGGGGGGGGGGGGGGATGGGAAAATTAACCTCTGGTTCACCTCCAAGTGTATGGATTATATTGTTCATGTTTCTTTAATCTGCCTCACCAGGAACTCCACTATCGGCAGTGCGAGGCAGAGAATTTCATCCTATACCTGGAAGCACTCACTCTTTTAAACTCCAAGCCCAGGTACTCAATGTCGTATCAATACTCAACCAAACAATCAAGGCCTAACAGTTCCAGCTCAGGGATTATTCCAGCGCAAACCAATGTCTCGACCAATAGATTATTGTTGGCTAAACATATTTGATAATTTTTCTCAGAAGTTTGCTCTTCATTTGATTTGAGTTATTTACCGCGTCCAATTTGCTTTGGTTTTACAGCTGTCACTTCATTACGCTCCTTAACAGTTATTTGATCAAACCTTTCCGTTTTCTGTATGAATTTAGCCGCTTGGTGTGAGAGGTGACGTTTGTTGGCTATTTTGTACACTTCCATTCAGAAATACCAGTGGCTGCAAATCAATGAGGTGAAAATCAATGGCGTCCCCTCTCTAGGACGTGTTTTGTTTCTGCGAGAGTTGCGATCGCTTTTCATGTGATGCATGTACAGAGATTAAAACCGTGTCCTACCGGATTAGCCCTTCTTCGTTATTTCATTATGAAACCCAATCATTGTAAGTGAAACTCAGAAAAGTAATTTAACAAAGTTCTATTCGCGTGGAAACATCCATACACATAATAAAGTCAAATTATATTGGTGCAGCCGGAAAATTAACCTGTGGTTCACCTCTAAATTTATAGATTATATTGTTCATGTTTCTTTAATCTGTCCACTTACTTTGTAACCTTTGTAGTTAGGATCAGTTTTGTTACTCCAGACTGCGTCGTCTCCAATAGCTTTTGGCAGCTTAGTGGCCAGAATTGAACACAATACCCCAAGTGTGGTCTGGTCAGCACTACAGAGTCAAAGATCTTGACACTATCATCCAGGCGTTTTAGTTTCATTTTCTTTAATTATTTGTCATATTATCCTCTACTGAACACTTACAAAGAGGAAAGTTGGTGGTTTCAATGGCTGAGCACTGTTCTAATACACGAGCTTATTATTTAAAAGGGTTAATGTCTCCTCAAGAACAAAGGGCAAATGGATATCTTACAACGTTATTAAGTGCCTGGCACTATTAGAAAGAAAAGCTTGTATTTATATGGCACCTGACCTGATCTCAGGGTGTCTACAGCCAACGAAGTACTTTAAAAGAAAAAATTTTAGAGTACCCCATTCATTTTTTCCAATTAAGGGGCAATTTAGCGTGGCCAATCCACCTGCACATTTTTGGGTTGTGGGGGTGAAACCCATGCAAACACGGGGAGAATGTGCAAACTCCACGCAGACAGTGACCCAGAGCCGGGATTGAACCTGGGACCTCGGCGCCGTGAGGCTGCAGCGCTAACCCACTGCGCCACCGTGCTGCCCTCAATGACGTACTTTTAAAGTGTTGTCACTGTTGGAATGAAGGGAGTGCTGGTGACAGGGAATCAATGAGTTGATCTCGTCCTCACCTCATTAAGGTTTGGAGCTCTGACCAATATTTATCGCTCAGCCAGCATTAAACAGATGATCTGCGGTTTGTGGGAGGACATTGGTTGAAAGATAGCACACAGCCAGCTCTCACAGCCAGCTCTCACAGACAGCAGTGCGATAACTACCAGAACACCTGTTTCTTGGAGATGTTGGTTAAGTATTGACCAGGACACCAGGGGAGCCTCCCCTTTGTAATAGTGCTGTGGGATCTTTTACAAAGAGCAGACTGAGCCTCGGTTCGATGTTCATTCTGGAAGATGCACCTCCAAATCCCCTGGAGTGTCAGCCTGGGTTTTTGCACTCAAGTCTCTCGCATGGAACTGCGAACCCATGGCCATCTGACACTGAGGCGAGAGTCACAACTCACACTAGTCATTTCTGGACAAAAACACTTTAATTTTCTTTCTTAGGTAAACTATTTCAGTCTCACATCATGATCATCGCAGGCGTTTTCATAACTCCAATATCACTAGAGCCATTGTACTTCACCATGGGCAACACGGTGGCACATTGAGGTGATTTTAATAGTGATGACCGAAAATGAATTGGATTGTTATGGGCCAGGGCTTAGAAACCCCAAAGTGTATTATGAAGTCCACCTGACCTCAACCTTTATGTTGAATTTAGCTAGAATGAGCACAGGAGCCTTCCCTTCAGGTGTGATTCGACAATCTTCCCAGACACTTTAATCAAAATAAGTTTTATTCTAAGAACTTAGTTAAGATTTATATAAACACACAGCAAGAATTCTTATCAATTACAAACATAAAGACATCACACAGCTACAGTAATCTCTTTATAACACTTAATGAATTCCCCCTTAACTGTTCCAATTCAAAAACAAAATCCCACCATTCAAAACCCTTTTCAAGGGCGTGGCCCAGCACTCTGCTTTCTCACTTGAATAAGGCTGGCTTTCCCTGAGATTCTGACCCCGTCACACCAGCAGGTTTAAACTCTTCCAGAAAGCAATTATATTTCCAAAGCCACCAGCAAGGTGATTTTTCCTGGAACAGATATTTAAAATGAAAATAGAGAGAGACAGGACAAAACACTTATCTTCTCTGTCTGTAATCCACAGCAGTCAAAACTGAAAACGAAAGTAAAATATACCTCACAGACACAGCTCAGCTCCACCCACAAAATGACATCACTGAAGGCATGTGGTAAGACAAAAGGCTTTCTTAAAGGAACACTCACATGACAGTAAAGCAAAAGGAAAAGAGAAGGGGGAAGCAGCACTCATTGGATAGTTCCTTCAAAGATCCGGAATAGGCCTGATGGATTAAACAGCCTCCTTCTGAGCGCAAAGGTTCTATGGCCTGAATTTTCTGAATCAAAGAGTTGGTGGGGAAAACTCCTCGCCGACTCTGACCGCCGCAGCCAATTTACTCTCCCACAATTGGCTGCGGACAGGATTTCCGCCTTTGAGAGCTGCCGACGACCTTGATTGGCCAGAAGCTCTCCCGTCCCTGCAGCAACAGCACTGCAATGGACAGAAGACGCACCATTCCCACCTGTCTGAATCTAAGTGTCAAATTTTGAAGAGATAAGTGTTTGGATTTGCAGGGGAAGGTAGGGAAGGCCTGGGGCAGTCACCGGGGGTGGGTGGAGGGGGGCCATCAGAGTCTCAGGGGAAAGGCCGGCCAGGAAGGCACGGGACGTCCAGAGGTCACCCGTAAGGGGAGAATGCCCCCGGACAGAAGGGGGCTTCTGAGGGAGGCGCATCACCCCCTTCCTGCCCGGGATCTTTCGGCCTTCCCCAATGGAAGTTCAATATTCCTGCCAGCCTGAAAATGGAGGAAAATGGTCTCCACTGGGGCAAGGGCTCGCTTCCTATCTGAGGCCTTGCCCACCCCAGTGTCAAATCACTGTGTGGTTGGGGCAGAGGCCATTCCATCCCTGCGATTTCACACTCCTCGCCAGCCTAAAAATCCAATGTACTACTCAGGCCAATTAATCGAAATAGACATTTGAATGTTGCAATCACCCTTGACTCTCATCACTGAATTATCTTCAACACATGAATAACCTATCAATATTAACAGCGAAAAGTATTTTAAGGATGGCATGGTGGTTAGCACTATTGCCTCACAGTGCCAGGGGCCCGGGTTCGATTCCGTCTGTATGGAGTCTGCACATTCTCCTCGTGTCTGCGTGGGTTTCCTCTGGGTGGTCTGGTTTCCTCCCACAGTTCAAAGACGTGCAGGTCAGGTGGATTGGCCATGCTAACTTGCTCCTTCATGCCCAAAGATGTGCAGGTTAGTGGGCCTGGGTAGCGTGTTCTTTTGGAGGGCTGGTGCAGACTCGATGGGCCAAATGGCCTCCTCCTGCACTGGGGATTCTCCGGATTCTTTAGACAGGCGAGAATGCAGGAAAGAATCACAGTAATGGTTCCAGAGATGAGGAAGTTCGGTTACAAAGACAAATTGCAGAAGTTGGGGCTGGTTTCCTCAAAGAGGAGAAAGCTGAGAGGAGGTTTGATAGAGGTGTTCAAAGTCAGGAGCCTGGACAGGGTAGACTGGGAAAAAGTTTTCCCACTTGGTAAAAGGATCAACAATGAGATCAAGAACGAATTCAAGAATGAGTCAACTTATCCAAAAAGAAATAACCACTCTATAGAATAGAGGGCAGCAGGGTAGCATGGTGGTTAGCATAAATGCTTCACAGCTCCAGGGTCCCAGGTTCGATTCCCGGCTGGGTCACTGTCTGTGTGGAGTCTGCACGTCCTCCCCCTGTGTGCGTGGGTTTCCTCCGGGTGCTCCGGTTTCCTCCCACAGTCCAAAGATGTGCGGGTTAGGTGGATTGGCCATGCTAAATTGCCCGTAGTGTCCTAATAAAAAAGTAAGGTTAAGGGGGGAGTTGTTGGGTTACGGGTATAGGGTGGATATGTGGGTTTGAGTAGGGTGATCATGGCTCGGCACAACATTGAGGGCCGAAGGGCCTGTTCTGTGCTGTACTGTTCTATAAAAGAATGTACTGCCCGTTTTTCTAATAATTTGGGGTACATATGCAGTGAATTGGAAAGAATGACGACAGCTGTAATATCCGGGTAGGACCTTCAGGGCGGGAACGATTGTCTTCCCCGTGGTTCTCGCAGGGTACAAGCTACCCCTGAGGGGCGGGGGAACACCATTCAACTCTGCATGATAGATCGGCCAGTAAGGCACTGACCATGGAGAGACCCGATAGGGATCTACCAGGAGTTGTATAGAACGTATCTGTAAATTAACCAAAGTTTGTCTTTCGTACTTGGTGTGGACTCCCCGTGGCCTTATTAAAACAATCAATATTTTTTTACATTTCTATATCCAGAGTCGTTCTGTTTGTGTTGTAATTATTGTTGGAATTAGAGAAGCCCCTGAAGGGGGAACAAGGGATTTTGGGAATCTGGGGGAAAGGGCTAGAAAATGGGATGGGTTAAATTGCACTGGCAGAGAACCAGTTCAGATTCAACAAGCCGAAAGGTCTCCGTCAGTTCTATAAACGTTCTGTGGTCCTACGGGTGGTGGAATTACACTGGCATGGACTGGTTGGGCTGAATGGTCTGTTTCTGTTGCTACCACTTAATTGTAATGAATCAACGGTATTCTGATGCGTCGAGCCAATTGGTTTAAAGTTGGACACAGACCTGAGTGCAGTTAGTAAGAGGTGAATCAGGAAAGGTCCCGACCATCTCTCAGCCTTTCCCTCAACATAACTAGGTAAGCTGTTTTTTTAATAAGGCATTAATAGGCTCAGTCAGTGCGGTTTTTGCAAGCTCTCGTCGGTGTAACTTGGCATTGGATTTTTATCCCTTTGCCCATTGCGAGCCAGCTCCAGACACATCTGACTGCAGTGATAAGAAAATCATTAGCAAATTGATGCTGTTCACCGATCCCATGTGCGTAGAAGCTGGGAACTGGCAACCAATCAGACTCAGATCAGAGAGTAAAATGAACAGGAGGAATCTTTTGAAGCAATTGGAATTCATCATTTCTGGGTTTATTGGCAGAGGGCAGGTGGGGGTGGGGAGGGGGTGCAAATTAATCATCCGTGCTTGGGAATTAAGCACTTTTCGGTACCCATTCTCTATTTAAACCACAGCCAGTGTTTAACTGGGTACAACTCAATTTTGTTTGCTGGAAAAACACTGATCTTCCTTCACTGCCTCGTCAGTCATTACTTAGTAACTGGACTGAAAGTTCCCCCTCCCTCAACGCATATGGATATATGAATTAGGAACAGGAATAGGCCCCTCAGCCCCCCCCCCCATCAGTAAGATCGTGGCTGATCTGATTGTAACCTCAATCCCACAATCCCACCTACCCCCGATAACCTTTCACCTCCCCCCCCCCGCCTTGTAAATCAAAAATCTGGCCAGCTCTGTCCTAAAAAAGACTCTGGGGTCGATTTACCAGCCCTTCGGGTGCAACGGTAGATGCTGGGAGATCCCTGTTAAGAAGAGTCCTCCCCTTAAGATCGAGGACCTAGGGTGAAGGGTGGTGCATGCAGCAATCCCAGACAATCTTAGCTTGTATCGGATCACGGACTCCCAAGGTGCCTGGGTTGGATTCTCCGCCAGCGGGATCCTCCTCTTCGCCGGCAGCGCACTCACGCCTGGGGAATTCCCATGGCGCGGGGTGCCCACAATGGGAAACCCCATTGGCTGCCGGGACAGAAGATCCTGCTGTCGGCGGAGGCCCGCCGGACCAGGAATTGGGTGCGGCGGGATGGAGAATCCTGTCTTTTTTGCAGCCTTATCGAGTCCACGTGTAGGTAAGTTACTTTCAGCTGCGCTGCCATTTTAGTTGTTCATAAAACCTTTTGTTACAGTTCTGTTTGCACTTCAGCCCCTTGGTCCTGATCTGCGGGCAACCGGTGTGGAGAGGGGCGGGAGGGAGGAGGACCTCCTTGTGAACCTGCTCCTGGGCCTGGCCAAACTTGTCAACAACAGGTCCAGGCAGCGGGCGCCCGAGGGCTATCCGACCTGACTGTCTGCCTCTCTACCGTAGCTACAGCCGGGGCCGTATATCCCTGGAGAGGGAAGAAACTGTGTCCACTGGCACCATCGAGGCATTCCGTGCTCGGTGGGTACCGCAAGGACTGGGTGCCTTATGACCCCTTTAATCACATTTTACTTTGAGTTTCTAAGTTTCATTTGTGATTCGATTTTGATCAACTTGGCTCTCAGTTTGTTTGATTTAGTTTAGTTGGTTTGTACAAAATAGTTGGAGCCTCATTCACTGCCAGAACTGATGGTAAATGGAGGAAAGATAGGAACAAACAGGAAAGAGACTCCCTGCGTTTTAATGCCTCTGGCCGCTCCTTTCCCAGTGATTGAAGAGAAGTAACCTTTCCCCTGTAGCACCCTCTGTTATCAGTGATCAGCAACCCAATAGATCTCACGTCTTAGACTGAGGTATCATCATCAAATGAGCACATTTGACAGGAGAAAGCAACTGCTCTAGAGTAACCTTGACAACCGTAGCAAACCTGAAACATCCCTGAATAATTCAGAACTTGAGTGTGTGGGCTTCAAGAACTACAAAGGGAGGCGGGCAAATGAAAAGATGCGGAAAACTCGCCCTGTTCTGCAAATGCGCACTTGCCCACATAGCCGGAGATCTCAGGATCGGGACTTGCCGGAAAACTCCTCAGCACGATCGCCATCTTCCTTCGAGGAGTCACTAAGCCAATTAAACCTCGGAAGCTGCCTGTGTCACTCAGGCCCCACTGTCGTCTATAGAGCAGCCTGTGTGTTGTTGACGTGTAACCTGCTCTGGTGACAATGGCATCTGGAGACGGAGTCTTTTCGAGTCCATTGTGGAACATTAACTGACACACAACAGGTTAAAAATGACATTTTCATGAGAGTCAACTTTGTTTGGGAAAAATGTCCCTGATGCAATCTTTCCACACCCTTTTTGGTCATGGCTTCTTTAAAACGTTGTACATTTGCAAATTAGAGTCATTAACTGGGAGTGGGGAGGGGAGGGAGGGGAATGTTTTTGTAGATTTAGGAATTTTCCATTCAAATGCAACTGATGCTATCTTCAGAATTGCAGCTCGGTTATTTGGTGTTCTTGAACAGCTAATCACTTCATTCACCAATTAATCAAGTTACGTAAGAGGACAGGCAGGAACTTTGCTTTGTTTAGCTAACTTTGGAGTCGACTGCGGTGAGATTTTGAACAGCAGACAGTGGGCTAAAAATTAATTCCAGAATGTTCTACTCAGGGCCTCGTATCTGGTCCAAGGCGAACACATTACTGTTGGGAAAAGGACCAGCTTTCTGAGTTTGATTCACGAGCATTAACTCTCTGCTCATAATCCTTCTTCCAGCCAAAAACACAGAGAAAGATAGACAATTGGTGCCAAAAACAGAGAGAAAGATAGACAGTCAAAGCTTGAAATGTAGGAAATACCCCAGAAAGAAAACAAAATTGGGCCGAGAAATGCTTTGAGGCTGGTTTTCAGGCTCCTTTCTCTATGGCACTGTTTTTAAAACTAAGGTGCAATTTAGCGTGGCCAATCCATCTATCCTACACATCTTTGGGGTGGGTGAGATCCACGCAGGCACGGGGAGAATGTGCAATCTCCACACGGACGGTGACCCAAGGTCAAACCCGGGTCCTCGGCATCGTGAGGCAGCAGTGCTAACCACCGTGCCGCCCCTGTCTCTGGCACGTTTGACAAAGAATAACTTTGAGTCAGGCAGATGGGGTTGCCAACTCTGGTTGGGGGTATTCCTGGAGGTTTTGTCGTATGATCTCCTGCGTCGAACCATCCACACTTCTCTGTATGCACTTCACCAATGGGAGAGCAAACAGTCTCTTCCGGCTGGATTTTTTACCAGGCCCTTTGGGGATGGGCTGGGCAAGGCTGCGAAGGCTGGCAAAATGTGCCCGTCCTCATTCCGTCATTTCCTCCGATGCCAGGAAAGGTGGCAGACAGCCGAAACCAGTCAGAGACAAATCAAACCACTTAAGTGCCCTATTCATGTCCTCTTCCCGGCCGTGCTAACCTTTAACCAGCGGTCAGGGGACCTGTGCCATGCGGAAAGACTGCCAGGCTAACCTTGGTGGTTTCCCAGTGGGCTCTCATGTGGGGGGGCTGTCCTTTTGGGCACTTGTTAGCTCGTGAAGTGATCGCCTGGCATCATCCCTGCCCTCACGGGGAATGGCCTGCCTGCAACAGTAGTGGACTCGCCAACATTAAGGGCATTTAAATGGTCATTGGATAAACGTATGGATGATAATGGAATAGTGTAGATGGGCTTTAGATTGGTTTCACAGGTCGGCGCAACATCGAGGGCCGAAGGGCCTGTACTGTGCTGTAATGTTCTATGTTCTATGTTCAACAACTTGCCCTGCCTTGCAAGTGGCACGCCTGACACTGCCAGGACACACTTTGCTAACTTGAGCGTGTACAGCCATCGGATGCATCCTTACCCTCCAGTTTCAGCCCCGGGTGGTGGGCACTACTATTGGTGGCACTCTTATTTTGACAACCCAGTCAGCCTCCGGACAGCTGGGTGGGTTAAAGCTGGTACTGAATGTTTATCTTGCCTGAAAACGTCAGCCACTGCATTTCAAAAGTAAATCCAACCCAGGCAACAACAACTGCCTACATTTATATAGTGCCTTACTGTAATGTAATGTCCCAAGGTGCTTGATCAGAGCGTTATTCAACAAAGTATGACATGGGACAAGATCAGAAGGAATTCGATGGACAAAAACCTTGATCAAGGGAGAACGGTGTATGAAGTGGCTTAAAGGACGCACAGTGACGTAGAGAGCCAGATAAGGATGGAATTATAGAGCTTGGAGCCTGGGCAACTGAAGGAACTGCCGCCAATGCAAAGTGCTTTGAGTTGTTTCGAAGAGATTTATTACTGAGATATCTAATCGGATGTCTACCTTTCGAACCAGCCTGCCAAATTGGAATAGGGAGAGCTGGCATTTTCCGTCTGTATTTAAAACTATTCAGCTCCATGAATGATGAACAGCAGGCAAATGAGTATGACGTTTGATGATCATTAAATGCTGATACAATGGGAACACAACAAAAAGCAGGTGCCTCAATAAAAGAGAATACTGTGCAGCTTTCATTTTTCAAGGGGTTTTAAATCAACAGCATTCAGTCCTAAAAATGGAATAATTGCTCCGTAACTAAATGACTGCACATTATTCAGGCCAGAACGGGAGTACATGTTGTTCAGTACCAATTCATTAAGAGAACTTAATTCAGTGACGTTGGTTGAGTTTAACCAGCACACTGTAATCTTTTCCCTGTGTCATGACAGAAATTCCTACCACATGATCTTAATGCTGCAGTCAGCTAGAAAACAGAGGCCAAGGTGCAAGCGTGAATGCTAATTCACTAAACCATAGACGCACTTTAATTGATACTCGTGAGGCGCTCTGTGAAATCCGGGGAGAGCTCTCAAAGGCGGTTCTGGAGGCCCAGACAGGAATCAATGGGAACTAATTCTGAAACCAGATGCAGTCCCAAAGTGACATGGGTCTTTCAATTAGGAGCCTCAAGGTTTCTTGTGCTTTTAATTTTTTAAATTTTATTCCTTTCTCAGAGTTACAAAGCCAATGCACGGGGTGGACAGGGAACGTCATTAATCTCCCTCCTTGCTTGCTCCCAAAAAAACTCATTCTAATTCAGACTGAATCCAATTTACACTCCCCACGAAAGGGATATGCTCGATGCAAGCTGGCCAGAACAGGCGTTACACCTGATCCCGGGTTTGACCCTGCACATGACCTTAGCCAACAGGCTGAGGAAATTCCTTGTAACATGCATGGTGAAGACAGAGCTGTTGTGAAGGTTGCAGGGTTCTGCTGGTAATGTTTCCCCCCCCACCCCCCCCCCCGTCTCGCTTTCCCCAAATACCTTCCTTCCCTTATGAATGGGAGATGAAGCAGTAAAAGATTATTTCCCGTGCCATTGACGCTAAGGTAGCTGGGTGTTGCATATAATTACACAGCATGTGCAGTGCAGGATTCAGACCAACTGGTTTCTGCTGCTCCACGTGAACCATCCCCCTTATCAATTCACCCGATCAGCAGATCAGCATCTCCTTCTGTTCCCTTCTCCCTCATGTGCTTATCTAGCATCTCATTAATTGCACCAATGTGATTTGCCTTAACCACTGCTTGTGGGAGCGCATTCCACTGTAGCGACTGCGTCTTCAGTTACCTTAAGCTCTTGAATTTCTTGATATTCTCAAATTGTGCTCCCCTCCATTTAAGCTTTGCTTAAACTTCACAGAAAATAGGAGCAGGATGGCAGTAGGTGACTAGTGGTGTGCCTGAGGGGTCGGTGCTGGGACCACAACTTTTCACAATATACATTAACAATCTGGAAGAAGGAACTGGAGGCCCTGTTGCTAAGTTTGCAGATGATACAAAGATATGTAGAGGGACAGGTAGTATTGAGGAAGCAAGGGGACTGCAGAAGGATTTGGACAAGCTAGGAGAGTGGGCAATGAAGTAGCAAATGAAATACTATAGAACATAGAACATAGAACAGTACAGCACAGAACAGGCCCTTCGGCCCTCGATGTTGTGCCGAGCAATGATCACCCCACTTAAACCCACGTAACCCGTAACCCAACAATCCCCCCATTAACCTTACACTATGGGCAATTTAGCATGGCCAATCCACCTAACCCGCACATCTTTGGACTGTGGGAGGAAACCGGAGCACCCGGAGGAAACCCATGCACACACGGGGAGGACGTGCAGACTCCACACAGACAGTGACACAGCCGGGAATTGAACCTGGGACCCTGGAGCTGTGAAGCATTGATGCTAACCACCATGCTACCGTGAGGCCCCAAATGTGGCCTATGTGGAAAAGTGTGAGGTTATGCACTTTGGTCAGAAGAATAGAGGCATAGACTATTTTCTAAGTGGGAAAAAGCTTATGAAATCAGAAGCACAAAGGGACTTAGGAGTCCTATTTCAAGGTTCTCTTAAGGTTAACAAGCAGGTTCAGTCGGCAGCTAGGAAGGCAAATCCAATGTTAGCAATCATGCTGAGAGGGCTAGAGTACAAGGGCTGTCCTTCTGAGGTTGTACAAGGCTCTGGTCAGACCCCATTTGGAGTAATGTGAGTAGTTTTGGGCCCCGTATCTAAGGAAGGATGTGCTGGCCTTGGAAAGGGGCCAGAGGTGGTTCACAAGAATGATCCCTGGAATGAAGAACTGGTCGTATGAGGAATGGTTGAGGACTCTGGGTCTGTACTCGTTGGAGTTTAGAAGGACGAGGGGGGATCTTATTGAAACTTATAGGATACTGCAAGGCCTGGATAGATTGGAGGTGGAGAGGATGTTTCCACTTGTAGGAGAAACGAGAATCCGAGGACACAATCTCAGACTAAAGGAACAATTCTTTAAAACAGAGATGAGGAGGGATTTCTTCAGCCAGAGGGTGGTGAATATGTGGAACTCTTTGCCACAGGCTGTGGAGGCAAATCACTGAGTGTCTTTAAGACACATAGGTTCTTGATTAATAAGGGGATCAGGGGTTATGTGGAGAAGGCAGGAAAATGGGGATGAGAAACATCAGCCAAGATTGAATGGTGGAGCAGACTCGATGGGCTGAGTGGCCTACTTCTGCTCCTATGTCTTATGGTCTAGGAGGAGGTCATTGGGCCCTTCGAGCCTGATCTGCCATTCATTATGATCATGGCTGGTCATCCAACTCAATAGCCTAATCCCATCTTCCCCCCCTTCCCCATATCATTTGATCCCTTAACCCCAAGTGCTATATCTCTTCTTGAAAACAACAAGGGCATGATTTAACAGCCGGGGTGGACCAGGTGAGGATCTGTGCGAGCCAGTTAGATTGTGGGAGTGGCCTAAATCAGGAATCATGGGCGGGATTCTCCGACCCCCTGCCGGGTCGGAGAATCGACGGGGGCCGGCGTGAATCCCGCCCCCGCCGTGTCCCAAATTCTCCGGCACCGGAGATTCGGCGAGGGCAGAAATTGCTCCGCGCCTATCAGCATCCCCCCCCCCCCCGGCGATTCTCCGGCCCACGATGCGCTGAAGTCCCGCCGCTGTCATGCTTCTCCCGCCGGCGTGGATCAAACCACCTACCTGACCGGCGGGAGCAGGCGGCACGGGCGGGCTCCGGGGTCCTGGGGGGGCGCGGGGGGATCTGGCTCTGGGGGGTGCCCCCACGGTGGCCTGGCCCGCGATCGGGGCCCACCGATCGGCGGGTGGGCCTGTGCCGTGAGGGCTCTCTTTTCCTTCCGCCTTTGCCATAGTCTTCACCATGGCGGAGGCGGAAGTGACCCCCTCCCCTGCGCATGCGCGGGGATGACATCAGCAGCCGCTGACCCTCCGGCGCATGCGCGGACTTCCGCCGGCCGGCGAAGTCCCTTCGGCCCCGGCTGGCGTGGTGCCAAAGGCCTTCCACGCCAGCCAGCGGAGCGCCAACCACTCTGGCGCGGGCCTAGCCCCTCAAGATTAGGGCTTGGCCCCTAAAGGTGCGGAGTGGTTCACGCCACTCCATCACGCCGGGACCCCCCGTCCCGCCGTGTAGGGGAGAATCCCGGCCCAGGCCTGGTACCAAGCTGTTTCTTATCTAACCGGCCGGCTCCCGGTGGCGTATCCAGATCCTACATGGCCAAAAGTCAGCAATGAAGTCTTATCTCCATCTCATTAACGAGATGGACGACCTATCTAATGGCCTCCTGGCATCTAATAGGCTCCCCCGTGGGAGGTGAAATTCCAAACCGAACCCACCTGAAATGACATTCAGAAACCTTTCCGTAAATCACATCCACAATGTTTCGGCATCAACTCCTTCCTGTGGTAACAAATTCCACACTGTCTCATCCTATGAGATTTCTATGAGTTCCCCCCTCATTCTTCTGAGCTCCAGCAAATACAATCCTAACCGACTCAATCTCTCCTCACACGTCAGTCCTGCCATCCCAGGAATCAGTCTGGTAAACCTTCGCTGCAGTCCCTCTAGAGCAAGAACATCCTTCCTTAGCTAAGAAGACCAAAACTGCTCATAATATTCCAGGTGTGGCCTCACTAAGGCCCTGTATAACTATTTCAAGGTTCTCTTAAGGTTAACAAGCAGGTTCAGTCGGCAGCTCGGAAGGCAAATCCAATGTTAGCAATCATGCTGAGAGGGCTAGAGTACAAGGGCTGTCCTTCTGAGGTTGTACAAGGCTCTGGTAGACCCCATTTGGAGTAATGTGAGTAGTTTTGGGCCCCGTATCTAAGGAAGGATGTGCTGGCATTGGAAAGGGGCCAGAGGTGGTTCACAAGAATGATCCCTGGAATGAAGAACTGGTCGTATGAGGAATGGTTGAGGACTCTGGGTCTGTACTCGTTGGAGTTTAGAAGGACGAGGGGGGATCTTATTGAAACTTATAGGATACTGCGAGGCCTGGATAGATTGGAGGTGGAGAGGATGTTTCCACTTGTAGGAGAAACGAGAATCCGAGGACACAATCTCAGACTAAAGGAACAATTCTTTAAAACAGAGATGAGGAGGGATTTCTTCAGCCAGAGGGTGGTGAATATGTGGAACTCTTTGCCACAGGCTGTGGAGGCAAATCACTGAGTGTCTTTAAGACACATAGGTTCTTGATTAATAAGGGGATCAGGGGTTATGTGGAGAAGGCAGGAAAATGGGGATGAGAAACATCAGCCAAGATTGAATGGTGGAGCAGACTCGATGGGCTGAGTGGCCTACTTCTGCTCCTATGTCTTATGGTCTAGGAGGAGGTCATTGGGCCCTTCGAGCCTGATCTGCCATTCATTATGATCATGGCTGGTCATCCAACTCAATAGCCTAATCCCATCTTCCCCCCCTTCCCCATATCATTTGATCCCTTAACCCCAAGTGCTATATCTCTTCTTGAAAACAACAAGGGCATGATTTAACAGCCGGGGTGGACCAGGTGAGGATCTGTGCGAGCCAGTTAGATTGTGGGAGTGGCCTAAATCAGGAACCATGGGCAGGATTCTCCGACCCCCTGCCGGGTCGGAGAATCGACGGGGGCCGGCGTGAATCCCGCCCCCGCCGTGTCCCAAATTCTCCGGCACCGGAGATTCGGCGAGGGCAGAAATTGCTCCGCGCCTATCAGCATCCCCCCCCCCCCGGCGATTCTCCGGCCCACGATGCGCCGAAGTCCCGCCGCTGTCATGCTTCTCCCGCCGGCGTGGATCAAACCACCTACCTGACCGGCGGGAGCAGGCGGCACGGGCGGGCTCCGGGGTCCTGGGGGGGCGCGGGGGGATCTGGCTCTGGGGGGTGCCCCCACGGTGGCCTGGCCCGCGATCGGGGCCCACCGATCGGCGGGTGGGCCTGTGCCGTGAGGGCTCTCTTTTCCTTCCGCCTTTGCCATAGTCTTCACCATGGCGGAGGCGGAAGTGACCCCCTCCCCTGCGCATGCGCGGGGATGACATCAGCAGCCGCTGACCCTCCGGCGCATGCGCGGACTTCCGCCGGCCGGCGAAGTCCCTTCGGCCCCGGCTGGCGTGGTGCCAAAGGCCTTCCACGCCAGCCAGCGGAGCGCCAACCACTCTGGCGCGGGCCTAGCCCCTCAAGATTAGGGCTTGGCCCCTAAAGGTGCGGAGTGGTTCACGCCACTCCATCACGCTGGGACCCCCCGTCCCGCCGTGTAGGGGAGAATCCCGGCCCAGGCCTGGTACAAAGCTGTTTCTTATCTAACCGGCCGGCTCCCGGTGGCGTATCCAGATCCTACATGGCCAAAAGTCAGCAATGAAGTCTTATCTCCATCTCATTAACGAGATGGACGACCTATCTAATGGCCTCCTGGCATCTAATAGGCTCCCCCGTGGGAGGTGAAATTCCAAACCGAACCCACCTGAAATGACATTCAGAAACCTTTCCGTAAATCACATCCACAATGTTTCGGCATCAACTCCTTCCTGTGGTAACAAATTCCACACTGTCTCATCCTATGAGATTTCTATGAGTTCCCCCCTCATTCTTCTGAGCTCCAGCAAATACAATCCTAACCGACTCAATCTCTCCTCACACGTCAGTCCTGCCATCCCAGGAATCAGTCTGGTAAACCTTCGCTGCAATCCCTCTAGAGCAAGAACATCCTTCCTTAGCTAAGAAGACCAAAACTGCTCATAATATTCCAGGTGTGGCCTCACTAAGGCCCTGTATAACTATTTCAAGGTTCTCTTAAGGTTAACAAGCAGGTTCAGTCGGCAGCTAGGAAGGCAAATCCAATGTTAGCAATCATGCTGAGAGGGCTAGAGTACAAGGGCTGTCCTTCTGAGGTTGTACAAGGCTCTGGTCAGACCCCATTTGGAGTAATGTGAGTAGTTTTGGGCCCCGTATCTAAGGAAGGATGTGCTGGCCTTGGAAAGGGGCCAGAGGTGGTTCACAAGAATGATCCCTGGAATGAAGAACTGGTCGTATGAGGAATGGTTGAGGACTCTGGGTCTGTACCCGTTGGAGTTTAGAAGGACGAGGGGGGATCTTATTGAAACTTATAGGATACTGCGAGGCCTGGATAGATTGGAGGTGGAGAGGATGTTTCCACTTGTAGGAGAAACGAGAATCCGAGGACACAATCTCAGACTAAAGGAACAATTCTTTAAAACAGAGATGAGGAGGGATTTCTTCAGCCAGAGGGTGGTGAATATGTGGAACTCTTTGCCACAGGCTGTGGAGGCAAATCACTGAGTGTCTTTAAGACACATAGGTTCTTGATTAATAAGGGGATCAGGGGTTATGTGGAGAAGGCAGGAAAATGGGGATGAGAAACATCAGCCAAGATTGAATGGTGGAGCAGACTCGATGGGCTGAGTGGCCTACTTCTGCTCCTATGTCTTATGGTCTAGGAGGAGGTCATTGGGCCCTTCGAGCCTGATCTGCCATTCATTATGATCATGGCTGGTCATCCAACTCAATAGCCTAATCCCATCTTCCCCCCCTTCCCCATATCATTTGATCCCTTAACCCCAAGTGCTATATCTCTTCTTGAAAACAACAAGGGCATGATTTAACAGCCGGGGTGGACCAGGTGAGGATCTGTGCGAGCCAGTTAGATTGTGGGAGTGGCCTAAATCAGGAACCATGGGCAGGATTCTCCGACCCCCTGCCGGGTCGGAGAATCGACGGGGGCCGGCGTGAATCCCGCCCCCGCCGTGTCCCAAATTCTCCGGCACCGGAGATTCGGCGAGGGCAGAAATTGCTCCGCGCCTATCAGCATCCCCCCCCCCCCCCCCCCGGCGATTCTCCGGCCCACGATGGGCCGAAGTCCCACCGCTGTCATGCTTCTCCCGCCGGCGTGGATCAAACCACCTACCTGACCGGCGGGAGCAGGCGGCACGGGCGGGCTCCGGGGTCCTGGGGGGGCGCGGGGGGATCTGGCTCTGGGGGGTGCCCCCACGGTGGCCTGGCCCGCGATCGGGGCCCACCGATCGGCGGGTGGGCCTGTGCCGTGAGGGCTCTCTTTTCCTTCCGCCTTTGCCATAGTCTTCACCATGGCGGAGGCGGAAGTGACCCCCTCCCCTGCGCATGCGCGGGGATGACATCAGCAGCCGCTGACCCTCCGGCGCATGCGCGGACTTCCGCCGGCCGGCGAAGTCCCTTCGGCCCCGGCTGGCGTGGTGCCAAAGGCCTTCCACGCCAGCCAGCGGAGCGCCAACCACTCTGGCGCGGGCCTAGCCCCTCAAGATTAGGGCTTGGCCCCTAAAGGTGCGGAGTGGTTCACGCCACTCCATCACGCCGGGACCCCCCGTCCCGCCGTGTAGGGGAGAATCCCGGCCCAGGCCTGGTACCAAGCTGTTTCTTATCTAACCGGCCGGCTCCCGGTGGCGTATCCAGATCCTACATGGCCAAAAGTCAGCAATGAAGTCTTATCTCCATCTCATTAACGAGATGGACGACCTATCTAATGGCCTCCTGGCATCTAATAGGCTCCCCCGTGGGAGGTGAAATTCCAAACCGAACCCACCTGAAATGACATTCAGAAACCTTTCCGTAAATCACATCCACAATGTTTCGGCATCAACTCCTTCCTGTGGTAACAAATTCCACACTGTCTCATCCTATGAGATTTCTATGAGTTCCCCCCTCATTCTTCTGAGCTCCAGCAAATACAATCCTAACCGACTCAATCTCTCCTCACACGTCAGTCCTGCCATCCCAGGAATCAGTCTGGTAAACCTTCGCTGCAGTCCCTCTAGAGCAAGAACATCCTTCCTTAGCTAAGAAGACCAAAACTGCTCATAATATTCCAGGTGTGGCCTCACTAAGGCCCTATATAACTATTTCAAGGTTCTCTTAAGGTTAACAAGCAGGTTCAGTCGGCAGCTCGGAAGGCAAATCCAATGTTAGCAATCATGCTGAGAGGGCTAGAGTACAAGGGCTGTCCTTCTGAGGTTGTACAAGGCTCTGGTCAGACCCCATTTGGAGTAATGTGAGTAGTTTTGGGCCCCGTATCTAAGGAAGGATGTGCTGGCCTTGGAAAGGGGCCAGAGGTGGTTCACAAGAATGATCCCTGGAATGAAGAACTGGTCGTATGAGGAATGGTTGAGGACTCTGGGTCTGTACTCGTTGGAGTTTAGAAGGACGAGGGGGGATCTTATTGAAACTTATAGGATACTGCGAGGCCTGGATAGATTGGAGGTGGAGAGGATGTTTCCACTTGTAGGAGAAACGAGAATCCGAGGACACAATCTCAGACTAAAGGAACAATTCTTTAAAACAGAGATGAGGAGGGATTTCTTCAGCCAGAGGGTGGTGAATATGTGGAACTCTTTGCCACAGGCTGTGGAGGCAAATCACTGAGTGTCTTTAAGACACATAGGTTCTTGATTAATAAGGGGATCAGGGGTTATGTGGAGAAGGCAGGAAAATGGGGATGAGAAACATCAGCCAAGATTGAATGGTGGAGCAGACTCGATGGGCTGAGTGGCCTACTTCTGCTCCTATGTCTTATGGTCTAGGAGGAGGTCATTGGGCCCTTCGAGCCTGATCTGCCATTCATTATGATCATGGCTGGTCATCCAACTCAATAGCCTAATCCCATCTTCCCCCCCTTCCCCATATCATTTGATCCCTTAACCCCAAGTGCTATATCTCTTCTTGAAAACAACAAGGGCATGATTTAACAGCCGGGGTGGACCAGGTGAGGATCTGTGCGAGCCAGTTAGATTGTGGGAGTGGCCTAAATCAGGAACCATGGGCAGGATTCTCCGACCCCCTGCCGGGTCGGAGAATCGACGGGGGCCGGCGTGAATCCCGCCCCCGCCGTGTCCCAAATTCTCCGGCACCGGAGATTCGGCGAGGGCAGAAATTGCTCCGCGCCTATCAGCATCCCCCCCCCCCCCCCGGCGATTCTCCGGCCCACGATGCGCCGAAGTCCCGCCGCTGTCATGCTTCTCCCGCCGGCGTGGATCAAACCACCTACCTGACCGGCGGGAGCAGGCGGCACGGGCGGGCTCCGGGGTCCTGGGGGGGCGCGGGGGGATCTGGCTCTGGGGAGTGCCCCCACGGTGGCCTGGCCCGCGATCGGGGCCCACCGATCGGCGGGTGGGCCTGTGCCGTGAGGGCTCTCTTTTCCTTCCGCCTTTGCCATAGTCTTCACCATGGCGGAGGCGGAAGTGACCCCCTCCCCTGCGCATGCGCGGGGATGACATCAGCAGCCGCTGACCCTCCGGCGCATGCGCGGACTTCCGCCGGCCGGCGAAGTCCCTTCGGCCCCGGCTGGCGTGGTGCCAAAGGCCTTCCACGCCAGCCAGCGGAGCGCCAACCACTCTGGCGCGGGCCTAGCCCCTCAAGATTAGGGCTTTGCCCCTAAAGGTGCGGAGTGGTTCACGCCACTCCATCACGCCGGGACCCCCCGTCCCGCCGTGTAGGGGAGAATCCCGGCCCAGGCCTGGTACCAAGCTGTTTCTTATCTAACCGGCCGGCTCCCGGTGGCGTATCCAGATCCTACATGGCCAAAAGTCAGCAATGAAGTCTTATCTCCATCTCATTAACGAGATGGACGACCTATCTAATGGCCTCCTGGCATCTAATAGGCTCCCCCGTGGGAGGTGAAATTCCCAACCGAACCCACCTGAAATGACATTCATAAACCTTTCCGTAAATCACATCCACAATGTTTCGGCATCAACTCCTTCCTGTGGTAACAAATTCCACACTGTCTCATCCTATGAGATTTCTATGAGTTCCCCCCTCATTCTTCTGAGCTCCAGCAAATACAATCCTAACCGACTCAATCTCTCCTCACACGTCAGTCCTGCCATCCCAGGAATCAGTCTGGTAAACCTTTGCTGAAATCCCTCTAGAGCAAGAACATCCTTCCTTAGCTAAGAAGACCAAAACTGCTCATAATATTCCAGGTGTGGCCTCACTAAGGCCCTGTATAACTGCCGCCAGACATCCCTGCTCCTGTACTCGATTCCTCTCGCTATGAAGGTCAACATACCATTGCCTTCTTTACCGCCTGCTGCACCCGCATGCTTACCTTCACTGACTGGTATACGAGGACACCCAGGTCTCATTGCACATTCCCCTCTCCTAATTTATGGCCAATCAGATAAAAGCCTACCTTCCTGTTTTTGCTACCAAAGTGGATAACCTCGCATTTATCCAAATTATACCGCATCTGCCATTAATTTGCCCACTCACTCAACTTGTCCAAATCACACTGAAGCATCTCTGCATCCTCCTCACAGCTCACCCTCCCACCCAAATTGTGTCATTTGCAAATTTGGGGATATTACATTTTGTTGCCTCATCTAAATAATGAATCTATATTGTGAATAGCTGGGGTCCCAGCACCAATCCCTGCGATACCCCACTACTCATTGCCTGCCAATTTGAAAAAGACCCGTTTATTCCTACTCTTTGTTTCCTGTCTGCCAACTGGTTTCTGTCCACCTCAATACACGACCCCGAATCCCACTTACTTTAATTTTACACGCTAATCTCTTATGTGGGACTTTGTCAAAAACCTTCTGAAAGTCCAAATAAACCACATCTGCCCCCCCCCCCCCCCCACGCATCAACTCTACTTGTTACATCCTCAAAGAGTTCCAGTAGATTTGTCAAGCATGATTTCCCCCTTCATAACTCCATGCTGACTCTGTCCGATCCTGACACTGTTTTCCAAGTGTTCTGCTATAAAATCTTTGATAATGGATTCTAGAATTTCCCCCACTACGGAATCTGGTCCAGAATCAAGCTTATTGGTCTATAATTCCCTGTTTTCGCTCTGCCTCCCTTTTTAAATAGTAGAGTTGCATTAGCTACCCTCCAATCGGTAGGAACTGTTCCAGAGTTGGTAGAATCCTGGAAGGTGACCACCAATGCGATCTCGAGCCACTTTGTTAAGTACTCTGGGATGTAGATTATCAGGTCCTGGGGTTTACCAGCCTTCATTACCATCAATTTCCCCAACACCATTTCCCTACTAATATTGATTTCCTTCAGTTCCTCCATCTCACTAAACCCTGCCAAACCTTTCTTCACCAATCTTTGTTCTCTTCACATACCGATAGAAATCTTTGCAGTCAGTTTTTATGTTCCCTGCAAGTTTAGTCTTGTACTCTATTTTCCCCTCACATTGAAGTACCCTTCTATGTATAAAGCAACATGGCTGTAGAGCGAAAGGGTGGCACAGTGGTTAGCACTGCTGCCTCAGAGCACCAGGAAATCAGGTTCAATTCCGTCCTTGGGTGACTGTCTGTGTGGAGTCTACACTTTCTCCCCGTGACTGCGTGGGTTTCCTCCGGGTGCTCCGGTTTCCTCCCACAGTCCAAAGATGTGCAGGTTAAGTGGATTGGCTATGCTAAATTGCCCTTTAGTGTCCAATGGATAGGTGGGCTTGTGGGAAGAGGCCGTGGCGTGGGCCTAGGTCAAGTGCTCTATCAGAGGGTCGGTGCAGATTTGATAGCTGAATGGCCCACTTGTGCACTGTAGGGATTTTATTCCATTCTATGGTAAAACGCAATGAATATGTTTATCATTTCAAGACATGAAGTGATCTGAAAATTTTTATTGCCCCTCACCCCTTTCTGTTGTATTAAACCCTGATAACATCCTGCAATAAACAGCTGGTAACAGGTCAAATAAAGTTTCAAATTCAACTTGTCTTTTATGCACTTACACTGGGAGATCATCGGAGGTTCGATAGTTGTTCCAGCTCTTCCAGTATTCGTCTTTTGTTGCTTACATACTGAAAGTGAGTTTCAAATTATGGCACAGTATGCTATTGTGCATCGTTTGTAATAAATACTCAAAAAGTCAATAAATCATCCAGTTTATGCTGAAGCAATTCAGTTCAGTCAACAGCTGTGATGCAGATGTGTAGGAGTGCAAAGTACAGAACCTTCTGTGGAAATACTGGCTGAGCTGCAAAAGTCATTAATGTGAGATGACGAACTATGGTAATCAGATGAAAGTAGATGAACAGAAAGCATTTCTTACTGCCTTTGTCTTCCATAGTTGCCGAAACTTAAATGGCCTCAGATCAGTCTCTGTGTGCTTTGATTCGAGTTCAACATTATGATTAATTAGGTATGGTTCTACAAAGTACGTGTAAGGTCCCTGTGAAATTTCAATAGCCGTGTGTTTTCTGGCTTCAATTTGTTAAGGTCTCGTATTCTTTCAGCTTGTTTCTTGTTTTCATCCTTGTGCTGGGGCGGGGGGGGGGGGGGGGGGGTGGCAGGGAGGAGGTTTCCAAAGTTTGGTTCCACTGAAGTATTACCTCAGATGAACTGATGTAGCAACTGCTGTGTTTGCACAGTTCAAGCCAAATTCACCGGCTGTGCTTTTTGCATTAGCATTAACCTTTCAGGAAGACAACTAGAGGGACATCAGTTCCCGGTCGACAGAAGCGCACCCCACAGTTGCAAGAGCCACGAGCAGAAGTGAGTGAAGGAGAAAATCGAACCAGTTCAAAAAAACGCGGCAAATTCTAACATTTGCGAAAGTGCGCAAGCAAGCATGTAACTCGCAAACCTTTGCACGCTCAAGCTCCCGCGGTTCAACAACGCTCGTGACCAGCTACAGAGCAAACTAATACGTGTTAGTAGCTTGTGTGCAGAAGGGTGATTGCAAGGTACCACCTTCATAACAGTACTGACTAACTGTTTTTAAAAGTGTAGTTACGCCCTGACAAACATCTGAAATGTGCCTGTCTTCAAAGTAATGGCAATATCGGTCTTGTCAACAAACACCCAGGAAACTGAGGGCCTCAACTGAAAGTATTTCCCCTATTTTGCAGAGGATGGTGAAACACATAATAAATAGGCTGTGCGTATTTCTATCCACCACTGATCAAAGTGCAAAGTTTAAAGTATCATCATTCATCCATTCAGCATTCCTCAATCCCGTCTCCTTCCTCTCGCGATCTTCAGTCTTTTTAAAGCATTGGCCGAATTTTCCCAAAAAGTCAGGTTCAGTCAGAAAACCAGCATGTTGCCCCTCCACCCCCCACCCACCGTGAAACAGACAGGTTTCCCGACGGGATCTTCCCACACTTTGCCATTTTTTTGAAGGGAGGCAGGGTGGCGCAGTGGTTAGCACTGCTGCCTCACAACGCCAGGGACCCGGGTTCAATTCTGGCTTTGGGCTCCCCACGTCTGCGTGGGTTGCCTCCGGGTGCTCCAGTTCCTTCCACAGTCCAAAGGTGTGCAAATTAGGTGCATTGGCCAGGCTAAATTGCCCACAGTGTGCAGGTTAAATGGAGTTACAGGGATAGGGGAGTAGATCTACACAGAGTGCTCTTTCAGAGGGTCGGTGCTGACTCGATGGGTCAAATGGCCTCCTTCTGCACAGTAGGAATCCTATGTTTCTATGACGCGTTCTTTGCACCATCATCATGAGGGGCCTTAAACATGCCAGCAATCCCCCCTTCACAGAGATCGGGGGCCCATAAACTCAAAGTGAGATTGTTGACCCCCAACCCTCCCCCCACAGATATCGGTAAACCTCTCTCCCCCCCCCCCCACCACCATTGATGGCATGAATCCCCCAATCCACCCCAAACATAGACTGCCAGCATCAGGGCCCTCCCAATGGGTCGCCCCCTTCAGGCCCCATTCCTGGCTGTACCCTGCGATCCGAGGGCTGCAATGACCTCTGAGCCCCTCCCCCCCCCCCCCCCCCACCTCCCGCCAACGTGGTCATCACGTCTGGTCTCCATTTGTGGAGACCGGTAGTGATTCCCACTGGCGTCTCGTCACGCCGGATGGTGGGAACAGATTATGTTCCCAGAAGATTCGACTTCTGGCCGATTTTGAATATTAAAGTAAGTGCGCGAAGTTGATTATGTATGCTGGGAGAGCCCGGGGAAAATCGCAAACTGCTTTGCGCCGGGCACAAACCCCGCATCAGGCTTCTCCCGGGATTATCCCGCCGTAGTGGAGTTTGTGCCGGTGCGACGTCTCCCCCCCCCCCCCCCCCCCCCCACCCCCCTGCTGTCGCCTGCTCATTGTTTTCTGATTTAACTTTTCTTCTACGCTATCCTTCTTCATCTTGGGTTGTGTCAGCATTGCAATCTTTGGAGATTCCTTTTTGTCTTTTCTTAGCAAAATAAGCAGTAAATTTGGTTTTGTGGGCAGAGACGAGTAGACAATTGCCTGAGACCCCCCCCCCCCCCCCCCCCCCCACGGTGGGATCTCCGTCCATTTATAGGCCTGTCTCAATCTGATGCTGTCACTTCTACATGGGCGGCACGATAGCACAGTGGTTCGCACTGTTACCTCACAGCGCCAGGGTCCCAGGTTCGATTCCCGGCTTGGGTCACTGGCTGTGCGGAATCTGCATGTTCTCCCCGTGCCTGCGTGGGTTTCCTCCGGTTTCCTCCCACAAGTCTCGAAAGACATGATTGTTAGGAGAATTGGACATTCTGAATTCTCCCTCTTTGTGCCCGAACAAGTGCCGGAATGTAGAGACTCGGGGCTTTTCACAGTAACTTCATTGCAGTGTTAATGTCAGCCTACTTGTGACAATAAAGATCATTATTATTATTATCACCAGACGTTGGAATGCCTATCAATAAAAGTGAGTGTGATCAGCAAACAATTTAATCACCATCACTTCTCCCATAAAAATGCTAAATACAAGACGCACCTATAGTACGGCAGCTCTTGAGAAAAGCTATCACACTATCAGCTGGAGAGATCTATCAAAGATACCTGAAATTCCTGGAATTCTTAGTCTAAGCGTGTGGAGCATTTTGCTTCATATTCATTCCTGGGGTGTGAGCATCCCCTTGGAACTGAGTGGTTTGCCAAGCTGTTTCCTTAACTGAGAAGACATCCTGGATCTAGAACATGCAGGAGGCAGGCAATGCCCATGTATCCTCTCTGTTTACTGCAGCATGTTTTCCCCTGGAACAGAGCACTAGCCTGGAGCAAGTAGCTACAGTTTGAGGGACGCCACTCCACATCTAGCGTGAGCAACCTTGACTGTCTCTCGCTCTTATCACCTGTCAGAGGCACGTTGGAGGGGTTTCCTGGTTTATAATCAACCAGTATGGTCGCATTATCACTGCATTTTTATCCAGATTTATTAATTGCATTTAATTTACCCAACTGCTGTGGTGAGATTTGAACCGGTATCTCCAGTGCATTAGTCCACGCCTCTGGATTGCCAGCTCAGCAACAGGGCTGGATTTTCAGGTTCGAGGCAGGTATCAAGAGCTGGGAGATTTCCCAGCACAGTGCGCCAGCCTCAGGCAAAAGTGCCTGGGAGGGTGGGTGTGGGCTCAAGTCGGGGCTGCCCACCCTAAAAAAGGCTTGGAGGCAAGCATGGGGCAGCCAGTTTGTGAGATGGGAGGATCGAAAGCGTCATGTTATTATAATTATATACTACCTAGTTGCTCATAAGGGATTCAGCACTGACATTTTGGGCCCATTTATTAAGACAGTTTTATATATAGCTATAAAGCTTGAAGACATCACAGCTCTATGTGTGTTCTGCTCAAAATAAAACTGAAGCTGAGACTGGGTCACATGACACACGTCCCTTACAGTGATGTCATGCTGCTGTCCCTTAAAAGCATATCATAACAAAAAAGGCCTACCTCAGTTCTCTGCAACACTGTCCCAGTTGTTTTATTCAATATTAGACCACGGCACTGATCCCCTCAACCCCCGTAACCACTTCCCATGCCCCATCCATGACAATTTATGCAAACCTATGCCCTCCACCCACGTTCAATGGTCACTCAACACTTCATGCAAATTCATACCTCCAAATGGCCCCTCATACTCTCCATGCTCTCATTATACTTTCGTACCCTTTCACCCATTTTGTACAGAACCAATGAAACCTACATTAACAAAGGCAGGTGTGGGCAATCTTAAAAACAGCCATTCATTTAAATAAATTTAGAGTACCCAATTATTTTTTCCAATTAAGGGGCAATTTAGAGTGGCCAATCCACCTAACCTGCACATCTTTTGGGTTGTGGGGGTGAAACCCACGCAGACACAGGGAGAATGTGCAAACTCCACACAGACAGTGACCCAGGGCCGGGATTCGAACCCAGGTCCTCAGCGCCGTAGGCAACAATGCTAACCACTGTGCCACCGTGCTGCCCAAAAACAGCCATTCATAACTTTCTTTTTAAAAAGGTACTGTCACCACAAAAGTGTCAATCGAACAGACCTAAAAAGTAGCAATAGCAGAAACTACATGCACCTGACACCACGTTTTCTTGTGTCACTAAATATTGAGCCATCGACAAAATAGACATGAGGGGAACGTTGTCAATCAATGCTTTCCCTTGTGTGCACCTGTTTCAAAAGACAAATGGGAGTCCGGTCTCTCAGCTAAACCTCATTCTATGCAAAAGATCGATTTTCCACAAGATTTATTGCAATTCCGACAGCAACTAAGAATGTCTATTCTGTCTCTGATTGAAAATGGTTAAAAATAAAATTGACGGGGGCATCGAGGAAGTCAACAACTTAGAAAGGATGGCACTGAACATGTTTGCAAAAAATCGAGCCAGATCTGAGCTACAGTTAGGCTCATACATTTTTTCTTTTAAGCTAATTGGTACAGTGCTGGGGAGCCAGGCCTTCACTTTGCTGTGGAGCTGGAGGAGGTAACAACAAATTTACTAGCGTGGATTCTGCTTGGCTTTGTTTCAGAAGATGAGACCGGAATGATGAACGTCTTTATATTCATCAATCTTTAATAAAGGGAATTGATTAAATCTGAATAATTTGAGTACATGGAATATAACTCTACTAAAGGAGCAACACTGCCAATTTAGGGGACAAGCTGCTGTGAAAACCCTGCTACAAACATTCATACTGGCCTTCGCCCAAGGAGTAGCTGCAGCTTTCATAGAGATAGGACCAGAAGAAGCAATTGGTTACAGGTTATATGTCTGTGTGTGCGCCCGTATGAGCGAGGGTGCTGCATGAATGTGTATGCGTGTGCCGCCCACTTGAGTCCTCCGCAGGCGATGAATGGCCACAAGGGAGTTGGAGGGCTCCTGTCAGCACCAGTCACACCATCCTGCTCAGGAACACCCCTGGGAACACCAAGGCCTTCAAGTTCCCCTCCAGGCCACGCACCATCCTGACTTGGGAATGGATCAAAATTCCTACACCAGTCTCGGGGTAAAAATCCTGGCACTCCCTCCCTAGCAGCACGCTGGGTGTACCTACACCTCATTTCAATTCAACGTTTCAAGTAGATGGATCAAGGCCATGTTCCGAAGGGCAATTGGAGATGGGTGATAAATACTGGCATTGCCAAAGATGCCCACATCCCATAAATGAATAAGTAAAAAGAACCGGCACCTTTTGAAAGAAATAATGGAAAAGGGCACAAAGTTAGGAAATAAAAGTTCTGTCTGCACTTTCGGACATTGAACCACCCTCTGGACATGACGCCAAGCGCCAATCTCCAACAAATCTTCTCGCCTAACTGAAAGTCTTCAAGTGCTTAAATCTTCAACACTAATTGACTTGTACATCTACCAACTTCCTCATTCATTAATCTTCTATTGCGAGTTAGACTGACTGTGACGGCGATATCGAGGTGTACTGTATCAGCAACTTCGGGGAAAACGGTGGTGTAGGTTTAACGTCACTGGACTAGTCATCCAGAGGCCCAGGCTAATGGTCTGGGGGCCATGGGTTCAAATCCTACCATGGAATCCAGCAGAATTTGAATTCAACTCATGAATTTGAAACACAGGGCGGCACGGTGGCACAGTGGTTAGCACTGCTGCCTCACGTTGCTGAGGACCCGGGCTCGATCCCGGCCCTGGGTCACTGTCCGTTTGGAGTTTGCACATTCTCCCCGTGTCTGCGTCAGTCTCATCTGCACAACCCAAAAAGATGTGCAGGGCAGGTGGATTGGCCGTGCTAAATTGCCCCTTAATTGGAAAACAAAAGTTGGTACTTTAAATTTATTTTAAAAATAAATAAATTTGGAATATATAAAGCTAATCTCAATAATGGTAACTGACAATTACAATTGATTGTTGTAAAAACTCACCTGGTTCATTGGTGTCTGTTTCTGGTAGTATGACTAGAGGTACTACGGTACCTGGGAGTGTGAGCTGCTATTGGTGGAGAAGGCTCGCTGCCCATTGGCTCTAGTGTTGCTTTCTCATTGGTCAAGACGTAAGGTAGCTCCGCCCAATGAGGCGGGGTATAAGAACCCGTGTTTCCCAGCAGCCATCGTTCTTTCTGTACTCGAGCTGCTGGGGAAACATCTTGTAGATTAAAGCCTTCAATTCGGACTACTCCTTCGTTTCAGTGGTTATTGATCGCGCATTACTGTTAGAGTAGGAAATCTTCTGTCCTTCCTTGATCTGGCCTAGATGTGACTCCAGACCCACAGCAATGCGGATGGCTCTTAACTACCCTTCTGAAATGGCCTGGCCAGCCACTCACATCAAGGGCAATTAGGGGTGGGAAAGAAACGCTGGCCGTGCCAGCGACGCCCACATCCCGTGAAAGGATAATAATCTCCTCTGTTCTCTTCTCCCGTCAGCTCCAATTCTGCAGGAACTGGTCGCGATTTGATACCTCGTCCTGTTGATTGAATGACGGGTAGCTATTCAACTGGGGTGGCATCAAAGCCCAGCGCAATCCTGTCCTCGCCTGACAATCCACACGGTGCACACAAGGAATTGTGCCAATGTTGGGCGAAAATAAGTGGCCTAACTTGGAAAGGAGAAATTTGCAGGGCAAGGGTGGGGGGGGGGGGGGGGGGAGGGTAAAGTGGGATGGATTCGATCGCTCTTTCGAAGAGCTAGCATTGTTATGGTGGACTGATTGGCCTCCTTCTATGATGTAGGAGCATGTGGTATGTATGCAGAGCAGCTAAATATAATTCACTAAAGTTCAAACGAAATATCACATTAACTGCAAAATAGAGATTATTTGGTTCATTTAACTTTAGCAATTGGGACCTTGTGCCGAAATGCATATTGTCATGGAAATCAGTCCATTATTGCAAACACTTAATTCGATGAAATATGAGCGACTGAGGTTTGATGACAACACTTGAGACCCAGCTTGCTAAACCTATATTTAGGCTTGTGCTGGTTTTTTTTTTGTGTTTCCACCTCCGTGCCAGTGTCCCCCCCCGCCCCCTTATATTCCGTGAAAGGTCAGACCTGTGGCACACTGTGAATAGGGAATGCAGGAATTAGCGACGGTTCATTAAATGCTTGGCTAAAATTATTCAAACATATTCAGTCAGAAGCCAAGCCAGAGCCCCCTTCGACAGGAAAAGGTACAGTGTTATCAGAACTCAGAGCGAACTGGGGAGCCTGACTGAAAGAGTTATGAGTGCTTGATGCTGCTCCCACCCACCCCACCCCCCGACGAGCACCTCCTGCTACCTGGGGTAATGCAGAGTACTGAGGGGGTGACAAATGACCACGTCCATTGCAAAGTACGGCACATCCAGCCCACACAATAAACACAGGCATGTGGCCACATTCCAGAACAACGCACATAGATTTTCAGCCTAACCCACTTATGCACAACTATGAGATCACCACTGAAGGTCACACTTTCTTCAACAAAACCTTTTTTTTTAAAGAGGCAAGATCAGAGCCTTGAGGTATCATTGATAATGGTGGTGGGCAAACGTGGTCCTTAACTGCTCCTGGTAAGGAATCAGGACTCTGGGGGGCCGGTATAGCGCAGTGGGCAAAACAGCTGGCTTATAATACAGAACAAGGCCAGCATGCGCGGGTTCAATTCCTGTTCCAGCCTCCCCGAACAGGCCGCCGGAATATGACGACTGGGAGCTTTTCACAGTAACTTCATTGAAGCCGACTTGTGACAATAAGCTATTATTATTATTAATAGGGGCAGCACGGTGGCCTAGTGGTTAGCACAGCTGCCTCACGGCGCTGAGGTCCCAGGTTCGATCCCGGCTCTGGGTCACTGTCCGTGTGGAGTTTCCACATTCTCCCTGTGTCTGCGTGGGTTTCGCCCCCACAACCCAAAAAATGTGCAGAGTAGGTGGATTGGCCACGCTAAATTGCCCCTTAATTGGAAAAAATAATTGGGTACTCTAAATTTATTTTAAAAAAATTATTATTATTAATAGAGGCGCACAAGCAACATCTGCGTGCACCATTATTTCGCATCCATTAAACTTTATAAATGAAAATGCAGACCATAAACGGAAGCAGGGTTGAGCGGCATTCATTTAAAGGGCCGACGTCGTCACTAGAAATGTTTGACATCTTAAAGGGTGCTTTAATATGAAATTGTGGACACTGGGTTCGGCGTTCAGTGAATAGCTGAGATTGACTGCTCAGATGCAAAACACTGTAAACAAGCTCTTCATTCTTAGATGAATAAGTAGACTTTCTTTCCCAAATATCTCGTTCATTGCAAAAATTTTAAGAAGTACATTACATGTCCATTGAAAGTTGCTTTCTTCCAACACTGCATGTCGTTGTCACAGAGTTTTACAGCACAGAAAGAGGCTCGTCTGCCCATCCTGGCTGCACTGGCCATCAAGCATCCATCTATTCTAACCCCATTTTCCATAGCCTTGTTTGCTATAGCGTTTCGAGTGCTCATCACCATAGTCCCAGAGGGCTGACTGGTGCTAACTTAACCCGAGGGGCAAGGTTGAGAAGGTGGGCCTTCATGACTAACATCAGCCAGTACAGGGATTGAACCCCCAATTCTGGTCTTTCTCTGCCCTACAAACCAGCTGTATAACCAACTGAGCTAAACCGGCCTATACCTTGGCTAATAAAGGCAAATAGCCCGTATGCCTTCTTATTTTTATTTTTTATTTTTTTTAAATAAATTTAGAGTGCCCAATTCATTTTTCCAATCAAGGGGCAATTTAGCGTGGCCAATCCACCTACCCTGCTCATCTTTGTGTTGTTGTGGCAAAACCCACGCAAACAAGGGGAGAATGTGCAAACTCCACACGGACAGTGAACCAGAGCTGGGATCGAACCTAGGACCTGGGCAGTGTGAGACAGCAGTGCTACCCATTGAGCCACCTTGCTGCCCTCCCGTATGCCTTCTTAACCATCTCAGCTACCTGTCCTGCTGCCTTCAGGAATAGTTGGACATGCATCCTAAGCCCTCTGTACTTCCGAGTGTCTCACAGCTCATTGTGTATTCCCTTCCCTTGTTAGTCCTGCCAAAATGTATCACCTCGCACTTTTCAGGGTCGAATCCCATTTGCCACTCTACTGCCCATCTGACCAGCCCATCTAAATTGTCCTGTGATCTAAGGCTTTCCTCCTCGCTGTTTACCATACCATCAATTGTGGTGTAATCTGTGAATTTACTGATCATACCCCTCACATTCACGTTTAAATCATCAATGTACACTATAAACAGCAAGGGACCCAGCACCGATCCCTGCGGTGACCAAAGAAACTTCTTTTCAAACAGCGAATGGTTCAGGGCTAGAGTGCCTTGCTGAGAGTGTACTGGAGGCAAGCGACAGGGAATTAGACTGTTATCTGAAAAGGAAGGACGTGCAGGGTTCAGGGGAATAATAATAATGTCACTCGGCGAATAGCTCATTCTGAGAGTCTAATTACAAGATGACAGGAAATAGGAGCAGGAGTAGGCCTATCTGGCCTGTCGAGTCTGTGATGCACTATCAATTACGCAAAGATGAGAGTAGGATGTAATTGAGGCTTTATTACACTGAGATGTGTGGCCTCCTACAGCAGCTGACAAAATGGCTGCTGTACGGGGAGCACACATATTTATACTCTGCCTACTGGGCGGAGCCAGCAGGCAGGGATCTACCCCCGTACCTGTAGTACACGGGCCTTACCGTAAAGCACCTATATCAACATCCTCTATATACAATATATACATCAGTGGTGACTACCACATTCACCTCCTGTTAAAAAAAATGAGTCCGGCGGGGATGATGGAAAACTATATACAGGAAATTGTGTTTTAAAAGTACAGATAATATGACAAATTCAGGCGGTCCGGTGTCTTGATCTGTCGTAGAGAGCGCTGTAGTGCTGGTGGCGACTCCGGCAGTGGCTTGGTCTTCGGTGACTCTGGGAGCGTGTTGACATCCTCTTCATCCCCGGGTGTGGACAAGAGGAGGACAGATTGTCCCAGGGGCTGCGGTTTGGCGCAGACCCGATGTACGCTTCGAAACAGACTAGCCAATGTTCAAAGTCCTTTTTGGCGTTGTCTGCTTGAGGATGCAGCTGCAGGCGATCCGGCTTGATGCGGAGGTCCATCTCTGAAAAACTCAGTGTAATAAATTGATGCAAAGACGAGAGTAGAATGGAATCTTCCCCTCCTCGGACCATGTGAGGCCAGTGGACGCCGCCATCTTGTTCCTCCCAGAACCAACGGGCGCCGCCATCCTGCCTCCCCCCCGACACATGTGGCTTGTGGGCTCAGCCATCTGAGATGTGTGGCCTCCTACAGCAGCTGACGAAATGGCTGCTATACGGGGAGCACACATATTTATACTCCGCATACTGGGCGGAGCCAGCAGGCAGGGATCTACCCCCGTACCTGTAGTACAGGGGCCTTACCCTAAAGCACCTATATCAACATCCTCTATCTACAATATATACATCAGTGGTGACTACCCCAGTCTGCTCCACCATTATGGCTAATCTGATTGTGGCCTCAACCCCACTTTCCTGCCTGTCCTCCTCCCATAACACTTGACTCCCCTGTCAATTAAAAATCTGTCTAACTCAGCCTTGAATGTATTGAACGACCCAGCCTCCATTGTGGACGAGAATTCTAAGGGCTAATAATCCTCTGGGAGAAGAACTTCCTCCTGCACCCCACCTTAAATGGGAGGTGCCTTGTTTTTAAACCGTGCCTCCTAGTTCTAGATTTCCTCACAACAGGAAATATTCTTCCAGCACCTACCCCTTCAGGATTGTATATACTTCAATGAGAGCACGTCTCATTTTCCTAAACTCCAATGAGTACAGGCCCAACCTGCCCAAACTTTCCCCATGAGACAACCCCTTCATCTTGGGAATCAACCTTCTCTGAGCTGCTTCCACTGCAATTCTATCCCTTTGTGCGTAGGAGGACCAAAACTGGATCCAGTACTCCAGGTGTAGCCTCATCAATTTGCTGCACAGTGATAGCATGAGTTCCCTATACATTCTCCATCTCCCTTGCAATAAATGTCAGCATTGCATTTGCCTTCTTAATTACTCGCTGTGCCTGCATGCTGACGTTTTGTGATTCGTGTGTGAGGACCCTCGGATCCCTCTGTACTGTAAAGTTTTGCTGTCTCTCTCCATTTCAATAATGGCCAGAATTTTATGGCCCCATCGCAGAAGTGGGGGTGGGGGGGACTGGAAAATGCACTGAGCCGTTTACTCTGGCGTGCTGGAAAATCCCACCGGCAGGAGAGTACAAATTCCGTCCAATGTGCTACTTTTCTATTCTCCCTCGCCGCAGGGGAAACACAACATTTTTCCATATCACACTCCATCTGCCAAAGCTTTGCCCAATCACACAATTCATCTGCATCCAGTCATTTGGTTGGACAGAACTTGAATATTGCTGAAAAGAGAGACAAGCTGCCGAAGCTTTTCACCTTGTACTCATCAGGTCAAATGCACGAATACCAAATTTCACAACTATTTGCACTACAGGAGGAAAGGGTTTTGATTGGTTGGCAAGTCAACTCTGATTGGCTAAGAGGTTGGCATGGAGAAACCATGGAGTTGCCAGTTAGTTCAAAAAAAGGTGCAAGGCTTGAACATATTCATTTAATTTACAGAAGACGGGTCTCGGCACCGTTTCCATTGCTTTCTTATATTCCCAACAAGCCACATTTATTCACACACAGGGCCTTGCCCTTTGCAGACAAAAGAAACGTATCCATACCTTGCACCTTTTTCAGCTAAACAAAAGCTTAGGAAACAGCCATTCCCTAATTCATTCCCCCAGACCAATCAGAATTGGCTTGCCCAGTTTGAATTTGAACAGAGCTGGACAGTTAACTGTTCCGTGCTGCATTCTCCATGTCAAAGCCCCCACCACTCAGGGTCTGCTTGCCAACCAATCGGCACTCTCTCCTCACGCAGCATGAATTCATATTCCCCCGTTACTGTTGGCAATACCCCATGAGCTAGCCTGATGAGTGCGAAAAGAAAAGTTTTGATGGCATGTCTCTTCCTTTTTTGGAAATACTCCACTAAATTTGTCAAATTTTCCTCCCACTGAACCACGACAGTCAGCCTGATTGCATTAGGATTTTCTACATGTCTAACTGTTACCCCTTCTCCCAATGACAGATGTTAGGCTAACTGGCCTGTAGCTTCCTGCTTTCTGTCTCGCTCCTTTCTTGAATAGAGCTGTTTACATTTGCGGTTTTCCAATCCGCTGGGACCTTCCCAGAATCTTTTGAAAGTTTGCAATCCTCTGTCTCTGCAGTCAGTTCTTTTAAGGCCTTAGGCTGCAGGACATCAATTCCAGGGAATTTGGCAGCCTTTAGTCCCGTTAGTTTTCTCACTACTTCCTCTCGGGTGACAGTGATTGTTTTAAGTTCCTCCTTTCATTTTTGTCCCTTGATTTCCCGCTATTCTTGGGACGTTTTCTGTTTTCTCTACTCTAAATCCAGATACAAAATACATGTTCAAAGTCTCTGCCATTTTCTTGTTCCTCATTTTTATTTTTTTATAAATTTAGTGTACCCAATCATTTTTCCAATTAAGGGGCAATTTAGAGTGGCCACTCCACCTAGCCGGCACATTTTTGGGCTGTGGGGGCGAAACCCACGCAAACACAGGGAGAATGTGCAAACTCCACACGGACAGTGACCCAGAGCCGGGATCGAACCTGGGACCTCAGCGCCGTGAGGCCGCAGTGCTAACCCACTGCGCCACCGTGCTGCCTTTGTTTCTCATTTTTAATTCCCCCTCAACCTCAAAGGGATAAACGCTCACTTGAGCAATTCTTTTCAAATTCTTGTTGAGGTTTTTACTTTCCGTTTGATATCTCTTGCTGGTTATATTCCAATTTCTCCCTCTTTAATATTTCTCTAGTCATTCGAGAGTTTAACCAATCTTCTTGTCCACTATTAATCCTTGCGGCATTGTGCATCTTTTCCTTCGATTTGATACCATCTTTAACTTCCTTAGTTAGTGTTCAGTTGGAGGAAGTAACCAAACAGAAGTGTAAGGAAACGCAAGGTTTATTGACGTGGAACGAAGACTCTATGTACACTGGTCACAGGAGGGACTACCCACTTCCAGCCCACCCTCGGGTCGGGGTTTTTTTATGTCTTGATTTTCTCCCCTTCTGATGAGGGAGCTCTGCTCATCAACGGGGAAGTTTGTACTCCCCGGGACGAAGAGGAAGCCTAATCGGCCTGTCCCATAGGCCTCATGTAGATAACAACAGTTAGCCTCAGACGTGTGAAGGAAACTGGTAAAGAAATCCAGCCGTAATCAATTATATAAGGGTAAAAGAGACATTTTCCTGTAAATGAAAGTTTGAAAAATGGCAAAGGGTTATTTTTTTTTTCAAAAGGGAAAACACGGTTCACAACAACTCATCACCGGTTCTTGTGGGAAGAGACTTACGTCTTCTTACAGTCATAAGAAGCATAATACATGTAAATACATTCCCAACATTACAGTGACACGTTTTTGTTGGTAAACATCAGGAAAGCCAACATCGTGAAATATTTAGTAAGATGAGTTTATACTGATAATCGTGGTCGAGAGTCAATTGCCCAATCTAAAAACCGCAGCATAATCTTAGAACACAGACACGTGACGAATGAAAAAATTGACCACTGCAATCCTCGAGATTGACTCCCCGAGAATCGATGAGGCCCAGGCGACTTTGTGGAATGCAACAATTATACAAAGTTTCCTAGAATCAATGGGGTCCACCCTTACTTGGAAACTAGCAGCGATCAGCACAATAGTTTCAACCTTACAATTAAGACAC
Organism: Scyliorhinus canicula; assembly: GCF_902713615.1. NCBI lineage: Eukaryota > Metazoa > Chordata > Chondrichthyes > Carcharhiniformes > Scyliorhinidae > Scyliorhinus > Scyliorhinus canicula. The sequence continues at coordinate 14,229,920 of NC_052160.1, read as the reverse complement.
CTCCCCTGTAGACAAGAAATTAATTGGACAGCCCAATGCACATTCTTAGCATTGAGAACGTACATTAGATTTTCAAACTTACTTAACTCACTTGAGTGCCTCTCCAGGTAAAGGTCGATAAGGTGGTGATAATTCTCTCCTTAACTGAAACAGCGCCATTCTGTTAACTCTGTCATCTTCACTCAGGAACTGAGGCAAATGTTCATCATTTCCTTCGCTGTCGCTGGGTCAGAATCTTTGAACCCTTCCCCAACGGCACTGGGAGTGCACATAGACCACACGGACTGCAGCTGTTCAAGAAGGCACCTTCTCAAGGGCAGTGGTAGTGGGTTGCTCTACAGAGAGCTGTCACGGAGTCAATGGACCAAATGACCACCCATCGTGCAGTAATGACTCCATGACTGAGATCCTTTAACCTACTTCACTTCAGATGGCTGGGGCTGGTTTAGCACAGGGCTAAATTGCTGGCTTTAGACCAAGGCAGGCCAGCAGCACGGTTCAATTCCCGTACCAACCTCCCCGAACAGGCGCCGGAATGTGGCGACTAGGGGCTTTTCACAGTAACTTCATTTGAAGCCTACTTGTGACAATAAGCGATTTTCATTTCATTTCATTTCAGGCTTTCGGTTTTGATTCCACACTCAAACTTTAAGGGGATAGTTCATAACTCCCAAGCCTTTAACACGTTTATAATATCCCGGATATTAGCAGGGTTTGGAGACAATTCCTCAGTAATATAGTGCCCTCCACCTCCCCGCACTACCCTTCCAAAAGATGGGTACGGAGTTGAACATAAGGAATAAAAGTTAGCAATACGGTGAGACAGGAAAGTCCTAGGGAAAATATTTGCTTGTGTCCTCGCTCAAGCCCGAGAATGACCCGGTTGCATAAAGGTTCAGGGCTGTGGTGACTTCCCAGCCACCTCCATCACTGGGTGCCAAGTCCACAAGGATGTGGCAAAGATGTTGCACTGTCTCTGTTGAAATGGAGTCTCCTGAGGCATGTGCTGTGTCATCTTCCCAAGCTCCCTGTACCACCTTGAGATATCGCTGGCCTGCCCCGCTGGGTTTCTCCTTGGCCTGATGGGCGGCTGGGTCCTCGGGGTGCAGCGGCCCCCGGCGCATGGGGTGCCGCCTCCAGCCTGCGTCGACACGGCTGCCTTCTCTGATGCAGCCTGGGCCGTCACCGGCAATGCGAGCGCAGCCTCTGTGGGATTGACAACCCCACAGGTTTTGGTATCTGTAAGGAATTGGCGAAGGAGAGAGAGATCGACAATCAGTTAGGTCTTCCATCCCGGGACCCTCAAATCCCCTCCAGCCTCCCCCAACCTTCCACCTTCTCTCAAAGTGTCATCCACCAAGCCAGTTGTGCAGGAAAACCTTGCTCTGCACACTCACGTCCGGCCACAGCAGGAACCCCTGGACCCCAGAGCTCTGCTGAAAGCATTAGGGAGGCTGTGATCAGCTGCCCACAGCTCATCCCCACACTCACCCTTTGGTTGCAGGAAGATCCACAGCGCTGAAGCCGTGCTCTTTCGAGTTTAATTATTGGCAGCTGCCTCTAAGGTGCGGAGGCTCCTAATGTTAGACACAGTGTTTAGGCTTCAAAGTTTGATTGAAATGCAATTCACTTATCATCCTCTGAGACATGCTATGTATGCCCACGAGAAGCTGGTTGAGAGTTGAGGAGTGTGAAGTGCTATCATAACCAACAAGGCCAATTCCTTATTCCCAATAGCTTTCAGCTGTGAAGCTAGAGGCTGCTCACAGTCAAAGGGAGTTGAAGTGACCTTCAGCATAGAACCATGACTAGGGCTCTGTCCTGGAAATGTTTGGGAGGATAGACAGGCAGCAGCTGAAGTTGCCCCTGTTATGGGTATCCACAATATTTAAAGATGGCTTGAAGGTGCCCCACTGCCCACCACCCGAGACCCAAGCACTGGGCCAGCAGCTCTGTTGAGCAGCATGCTGGAAAATGGAAATGGATACTCACCTCCTCAGTTCTCCTCCATAGCACCAGTTTCACATTTTCGTTGATTCCCGGAATACTACTGAATTCGACTTAAATCTCATAATGAGATGGAACTGAATGCAAATGAGGGTTAATGATATGCTCGCCATTCTTGTCTAAGATCCAGAACTCGCCATCTCGAGCAGGCCGGTTAAATTGCAAACAGATTCACCCTTGGTGCAAATCTCGATTTTGGCCTTTCCCGCTATTTATCCTGCGCGCCCAGGTGCGAGCTGGGCGCAATGCGGTGGTCAAATTGAGCCCAAAGTCTAGAAAATTATCTGTAAAACTATAATTTGACACGACCCAAAGAGAGTTGTGAATGACATGTACACAGCACAATGCTCTCCAGCTCTCTAATGTACCAGAACGTAGAGATAATGTGGTAAGTGGATTGTGGCCTTGTTGCTTTTCAAAACCAATTATTTCACAGCTTTACAAACAACAATGGGTTGTGTGGCAAAGTATGAAATGTCCACGGATGGTAATAATGTGCGGTGATTTGCAGTCTTTCAACGTCAACAGTTGATCTGTTATGAATATATGTTTAGTTTATGGCTGTAATCTGGACACCATGGATATGTAGAACATGATAATCACTGCAATTAGCAATTTGGAGTAACATTTGGGTCCCTAGAGACCGCTGGTTACAAAGATACATGAATGGTATCATTCTGATCCCATCGCTGGCAATTTCAATATAATCGTCTAAAGAATGTACACTGCACGCTTATTGATAACAAGAGATCAAATAGTTAGCAAGAAAGGCAGGCACATTCATTATAGACAATATTCATATGAAAATATGTCATTTTTTTCAATTATAAAACGAGGAGGAAAGTTTTAAATGGACTTTTAACACCAGATTCATAACCGTTTCCTAATGTATCTCGCTGCTATTAAATTTGATGTTGCAATGGGCGCAGGGAGCAGAAGAGCCCAGTGTTCCAAACTAAGGTTTTCATTTGATTACTTGACCAAAGAAGATGAGAAGTGACTTTTGTATTCACTATATCTCATTAATGGATGGAGCAGAGAACACGTGGCATTCTGTCCACTAGGGTTCTGCTCATCGTTTGCATAGTGTCCATTTGTTACAGCTGTTTAAAATCTTGGAAGCTCTGACCCATAAGGAGGTGGGAGCTTCATTGGGACAAGCTCATGGCGGATGAATGAAAAAAGTGTTACTTCAAGTACAATATGGTCAAGCCTAAGACTGTTTTGATGCCCCTAACGCATTGGAAGCACTTACGATGGGCTATGCAGCACCCAGTGGCGCCGTACTCCTGCCTACTGATCCGTTTTTGCTTGAAGGTAAGATGGAACCTCCGATTCACACTGAACATCATTGTGCACCGACCGAGCCCCCTGAGGACCTATCCTTGGCCTCATTCACAGGCTGCCTCTCGGCAGGATGCTAGTTTTCACGTAACCCTGACGACACCCAGCTGTCTCTCACCATCACCTGACTCGACTCTTCCACTGTTGCTAAATTAGCCGACTGCGTGCCCGACGAGCGGTACTGGGGGAGCAGAAATTTTCTCCGGTTAAGTAAAAAATATTAAATTCTCCAATCGCAGCAAGTTTGGTCCCCTGGAGTTCAGTTGCTGGCAGTTTTGCCTCGGTTGCAAAACGTTGTGGGTTCAAGTCCAATTCGAGGCTAACACTCCAGGTCAGCTATTGTGTTAGAGTTGTTACTGTCAGATGAGATATTAATTCAAGGCCCTGTCTACTCTCTCAGATGATAGAAATGATCGTATGGCACTATTTCAAAGAAAAGCAGCGGAGTCCGCCCTGGTACCCAGGCAAACATTTATCCCTCCATCCATCACTGAAGCAAATGTGATCTGGTCAATTATGTATTTGCCGCTTGTGGGGCCTTGTTATGTTCGAATTGGCTGTTTGATTTCTTAAGTTACACCAGTGACCGGGGCGACAAGGTGGTGCAGTGGTTAGCACTGCTGCCTCATAGCGTTGAAGGCCCTGGTTCGATCCCGGCTCCGGGTCACTATCCATGTGGAGTTTGCACATCCTCCCCGTGTCTGCATGGGTCTCACCCCCCACAACCCAAAGATGTGCCGGGTAGGTGGATTGGTCACGCTAAATTGTTCCTTAATTGGGAATTTCTTTTTTGGTTAAAAAAAAAATTACACCAGTGACCACAGGCTGGATTCTCCGCCCCACCGCGCCACATTTCTGTCCCGACCAGTCGGCGGGATGCTCCGTCACGCCGGCCGGTCAATGGGGTTTCCCATTGTGGGGCAGCCCCACGCCGTTGGAAGACCCCCGGATGCCGGCATAATGGAGAATTCCGCCGGCGGAGAATCCCGGCCGACATCTCTATAGTATTTTACTGGTGGTAAAGTGCTCTGGACGATCTGAGGTTGTGAAAGGCACTCTAAGAATGCAGGTCGTTCCGTCTGAAACAGGAGTCCGATGGAGTCCAGAATGGAACAAGTGGATTGTATGCCAATCCATGAATCTGTTTCATAGAATCATATCATAGAATTTACAGTGCAGTAGAAGACCATTCAGTCCATTGAGTCTGCACCTGCCCTTGGAAAGAGCCCCCCACTTAAGCCCCACACCTCCACCCCATCCCCCTTTTTCCCTGTAACCCCACCTCACCTTTTTGGACACTAAGGGCAATTTAGAATAACCAATCCACCTAACCTGCACATCTTTGGACTGTGGGAGGAAACCGGAGCACCCGGAGGAAACCCACGCACACACGGAGAGAACGTGCAGACTCCGCACAGACAGTGACCCAAGCCGGGAATTGAACCCGACCCTGGAGCTGTAAATAAACTGTGCTAACCACTGTGCCACCGTGCTGCCCATATGTTTGAACATATTTTAGCTGCACAAAGTGCTCGTTGCAAGTCAGGTTTACTCCCAAATGTTATATGTCACCAGTTACGGGCGAGAGTGGAGTTTGGACGCAGTGTCACGGAAACTTTGCATTGTCCGTGTTTTATTCTTTCTTTCAAATATCGCCCGAAACCAATTTAAAAGACTAAAACAAGAGTGCCCATATGATACAGCACACAGGGCTATCCGCTTTTATTTCTGCAAACGTAAGATTCTTAACAAATAGTAATGTGAAAATTGCTGCCAAGGTGCCAATGGTGTATTGAGAATTGGAAATCACAGGGAGATAAATGAAATAGATTATAGTAGCATGGCAACACTAGAATTATTAGTAGCTGAGATACAACTCGAGATATAAACTGAGCAAAAAAAACTCTGGTGAGGGGGCCACAGAGAACAAACCAACTTCTTTGTGCAACATGACAATGGTGATTATACCGTCATTGGCTGGGCATTGTCCCCAGGATACGGAAAGTGTCATTCAAACACTATTTATTTTGTTTAATTTTTTTACAGATGCAACCAACTTGTCAGAATATTCTGTTTTCACTTCAGTTCCTGTCATTTTTCTTTCCATATCTCGGAGAAAACATCTTCATACTATATAGCTGATTTAGTAATTATTGAGTTAAAGAATGCTGATCTGTTGGAACTTGATAACAGTCCACTGGAATCTTATGACCGTAACACCATAAAACATAAGAGCAATATTGGACCATTCGGCCCATCGAGTCTGCCCCGCCATGCAACCGTTCTCCTGGCTTCGGTAGCACAGTGGTTAGCACTGTTGCTTCACAGCTCCAGGGACACGGGTTCGATTCCCAGCTTGGGTCACTGTCTGTGCGGAATCTGCACGTTCTCCCCCGTGTCTGAGTGGGTTTCCTCCGGGTGCTCCGGTTTCCTCCCACAAGTCCCGGAAAGACGTGCTGTTCGGTAACTTGGACATTCTGAATTCTCCCTCCGCGTACCCGAACAGGCGCCGGAAAGTGGCGACTAGGAGATTTTCACAATAACTTCATTGCAGTGTTAATGTAAGCCTACTTGTGGCAGTAAAGATTATTATTGTAATTGTTACAACCCCTGATCCCCTTATTAATCAAGAACCTATTCACCTCTTGTCTTAAAGACACTCAGCGTGATTATGTTACATAAACCAACACAACTGGAGATGGGCAGGAATCTTTCTTGTGTTATTGATCCAATTTTTGGGTCCAGACGATCTTAACTCCAACTTGTCATCGCCAGTTGCTGGAGTTGAAGAGGAAAAGTCGTTTTCACTTCAGGAAATCCTGTGGTGAGGCAGAAAACAGCTGATGACAGGAGACATGCAGTTCTGAGCTTTGGCTCCAATCTTAATGCTGCCAAAATATCTAATACAGCTGATTGTCAGCCACTTACAAAAACCCTTCCCATTATATTCCCCGCTGTGTTTGAAATCATTCTTAGATGTAAATGAAATAATTCAGGGATGTCGGCAAGTGTTTGTACAGGCAGGAGAGCTGGTAACTATGAAGGCACAGGTTTAAGATGAAAGGGAACTGAGATTTCTGTTTACAAAGTGAGCTACTGGATTCTGGAATATATTGCCTGGAAGAATGGTGGGAACAGATTCTATCCTAACTTTCCAAAGGGAACTGGATAAATACTTGAGAACGTGAAATTTGAAGTACCCTGGGAAAAAGAGCAAGGGAGTGTGACTAACACAGTGGTTAGCACTGCTGCCTCACCCCGCCAAGGATCCGTGTTTGATTCTGACGTTGGGTGACTGTCTGTGTGGAGTTTGCACATTGTCCCCCTGTCTGTGTGGGTTTCCTCCGGGTGCTCCGGTTTCCTCCCACAGTCCAAAGATGTGTAGGTTAAGTGGACTGGCCATGCTAAATTGCCCCAAAGAGTCCAAACATGTGCACGTTAGGTGGGATTACGGGGTTAGGACGGGGGAGTGGATCGAGGTAGGCTGCTCTTTCAGAGGGTTGGTGTAGATTCGATGGGCCGAATGGCTTCATTCTGCACTGTACGGACTGTATTGCATGAAACAGGACAGCTCAATCAAAGAGCTGAACCGGGCACTATGGGCCAAATGGTCTCCTTCTCCACTGTGTCGCCCTATGATTTGGTGAAACGGAAATGAACAAATCATTCTGTCAATATTCTTTTTTGGAAAAGGGATTAAGATAGTGGGTGATTGTGAAGTGTGAATGGTTTATTAAAATGCTGACCAATATTCATGCGGACAAGGGAGAAGGAGGCATGTTTCAGATCTCTGCACCCTTCCATTGTGTTCTGCCTGAGGGAAGGTTCCAACTGGAGGCTGATGGATTAGATTCTTGAGACACATACTCGGGAAGCGTGGCTGAGGTACTTTCCCCATTGCCTGACTCATAGATTTTGTCTTTGGAAAACCTTCCAGTGTTTGCAACCGATACTAAACAGCCACTACTGCCCTTTGTGATGGGGGCTAGGAAGGAGGGACACCCCAGGTAGAGCTAAAGGAAATCCCTCCTCAAGCTAGTTTTCAGAGGCACCATTCTGGTCTTCACTCACCGCTGCTGCCTGGAGTGAAGTCCCCAGATCCAACCCTTTAGATACAGATTCTGGTAGGAATATTTCCACTGAGACAACAGTCAATCTGTGCCAAGTATTTAAAGGTTGGGACCACTCACCATGGGTGTGTGGAGTGCGGCTCAAAATCGTCATCTTCTCCCTCAGAAATGTTAGCGCCGATTCGTCGATGTTTCCGTTCACCTCAACAGATCATACCCAATTGAATCACACATGTACTTCAGATTTCAATTGTGGGCAAAGGAATTAGAAGCACATGTCTGGAAGGACTCTGCTGGCCTTGGGCAGGTCTCCTTGCTTCCTGCTTAGATTAAAGTCTAAACCTGTGTCATCTCCTGGTGCTGAAGATGGAGAAGTAACGTAGGGCTTTTAATTGCCCGTCCACCTAATTTTCTGCCTGCCATCTCCCCACCCTTTCCTGCCCTCAACATGTCTCATTCCATCAGGGCAGTATATAGGGCAGTAAGAAATCATTAGAGACCCCTGATCTTCCTATTTTCCTTGCCGAGTACAATACAGCAGAACATTTTTACAATGTACTGCGAAACCTACCGATGACATGAAACAAACTCGCAAACACGATGATCATGTTAACCTGCAAGTTACTAATCACCGCCGAAGATAATGGCTACATCATTATACATTTTTTTAGTACTCCACCAAATTACTCTTCAGTTGGTTCATTTTTTAATCTAAATTAGCATAAGCTCGGTAAACTGTTATGCATTGTTGCTCGTTCTGGGTTAGTGTGCTTTACACTCAATTGGCTCTGTTTTATTCCTTAGCTATAGAGTCGCCAGGTATCGATACCGCCACAAGATTCAAGTTCAAGTTCAGACCAATAACTCAATACACCAGTTAGTAAGTTCAAACATACACGTTTATTATACTACAGTTATCTACTACTTATGCATATAAAACTAAAAGACTAGGCTATTCCTACCGCTAACAGGCCAATACTTATCTGGAATAAGGGAACTGCCGGATCAGGGAACAATGGCCTCTTGCTTTGTCCTGGATCCGCAGGCTTCCAGTTGGTGTGGACTTAAGGGGTCAGGAGTGTCTACTCTCGTAGTGTGCGTTGTATGACACTTACTTGATGGTGGCTGCTGACCAGGCCTCTCCTTCTCAAGGTCTTCTACTGCAAAGGTGTTCTGCTGGGAGGGCCGGCTGGTCAAGAAGAGCGTGGGGAGGCTGGTCAAGGAGAGCGAATCAGTCCTGGGACCTGACTTTTATAGGTCCCAGGGGCTTCGCTTCCTTCTGGGCGGACCCTCTATAAACCTGCAATCGATTGGGTCTCTTCCCAATCGATTGATTTGAAATTCCCCAATAACGGGGCCGTTCCTCGATCACCGGGCGGTTCCTTACACCTTATTGGTGTCCTTTGTCTCAGACTCCACTGGCGCCGGAATGTCTGACCTTCCATAGAATGTAGTGATTGCAGTTAACTGTTGTGTCCATTGTGCCTGGGAATCACCGTGAAACGCTCACTTAATATGCGCAGCTCGTTAGTTACAATTCTGTCTAGTTTCTGTAGCAGCTAGAATACAGGGGATTCTGCAGGCTGCTTGTTTCTTTGCCAATGTCCATTTTTCCCTGTAACCTTTGAGTTCTTCCATTTTGTGTGAGGAAGTGGCCAACCCAGGTGGCTACAGCATTAATGTTGAAAATGGATCAAATTTGGAGGAATTCAAACTCTTCTTTTCTAGCAATATTTCACAACACCTCATAAACTTAATCCATGTAGGTTTTGCAAAGATTCGTAGAATTTACAGTGCAGAAGGAGGCCATTCAGCCCATCAAGTCTGCACCGGCCCTTGGAAAGAACACCCTACGTCTCCTCCCTGTCCCCTTCATCCCCGTAACCCCACCAAACCTTTTTGGACACGAAGGGCAATTTAGCATGGCCAATCCACCTAACCTGCACATCTTTGGACTGTGGGAGGAAACCGGAGCACCCGGAGGAAACCCATGCACACACGGGGAGGATGTGCAGACTCCACACAGACAGTGACCCAAGCCAGGAATCGAACCTGGGACCCTGGAGCTGTAAGGAAACTGTGCTAACCACGGTGCTACAGTCCTGCCCTCATTCCAGCTGCTTTCATTCGTGAGCATTTAACTTGTAATCCTTCACACACCTCAGCACAATTCTAATGCTACCATATTTCATTGTATGATTATATGATATTGGAAACCTATTCTGTCATAATAAATTAAACTATCCTTGAAAAACAACCTTTGCCATGTCCTGCAGTTACTGCTGCTCATGGCATTTGTGACATGCTGTGTGCTGACCTGGGAGCAGCATTTAATAAAAATACAATTTGAAATCCTCACTTTACATTCTCCAATCACGACAAACACTTCACTTCAAAGGAAGGTAAGCCTACCTGGGGTATTGACTTCGCCATAACCCCATCAATAGTGAGAATAATGAGTGGTGTCCCACAAGGAGCTGTATTTGCACCCCAACTATTTACGATGGGCGGGTTTCTTCATTGCCCGACGCCGATATTGTTAACGTCGACCGGGCGGAGAATGGGATCTGACGCTTAAATTGTGGCCGGCATCAGCTTGACGCCAGTCAGCCATGCTCCGCCCCCTCCGAAATGGCATCATCACGTTGCACGCCATTATAACAGCGTTGGCGCATCATCGGAAGGCCCTCCTGCGGTGCTCCGCCCCCAATGGGTCGACATCCTGACCGCGCAGGACACGTGTGGTCCCAGCTGTAGGGAAACCCGGCATGGTGGCTGCGGACGGTGTCCAGCGGCATCACACTCAGCCGGGATCCGCGCCGCTGGCCGGGGTGGGGGGGGGGGGATTTCCACAGATGCTGGGGGACTGGTGGGGGGATATATTAATGATGGGTGGCACAGTGGCACAGTGGTTAGCACTGCTGCCTCACAGCGCCAGGGACCCGGGTCCAACTCCGATCTCGGGTGACTGTCTGTGCGGAGTCTGCACGTTCTCCCCGAGCCTGCGTGGGTTTCCTCCGGGTGCTCCGGTTTCCTCCCACAATCCAAAGATGTGCAGGTTAGGTGGATTGGCCATGCTAAATTGCCTTTAGTGTCCGAAAGGTTAGGTAGTGTACTGGGTTACGGGAATAGGGTGGGGGCCTGATCCTAGGTAAAGTGCACTTTCAGAGGGTTGGTGCAGACTCGATGGGCCGAATGGCCTCCTTCTACACTGTACGAAATCAATGATTTCTATCATGTCATCGGTTATTTACACTGGAAAACGATCATAGAACATACAATGCATGATGAGGCCATTCGGCCCATCGAGTCTGCACCGACCCACTTAAGTCCTCACTTCCACCCTATCCCCCTAACCCAATAACCCCTCCTAACCTTTGTTAGACACTAAGGGCAATTTAGCATGGCCAGTCCACCTAACCCGCACATCTTTGAACTGTGGGAGGAAACCGGAGCACCCGGAGGAAACCCACGCAGACACGGGGAGAACATGCAAACTCCACACAGACAGTAAGCCAGTGGGGAATCGAACCTGGGACCCTGGCGCCGTGAAGCAACTGTGCTAACCACTGTGCTACCGTGCTGCCCCTATCAGTCTATTCTAACAGCCTGTAGAGTAAACACCTTTCCAATAAAGCTCTTGTTTGTTTGTGCCATTGTGGTCTGCAGGCCTAGCGTTTAGAAATACCACTAACAAAACTGGGGACAAGGGGATCACAACCATCCTGGCAGACTCCCAGAGGAGTAAAAAATAGACTAATTGCCGATCCACGCGCAGGTACACCAAAGCGGCCAACAATGGTGTGCCAAATATTGGTAGCAGTCATCGAAGGAACAGAAATTCAAACACAGATTTTGGAGGAAACAACATTGAAAAGAAGCTTTTCAAGAAGCTCTGCCCCGAAAGATCTGGAACACTACAGGATGCACAGTGAGCAACAAGTACCCTGCAGCAATAATTTACAGCTGGGGGTATTCCAAAACTCAGAAGGAAACAGGTTGAACTCAAGAGGTACCTAGTTTGAAAAAGGAAGCGAGGTTGTGCTTAATGTTCAGTGGCCCATCATGCTGACATAAACACTTTCCATCATAAAAACTATCGGAATTCTTGGCGAGACTCGATCAAGTGTTCATTTTAAAACTGAGATTTTTTTTTTTTAATTTAGAGTACCCAATTATTGCCTTTCCAATTAAGGGACAATTTAGTGTGGCCAATCCACCTAACCCGCACATCTTTGGGTTATGGGGGTGAAGCCTGTCATAATATCCACTCTTGTATATCATGAGATGCAGACAGGCAGTGATTGACACACAGGATAACCAATGAACACACACGACACAGAACAACCAATCACCAGACAGGACACCACCATTATAAAGCCCGCAGGGCATTAAGAACATGGAACATCGAGTGCAGAAGGAGGCCATTCGGCCCATCGAGTCTGCACCGACCCACTTAAGCCCTCAATTCTACGCTGTCCCCGGAACCCAATAACCCTTTCTAACCTTTTTTGGTCACTAAGGGCAATTTATCATGGCCAATCCACCTAACCTGCACGTCTTTGGACTGTGGGAGGAAACCGGAGCACCCGGAGGAAACCCACGCAGACTCGGGGAGAACGTGCAAACTCCGCACAGACAGTGACCCAGCAGGGAATCGAATCTGGGAACCTGGCGCTGTGAAGCCACAGTGCTATCCACTTGAGCTACCATGCTGCCCTGAGCTACCGTGCTGCCCTCAAGGCTCTCCCTCTCTCACAGGACACGGCTGGGGAGATAGTCGCAGTTCACAAGCCAATGAACATCATCACCATGTGATAGAGAGCTAGTCTGGTCAAGCCAGTAGGAGGTTATCAGTTAGGTTAATAGAGTGTCAACCCACAGCAGGTTCTGTACAGCAATCAACAGGTTCAATAAAACAGTGTTGGACCATCTCCTGTGTCGGAAGCCTGTTTCTCGTTTTACTGCATCCAGTTGCAGTCGATGTTAGACCAACACAGATAACACATCAAAACCCACACAGACACGGGGAGAATGTGCAAGCTCCAGGCGGACAGTGACCCGGGGGCCGGGATCGAACCCGGGTCCTCAGCACCATATGCTGCAGTGCTAACCGCTGTGCCAGTGCCGCCCCTATTTTAAAACTGAGATTAATAGATTTTTGTTAACCACAAATGTAAAAGGAAATGGAGTACAGTTGGACTTATAGTCCTTATATATAAAAATTATGAGGCAGATTTGGACTCCAGCCATGGAATTGGCAGAGGGAAGATGGCCTGCTTGATAATGCTGGCAAGCTATCCGACACTGATAGGCATCCCCTACTGTGGCTCACAAGCTGCCATCCAGCCTAAGCATTGAGCGGGCTGGTGTCTGAACTAGCTGGTTGGCACGTAGGTCCAGGAAGCTGAACAAGGTGTGAAGTGAGGGCTGGAGAGATGGGGAACCCAGGGCAGCAGTGACCCACTGTATGGAGTGCCCCGGCTCCTGATTCAGGTGGGCTCCAGATCTGCCGAACAGGAGCCCTCGAAACATGGCGGTTACTGGGGTCCAAACTGGAATGGAACAGTAAATGGCGCACAGCCCTTTAAGGAGCGGCTACCACTCTGTTTTAACCAACAGCATTTATAAATCTGAAAGTGCGAGGCTTAAATGCTGATGCAGAGAGTTAATGTAACACAGTGAGATTTAATGGATCCATAAAATGGATGAGTGGGTTTGTAGTGTTGTTGTTATGTGGTTTAGGTTATTAATTGGATCATAAAGGGTATCACTGATCTGAAAATGAATGAGGAATATCTTTACAGATTTGTTGGGAGACTGAATTGTAGTTTATCTCTGCTGCCAATGAAAATAAAGCTGCACTCTTTTGGTGAACCAGAAAGGATTGGATCTTAATTCTTCCTTCAAATGAATTTGTGCCATGATCTGGGACTTAACTTTTGTGTGCGGCAAATATTTGAGGCTGGATTCTCCAGGCGGCGATACCAAAATCGCGTTCAGCGATCGGCCAGAGAATGCCTGTTTACAACCAAATCTGGGGCGGCGCCGCTTTCGCGATGCTCCGCCCCCTCCAAAGTGGCGTGCTTGGAGAGCAAGCCGCGCGCCGTATCGACGGCCTCAGGATATTTGAGGAACCTGACCTGGGGCCCGGCGTGACACTTGGCATCTGAACTATCCATGAAAAGTGTTTCAAAACGTAACAATCATATCTGGAGCTGTGGAGTCGAAGGAGTCAGATACAGGGAAAAGGCAAGACCTTCTCAGAAATACAGAGTCCGTGGAGGTTTCAGAGAAAGAGAGATTCAAATCAAAACATCTCCATAAAGTGCTGCTGAAATCACCATTGATGATGACGGATAATGAAAGTTTGTTCCAAGCACATAATGGTGAACCTATAACCTTTACGAAGCAGTAAGCAGTGATTTGCAATTCTGTTCTCTTGATGTGCTGTTTCCTAGAACACTGCCCCAGCACTTCGCCATTTACTGGGAATTTGCAATCACTTTGATTGCTCTGCCTTCAGTCCAGAATGGCATAATTACTTTTAGCATTCACACAGCCCTGTCTGTCAGCAGCGGATGAGGAGCAAGCTGTTCTCTTGTGATATGCTTTTCAACTTTCAAGCCCACGTTTTGGTGCTATCGGAACACTGGCATTCGGAGCTCTTCCAAGGGCCTTTTAGCCTGAGTTCAACTGGAACTGCATTGTAACAGGTATGTCTCTGAGACCTTTGGGACTATTCTAATCGATCCCATTGACTGAGGGTCAACACCATGCCACCAGGACACTTTATGTGCCGTGTCAATTTGATGATATGCATAATGCAAGTTTGTACATGTTATGCACAACCTCCAACCACTAGGTGGCATTGTAAACCCATCATGTCACCATGTGATTGAGGAGTTGGGAGTTGGTCGTGCGTCGTGCCGGGAGACAGACGTATCTGCAGTAGTTCCACAAGAGTTGTTTAGTATTAGTTGTTTGTTAGTTAATTTATCCTAGTTATCTTACCATGCAGTTTGTTCTATAATAAATTACTTTAAACTACACCTTCTGTAGTTTATCATTCACTTCTGCCAGTCTACAGAACATGACAGTGAATAGCACCACAAATAATCCATTCAAATTGTGGTTGGCTTTAACGCAATTGAGTTTTATTGACCCTGTTCAAAGTAATTACTTTGAGTTATCACTTCCATCAAATTTCTCCCTCTTTGTAGCTCTGAAGAACTCATACAGACTCAGAACATTAACTCTCCACAGATGCTGACTGACCTGCCGAGCTTTTCCAGCATTTTCATTTTTTTTTAATATCAAAAGATCAGCCATTAGCTCTCTGTCTCTTTCCGGGGAGTGAGTCATTTCAATCGATAATCTATGATGGCTAATGCGTGACACTGGGTTTTCTCTCAAATGGCAGGTGGTAAACTGCTCCAATATCTGCCCAACCAAGGAAGGTAAATATCTGACAAGGAGAAACAGCTGGCACGATGGGCAGCACTGTTGCTTCACAGCGCCAGGGACCCAGGTTCGATTCCCGGCTTGAGTCACTGTCAGTGCGGAGTCTGCACGCTCTCCCCGATGTCTGCGTGGGTTTCATAGAACATAGAACAGTACAGCACAGAACAGGCCCTTCGGCCCTCAATGTTGTGCCGAGCCATGATCACCCTACTCAAACCCACGTATCCACCCTATACCCGTAACCCAACAACCCCCCCCCCCTTAACCTTACTTTTATTAGGACACTACGGGCAATTTAGCATGGCCAATCCACCTAACCTGCACATCTTTGGACTGTGGGAGGAAACCGGAGCACCCGGAGGAAACCCACGCACACAGGGGGAGGACGTGCAGACTCCGGTTTCCTCCCACAAGTCCCGAAAGACGTGCTGTTAGCTAATTTCGACATTCTGAATTCTCCCTCCGTGTACCCGAACAGGCGCCGGAATGTGGCGATGAGGGGATTTTCACAGTAACTTCATTGCAGTGTTAATGTCAGCCTACCTGTGACAATAAAGATTATAATAATTAAAGTTAATCCTTTTTTAGTACAGCAAGAAGTCTTAATAAGAACATAATAAGAACTAGGAGCAGGAGTAGGCCATCTGGCCCCTCGAGCCTGCTCCGCCATTCAATGAGATCATGGCTGATCTTTTGTGGACTCAGCTCCACTTTCCGGCCTGAACACCATAACCCTTAATCCCTTTATTCTTCAAAAAACTATCTATCTTTACCTTAAAAACATGTAATGAAGGAGCCTCAACTGCTTCACTGGGCAAGGAATTCCATAGATTCACAACCCTTTGGGTGAAGAAGTTCCTCCTAAACTCAGTTCTAAATCTACTTCCCCTTATTTTGAGGCTATGCCCCCTAGTTTTGCTGTCACCCGCCAGTGGAAACAACCTGCCCGCATCTATCCTATCTATTCCCTTCATAATTTTAAATGTTTCTATAAGATCCCCCCTCATCCTTCTAAATTCCAACGAGTACAGTCCCAGTCTACTCAACCTCTCCTCATAATCCAACCCCTTCAGCTCTGGGATTAACCTAGTGAATCTCCTCTGCACACCCTCCAGCGCCAGTACGTCCTTTCTCAAGTAAGGAGACCAAAACTGAACACAATACTCCAGGTGTGGCCGCACTAACACCTTATACAATTGCAACATAACCTCCCTAGTCTTAAACTCCATCCCTCTAGCAATGAAGGACAAAATTCCATTTGCCTTCTTAATCACCTGTTGCACTTGTAAACCAACCTTCTGTGACTCATGCACTAGCACACCCAAGTCTCTCTGAACAGCGGCATGCTTTAATATTTTATCGTTTAAATAATAATCCCGTTTGCTGTTATTCCTACCAAAATGGATAACCTCACATTTGTCAACATTGTATTCCATCTGCCAGACCCGAGCCCATTCACTTAACCTATCCAAATCCCTCTGCAGACTTCCAGTATCCTCTGCACTTTTCGCTTTACCACTCATCTTAGTGTCATCTGCAAACTTGGACACATTGCCCTTGGTCCCCAACTCCAAATCATCAATGTAAATTGTGAACAATTGTGGGCCCAACACGGATCCCTGAGGGACACCACTAGCTACTGATTGCCAACCAGAGAAACACCCATTTATCCCAACTCTTTGCTTTCTATTAGTTAACCAATCCTCTATCCATGCTACTACTTTACCCTTAATGCCATGCATCTTTATCTTATGCAGCAACCTTTTGTGTGGCACCTTGTCAAAGGCTTTCTGGAAATCCAGATATACCACATCCATCGGCTCCCCGTTATTTACTGCACTGGTAATGTCCTCAAAAAATTCCACTAAATTAGTTAGGCATGACCTGCCTTTTACGAACCCATGCTGCGTCTGCCCAATGGGACAATTTCTATCCAGATGCCTCGCTATTTCTTCCTTGATGATAGATTCCAGCATCTTCCCTATTACCGAAGTTAAACTCACTGGCCTATAATTTCCTGCTTTCTGCCTACCTCCTTTTTTAAACAGTGGCGTCACGTTTGCTAATTTCCAATCCACCGGGACCACCCCAGAGTCTAGTGAATTTCGGTAAATTATCACTAGTGCATCTGCAATTTCCCTAGCCATCTCTTTTAGCACTCTGGGATGCATTCCATCAGGGCCAGGAGACTTGTCTACCTTTAGCCCCATTAGCTTGCCCATCACTCCCTCCTTAGTGATAACAATCGTCTCAAGGTCCTCACCTGTCATAGCCTCATTTCTATCAGTCACTGGCATGTTATTTGTGTCTTCCACTGTGAAGACCGACCCAAAAAACCTGTTCAGTTCCTCAGCCATTTCCTCATTTCCCATTATTAAAACTCCCTTCTCATCCTCTAAAGGACCAATATTTACCTTAGCCACTCTTTTTTGTCTTATATATTTGTAAAAACTTTTACTGTCTGTTTTTATATTCTGAGCAAGTTTACTCTCATACTCTATCTTACTCTTCTTTATAGCTTTTTTAGTAGCTTTCTGTTGCCCCCTAAAAATTTCCCAGTCCTCTAATCTCCCAGCAATCTTTGCCACTTTATATGCTTTTTCCTTCAATTTGATACTCTCCCTTATTTCCTTAGATATCCACGGTCGATTTTCCCTCTTTCTTCCGTCCTTCCTTTTTGTTGGTATAAACCTTTGCTGAGCACTGTGAAAAATCGCTTGGAAGGTTCTCCACTGTTCCTCAACTGTTCCACCATAAAGTCTTAGCTCCCAGTCTACCGTAGCTAGTTCTTCTCTCATCCCCTTGTAATCTCCTTTGTTTAAACACAAAACACTAGTATTTGAGATCAGCCTTACAACACCAGGTCGTCACAGAGGACTCCGGAAAGGAGAATTAAAACAAATAGTTTCTTATCAAAGTAAAGTATATACAAGTAACAGTCCCAGGCCCAACCGGGACTACAGTGCAGTTCAGCTCCTACCTGGGCCTGTTTTAATGTCCTGAGTTAACTATCCCGCTGATGGACCTCCGCCCCTCAGTGAGGGAACTTGAACTCCACGATGCTCAAGGGGAGCTTAATCAGGTCATCCCCACGGGTCTTGCGGGGATTATAACATCATCCTCCGAGATTAAGGAATGTGGTGGAGCTGATCAGAGAAAGTTTAGGAGGCAAAAAAAATTAAATCAATCATGAAAATAATTTTAAAATGGCACATAGCTCAAATATATAGGACAGGATATTCCCCCTTGGGCAGGACCCCAACATCAGGATTAAATGTTCCCCGTTGTGTGGGGAACGGGGCCCCAACATCAGGGTTAAATGTTCCCCCAAACTCCAAAGTTTGGAGGCCAATAGGAGGCTCTCCAGCACTTCAGCTGCAGTTTACAGTTCAGACAAGGAAGAGACGGTGCGTCTGTTTTGAGGCAAACTCTCTCTCCCTTACCTGAACTGCTTGAAGTCACACCCCTGGCTAGGCAGGCAGGGAAGATCTCACAGCCTGTCTGAGGTGCTGCCCCATCTCAATCTGTCACTGGAAATCTGCCTCTAAGCAGCGGCCTAGTTGCCAATCCCCTGGGTGGACAAGCGGCTATCTGGCAGATTCCAGTCAGTCTGTGACAACAGACAGGCCATCGCTGGCCTTTAAAGACCCGCAACTGGTGATCCACGGCATGTGGGCAGTTATTCCTGCTGCAAACCCCCCCGCCCCCACCCATCCCAGCCTCCAGGAAAATGGAATGGGACGGTACCGGCAAACTGGCATGGCAACCACCTCCGTACTCACCCCATTGGAGCCTAAAAATCCTGCCCATCATTTTATCCCTTGTGACAGGAGCGACTGGGTGAGAAATTCCAAATACTAAGCACCGTTTAAGACTGGTTGAAGACCCAGCTGCCAATGTGGTGGGGGGGGGGATGGAAATTGGGGATGTGCTAGAGGGCAGAATGGAGAGGTCCCGGAAAGGCTGGAAGACTGGAGGAGGTCACGGGGTAAGGAGGGGCAAGGCCATGGAGGGATTTCAACCCGTGAGAAGGACAGGTAACAAATTTATTAATTTTCATTTTTGATGCTATCTCTCCCACCTGAAGCGATAATCAGACATATTTACTTTCCCCAGCTATTCCCTCCACTGAATCAAACGCTGCTCCTGATACCAGGCCGCCAATCCTGATTCAGTTGGCAATCTGCCCAAAGACGCTGGGAAAACGTCTGAAAGTTGGAGGGATGTATTGTGCAGCCAACAGTCGGCTCAGGGAGCATTTGAAGACTACACCAGGCCTGCACAGGAGCTTGTGACTCACCCTCTGGTAAACACAACCAAAAAACACCCAACGAGCTCTCCGCATGCACTGAAACACTGAATAATATTAAATCCCTGTTTGAACATCGTGCCCGTCTGTCATCCCCTGCAATCTGTCAACCTTTTGTTGAATTTTTAAAAAAGAGTGAGCTGTCCAAATGTGAAGCTGACAGAACAGATGCCGCATTTGGCAAAAGCTGAGCAGATGAAGCAATTATCAGTTTCTTGATTGTAAGCGGTGGCAGAACTCCCCATGGTTCGAGCATGTCCCAAGCTGGAAGTGATTCCATCCTTTTCCGTGGGTCCCCTGGCGGTTGAAGGTGCGACACGGGATTGGCCTGGGTGTCAAAGAATTGGCGGCTCGTGTCGCCGTTGTTGGTGCCGGGGGTGGGGGCGGGGGGGTGGGGGGGGGGGAACCTCGGTGGTGCCACCCCTGGCCTTTCGCTGGACACATTGGGGGGTGAGGAGGTGGGAGTGGGTTGTCTCCGAAACACGCGGAACCAGGTTTCCGTGTTTGCCTCCATGTGGGCCGGTGGGCTGCAATGTTTCCCCGTGAGAGGTGGTCTGAGATGCAGAAGTCACTCCGGTCCTTATTTTTAGGATCTCTCTGTACAGTTTGTACTGACCGCCTGGATTGAAGCATACCGCAGCAAATGCTGGAATCTGAAACAAAACCAGGAAATACTGGACTATCCCGGTGGGTAAGGGAGAAAACAGACTGATGGACGAAATGAAAATAAATCGATAGAAATAAAAATGGTGTGAAGGTGGAGGAGAGATTTCACAGTCTGAAGTTGTTGAACTCAAAGTTAAGCCTGGAAGGCTGTAACGTGCGTCATTGGAAGATGAGGCGCTGGTCCTCCAGTCTGCGTTGAGCTTGACTGGAGCATTGCAGCAGGCCAAGGACGGACATGTGGACACGAGAGCTGGACGGTGAGTTAAAATGGCAGCGATAGGAAGGTCTGGGTCCTGCTTGCGGACGGGCCGGAGGTGTTCTGCAAAGCGGTCACCCAGTCTGCGTAGAGACTGGCCGAAGTAGAGTAGACTGCACTGGGAGCAGTGAATGCAATAGACCAGATTGAAGGAGGTGCACGTGAAGCACTGCCTCACCTGAAAAGAGTGTCTAGGCCCTGGGATGATGAGCAGGAAGGAGGTAAAGGGGCAGGTGTAACTTCTTCCGCAATCGCACGGGAAGGTGCCGTGGGAAGAGGGTGAGGTGTTGGGCGGTGATGGAGGAGTGGACCAGGGTGACCCTTACCATTGTCACCCCTTCTCCCCACCCCACTCCACTTGGGCTATCTGTCCCTAGTTGCCCTTTGACACACTGCTCACCTTTGTTCTGCCATTAACTAATTTTAATCTCTTAATGTGCCACTATCAGCGCCCTTTTAGCCTTGATCAGCCCCATTTATACCCTTTGTCGGTCTGTCCACGACATCTTTGTAAATCTCCACCTATCGCTGGCCTCCTATCCAGCACGATTGCCCAACCCCACAACAGTATAAATCTGACCCTATTTCAGTTGTCCAACTTTGACACAAAGTCACCCACACTCGAAACGTTAGCTCCGTTCTCTCTCCACAGATGCTGTCAGGTCTGCTGAGATTGTTCAGTATTTTCTGACCACCTAGATGTTGTTTGCCCTGAGACAGTTGCCCGGGGGTCTGTAGTCACCCAGGAGGGAGACATGGCTTGTCCACCCACATAGATTATCATAGAATTTACAGTGCAGAAGGAGGCCATTCGGCCTATCGAGTCTGCACCGGCTCTTGGAAAGAGCACCCTACCCAAGGTCAACACCTCCACCCTATCCCGTAACCCAGTAACCCCACCCAACACTAAGGGCAATTTATCATGGCCAATCCACCTAACCTCCACATCTTTGGACTGTGGGAGGAAACCGGAGCACCCGGAGGAAACCCACGCACACACGGGGAGGATGTGCAGACTCCACACAGACAGTGACCCAAGCCGGAATAGAACCTAGGACCCTGGAGCTGTGAAGCAATTGTGCTATCCACAATGCTACCGTGCTGCCGTCCACATAAGTGGAGTTTCCTTAGGGGGGTCTCCATGCTGTTGCGTCGAGCATGATGAAAGAGGGCCTCGCTGATTGTGATGTTGTCCTACCTATTAAAACTATAATGGACCCCAAGTGTTTTTGGTGGAAGCTTTCCAGCAGCTTTGGCACCAACAGCGGACCCAGGGATCTGGGCTACACCACAGGGTGGTGAGGACATTGGCCTGGTAGATTTGATTTTAATCTTCAGTTTAATGCCATGCTGCTTCCAGACATGATCACGGAGTCGGTCTTAGGTAGAACTTGCTTCCTGGTTGTGTGCACGGGGATGAATACCAACATAGGAGAACTTTTCTGCAGCCTTGACACTACACCATCATTGGTTAAGTCTGGTGGTTTGAACGCCAACACTGCCCGGCCCCACTGCGGAGGGATTTCCCAAGGCGGATACAGCAATCTGTTCAAATTCCCGTTGACTTCAGCAGGATTGGAAGATCCCATTGAGAGGGAAATCCCGCCCATCGTGTGTGCCTGGTACCGCCTGAAACATAACCTTGACCTTGTGGACGCTGATTTTGCGATTGCAGCTTTTGACAGCCCGTGTGAATTTGTTTATCACAATCTGAATGTCTCCCTCGCTGTAGAAAGGTCACCTGCATACAGAAGCTCTCTGAGCACTGCCCCCTGCTGTGACTTTGGTGGAGCCGCTTGGTCTGGAGAGACAGACCGGCTTCCCTGAACAGAATCTATTGTTGATGCCTGCAGGCATGCGTCTGGTGATTTCCTGAAGCACTGCAGCAAAGAGGAGATTGAAGATTTGGGGAGCCACAACATATCCTTGCCTTACACCAATGGTCACATCCGGCATCTCGCCAAGGGCACGAACACATCCAACCAGGCCAGCTTGCAGGAAGCAAACCTGTTCAGACATCCTAGTGTGGAGAGAAAGCGCCGTGGGCCACACTGTCAGAAACTCCAGTTAGCTCTATCAACAGCCACTGTACATCCTGATGCTGCTCTCGATACTGTTCTTGCTGCAAACATATCGGCTGTCACAGAGTTAGCCCCAAAGTCACACAGTCATTCTAGAGGGATATCACCTACAAGTCTATCTACTGATAGTAAACACATCTGACAGAAAGTAGCAGTGTCACTGGGAGGAGAATTGAACAATGAAACTGTTCCCACTTGTGTCCTTGGCGCAGTTGTTGCTCAGATGCTGGTTATAGTTGCGCGCACACACACTGCTGGGGCGGGAATCTCCGCCGGCGGGATTCTCCACTTTGCCGACGCCTGGTGTTTCCTGACGGCGTGGGGCTGCCCCACAATGGGAAACCTCATTGACCGGCCGGCGTAACGGAGAATCCCGCCGGCGGGTGGGGGCAGAAATGTGGCGCGACAGCAACATTCGCCAGGCTCAGCCTGATTCAATTTAAGGTGGTCCACCGGGCCCACATGACAGTGGCCCGGATGAGTACATTTTTCGGATTGGAGGACAGGTGCGCCAGATGTTCGGGAGGGCCGGCGAACCATGTCCACATGTTTTGGGCATGTCCAAGATTCAGGGGGTACTGGCAAGGGTTTCCTGGTAGCCCAGCGACGAATTCTGCTGGCATGGAGGGACTCAAAACCTCCGAAGTCGGAGGCCTGGCTGTCAGATATGGCGAGCTTTCTCGGTCTGGAGAAGATTAAATTCGCTTTGAGAGGGTCACTGTATGGGTTCGCCCGGAGGTGGCAACCACTTATCGACTTCTTCGTGGAAAATTAATCGTCAGCAGGGTGTGGGGGGAGGGGTTAGAGTTACGTAGGTTCAGGGGGTAGTTAGGCTGGTCCTTGTGGGAGGGGAGCTGCGTTTCTTGCACTATAACGATTGTTTTTTGCACACTACTTTATATTATTGTTGGTTATTGTGCCAAAATGTCTTAATAAAATTGTTTATCAAAAAAAAAAAGAAATGTGGCGTGGTGGGGCGGAGAACCCAGCCCCTAGTCTTCCATGGCCTGCTGCCCCTAATGCAGAACAATGCCAGCAGCGCGGGTTCAATTCCCGTACCGGCCTCCCCGAACAGGCGCTGGAATGTGGCGACTAGGGGCTTTTCACAGTAACTTCATTGAAGCCTACTTGTGACAATAAGCGATTATTATTATTATTATTATCATATCCACCAATTTGAAAAAAGTTTGAACTGTCCTCAGTGATTTGGGTTCTTGCTGAAGTACGTCATTGATTCCTCAAAACTGCGGTGCACGGGGAAGAGGCTGACTACTACTGAGACTCTTCACTTGCCTGGAAAGACTGAGTGCCATCAATATTAGGAACTCTGGCGACTTTTACTGCCACTGGATGTGCTGTGGGGATGGTGGATTGTGACTCCAGGACACTGTGGTACAGGTGGCTCGTAGGACAAGGGCAGTAGATGCTTGGAAACACCAGCAGCTGAAAGTTCCTTTTCCAGCCACACACCAGCCTGACTACATCGCCATTCCTTCACTGTTCCTGGGTCAAAACCCTGGAACACCCTTCTGAACAACGCTGTCCATGAACCTCAACCACATGGGTGGCAGTGGTTCAAGAAAACAGCTCACCACCACCTATCAAGGGATGGGCAACAAGTGCTGGCCTAGCCAGTGATGCTCACATCCCATGGCCGAATTAAGAAAAGATGGTTGCTTCCCATCACAGTCTACCAGGCTCAAGATCCATCATGCATTTCTCCTCCATCTTGCCCTTTGACATCACACTGATGGATCATCTGTCTGGAGTACCTTGTTCGAAAGTTGAGCCCTCTGCTCTATAGACCCACACTATCCCCCTCCTGCAAAGGTATTAATCCATTCTGTGCTCCAGCAATCTATTTATCGCCAATTGAGTTTTGCCAGTGCTTTGGCAGTGTTCAATTGAGCAACTCCAGACCAGATTTGGCTTATTTTTCATTTATAATGGCCTGGCACACTTCCTCACAAGTTGAGAATGATTAATTTTAACAAGGCTTTAACAAGCCAAATTTTAATGCTTTCATTAATTTTCCTGAGCCCATTTTTGGATGAGAATGAGAGAAAGAGCGTCCCTCGCTGGAGAGCAGTCCCTCATTGCTGCCCACAGATACAGCACCATTGTTCAGCGTGCGTCATGACCGGACATTACTGGAGAGGGCCATGGGTATCACTTGCATCCTGTATTGGACTGCTCGGACCCGTATGGAATCCGACACCAGGACATGAATACTCAGTCATACTGGGAGCAGCGTGAAAGTAATTAAGCTTGAACGAAGGAAGGAAGATCAATTTGTGTTATGTTCCAGAGGTTTGTGCTATTAACTGTAATGTTTACTCAGAGCCTTCGATTCATTAGTTGTGCAGCTCACTGTCGTCTCAAAATCAGCAAGGTATCATACTGACAGGGCTCCTGTGTTACGTCTGTTGGTAGAGTTTGCAATGCAAGTTTCCAAAATGCAATACCGCGCTCAAGGCTGGCATCTCCAACCATGAGAAAGAAAGCAGTAGCCCTATCCATTAAAGCTGTCATGTGATCTTAGTAATGGGATTTAATTGTGAAGCATCTGCTGCTGTTATAATCTCTTCAAAGGTCTGAGTAATTGTGGTTTACAGTTGCATTTCACAATTGACCTGCCTGACCCATATTAGTATGCTCCTGCACTGTTTTCATGGTTTAAGAAAGAACTTGCATTTATATAGCACCTTTCACTGTCGCAGGATTGCCCAAAGTGCTTTACGGCCAAATGAGTATTCCAGATATGTAGCTACTATTTTAACGTTGGGAAGTGCAACAGCTGATTTGTGCACAACTTGACCTCACAAACAGCAATAGAATGAATGATATGGGCAGCACGGTAGCACAGTGGTTAGCACTGTTGCTTCACAGCGTCAGGGTCCCAGGTTCGATTCGCACTTGGGTCACTGTCCGTGCCGAGTCTGCAAGTTCTCCCCGTGTCTGCGTGGGTTTCCTCCGGGTGCTCCGGTTTCCTCCCACAAGTCCCGAATGACATGTTTGTTAGGTGAATTGGACATTCTGAATTCTCCCTCTGTGTACCCGAACAGGCACCGGAATGTGGCGACTAGGGGCTTTTCACAGTAACGTCATTGCAGTGTTAATGTAAGCCTCCTTGTGACACGAATAAAGATTATTATTATTATTACGATAGTTTGTTCTGGGACAACAGTTCAGGGGTAAATGTTGACCAGGATACTGATCAAGACTTCTCCAAATAGTACAGTGGGATCTTTGACATCCTGCCAAGAGGGTTTCAGTTGAACAGCTGATCTGAAAGACAGCGGGGTCACTCCCGACCAGCACTGCGCTGAAATGCCATCCTGGAGTAAGCCACCAAGTCATGAGAACAAGGCTTGAACCTTTGAGCATCTAACTCAGGGAACTGCCATCAACCAGCATAGAACATAGAACAGTACAGCACAGAACAGGCCCTTCGGCCCTCGATGTTGTGCCGAGCCATGATCACCCTACTCAAACCCACGTATCCACCCTATACCCGTAACCCAATAACCCCCCCCCCCCCTAACCTTACTTTTTAGGACACTACGGGCAATTTAGCATGGCCAATCCACCTAACCCGCACATCTTTGGACTGTGGGAGGAAACCGGAACACCCGGAGGAAACCCACGCACACATGGGGAGGACATGCAGACTCCGCACAGACAGTGACCCAGCCGGGAATCGAACCTGGGACCCTGGAGCTGTGAAGCATTTATGCTAACCACCATGCTACCGTGTTGCCCGCTGACGTCAATGCAATGATGTCAAGCAGCTGACATCAATTTCCTCCACGCCCATTACCTAGTCTTGTGAAACAACATGATATTAGGTTGGAAAGAAAAATGAAACTAAAATGAAAATCACTTATTGTCACAAGTAGGCGTCAAATGAAGTTACTGTGAAAAGCCCCTAGTCACCACATTCCGGCACCTGTCCGGGGAGGCTGGTACGGGAATTGAACCGTGCTGCTGGCCTGCCTTGGTCTGCTTTCAAAGCCAGCGATTTAGCCCGGTGCTAAACCAGCCCCAGAGGATAATTCTGTGTGCAGTGGCTGGGTCAGTGATGGTGCTGCAGTGTAAAAACATTCAGTATATCAAGAGCCACAATTGGAACAATCTCCATTCAACTTACTGCTCATATTTGTTGAGTGCAAAAGAAAATGGTCGATTTTAAGTCATAATGTTAGCTGCTTAATAAGAGGTAGGAGCAGAAGTAGGCCATTTGGCCCATCGAGTCTGCTCCGCCATTCAATGACTAATCTGATGTGATAATCCTCAACTCCACTTCCCCACTTTATCCCCATAACCCTTGATTCCTTTACTGATTAAAAATCTGTCTATCTCAGCCTTGAACATACTTAACGACCCAGCCTCGACAGTAAAGAATTCCACAGATTCACTACCCTCTGAGGAAGAAATTCCTCCTCATCACTGTCTTAAATGGGCGACCCCTTACTCTGAGAAGATGCCCTCTGGTCCTCAACTCTCCCACAAGAAACATCCTCTCAGCATCTACCCTGTCAAGTCCCCTGAGAATCCAATATGTCTCAGTAAGGTCACTTATTTACTTGTTTACACAGTTTAGAGTAATGTGCTACCCATACAAAAATGAGGCCTGCAGGTCAAAACAATCCCACTCCAGGTTCGGCCTGCAAGCCCTTGCGGAGTTAACTGTCTTCGGTCACCACCTTTGGGAGTCAGTGCTCAGAGACTAAAAAGAGAATAATGGACAAAGAAAATGAACAAATCTTTCAAATTGGCAGAGAAGGTTGACTAAATTATTGTTCCAAAACAAAAAGGTTTTGCAGCAGCATGGTGGCACAGTGGTTAGCACTGCTGCCTCACGGCACCGAGGTCCCAGGTTCGATCCTGGCTCTGGGTCACTGTCTGTGTGGAGTTTGCACATTATTCCCGTGTTTGCGTGGGTTTTGCCTCCACAACCCAAAAGTGTGCAGGGTAGGTGGAGTGGCCACGCTAAATTGCCCCTTAATTGGAAAAAATGAATTGGGTACTCTAAATTTTTTTTTTAATGTTTTATAAGCAGGATACAAACGCAGAGAGATAAATGTTGAAACGACATGAAACATTAGTTAGATCTCCGTTAGAGCATGGTGTCCATTTCTCAATGCCATGCTTCCGGAAGGATGGCAACGAGGTTAGAGAAGAGGCTTCCTCGGATGATACCAGAAATGAGAGAAGTTTTGAGGAGATTCTAGAGAAGCCGATACTCCTTTTGCAAGTGGGGGTCTGATAGTCGGAGAAATCTGTGGGATTTTCTTCCCCAGGAAGCATTGGATCATTGAATATATTTGCATGGTGGCACAGTGGTTAGCACTGCTGCCTCACAGCTCTCGGGACCCAGGTTCAATTCCGGCCTCGGGTGACTGGCTGTGTGGAGTTTGCATTTTCTCCCCCGTGTCCGTGTGGGTTTCCTCCGGGTGCTCCGCTTTCCTCCCACAGTCCAAAGATGTGCAGGTTAAATGGATTGGCCATGCTAAAATTGCCCCTTAGTGTCCAAAAGGGTTACTGGGTTACAGGGATAGGGAGGAGGCGTGGCTGTAAATTGGGTGTTCTTTCCAAGGGCCAGTGCAGACCCAATGGGCCGAATGGCCTCCTTCTGCACTGTAGGGATTCTATGATTCAATGATTCTACGCTATTTGAGGCTGTGTTGGACAGGTTGTAGATCAACAAAGGGAGTCAAGAGTTATAGAGGTATCCAGAGGCGCCCTACATGGCAATTGTCGCGGATGGCATGGAAAATTTGGCGGACCTTCCTCGAATGGGAATTTCCGGCTGCGGGGCAAGCAGGAATGGAAAATCCAGCTCAGAGAGTCAGTTCCGGCACAAGATGAGGCTATCCGGCCCATTGAGTCCATGCTGGCTCCCACAGAGCCAGTAAGTCACATTCCCACCTCCGATCACCTTAGCCCTGCAAATTTACATCATTCAGGCACCCGTCCAATTTGCTTTTGAACTCATTCATCATCTCCATCTCCACCACTCGCTGAGTAAAAATGTTCCATGTATTTCCCCTGCAATCTCTTGCCCAGAATCTTAAATCCGTTTCCCAGAGGTCCACATACCATCAGATAATAAGAATAGTCTGTCCTTGTCATTATTTAAGCCTGTCATAATCTTGTGCCCCTGTATCGTATCTCCCCTCAATCTCCCATTACTCTAAGGAAGGCAAGCTCAGACTAACCAAGCGAACCTCGTAAGTAAATGTTATGGAGGACAGTCAGGAATGTCGAGTGGAGGCCATAATCAGATCAGCTATGGCCTTGTTCAATTGCCAAGCCGGCTCCAGAGAGCGAATAGCCAAGCAGCCTCTTGGGGCCGAATGGCCTACTCCTGCTCTCTCTTGTGTTCTTGAGTCAAAATTCAGAGCGGTTGGAGAAGTTAATTGGGGAAATATCATTTCCATTGGTCAGTAAGTCTGGCGTAGAAACGCCAAAAGGCTAGAGGGAAAGGTTGGAGGAACTTCTTGTAAACTTGGGACACACAATTTCCTTCCAGTAACTGTGGCGGGAAGGGAGACCGTGACGGCTTTGAAGAAAAAAAGAGAAAAGCTTCACAAGCCCCCAAAGAGAAATTTCAAGGGATGCTTTTTAAGGGAAGAGCTGAAAACGCTGACGGCCAGGGGAAAATGGGATGAAACGGCTTCCCACTCTCAGTTGGTAACCAGAGATTTTAAATTAAGTGGCAGCAGAGCCAGAGTCCGAAGAGAAGTTCTGTTCATGCTCGCAGCGGGATGTTGCGATCTGGATGGCGTTCCGGAAAGGGCGTTGGAAGCAGATTCAACAGTAACTTTCCAAAGGGAACTGGATAGGGAGCCAAAAAGGTAAATAGAATTGCAGGCCTATGGGGAAAGAGAAGGGGAATGAGACAAATTGATAGCTCTTTCAGGGAGCCAACACTGGGTCCAATGGCCTCCTTCCACTCTGTACGACTCGATGATTCGATGCATCGAACAACACAATGAAATAGAACAAAATGGAGAGGGTACAAATGGACAAAAGGGCCTTTCTCAATGCTGCAGATATATATGATTTGCATGAGAGGTTACGGGTTACCATCTATGGTACACTACTGAAACATAACAGCTGCTACACTTTCCCCTTTGTGACTGACTTTCCACTGAGGGAAAGTATTTAAACCATTCCAGCGCATTAGCCTATAAAAGATCAGTGCGAAACCAATTTTCTAACAGTGGGCAGATCACGTCTGAATAAAGGCAACATTCATTGCAATCTGGCACATTGCTTCAGAGAATAATAGATTGCACAATGCTGCTTAGGGTCATAGTGACTTCAAACAGTTCCAACTCCAAGACAACCATATGTTGTCATAGAGACTGGCGAAACCTTTGAAGCATGCTTTGTTGAATGTACTAATTAGAATTAAATGTGTACATTACACCCACGGCATAGTCAGTGAGGCTTTTTAAAAAAAATGAGACACCAGTGTCGTTTACCTTGTATGTACACATCTGTGCATTGTGCGGTTTAGACAAAGGATAACAAGTGAGCAACGTTTGCAATGGCCCCACCTAGCAACATGGAGTTATCAGAGGTCAGACTAACGGGCTGCACATTCAGAGTAATTTCTGAAGGTCAATGTTCCAGACATTTGAACATATATATGCATACAAACGTATTAACATACCAACTAGGAGGAGGAGAGCTTTGTTCCTTCACGTTTGCTCTGTAATTTGATAAGATCATGGTTGATCTGACTGGGGGCTGAACTCTACTTTCCTGTCTATCCCTTCACACTTTCACCTTCTTCTCAGTCAAGAATTTATCTAACTCAGTGGTAAAGATATTCAATGACCCTGTATCTTCGGCTCCCTGGGGTAGAGAATTCCACAGACTAACGGCCCTCTGAGTACATCAGCCCGAATTTTCCGGGCGTTGCAATTCTCTGTTCCCGCTGGCAGGACATCCTTGCCCGCAGGTTTCCTGGCGGCGTGGGTTGGCATCAATGGGAAATCCCCTTGACAAGTGGGGGGGGGGGGAATAGAGAATTCCCTGCCGGCAGGGAATGGCATGCCACCAAGGAACACCCGGCTGGGGAACGGAGAACCCAGCCCATCTCCTCACCTCTGTCTTAAATGGACGGCCCCTTATTTTCAGGCTGAGCCCCCTAGTTCTAGTCTCTCCCGTAAGGAGGATATAATCTGGGCCGTGACGTCAGTGCAGCCCTCCTTCAGGGATCACTGAATGATACAGCACAGAATGAGGCCATTCAGCCCATCGTGCCTCCAACACCTCTTTGAAAGAGCCATCCAGCCAGTCCCTGCTCTTTACCCATAACCCTGCAAATTTTACCACTTTGAGTATTTATGTAACTCCCATCCCTCAACCTGCACAAGAGCATCAGCGCTTTCTGCATCTGTAATGTAAGAGACTGATGAGTGTTAGCTTTCATGTCTTGGGTGGTAGCTTATAGTGAGTAATAAATTTGAACATCAGAGTTTGCTAGTCGCTGAATACAGTTTGAGAAAGATTGCATAATTGGAGTGAGGAGGGACAGGTGGTAAGATATGAAGAAGGCCGTGTCATGGCCTTGTATCGCCCCTTGCTCATCAACCCGAGGACCTGCCCCTCCTTAGGGAATAGGGCCAGGCATTGGACATGCAGTCCCTCAAGATTGCTCCACCATTCAAACAGATCATGGCTGAACATCTACCTTGATGCTATTTTCCCCCACTAACCCCACATCCCTTAATGTCATTAATCTCCAAAATTCTATTGGTTTCTGTCTTGAACATACTTCAGGATTGGCCTTCTGGGGTAGAGAATTCAATGATTCACCATCCTCTGAGTGAGGAAATTCCTCCTCATCTCAGTCTTAAATGACCTACCCCTTATTCTGAGTCTGGGCATAATTCTCCCGATTGATGACTAAGTGCTCCCGCCAGCTAGGAGCGACCCCAACATACATAACGGTATGTAGAAAGAACTTTACCCTCAGAAAGGTTTTCAATAGAATACCTGGGTTCTCACTGGACGTGAGAGGGGTGGGACCTAATCTCTCTGACAGGTCCTGTTCCCCAGAGACCATGGCATTGTTTTTAAAGGGCGCCATATTTTCAGAGCGCCCACCCCACCCACCCCCCCCCACCCCACCCCCCACCCCAGCTGGATTGCTAGCAAGGGCTCCCCCCCTCAGTGCTCCACTTCACCTACCCAGGCTCCTCCTTTAGCCCACCCTCATTCCCTCCCCTCATCCCCCCCCCCACCCCATCCCCCTTTTATCTCCCTTTCAGGCCCTGCCCCTTGTCAATGCCAACCTGGCACCTTGTAGCCCAAGAGGTGGCAAGAGGTTGAGAACCCACCCTACAAATGCTTCCAGGATTCCAAGGTGCTTCATGGTTTTTCCCTGGGATGGGGGTCGTTTGGTTGCTTTTCCCATCTGTGCCCCTAAATCCTTTAAACAGTCTATCACAGGGGTGGGCAAACTTTTCCGTGCAAGGGCCACATTCAGAAATTCACAATTTTAAAGGGCCGCATAGTATATTAAGTAAAATAATTACTTCACCAGGTTATGATTCTGGGCGTCTCATATAGAACATAGAACAGTACAGCACAGAACAGGCCCTTTGGCCCTTGACGTTGTGCCGAGCAATGATCACCCTACTCAAGTCAACGTATCCACCCTATACCAGTAAGTAACCCAACAGCCTCCCCCATTAACCTTAAAAAAAAATTTTAAATTTTTTTTTTTAATGACTTGGTGGGCCGCATAAAGACCTTTGGCGGGCCGCATGCGGCCCGCGGGCCGTAGTTTGCCCACCCCTGGTCTATCAGTATGCCAAGCTCAAAGATCTGTGAGATAAGGTAAAGATATTCCTTTTAATGCAGTGGAAACCTTTGAAGTGGTTTTCCCACGGTCAATTTTATTGCCTTTTGAAGTATTAAAGCCTGTTTGTACGTCTAGGTGGCTAAAAGCTTTGAACTGCATTGTTTACATTCAATTTCAGGCACAATTGTCTCTTAAAAGCTGTTTGAGTAACAGATCAAGGCAGCTTGAAAGGGGGGGGACTAAGATTGTTTATTTATACAGCTCTTAAGGGATCCATTAACTAATGCAAGCAGCTTGGTTTCCTAATTGCAATTTTTTCAAGAGGCTGTCTCTTTGTTCTCAAGTGCTTCTTCGATAAAGCAGGTGTGGGGCAGCATGCATTGCAAACTATCTTGAGAAGCACAACAGCGCCTATACTTTCTCAGGAAACCAAGGAAATACAGCATGTCCACATTGAATCTGACCAACTTTTTCAGATGCACCATAGAAAGCATCCTATCCGACTGCATCACAGCCTGGTGTGGCAACTGCTCGGCCCAGGACCGCAAGATATTATAGAGAGTCGTGAACACAGCCCAGTCCACCACACAAACCCACCTCTCATCCATTGACTCTGTCTACGCCTCTCACTGCCTTGGGAAAGAGGGCAGCATAATCAAAGACCCTTCCCACCTAAATTATTAACTTTTTCAACTTTTTCCATCGGACAAGGGATACTAAAGTCGGAGCACACGAACAGATGTTACAGATTCCTAAATGACCCTCTTATAGACTTATCTGATCTCTTCATCACCTTGTCTACTGAGTAGTACCACACACCTGTATGCTTCGCCCAATGCCTGTGTCTATGTATTTACATTGTGCGGAATGATCTGTCTGAACTGTACGCAGAACAATACCATTCACTGCACCTCCATGCATATGACAATAAACAAATCCAGAATCCAGAGTTCCTGTAAGGAATGTTGGCCGGGATTCTCCCTTCTGCGGACGAAGTCCCCACGCTGGCTAGAAAACCGGAACCAATGACTCCGGCATCAATGGGCCCCCAAGGTGAGGAATTCTCACCTGGCTAGGTGGATGCCAGAGGGGTTGGCGCCGCTCTAGCCGGCGGTGAAGGGACTGCGCGAGTTCACGGATGCGCGGAACGGCCGTCGTGATCCCGCACATGCGCGGAACCGCTGGTGTGATTCGTATTTTGGCGCATGCACGGGGGGTTCTCTTCTCCGTGCCAGCCATGGCCGAGCCCTACAGGGGCCTGGCACGGAAGGTAGAAGCACCCCCAACTAAAGGCCCGATCACAGATCGGTGGGCCCTGATCGCGGGCCAGGACACAGTGGGGGCCCCCTCCTGGGGTCGGATCCCCCACACCCCCCCCCCCCCCCGAGTACCACCCCCGCCGACGTACCTGCCAGGTCCCGCCGTGTGGGACCATACATGACTCACGCCGGCGTGACTGGCCAAAAACGGATGGCCACTCAGCCCATCAGGGCCCGGAGAATGGCCGGGGGGAGGGGGGGGTACTGCCAACGGCCCTTGACCGGCGTGGCGGGAATCCTTCCCCCACCTGAAAAACGGCGGCGGAGAATACGGCAGCCAGCGTCGGCGGGGCGGGATTCAAGCTGTCCCCCAGGGATTCTCCAATCCCGCCAGTTGTGTGCAGAAATAAGGTATGGAAACATTAAGATGCTAACAATGCTGTTAGTAGGAGGAGCAGATAAGAGCAGAAGGAATCAACACAAAATATGGTCCAGTGATTATGTGTTGACTGAAGGGAAGAGGGAGAGAGGAGGATTATGGGTAGTAAAAATGTAACTGGTGTCGTTGTGAGCAGAGGTATTAAGTTGTGCTAAAGTTCATACCTTGGCAATCCAGGTGAGAAAATAGGTGTCAACATGTCACTTTTCCCTAAACAAAATTGTTTTAATTTCCTTATCAGTGTTATTTTGGCTCTGGCTGTTCTGCAACCTGAATATTTGTACCTTTAAATGTTATAAGCATTTCCCCCCATTGAGAATGCATGACTGATATGATAACTGAAGACAGGTCTTTTCATTGTCTTTCAGGACATTCTGAGAAAACTGGACATTTCATTAAAATGGATTAAACAGAAAAATAAAAATGCATACAACAAAATAACATTAAATGCAGATTGGAGATGGAACACTGAGAAACAGAAGAGCAATGTAATTTATTTCAGGAACATAGTTCAGGATTTTACAGTGTGATTGTGGCACTGACCACTGGCAGGAAAGACTCCAGTCCCTAACCAATTAACCAGGAAATGAACTGTCCAGCATTGGGCTTCCTCACCCTTTAAAGGATGATGTCCTGTCCCCAAGAGCTGAGGGCCAAGAGGAGACCCGGCAGATTTCCAGTCTAAGCTGCACCATCGGCAGTGGTGGCCAGTGTTGGGACTGCAGCCAGGCCGAAGCAGCAAGGTGGGGCAAGCCCTGGAGCCCATACAAGCGGGGGCAAGCACCCTGGAACTAGCCTGGCGATGAAGCGGCTGCTTGCGAGGGTGGGGGAGCAGGGTCTTTCTGCAGGAGTGGCCCTTGCTGTTGAGTTGGGGGCGGTCCTTCATGGGCCACAGGGGTGCCTAATTTGGAGCCTCCACCCCGCCTATCAAGGTTAATGGTGAAGGAAAGAGGCCCTTGTCATAATATACACCAGTATGTCATGGTGCAGGCACACACTGATGGACACACACAGGGACCAATCAACATGTCCAAACACCGCAGCCAATCACCAGTTAGAATACACACACTATAAAGGCAGAGGGCACCACGGTTCCCGCTCATTCTGGGTGCTGCCTCTTAGTGTAACAAGAACTCATCCAGCCCAGCACAGACACACAGCACGTGCTGAGAGAATCAACTGGTTCGGACAAGGCTTAGGTCTCTAGTTTAAGTTAGCATCATTTAGACCCACAGTCATCGTGTGTTAGTTAGTTAGAAGTTAGTTAATAAATTTGAGTTGAACCTTCATCAGTGTTGGAAGTGTCTGTTCATCTCTCAAGTCTACACTAGCCAACACATTAGCCCTTAAGAAGCCTTTAATTAGCCGTGTAAGGACCTCAAATGACTTCTGTAGTTGTGGCCCCAATCCCCCTTCCCCCAAATTTCCATCATCACCCCCCCCTTTCCACACCCCCCCCTCCCACCCCCCCCCCCCCCCCCCCCCCCCCGACCCGCTCCACAACCTCCTTCCTTGGAGGCGATGCATACTCACACCGACCATCTTCTGTCAGGTTAGCTAAAACATGGCGACCTAAGATCAAACATTCTGCTGATTGAGTTGTCGAGTGATGCATCGCTGAACTGATGCTAAAGAAACCAGTCACAAATCTGCCTTTTTGTATTTTTTCCTCTAATCCTTCAGCTCTTCTTTCTGCTTTGCACAAGTGCCTACTGAGACCAATTACTGTCTTTCTGAGTCAATTTTTACTTTTTAAATCTCCTACAGGTACCAGTCGCTAACAGCTTCTCCATTTATTATTAACACGATGTGCCAGCTTCCAACACGAATTGTCCCTGTATAAAATCCCATAGATTTCTTATCTTCCCCGACACTGCCCTCGATTGGGGTTAAAAACACAATTGGAGCAGATCAAGAGGGATGTATTTGTACGGAGAATAGATGCCACTAACCAACCGCAGTCAGCTTCACGAAATGATCATTTTAGTAACCTCCGGCAGCACGGTGGCGCAGTGGTTAGCATTGCTGCCTCATGGCACCGAGGTCCCAGGTTCGATCCCGGCTCTGGGTCACTGTCCGTGTGGGGTTTGCACATTCTCCCCGTGTCTGCGTGGGTTTCGCCCCCACAACCCAAAGATGTGCAGAGTAGGTGGATTGGCCACGCTAAATTGCCCCTTAATTGGAAAAAATAATTGGGTAATCTAAATTTTAAAAAATAAATAAATAAATTTTAGTAACCTCCGACTCATAAACAAACGGCCCTGTTGTTTCAGAAATTCAATGTGAAGGTGCGAAAAAGGAGCTTACTATCTTTAACCTCACTGAAGGTTTTCAGGATAAAGCAAACAAATACAGCCTGAGCAATGTGTAAAGGCCTAAATTGTTGGGTTTTGGTCCCAATTAAAGCTCACAAGCTTTTTGTTGGGGTGTTCACCAGATCTGCCCCTCACGGGAGCCAGCAGTAACCCCACACTTATTTGAAACTATGACTTTTCACAATTAATAAGTGAATAATTGGCCTTTTTGGAATGCACTGTGAGCTACAACACTCCATTAGCTAGAGTCATGGACAGCATGCATTTGCTCCCTTACCACCTGTAATTAGCATGTTTTATATGGAAAGAGGTGTGTATTTTCTTACCTTTGGAGTGTGAGTTCCAATGAAACTATTCAGCAGCAAGCATTTGTGAGTTTTAAACTAAAGAAGGTTATTTATTTTCATACACTCGCCCTGAATTAACACAACATCTAACAGGCCACTCACATGCGCGCACATATGCACACACACTTACATAAATATTGGATGTGGATAAATACGGCATGCCTAAAATTAATTCAGTCTCTAATTTATGATTTCCAGTCTCCCACATCTTTTCTTGAATGGATTTGAAGATTTTAAGTTGAAGTGACGATCTTGTAAAATGAAGGGTTCACAGTGAGTTGCAAAGTTTATTGTAGTCAAATATCTTGGAAGTTAGTTCTCAGGTGAACTTTGAAACTGGAAAAGGTTAAGTATTTTGGCCACATTATGACCTGCAGCTAGTTTTAGTGTCTGGTTCTCAGACTGGCTGATGGTTCTTAAAAGGCAATGATGTTATTAAGCTGATCTCTTGTTGGTGTCCACTGTGTGGAGGAGATTGCATTGCGAGCAGCTGATACATTTTACTAAACTGAAAGCTATTCAGGTTGATCACTACTTCTCCTGGAAGGAGTGTTTCGATTGTTCTCTTTATCGTTCTTAATAAGTCATTGGAATAGATCGGTCTCAGAGCTTCAAGGCTGGTGCAAATGTCCTTAAACAAGGGTGGTTTTCAATTTCTTTCTCGGGATAATCAATGACACGCCATCAGCAAATGATCGGAAGGGCACAGCAATAGATTATGCTGTTGCATCCTTTGCTATCCAACTACAGTGTTGGGCGCTATCAGGTAACTTTGGACCACTGGCTGGTTACCCTCTTGATTTATACAGCACTTTCCATCTATCCTGGGCAAGATGCAAACAGCAGTTGGCACATTGGAAAGACAGAATTAGTTCAACTAAATTTGGCAGTTAGTTGGAACAGTGGAAATGATATTTTCTGCCAATTATGCAAAGTATTGCAAACAGAAAAGAGAATGGGCTGCATATATATGAAAATAAACTTGAAACAACTCAGGATGAAGTTGGGGGAGAGAGAGAGAGAGAGAGGCAGCACGGTGGCACCGTGGTTAGCACTGCTGCCTCACCGCGCCAGGCACCCGGGATTACGTCCGGCCTTGGGTGACTCTCTGTGTGGAGTCTGCACTTCCTCCCCGTGTCTGCTTGGGTTTCCTCCGGCTGCTCCGGTTTCCTCCCACCGTCCAAAGATGTACGGGTTAGGTAAGGTTACTGGGCTACGGGGACAGGACGGGGGAGTGGGCCTGGCAGGGGCGCTCTTCTGGAGGGTCGGCGCAGAATTGATGGGCTGAATGGCCTCCTCTGCACTGCAGCGATTCAATGGACCCAAGAGTTTTAAAAGATTCAATGGCCAATCTGTCCAATAGATTACTAAACCGCATCATCAAAGCAGTGGATTGCAAACCAGAGAAAAGATGTGAGGAAACTAAAGGATTCTAATGGAACTGCACCTTGGGGTGGTGGTGGAATAGTGGTGTTGTCATGAGGTGAGTAACCCAGAGACCCAGGGTAATCCTCTGTGGGCCCGGGTTCGACCCCCACCACAGCAAATGGTGCAATTAGAATTTGATTTTTAAAATCTGTAACTAAAAGCCTCACGATAGCCATGAAACCATTGTTGATTTGTCACCTTAAAAACCCATCTAGTTTTCTGATGCCCTTTCGGGTCCTGATCTGGTCCACATGTGACACATGAATGGCCTCTGCAAGCCATTCAGTTCAAGGGCAATTAGGGATGGGCAATAAATGCTGGCTGAGCCAGATCCCGTATATGAATGAGTGGCAAAGGAGAGCTCAGTGACTGGAGACACTGCAGAGAAAGAAACAATAGGCTTTGGGGTCAGAGTTCTGGGTTATGAGTGAGGACTGGAGACACAATTGCTTTTCAGCCTGCCAAAGGCATTATAGAGATGATCGGATTGCATAAATTAATGAATTATCCTTCAACTAAATTGTCAGATTGGAGCAAGGAGACACAGATTCAACTCGTTCAATGGCCATTTTAGGACAGACAACCAGACATTTTTCACACACGATGATCAACGCTTGGAATGGAATTTTTGTCAAGCATTCTGATGGCAAACATTCTGGAACAATTTAAAAACACAATTAGATGGAACACTGGGGAGAATCAGAGATCACACCACATTGATGGTTAGTGACCTTGCCTCGCCTGTCAAAATCCCGTAATCTGTGCTACAAGAGATTGGCTACTGTGCACAGCCGTAACAATGATTCTAGGAAGATAGGAGAAGGCCATTCAGCCCCACAGGGGCAGGACCTGTGTGACTGCCAGTAAGGCGGGTTTTCTCATAGTTTATGTGGCCAAAACATCTCCCGAGATGGACAGCCAAAGTCCGACACAAACCAAAGCTAGAGCACATTAGCTGCTCACACAAAGCAGCGGCCTTTTGAAGATAACTGCAAAGAGAAGGTGAGCCATTCACTGAAGCAAAGGGCCTGCAAATTGGCAGTACAAAGTGAACAGGAGCTGCTGGGCAGGTAGGCAATGCAGTCTATCATGAGGTCAGGAGCTGAATGGGATTGCAGGGTTGAATTCATTCACAGGGGCATGCAATTAAACAATAATCTATCCAAATCATTTTTCTATCGGGTAAGGTTTGCTGTCACTTGTGATGAGTGTCATAATATACACACAAGTATATGATGGTGCACAGACAGACATTGATTGACACACAGGATGACCAATGAACACACAGAACACAGCAGCCAATCACCAGACAGGACACGGCCACTATAAAGCCAGAGGGCACTAGTTTTCCCGCTCTCTTAGGATGCAGCCACTGAGACAGTCAGAGCCCGTGAGCAACAACTAGAACATCCACTGTGTGGTAGTAAGATAGTCTGGTCAGATTAGCCTCAGGTCTCCGGTCAACTCAGCATAGTGTCAACCCACAGTTAAAGTATGTTTAATAGTTAACAGTTCAATAAAATAGAGTTGCATTTCTCCAAGTGTTGGAAGCCTGTCTCTCTCAATGCTATGGCAAACGCAGTCCTCGCAGACCCAGCATATCCAACACATCAATGAGAAAGGTGCCTTATTGACACCAGCGAACGAGTTGCCCAATACTCCCTCAGCAAAAACATTGCCAAGAAACAGCGCCAAGGACCCTGGTTCAGCCTTAGGTGGCTGTCTGTGTGGAATTTGCACATTCTCTATTCATCTCTGTGGGTTTCATCCAGGTGTTCTGGTTTCCTCCCACAGTCCAAATAAGCGCAAGTTAGGTGGATTGGCCATTTGATGAGTGAGATTGCAAGTATGGGGCAGGGGAATGGGTCTGAGTGAAGTGTTCTTTTGGAGGGTCATGCAGACTTGATGGGCCGAATGGCCTCCTTCTGCACTGTAGTGGTTCTATGAACCTTGTGGACTGGAACTAGCTCCATTACAAACCACCTTGTGTCCTAAAGAGCACAGCAAGGATCCATCTATGTCGGAATAATTTGTGGAAGGTCCCATGGAGATGGTTGGCCTTGATGTATTAGTTCAAATGGAGGAAATGGGCCTGTGCTGCCAACTCAGTAACAGGGCCGCAGGCACGGATTAAATGATGTTCCGGCCAAGGAATAGATAGTGCCATGAAACACCAATTCTTGGAACTGCCGTTCAAAGGTTGGTCAATTAAATTTATTTTGAGGCACAATTAGTCATTTCGCAGGTAACTTCGCAGAAGAAAGCCATTGCAGGATGGTCTTGGCAGTGAGAAATATTCTATTGCGATTCACTGCGTGGCTTTAACCATTCCTCACAATTGGGAGATTCAAGGACTTGGGAACGGGAGAAGGAGGAGGGGGTGGGAGGGGAGGGAGATAGGGTGGTAGAAGAGGGAGCCAGGCAGGGGAAGTCTATGGTTTCTTTGTGGGCCCAGGGGATCCCTACTGGTCCTGGCGCCTATTCACAGCAGGTTTTGACCCCGTATATAATGATTCACTTTCACAGCCACAAAAGGATTTATTCATCACAACTGCACAGCAATACAGCAACCACATGGCTGCCCTTAGTCCCCTATATGTCTCCTGCCTAAGAGAGGACTCCAATCCCTGGGGTGATGGCCCACTCTGCGTCCCAATTGGTTCCCCAAGTCAGGTGACACTTACTCTGCTGTGTTGCCCTTAAAGGGACAATCAACCCAAAGCATCACATCGGGCCAACACAACTGTTCCCCTGCTTGGGCCTAAAATACTCAGAACCCGACAGCTGCATACATAAAGGACCCCGCCAGCTCCAGCTGAATCTCCTTGCCATCTACTATTTGAAATCACAGTTGGTCAAAGTAGGGCAGAAATGGGTTCTCAATTTTAACTGCTTCCCACAACCAACCCACCCCCACGCCACATGGTTTCCTCTGGGCAGGTACAGAAATTGCCCCCTCACCACGGGAATCTCAAAATTCAATCACATACCTCCGGTAAAAAAATCTCATCATAAAACTGGAAATGGATTTATTTGTAAAGCAGTAGCCTGGCTCCTAATTGTTACCTCTATCGCCTGTACATTTTATGGCTGTTTCCTATAGCAACTGGATCTCGTTGTTGTGCAAAGTGAGGACATCTCACTCCTCGCCTTCATTTGACTACATCAAATGAAATAGGACAATTTCTATGTCGCTTTTTGATGTGTTGGGTTTGAACTTGCCAAAGAAATGTCCGGTTCAGCACCAAGGGCAGGGAAATAGATTCTCACAATCAACAAAAATTGTTTGGATGTCACCATCATGGTGATGGACCCATGGAAACCTTTCTTTGTGGGCAATTTATTGACCATTCTTGAGTTATTGTAAAGAGGGATCTATTTATTTAAAGGCGACATCTACTCTTGTCACAGAATCCACAATGTTCGATAGAGGAAGGCCGGATGGATATTGCTAGCTCTCTCCCAGTCCCCCTAGTGCAAGAGACTGGTTACCTCATGTAGTGATTAGCCAGTGCACAATATTGCTATGTTTGGTCCTTTGTACTTCACAAAGGAATCCACCAAACACGTCGACTTGTCCAAACAAGAATCTTTTATTGAGTCTCATGTGATAAGATAGCAATCTGATACAGAGCACATTATCATGGAGTCTGCTAACTACTCCTCTGGAACTTGCGCTTCACACTGACCATTCATATATATGTCTTATTACCCTCTCAATCTTCTTCTGAAGATGGCCGGATATGTCTCCCTTTATATTGGAGTCACAGGTCACATGACCTTAGTCTAGAGATTGCATGTTGTGTCTGTACTGCCACCTGCTGATTGGAGGTCGCACACCTTCCAACTATGATATAGCCCATAGGCGTATCACCACAAGTATGATGAACAAGGATTGGGCAACATGTAAACACTATTCTAATTTATGATGTTGTTGAAGAGGCAATTGAAGCGAAAATAATAATAATCTTTTATTGTCACAAGTATGAAGTTACTGTGAAAAGCCCTTAGTCGCCACATTCCGCCGCCTGTTTGGGGAGGCTGGTACGGGAATTGATCCTGCGCTGCTGGCCTTGTTTCTGCATCACAAACCAGCTGTCTAGCTCGCTGAGCTAAACCAGCCCAGGTGCCAGAACCTCTCCGCTGGTCTTGCACTCTGAGGCACAGGGACAGGGAGGATTGAGAAACATTGGTAGGTATACTGGCATCCACTTCTAATTTCCTTTGGATCATGTGTAAATTTAGCGGCGCAAACGTCCCGCTTTGAGAAAGCTCCGAGAATGAGTAAAGGAGACAGCCAGGTTCGTCTGAGTAGAGTCAATAGGGAGCAGATAATCAAGCCCCATTTCTGAAGAACTCTAACCTCCACCAATCCGTTTGCCATTTACTTGGCTGAAAGCATTGAAAACACTTGTTTGAGGGTGACCTTTCTCTTCATTTTGCAGCTTAATGATTAATTGACTTGGGTTCTGTGTACATTTTTTAAAAAATATATATATATGCGGATGACTACATATGCTGGTCAGAAGGGCATGGAATTAAGTGGGCAATAGATCACATCAACAGCTTGTTCATTTTCTTCATAATGAGCAGATATAGTGGGAATTTGGCACATGCACAACTGCCTGGGGATATAGAACTTATAAAAGCAAAATTTTAATATTGCTCAATTGGTAATTTAAGAAATTGAGCATGAATATGATGCATACATTTACTTAGAGTATTCTGATGAAACATTTCTTTACTTCTTCATCTCAAACTGCTGAATTGTAATCCCCTGACTGAAATTCACACACATTTCTGAAGTTTAAGGGAGATTAGTATTTATATCCAACTTTGCTCAGTATTAAGATGCGCTGGAATATGCCACATTCTCTTTCTGTCACAATTAAGATGAGTCATCATAAACAGTGTCAT
Organism: Scyliorhinus canicula; assembly: GCF_902713615.1. NCBI lineage: Eukaryota > Metazoa > Chordata > Chondrichthyes > Carcharhiniformes > Scyliorhinidae > Scyliorhinus > Scyliorhinus canicula. The sequence continues at coordinate 14,187,192 of NC_052160.1, read as the reverse complement.
GGTAAGATCACTCTTCAATTGGGAAATAATATATGAATGGACAGTTCATTAGTGCAGTGAATAGCAAGGATGGGCACTAATTGGACTCTTCACCATCTCGTGGTTACGAATACAAATGGAAGCGAACAAACTTAAGATATGAATACATTAGATTGGGCAAAAATTACTTATTCATTCAGAGACAATATGGTGAGGAGGAGGTAAACGTGAATTACTGCAGACGCTGGAATATGAAACAATCGCGAGAGAGGGGAGACGAAGCGCAGACTGGGTGACCGCTTTTTGAAACACTGTCGGCCCATCTGCAAGCAGGACATGGGCCTTCCTGCCTCTTGCCATTTCAACTCACCGCCCTGTTCTCATGTCCACATGTCTGTCCTTGGCCTGCTGCAATGTTCCAACGAAGCCCAGCGCAAACTGGAGAAACAGCACCTCATCTCCCGATTAGGCACGTTACAGCCTTCCGGAGTTAGCATTGAGTTCAACAACTTCTGTCTTGGCATTCCTGTCTGTGCGTCACAAAGTTCATGGTCTCATTGAATGGCGGAACAGACTCGATGGCCGAATGACCTAATTCTGCTCCTTCACCTTACGGTCTTATAGTTCCAAGTTCAAGTCCCACCCCCGGTTTTGAGCACAAACATCAAGACTGATGCTTCGCTGCAAGACTGAGGGTGTGCTTCCCCATTGGAGGTGCCTGTCTTGTTATGCTCTTGGCGTAGCATAAGCGGCTTCCTTGATGTGCACTCTGACAAAGGAAGGTTCAGACGTGGAGATAACTTCAACACGTTTATTGAACTATTTACAATTCTCCTACTCGGATTCGCCTCTACTGTTACTCCTTCTATAGCTACTCAGACTGACAAACCAGTCTGCTATAATCCACACGGTGGGTTTAATGTTGAATCAACCCTGTGTCTGTACTCACTGAGTGTCTCCACTGGAAAGAGGAAGATCATGTGTGCTGTGTCCTTTATATATGGGTTGGTGTAATGCCCCCCTGTGGTAGTGTCACCTCTGTGTGTATCGTGAATGCCCAATGGTCGTGTCCTATCTTACTGACCTATTGGTTGAGTGTCTGTGTGTCATTTCTCTGGTGCTCCCTCATAATCCTGCGCTCACGAGTCGGGATGTCGTATATGCTGGGCTGAAGATCCTCAAATCCGAAGAACTCGTCATCGTCTGTGTTGGATTCGGTACTGGGGTCGCCATCTCGAATGATGAAAACTTCGTCTGAGTCGTAGTCTTCTAGGACCATATCATCACTTTTTGTGTCGGAGCTCGCATTGGGCTCGTGATGTCCAAAGAAGAAATCAAGGTCGGAGTCGTAGTATTCAAGAGCTGTATCATCTCTTTGGGTTGTGCTAACTACTTGTCACAGGGTTTTGCGGCGGTTACATTTAGCTACTAGTTGAATTTCAGGCATTGTGATGTCGTTCCAGGTGAAAGAATCTTGTTTTACAGCTTTAAAAAAACTCGTGTTTTGGGACATTTCCCCTTTAAGTGGGCATGGTCTGGGGCCTCTGGCGCATGTGACGTAGGTCGTAGGAAGCAATTGGGCATGCTCAGATCGCTGTTCCTTTACTTGAGGCCTTTTTCTCAACTGCGCATGTGCAGAACCTTTACCAAGATGGCTGCAATTCAAAACTGCAGATTTCTGATGCCAGCCGACCTCGTGGTGAGTTTTGGCGCTTCTTTTACTGTTTGTTTTTGTATTCTCCTCGCAGAATTCTTGGAATTTGTCCAGGACTGCCTGGAAATCGCTCTTGTTTTGCCCCTTTGAGTATTTGAAGGTGTGGAAGATTTCAGCTGCTCCTGGACCTGTGATGTTCAGTAGAAGCTTTATTTTCTCTGCATCCACCACACCATCTAGGTCGGACGCTACCAGGTAGATCTCGAATCTCTGCCAGTTTTCACTGAGATTGCCTTGGTACCTGAGCTGCTGCGGAACTGGAATCCCGAACAACGTCTTGCCTGGCTGTTGCTGCTGGTTGTCACTGCTTGCTGAGTTGTAACTATATGGATTGAAACAGTCACTCCTACATACCATGTCTTATGCGTAGCATAAGCGGCTTCCTTGATGTGCACTCTGACAAAGGAAGGTTCAGATGTGGAGATAACTTCAACACGTTTATTGAACTATTTACAATTCTCCTACTCGGGTTCGCCACTACTGTTAATCCTTCTATAGCTACTCAGACTGACAAACCAGTCTGCTACAATCCACGTGGTGGGTGTAATGTTGAATCAACCCTTCGTCTGTACTCAGAGTGTCTCCACTAGAAAGAGGAAGATCATGCGTGCTGTGTCCTTTATATATGGGTTGGTGTAATGCCCCCCTGTGGTAGTGTCACCTCTGTGTGTATCGTGAATGCCCAATGGTCGTGTCCTATCTTACTGACCTATTGGTTGAGTGTCTGTGTGTCATGTCTCTGGTGCTCCCTCTAGTGTCTAGCTAGTCTACATGTACTTAACCCCTTGTGTATCTACAATAATGCAGATCATCACAGTGCCGTCTTACAGATTAGTCATTAAACCAAGGCTCCATCTGCCTTCTCAGCTGGGTGTAAAAGATCCCATGTCACTATTTTAAAGGAGAGCGGGGGAGTTCCGGTGACCTGACCAACATTCGTCCCTCAATCATCATCACAGAAACAAATATCTGATCTTTATCACATTGCAGTTTGTGGGAGTTTGCTGTGCACAAATTGGCTGTCATGTGCCATACATTAGAGCATTGACCAAAGCGGTCCAAAGCGGTGAAAGGCTACGAAATACTTTGAGCCATCCAGTGGTTTTCAAAGTGCTCTATAAACACAAGCCTTTTTCCCCATATTGCATTATTCCGTTACCAGAATGAAGCTGTGTGTAAGCAACCCATCCCTTGAAAACCACAAGATTTACTGTAGATAGGCACGCCCTGAGATCAATTGGAGGCTAGTTTCTTACTGGAATTTCCTGAGGTTAACCAAAGAATAGTTGTTCCTCTGCAGATTAGCAGTTGCTCGGGAAATCCCTGGCTCTTTGCAGATCAGACGTGGTTTTGCAACGTCCGGTCCTTCAAAGATTAGCAAGTGTGCTGAAACTTTCCCAAGGTCAGAAATGCCCCAGAGGAAATACCAGGCATTCTTTCTCCTTCCTCTCTGATTTTTGGTTGATGCTGTTCACCTGCTGTAGAAATATAAACACTTTGTAGTGCGGTGTACATATTAGATTGCATGTGAGGTTTATATGAATCTCCTTTGCTATTCTTCAGAATGACTGGAGGTCCACAGTGTAGTGATATAAGATGGATAGTTTAAAAAATGATAGGGTTAGGTTTTACTGTCTGTAATACTTGGAATATTTTTATTTTTAAATGGTCGTTTCTCATTATAATGCTTCCCATTGTAGTGTCACATCCTCCACCACAGCCAACAAAGTGGCTGAATGATTTAGTTACATTGGGTGGAACAGACCAGCCCTGCCAGCAGCAGGAAATGTGCCAGGCGGGTAAGCTCAGCTTGGCGTGAGGCCAAATATCAGTTTCCCGGGATGAACAGTCGGAATTCTGTTCTTGGGAGTTTAAAAGTGGG